>NC_135902.1:53104600-53704600 GCF_964194155.1 Cetorhinus maximus
GGATGGAGAGAGGGAGGAGAGGGGAGGGATGAGGGAGGGATGGAGAGAGGGGGGAGAGATGGAGGGGGTGGGGGAGAGAGGGGGGAGGGATGAGGGAGGGATGGAGAGAGGGGGGAGAGAGGGGGGGAGGGATGAGGGAGGGATGGAGAGAGGGGGGAGAGAGGGGGAGGGATGAGGGAGGGATGAAGAGAGGGGGGAGGGTAGGATGGAGAGAGGGGGTAGAGGGGGGGGAGGGATGAGGGAATACCTTCAGACTATCTGGATTTAAACAGATTACTTCATCCAGTGTTAGTCCTGATAAAAATGGGAGCTAAATCCGACACCACTTGAAGCGATTTCCCCCAACAATATTTTACAGGATAGAAAACTACATCTCAAATCTCACAAATAAAACCTGACACAATCTGGACTGGGTTCAGTCCGGATTGGGATTGTGTTCATTTGACAATCCTGGGTAACTTTTGCTTTTCATTAAAACCCCAGGACAGTTTCTAAAAAAAAAACCCATCAGAGACATTAAGAAGAGGGGCAGTTTGAAAGCTTCTTACCTGAAACACAGACAAAAAAATTAGCTTGGAGAATAAATAATAATTCCCAAATTATCTCCATCCTCTGCGGATTGTGAAGAATTCGAATTGAGGATCTTTATCTTATTCCTTTTATAGATAGATTCAAATATTTAATCCGAGTTCATCACGACAGCTTGCAGAGTAGAGGGAGAGAGCGGAGGAGCTTCTCAGGAACGCACAAACCCCGCAGCACGATCAGGGTTTACACTCCCAAATCTTTGGAGAGGAAGCTGGAGAATGTACTCGGGCTACCTGCCTTGTCCAAGCGGCATTGTAATGTCATGGTGGGGGTGCAGAGACTCGAACCCGCGGTACCGGCCAGCCTTCTCCTCCTGGGCACTGCGGCGTCCGACACACGCGATGTGCGAATCAGGAAGGAAGAGGAAAAATAAAATATCCCAACAACATTCCACCGATAAACTTCTGCTGGTTCCGCCGGCGCCCGCGGCCGCTGCAAGTTCCCCTGCAAAAAATGACTGATTCCCCTTCCCCCAGGCGGCGACTCTCCCTCTTCATTCACCTCCCAACATCCCGGGATTCCTGCAATCGAGGGGGTGGGGGTATCGGGGGGAGAGAGAGAGAGACAGGGAGTCAGAGAGAGGCAGAGAGAGGGGGAGTCAGGGTGAGAGAGGCAGAGAGAGAGAGAGAGGGTGAGAGAGGCAGAGAGAGAGAGAGAGAGGGTGAGAGAGGCAGGGAGTCAGGAGAGGGCAAGAGTCTCAGAAAGAGAGGGAGAGTCAGGGAGTCAGAGAGAGTCAGGGAGAGAGAGAGAGAGGCAGAGGGAGAGAGAGAGAGTCAGGGAGAGAGAGAGAGAGAGTCAGGAAGAGAGAGGGGAGAGAGAGGCAGAGGGAGAGAGAGAGAGTCAGGGAGAGAGAGTCAGGGAGAGGAGAGAGAGGCAGAGAGAGAGAGAGTCAGGGAGAGAGAGAGAGGCAGAGGGAGAGAGAGAGGGCAAGAGTCTCAGAAAGAGTGAAAGAGTCAGGGAGAGAGAGAGTCAGGGAGAGAGAGAGAGTCAGGGAGAGGGTCGGAGTCGGAGAGAGGGAAGAAGTCAGAGGGGAAGGAGTCGGAGAGAGAGCAAGAGTCAGAGAGAGAATCAGAGAGAGACAGAGAGACAGTAATACCCACAGCAAACAGACAGAAAGTGAGAATGAATACCGACTCAGCAAACCCAGGAACCTCAGCATCTGCACCAAAATCAATCCCATCCCCAAATCCCTAAACTCCAAATCCCTACCTAAACCCCAATCCCAAATCCCTAAATCCCATCCCTAAACCCCAAATCCCTAAATCCCAAATCCCAAAATCCCACCCCTAAACCCCAAATCCCTAAACCCCAAATCCCTAAACCCCAAATCCCATCCCTAAACCCCAAATCCCTAAATCCCATCTCTAAACCCCAAATCCCTAAATCCCAAATCCCTAAATCCCATCCCTAAACCCCAAATCCCTAAACCCCAAACCCCTAAACCCCAAATCCCTAAACCCCAAATCCCTAAATCCCATCCCTAAACCCCAAATCCCTAAATCCCATCCCTAAACCCCAAATCCCTAAATCCCAAATCCATAAACCCCATCCCTAATCGCAAACTCTATCCCCTGAGCAGCTTCCTCAACACTCAAACTCACACACACTCATACAAACATTAACACACTCATCCCCTGACTCACTAACACTCAAACACTCAGTCACACATTCACTCAGTCTCATTCTCACTCGCACTCATTCAGTCTCTCATTCACACACCCTCTGTCACTCACCCTCTCTCTCACTCACCCCCGTCACTCACCCTCTGTCACTCATTCTCCCTCACCCTCTCTCCCACTCACACAGTCTCTCATTCTCACTCACCCTCTCTCTCACTCGCCCTCTGTCACTCACCCTCTGTCACTCATTCTCACTCACCCTCTCTCCCACTCACACAGTCTCTCATTCTCACTCACCCTCTCTCTCGCTCACCCTCTGTCACTCACCCTCTCTCACTCATTCTCACTCACCCTCTCTCTCACTCACCCTGTTAGATACAGTGAGATTGGAGTTCAGGCTGAATGGGCTGAGGGAGGTTTGCTGGAAACGAGCTGCAGGTGTCGTTATTACTTCAGTAACACCAGGTCCAATCTGAAGCAGTAACTCCCGGATCGATCCGATTGGAAAATAAAACCGGATCACCAGTCCCAAACATTCACTCCGGAGGCGAGACAGCATTCAACTTCAAAATCAACTTCAAATTCAACTTCAAAATCAACTTCAAATTCAACCTCAAAATCAACTTCACCGCAAAGGGAAACACAAGCGGCAGCCGGGGAGAGGGAGGAGCAGAGAATTGAACCCAAATACACATACCCCCCACCCCCATCCCACCCTCCCCCGCCCCCACACACACCCCACCCCATCCCACCCTCCCCCACACACACACCCCCCACCCCCATCCCACCCTCAACCCCCCCCCACACACACACCCCACCCCATCCCACCCTTAACCTCCCTCCCACACACACCCCCCACCCCATCCCACCCTCCCCCCCACACACACACCCCCCACCCCCATCCCACCCTCCCCCGCCCCCACACACACCCCCCACCCCCATCCCACCCTTCCCCGCCCCCACACACACCCCCCACCCCCATCCCACCCTCCCCCACCCCCACCCCCACACACACTCCCCACCCCCATCCCACCCTCAACCCCCCCCCCACACACCCCACCCCCATCCCACCCTCCCCCCCACACACAGCCCCCACCCCCATTCCCCTCCACACCCCCCAACCCCCCACCCACACCCCCCAACAGCCCCCCACACACCCCCACACACACCCCACAGATCCACACACACGTCCCACACACTCAAATACTCAACCCCCACATCACCCATACCCCTACAAACACACCCCTACACCCGCACACTCACCCCCACACACTCATGCCCCATCACATATATCCCCCACACACTCTCACACCCACACACTCACCCTCACCCTCACATACTCAAAACCCCCACACTTGCCCCCATGCACACCCACACATTCACATCCCCACACCCCCACACTCACCACCAGTCACTCACCCCAAGATGCTCAAACCCACACGCTCACACCTACACAATCACCCTCACACACTCACATTCCCACACACACCCCCACACACTGACAAACTGACAGCCCTCCACCCTCCAAAACACTCCCATCCCCACACCCACGCCCACACACTCACCCCCAAACACTCACACATTCACAGCCTTCCACCCACCCACACCCCCACTCCACACCCCCACCCCACACACCCACACACTCACCCTCCCACACACTCACCCCACACACCCACACACTCACCCCACACCCACGCAGCCACATTGTGATAAAGGTGAACTTTTCTCATCCTTCTCAACCAGCCTACAGCTTTTGATATGTTGGACCACACCATCCTGCTTCAAGCCCTCTCCAGTGTTGTTCAGCTGTGTGGGACTGCTCTAACCTGGTTTCATTCTTATCGATCTAATTGTAGGCAGAGAATCACTTGCAATGTCTTCTCTTCCTGCTCCCTCACAATTACCTCTGGTGTCCCCCAAGGATCTATCCTTGGCCCCTCTACATTGACATGCTGCCCCTTGGCAACACCATCCGAAGGCACACCATTCGTTTTCACAAGTACACCGATGACATCCGGTTTGACCTCACCACCACCCCTCTCAACTCCTCCACTGTTATTAAATTATCTGACATCCAGTGCAGATTGAGCAGAAATTTCCTCCAATTAAATACCGAGGAGGCTGAAGCTTTACTGCTCTAAATGCCATTGCCCATGTCGACACCATCCTTTTCCCTGGCAGCCGTCTGAGATTAAGCCAGTCTGTTCAGGGCCTCGGTGTCACATTGTATCCTGAGATGAGCTTCTGACTTCATATTTGTGCTATCACTAAGGTCGCCAATTTCCACCTCAATAACATCGCCTAACTTTACCTGCCTCAGCTCATCTGCTGCTGAACCCCTCGTTCATGTCATGGTTACCTCTAAACTCAACTATTCCAATGCACCCCTGGCTGCTCTCCCACATCCCATCCTCTGTGAACTCGAGGTCATACAAAACTCTGCGGCTGTGCCTTAACTCACGGCAAGTCCCCTCCTGGTCTCAACCCTGTGCTCACTGACTGACATACATTGGCTCCCAGTTGAGCCATGTCTTGACTTTAAAATTCTCATCTTTCTTTTCAAATCTCTCCACAGCCCTCTCTACCTCTGTAATCTCCTCTAGCCCCACAACCCTCCAAGATATCTGCACTCCTCTAATTCTGGCTCTTGTACATTTCTGATTATAATTGCTCCACCTTTGGTGGCTGTGCCTTCAGTTGCCTTTTTTAATTCATTCATGAGATGTGGGTGTCGCTGGCTGGGCCAGCATTTATTGCCCATCCCTAATTGCCCTTGAGAAGGTGGGGGTGAGCTGCCTTCTTGAATCACTGAGGTCCATGTGGTGTAGGTACACCCACAGCGCTGTTAGGGAGGGAGTTCCAGGATTTTGACCCAGCGACAGTGGGCCCCAAGTTCTGGAATTCCTTCCTCCCACCTCTCTATCTCACTGTTATTCTTTAAGAGACTGCTTAAAATCAAATTCTTTGACCAGGTGTTTGGTCATCTGACCTAATATTTCCTTATGTGGGTCAGTGTCGTACTTTATTTTATTATGCTCCTGTGAAGCACCTTGGGATGTTTCATTACATTAAAGGTGCTATAGAAATATAAGTTGTTGCTGTAAAGGCTCCGTGGCATCTTGGATCGGACAGTACATAATACACAGAATTTACAGCACAGGAACAGGCCATTTGGCCCATTAGGTTGATGCTGGTGTTTATGTCCCACACGGGCCTCCTCCCAGCTCCTCTTCATCTTACCCTATCGGTATATCCTTCTATTCCTTTTCTCCCTCATGTTTATCCAGCTTCCCCCTTAAATGCATCTCTATACGATGCTTCTCCGCCACTTGCAGTAGCGAGTTCCACATTCTCACCACTGTCTGGGTAAAGAAGTTTCTCCCGAATTCCCGATTGGATTTATTAGTGAATCTCCTATAACTATGGCCCCTAGTTCTAGCCTTGCCCACAGAGAGGTATCTGCTCTAATTTCACCCTCCCCACCTCCATAAAGTCCTCCATGAGGCCGCCCATCAGTCTTCACTTTTCTAGAGAAAAGAGCCCCAGCCTGTTCAGTCTTTCCTGATAGATATAACCTCCCAGTCCTGGTATCATTCCAGTAAATCTTTTTTGCATTTTTTCCAATGCCTCTCTGCCCATTTCGTAATGCGGAGACCAGAACTGTGCTCAGTGCTGCAAGCGTGGTCTAGCCAAGGCTCTATACAAGTTTAATCAACTTCTCTGTATTTCAATTCTATCCCCCTGGAACTGAACCCTCCAACGCTTAGTTAATTAAATGACAGAAAACAAAGCATTTTGCTTGATGGATTTTTTTGAAATGATGGGATTTAACAGTGATGTCCCCAAAGTCAGTGTTATAATCACTGCAATTCTTCATATATATAAATGATCTGCACTCAAAATGGGAATCCGACTCAGTAGGTTGTGGGTTCAAGTCCCACTACAGAGACTTGAACACAAAATTAAGGCTGATGTTCACAGCGTGGTACCGAGGGAGTGCTGCACTGTTGGAAGTGCCCTCTTTCAGATGAGATGTTAAACCAAGTCTCCGCCTGCCCTCTCAGGTGGATGTGAAAGACCTCACGGCACTATTTTGAAGAAAAGCAGGGCAGTTCTCCCCAGTGTCCTGGCCAATATTTAACCCTCAGTTAACATTGCTAAAAACAGACTATGTGATCCTTTTTCTGGTTGCTGCTTGTGGGGGCTCACTGGGCACTAATTAGCTGCTACATTTCATATATTTCAACAGTGATTACACTTCAAAAAATATTTCATTGCTTGTGAAGAACTTTGTGACATTCTGATGTTGTAAGATGCACAATATAAATACAGCGCTTAGAAAAGATCTATCTTTTCTCTAGGAGTAACAAGATCAAAATCTGCTGGTATTACTAAAGTAAGGAGTGTTGTTCACTACAACAGAGACTTTGAAAAGACACTGATAGGTTAACAGAAAGCTGATGAGATCCTAAGTTTTATAACTAGGGATATAGAGTGTAAAAGAGTAGACAGTGTTCGTCACATACACATCACTGGTTAGCGATGTGCAGATGAGAATTACAAGCTGATAGCAGAATGAGAGGAATTAGAGTTCAAAATCAGGAGGAGTCTGGAAAGTTCGAGAGAAACTGTTCCCATTGGTGGAAAGATCGAGAACCAGTGGGCACAGATTTAAGGTAATTGGCAAATGAAGCCATGGCGACACGAGGAAAAGCTTTTTCAAAAACAGCGAGTGGTTAGGACCTGGAATGCACAGCCTGAGGATGTGGTGGGGGCAGGTTCAATCGAGGCATTCAGGAGGGAATTGGGTTGTTATCTGAAAAGGAAGAATGTGAAGGGCTACAGGGAGATGGCCGGAGAGTGGCACTAGGTAAATTTCTCCCACAGACAGCTGGTGTAGACAAGATGGGCTGAATGGCCTCCTTCTGCGCTGCAGCGATTCTGTGGATGAGAGATTTAAGAAGCTGAATGTTTTTCACTGGAACAGAAAAATTTAAACGGAGATCTAATAGAGGCATACAAAATTATTAATTAATTGGGTACACGAGAAAAATAACTACTTCCATTAGTTAATGACCTGGTAACTAAAGGGCAGAATGGCTTCCTCTTGTGCTGTAAAATTCCATGATTCTAAATTTAAGCTCCCCAGCGCCAGTATAAAGAGAGGTAATGCAGCCAGTGGCACTGAATGTCGGGTGCTGCCTATAGCGGTGGTCACCAGGTACTCACCCACTTGTACTACACCTGGGCTCCAGGTGAATTTCTAACCCTTAAAGAGACAATAACTCCAACAGGGGGAATTAATATAACAACATTGCTCTGAAATTAATACAGCACTGTTAAAACTGCATGGCACTAATGTTAGAATAGATTTGATGGGAAAAGGTTTATTTTGCTGCTGATCCTGAGGGGAGAGTGGAGCTTGCCCAGAGCTTAGCTGAAAGCCTCATTTTGCAGATCCCCTGACCCCGTTTCTCTGAATATTCACTCCGGATCCTGTTTTAAATGTGGGCTGCATAAAAAAAGCGAGGAAAGTACAATGAGTGAAGATGAGATTAATTCACAGAGCAAAGTCCTGAGAATTCGTCGCAGCTCTTTTCCGATGTTATAATTTTTCTAAAAATCCTGCTATTTAGTTCCCTGTGTTTTCAGTTATTCTGGTATTTTTTTTAGATAGTTTTCAGCAGCTAATTTCTTGTTTTTATTTAATAAGTGAAATCTAGTGTTTTGGTTAATTTCCCAGTGAACTTGTTTAATTTTGGGGTATTTGGGCCAATTTTCCGCTTATTTTTGGCGAGTTTTCTGCTGTTTTTAACTAATTTCCTGGTGTTTTGGGTTTATTTGTGGATGGGTTTTGGGATTTAATTTCCTGATGTCTTGTTAATTTCTCGCACTTTTGAGTTTGTGTGTGTGTGTGTGTGTGTGTGTGTGTGGGATTATCTCCATATTTTAGGGTTATCTGGGTTCACTGTTAATACCGGGGGTCAGTTCCCCGGGGTCCATGCGAAAAGCATTCACTTGCTCACTCCATCACGCTCCCGGCTCAGCAGGGCAAGTGATGCATTGAAATTATTAAAAAATCTCTCCTCTATTCCAAAATGCAGTTTCAACTCCTTAGGCCAGTATTTATTGCCCATCCCTAATTGCCCCTTGAGAAGGTGGTGGTGAGCTGCCTTCTTGAACCGCTGCAGTCCATGTGGTGTAGGTACACCCACAGTGCTGTTAGGGAGGGAGTTCCAGGATTTTGACCCAGCCACAGTGAAGGAACGGCGATATATTTCCAAGTCAGGATGGTGGGTGACTTGGAGGGGAACTTCCAGCTGGTGGTGTTCCCATGTGTCTGCTGCCCTTGTCCTTCTAGATGGTAGCGGTCATGTGTTTGGAAGATTCCAAGTAATGCATGACCTCCCTATTTTGACTATTGAAAATCACTATCTCACAGTTACATGGGTTAAACTTCACTTGCCAACTATTTGCCCATTCTGCAAGGTTATTAATGTTCTCCTGTAATTTGTTGCAGCCAATCTTGAGTATGACCCCCAATTCCCCCCAGCGCCCCCCCACCCCCCATCCCGTGTATGTTGCCACTGGAACTCAGACTCCTTGGGGGGGCTGTTTGGTTCAATTGGTTGGATGGCTGGTGAGGATCAGATTAGTACCAACAGCGTGGTATTTGATCCCTATTCCGGCTGGGGTGGATTCGGGACCTGCCTCCTTGCCCTACCCATGGTCAAGGTGGTGGTGCTGTGGGCCGGACCTGTCTTCAGGCAGAGAATGCAAGAAGTTTTTTTCCTATTCGCACCTTTAGTAAAGATTCCTTCATTTATCCTGCCACCCATGTTAAACTGGCTGGTCTATAATTCTCTGGACATGTCCCATACCTCTTCTTAAATATAGGAATGGCATTAGCTATCCACCAGTCCTCTGGCACTCAATCTTTTTCTAATGAATTATTAAATATGTGTAGTAATGCTATCTTTTTCCTAGATTCTTTTAAAAAATGTGGATGCAATCCATCCAGACCAGGTATTTTATCCTCTTTAAGTTTGTTCATTTATTCAATACATTCTCTTTTTTACGTTAAATACACTTATCTCAGTGCTTGTCTGATCATTCAATGTCATGTCTACCTGTTCTATCTCTCTGGTAAATACTGAAACAAAAGAATTATTTAATCATTCTGCCAATGTTACCTATGATTGTTACCTACCCTATCTATCCTTTAATGGTACAATTCTCATCACAGCTTTCCTTTTCTATTGATCTGCTGATAAAATGTTTTACTATTTTGTTTTATGTTCCTTAATAATTTAATTTCACGGTTGCTCTTTGCCTTCCTGGTTGTATTTTTGACTTCTCTCCTAATCTCTTCATGCCCTCTCTTATCCTGCAGTCCTCTGCTGACTATGTGCTTAATGTTTGCCTCTTTCCTAGCCCTCAAATGTTACCTTATGTCTTTATTCATCCATGGAGTCTCGTTAGTGTTAAGTTTCTTATTTCCTTTTAGTGGAACATATTTTACCTGATTTTATTCTGATGAACACAATTTTAAATGCTTTTCTTTGTTCCACATTGTAGTTTGTCAGTGTTGTTGCCCATTTTATTTTCCCAAATTCTATTCTCAGCCCCTCAAAATCAACTTTTCTCCAATCCATTAACCTGGTTTTCGTCAGACTTAAGTCCTTCTCTACCATCATCTTAAGGCATATTATATCATGGTCACTATTGCCTAGATGTTCCCCATTTTTACTTCTCTTACCTGCTCTGGTTCATTGCCCATTGTTAGATCCTGTAGTGAATCGTCCCTTGTTGGTTTTTTTCCATATTGGTTTAGAAAGGAGTCCTGTCCATATTGCAGGAATTCCATTCCCTTATCCCCTTTACCCACCTCTTCTGTCCAATTAATATCGGGGATGTTGAAACACCCATGGTTATTATTCTATGCTTTTTACTCAATTCCATAATTTTTCGACATATTTCTTCCTCCACATACTTCCAACATGAGCAGGTCTGTAGACGACATCCATTAATGTGACTGGTCCTTTACTATCTCGTATCTCTATCTATATGGATTCTATTTTTCTCTTGCTGATGACTGTCCCCTTTATCTGCTGCCATTATGTTCTCCTGGACAGGAACTGTACACGACGCCATCTCCACTTATTCCCTCTGTATCTTTTATAAAAATATTATAACCTGAAATGTTTAATTCCCAGTCCTGATTTTTCAGTCACCATGTCTCAGTAATCCCTATTACGCCAGGTATGTCCCAATGCCTGACTGCCTCCAGTTCCCCTGTTATATTACGGACACGGTGTTAATTGCTGTATAGACGTTTTAAATAGGATTTACTTTTATTTTTATGTTTAACCACTTATTGACTCCTGTGCAATAACTTTTTTTTATTCCCTTGCCATCAATGACCTCCCGACTGTATTCTTTTCTATGCTGTCATGCTGTTTTGTTTACGTTTAGGTTGCTTATGTTTCTTGTAGATTCTTTTCCCCCTCCCCACCACACTTATTAATTTAAAGCATTTGCTACCCCCCTATTTACCCTTTCCACCAGGACAAGGGTGCCATCCCAGTTCAAGTGGAGCCCATCCCATTGATACAGCTCCCTCCTGTCCCAGGACAGGCTCCAGTGTCCCATGAAAAGAATCCCTCTTCCCCACACCAGCCCTTTAGCCACATGTTCATTCTCCTGTTCTATCGGTTTGCAAGAGGCTTGGACAATAATCCAGAGGTTATTAACCTCAAGGTCCTGCTTTTTAAATTCAACTAACTTTTGATTCTCCTTCAACAGAACCTCCTCCCCTTTCCGAGCTATGTTGCTGGTTCCACATGGACCATAACAACTGGATTTACCCCCATCCTTTCCAATATCCTCTCCAGCAGACATGAGATGCACCTTGCCCAGGCATCGGTTAGGGAACACATGCTCTGGGATTCTCCTTCTTGCAGGGAATGCTACATACCCTGAATTAATAGCTGCCAATTACTACAAAAGTACTCTGATCAGCAGTATTCTGATAAGCAGCACTCTCATCACCAGTGCTCTCATCAGCAGTATTCACATCAGCAGTACTCTGATCAGCAGAGCTCCCATTAGCAGTACTCTGATCAGCAGTACTCTCATCAGAAATACTCTGATCAGCAGTACTCTCATCAGCAGCACTCTCATCAGCAGTACTCTCATCAGCAGTACTCTGATCAGCAGTACTCTGATCAGCAGTACTCTGATCAGCAGTACTCTGATCAGCAGTACTCTCAACAGCAGCATTCATCAGCAGTACTCTCATCAGCAGCATTCTCATCAGCAGTACTCTCATCAGCAGCACTCTCATCAGCAGTAATCTCATCAGCAGTACTCTCATCAGCAGCACTGTCATCAGCAGTACTTTCATCAGCAGCATTCTCATCAGTAGTACTCTCATCAGCAGCATTCTCATCAGCAGTACTCTCATCAACAGCACTCTCATCAGCAGTAATCTCATCAGCAGTACTCTGATCAGCAGCACTCTCATCAGCCACTCTCTCATCAAAAGAACTATGATCAGCAGCACTCTCATCAGCAGTACTCGCATCAGCAGTACATTCATATGCAGCAATCCCATCAGCAGTACTCTCATCAGCAGTACTCTGATCAGCAGCACACTCATCAGCAGTACTCTCATCAGCAGCACTCTCATCAGCAGTACTCTCATCAGCAGCACTGTCATCAGCAGTACTCTCATCAGCAGTACTCTGATCAGCAGCACTCTCATCCGCAGCATTCCCATCAGCAGTACTCTCATCAGCAGCATTCTCATCAGTAGTGCTCTCATCAGCAGTACTCTCATCAGCAGTACTCTGATCAGCAGCACTCTCATCAGCAGCACTTTCATCAGCAGTACTATCATCAGCAGCATTCTCGTCAGCAGTACTCTCATCAGCAGTACTATCATCAGCATTACTCTCATCAACAGCACTCTCATCAGCAGCACTCTCATCAGCAGAACTCTCATCAGCAGTACTCTGATCAGCAGCACTCTCATCAGCAGCACTATCATCAGCAGCATTCTCATCAGCAGTACTCTCATAAGCAGCACTCTCATCAGCAGTACTCTCATCAGCAGTACTCACGTCAGCAGTACTCTCGTCAGCAGTACTCTGATCAGCAGTACTCTGATCAGCAGTACTCTCAACAGCAGCATTTTCATCAGCAGTACTCTCATCAGCAGCATTCTCATCAGCAGTACTCTCATCAGCAGCACTCTCATCAGCAGTACTCTCATCAGCAGTATCCTCATTAGCAGCACTGTCATCAGCAGTACTCTGATCAGCAGTACTCTGATCAGCAGCACTCTCATCAGCCGCTCTCTCATCAAAAGTACTATGATCAGCAGCACTCACATCAGCAGTACGTTCACCAGCAGCAATCCCATCAGCAATACTCTCATCAGCAGTACTCTCATCAGCAGTACTCTGATCAGCAGCACACTCATCAGCAGTATTCTCATCAGCAGCATTCTCATCAGCAGTACACTCATCAGCAGCACTCTCATCAGCAGCATTCCCAGCAGCAGTACTCTCATCAGCAGCATTTTCATCAGCAGTACTCTCATCAGCAGTACTCTCATCAGCAGTACTCTGATCAGCAGCACTCTCATCAGCAGCACTTTCATCAGCAGTAATTTCATCAGCAGAATACACGTCAGCAGTACTCTCATCAGCAGTACTCTCATCAGCAGTAGTCTCATCAGCAGCACTCTCATTAGCAGCATTCTCATCAGCAATACTCTCATAAGCAGAACTCTCATCAGCAGTACTCCGATCAGCAGGACTCTCACCAGCAGCATTCTCATCAGCAGTACTCTCAAAAGCAGTACTTTCATCAGCAGTAATCTGATCAGCAGCACTCTCATCAGCAGAACTCTCATCAGCAGTACTCTGATCAGCAGCACTCTCCTCAGCAGCACTCTCATCAGCAGCATTCTCATCAGCAGTACTCTCATCAGCATACTCTCACCAGCAGCACTCTGATCAGCAGCACTCTCATCAGCAGCACTCTCATCAGCAGTACTGTCATCAGCAGAACTCTCATCAGCAGTAATCTGATCAGCAGCACACTCATCAGCAGTATTCTCATCAGCCGCACTCTCATCAGCAGCACTCGCATCAGCAGCACTCTCATCAGCAGCACTCTCATCAGCAGTACTCGCATCAGCAGTACGTTCATCAGCAACAATCCCATCAGCAGTACTCTCATCAGCAGTACTCTCATCAGCAGTTCTCTGATCAGCAGTACTCTGATCAGCAGCACACTCATCAGCAGTACTCTCATCAGCAGCACTCTCATCAGCAGCACTCGCATCAGCAGCACTCTCATCAGCAGTACTTTCATCAGCAGCACACTCATCAGAAGTACTCTCATCAGCAGCAATCTCATCAGCAGTACTCTCATCAGCAGTACTCTCATCAGCAGCACTGTCATCAGCAGTACTCTCATCAGCAGTACTCTGATCAGCAGCACTCTCATCCGCAGCATTCCTCTCCGCAGTACTCTCATCAGCAGCATTCTCATCAGCAGTACTCTCATCAGCAGTACTCTCATCAGCAGTACTCTGATCAGCAGCACTCTCATCAGCAGCACTTTCATCAGCAGTACCTTCATCAGCAGCATTCTCGTCAGCAGTACTCTCTTCAGCAGTACTCTCTTCAGCAGAACACTCATCAGCAGTAATCTGATCAGCAGTACTCTCATAAGCAGCACTCTCATCAGCAATACTCTCATCAGCAGAACTCTCATTAGCAGAACTCTCATCAGCAGTACTCTGATCAGCAGTACTCTGATCAGCAGTACTCTGATCAGCAGTACTCTCAGCAGCAGCATTCTCATCAGCAGTACTCTCATCAGCAGCATTCTCATCAGCAGTACTCTCATCAGCAGCACTCTCATCAGCAGTACTCTTTTCAGCAGAACTCTCATCAGCAGTACTCTGATCAGCAGTACTCTGATCAGCAGTACTCTGATCAGCAGTACTCTCAGCAGCAGCATTCTCATCAGCAGTACTCTCATCAGCATCATTCTCATCAGCAGTACTCTCATCAGCAGCACTCTCATCAGCAGTACCTTCATCAGCAGCATTCTCTTCAGCAGTACTCTCATCAGCAGTACTCTCTTCAGCAGAACACTCATCAGCAGTAATCTGATCAGCAGCACTCTCATCAGCAGCACTCTCATCAGTAGCATTATCATTAGCAGTACTCTCATAAGCAGCACTCTCATCAGCAATACTCTCATCAGCAGAACTCTCATCAGCAGTACTCTCATCAGCAGCACTCTCATCAGCAGTACTCTCAGCAGCAGCATTCTCATCAGCAGTACTCTGATCAGCAGTACTCTGATCAGCAGTACTCTGATCAGCAGTACTCTCAGCAGCAGTAGTCTCATCAGCAGCACTCTCATTAGCAGCATTCTCATCAGCAATACTCTCATAAGCAGAACTCTCATCAGCAGTACTCCGATCAGCAGGACTCTCACCAGCAGCATTCTCATCAGCAGTACTCTCAAAAGCAGTACTTTCATCAGCAGTAATCTGATCAGCAGCACTCTCATCAGCAGAACTCTCATCAGCAGTACTCTGATCAGCAGCACTCTCCTCAGCAGCACTCTCATCAGCAGCATTCTCATCAGCAGTACTCTCATCAGCATACTCTCACCAGCAGCACTCTGATCAGCAGCACTCTCATCAGCAGCACTCTCATCAGCAGTACTGTCATCAGCAGAACTCTCATCAGCAGTAATCTGATCAGCAGCACACTCATCAGCAGTATTCTCATCAGCCGCACTCTCATCAGCAGCACTCGCATCAGCAGCACTCTCATCAGCAGCACTCTCATCAGCAGTACTCGCATCAGCAGTACGTTCATCAGCAGCAATCCCATCAGCAGTACTCTCATCAGCAGTACTCTCATCAGCAGTTCTCTGATCAGCAGTACTCTGATCAGCAGCACACTCATCAGCAGTACTCTCATCAGCAGCACTCTCATCAGCAGCACTCGCATCAGCAGCACTCTCATCAGCAGTACTTTCATCAGCAGCACACTCATCAGAAGTGCTCTCATCAGCAGCAATCTCATCAGCAGTACTCTCATCAGCAGTACTCTCATCAGCAGCACTGTCATCAGCAGTACTCTCATCAGCAGTACTCTGATCAGCAGCACTCTCATCCGCAGCATTCCTCTCCGCAGTACTCTCATCAGCAGCATTCTCATCAGCAGTACTCTCATCAGCAGTACTCTCATCAGCAGTACTCTGATCAGCAGCACTCTCATCAGCAGCACTTTCATCAGCAGTACCTTCATCAGCAGCATTCTCGTCAGCAGTACTCTCATCAGCAGTACTCTCTTCAGCAGAACACTCATCAGCAGTAATCTGATCAGCAGTACTCTCATAAGCAGCACTCTCATCAGCAATACTCTCATCAGCAGAACTCTCATCAGCAGAACTCTCATCAGCAGTACTCTGATCAGCAGTACTCTGATCAGCAGTACTCTGATCAGCAGTACTCTCAGCAGCAGCATTCTCATCAGCAGTACTCTCATCAGCAGCATTCTCATCAGCATTACTCTCATCAGCAGCACTCTCATCAGCAGTACTCTTTTCAGCAGAACTCTCATCAGCAGTACTCTGATCAGCAGTACTCTGATCAGCAGTACTCTGATCAGCAGTACTCTCAGCAGCAGCATTCTCATCAGCAGTACTCTCATCAGCATCATTCTCATCAGCAGTACTCTCATCAGCAGCACTCTCATCAGCAGTACCTTCATCAGCAGCATTCTCTTCAGCAGTACTCTCATCAGCAGTACTCTCTTCAGCAGAACACTCATCAGCAGTAATCTGATCAGCAGCACTCTCATCAGCAGCACTCTCATCAGTAGCATTATCATTAGCAGTACTCTCATAAGCAGCACTCTCATCAGCAATACTCTCATCAGCAGAACTCTCATCAGCAGAACTCTCATCAGCAGTACTCTGATCAGCAGTACTCTGATCAGCAGTACTCTCAGCAGCAGCATTCTCATCAGCAGTACTCTCATCAGCAGCATTCTCATCAGCAGTACTCTGATCAGCAGTACTCTGATCAGCAGTGCTCTCAGCAGCAGCATTCTCATCAGCAGTACTCTCATCAGCAGCATTCTCATCAGCAGTACTCTCATCAGCAGCACTCTCATCAGCAGTACTCTCTTCAGCAGCACTCTCATCAGCAGCTTTGTTATCAGCAGTACTCTGATCAGCAGTAATCTGATCGCAGCACTCTCATCAGCCGCTCTCTGATCAAAAGTACTATGATCAGCAGCACTTTCATCAGCAGTACGTTCACCAGCAGCAATCCAATCAGCAGTACTCTCATCAGCAGTACTCTCATCAGCAGTACTTTCATCAGCAGCACACTCATCAGAAGTACTCTCATCAGCAGCAATCTCATCAGCATTACTCTCATCAGCAGCACTCTCATCAGCAGTACTCTCATCAGCAGCATTCTCATCAGCAGTGCACTCATCAGCAGTACACTCATCAGCAGCATTCTCATCAGCAGCATTCCCATCAGCAGTAATCTCATCAGCAGCATTTTAATCAGTAGTAATGTCATCAGCAGAAATCTCATCAGCAGTACTCTGATCAGCAGCACTCTCATCAGCAGCACTTTTAGCAGCAGTAATTTCATCAGCAGAATTCTCGTCAACAGTACTCTCCTCAGCAGTATTCTCATGAGCAGTAGTTTCATCAGCACCACTCTCATCAGCAGCACTCTCATCAGCAGCACTCTCATCAGCAGAACTCTCATCAGCAGTATTCTGAACAGCAGCACTCTCATCAGTAGAACTCTCATCAGCAGCACTCTGATCAGCAGCACTCTCATCAGCAGCATTCTCATCAGCAGCATTCTCATCAGCAGTACTCTCGTCAGCATACTCTCATCAGCAGTACTCTGATCAGCAGCACTCTCATCAGCAGTACTCTGATCAGCAGTACTCTGATCAGCAGCACTCTCATTAGCAGCACGCTCATCAGCAGTACTCTCATCAGCAGTACTCTCATCAGCACTACTCTGATCAGCAGCACTCTCATCAGCAGTACTCTCATCAGCAGCACTCTCACCAGCATCACTCGCATCAGCAGCACTCTCATCAGCAGCACTCTCATCAGCAGTACTCGCATCAGCAGTACGTTCATCAACATCAATCCCATCAGCAGTACTCTGATCAGCAGTACTCTGATCAGCAGTACTGTGATCAGCAGCACACTCATCAGCAGTACTCTCATCAGCAGCACTCTCATTAGCAGTACTCTCATCAGCAGCACTCTCATCAGCAGTACTCTCATCAGCAGTACTCTGATCAGCAGCACTATCATCCGCAGCATTCCCATCAGCAGTACTCTCATCAGCAGTATTCTCATCAGCAGTACTCTCATCGGCAGTACTCTCATCAGCAGTACTCTGATCAGTAGCACTCTCATCAGCAGCACTTTCATCAGCAGTACTTTTATCAGCAGCATTCTCGTCAGCAGTACAGAAATCAGCAGTACTCTCATCAGCAGTACTCTGATCAGCAGTACTCTCAGCAGCAGCATTCTCATCAGCAGTACTCTCATCAGCAGCATTCTCATCAGCAGTACTCTCATCAGCAGCACTGTTATCAGCAGTACTCTGATCAGCAGTACTCTGATCAGCAGCACTCTCATCAGCCGCTCTCTCATCAAAAGTACTATGATCAGCAGAAGTCTCATCAGCAGTACGTTCACCAGCAGCAATCCCATCAGCAGTACAATCACCAGCAGTACTCTGATCAACAGTACTCTGATCAGCAGCACACTCACCAGCAGTACTCTCATCAGCAGCACTCTCATCAGCAGTACTCTGATCAGCATTTCTCTGAATAGCAGCATTCTCATCAGCCGCTCTCTCGTCAATAGTACTATGATCAGCAGCACTCTCATCAGCAGTACGTTCACCAGCAACAATCCCATCTGCAGTACTCTCATCAGCAGTGCTCTCATCAGCAGTACTCTCATCAGCAGCAATCACATCAGCAGTACTCTCATCAGCAGCACTCTCAAGAGCAGTACTCTCATCAGCAGTACTCTCATCAGCAGTACTATCATCAGCAGTACTCTCATCAGCAGTTCTCTGATCAGCAGCCCATTCATCCGCAGCATTCTCAACAGCAGTACTCTCATCACCAGCATTCTCATCAGCAGTACACTCATCAGCAGTACACTCATCAGCAGCACTCTCATCAGCAGCATTCCCATCAGCAGTACTCTCATCAGCAGCATTTTCATCAGCAGTACTCTCATCAGCAGAACTCTCATCAGCAGTACTCTGATCAGCAGCACTCTCATCAGCAGCACTTTCATCAGCAGTAATTTCATCAGCAGAATAATCGTCAGCAGTACTCTCATCTGCAGCACTCTCATCAGCAGCACTTTCATCAGCAGTAATTTCATCAGCAGAATACTCGTCAGCAGTACTCTCATCTGCAGCACTCTCATCAGCAGCACTGTCATCAGCAGCACTCTCATGAGCAGAACTCTCATCAGCAGTACTCTGATCAGCAGCACTCTCATCAGCAGCACTCTCATCAGCAGCATTCTCATCAGCAGCACTCTCATCCGCAGCATTCTCATCAGTAGTACTCTCATCAGCATACTCTCATCAGCAGTACTCTGATCAGCAGCACTCTCTTCAGCAGCACTCTCATCAGCAGCACTCTCATCAGAAGTACTCTCATCAGCAGTACTCTGATCTGCAGCACTCTCATCAGCAGGCATTCTCATCAGCAGTAATCTCAGCAGTACTCTCATTAGTAGTACTCTGATCAGCAGCACACTCATCAGCAGTACTCTCATCAGCAACAATCTCATCAGCAGCATTCGCATCAGCAGCACTCTCATCAGCAGCACTCTCATCAGCAGTACTCGCATCAGCAGTACGTTCATCAGCAGCAATCCCATCAGCAGTAATCTCATCAGCAGTACTCTGATCAGCAGTACTCTGATCAGCAGCAGACTCATCAGCAGTACTCTCATCAGCTGCACTCTCATCAGCAGTTCTCTCAGCAGCAGCACTCTCATCAGCAGTACTCTGATCATCAGCACTCTCATCCGCAGCATTCCTACCAGCAGTAATCTCATCAGCAGCATTCTCATCAGCAGTATTCTCATCAGCAGTACTCTCATCAGCAGTACTCTGATCAGCAGCACTCTCATCAGCAGCCCTTTACTCAGCAGTACATTCATCAGCAGCATTCTCATCAGCAGTACGCTCATCAGCAGTACTCTCATCAGCATTACTCTGATCAGCAGTACTCTCAGCTGCAGCATTCTCATCAGCAGTACTCTCATCAGCAGCGTTCTCATCAGCAGTACTCTCATCAGCAGCACTGTCATCAGCAGTACTCTGATCAGCAGTACTCTGATCAGCAGCACTCTCATCAGCAGCACTCTCATCAGCAGCATTCTCATCAGCAGTACTCTCATAAGCAGTACTCTCATCAGCAGTAATCTGATCAGCAGCACTCTCATCAGCAGCATTCTCATCAGCAGTACTCTCATCAGCAGTACTCTCATCAGCAGTATTCTGATCAGCAGCACTCTCATCAGTAGAACTCTCATCAGCAGCACTCTGATCAGCACCACTCTCATCAGCAGCACTCTCATCAGCAGCATTCTCATCAGTAGTACTCTCATCAGCATACCCTCATCAGCAGTACTCTGATCAGCAGCACTCTCATCAGCAGCACTCTCATCAGCAGCACTCTCATCAGCTGTACTCTCATCAGCAGTACTCTGATCAGCAGCACTCTCATCAGCGGCACTCTCATCAGCAGTACTCTCAGCAGTACTCTCATCAGTAGTACTCTGATCAGCAGCACTCTCATCAGCAGTACTCTCATCAGCAGCACTCTCACCAGCATCACTCGCATCAGCAGCACTCTCATCAGCAGCACTCTCATCAGCAGCACTCTCATTAGCAGTACTCTCATCAGCAGCACTCTCATCAGCAGTACTCTCATCAGCAGTACTCTGATCAGCAGCACTATCATCCAAGCATTCCCATCAGCAGTACTCTCATCAGCAGTATTCTCATCAGCAGTACTCTCATCGGCAGTACTCTCATCAGCAGTACTCTGATCAGTAGCACTCTCATCAGCAGCACTTTCATCAGCAGTACTTTCATCAGCAGCATTCTCGTCAGCAGTACAGAAATCAGCAGTACTCTCATCAGCAGTACTCTGATCAGCAGTACTCTCAGCAGCAGCATTCTCATCAGCAGTACTCTCATCAGCAGCACTCTCATTAGCAGTACTCTCATCAGCAGCACTCTCATCAGCAGTACTCTCATCAGCAGTACTCTGATCAGCAGCACTATCATCCAAGCATTCCCATCAGCAGTACTCTCATCAGCAGTATTCTCATCAGCAGTACTCTCATCGGCAGTACTCTCATCAGCAGTACTCTGATCAGTAGCACTCTCATCAGCAGCACTTTCATCAGCAGTACTTTCATCAGCAGCATTCTCATCAGCAGTACAGAAATCAGCAGTACTCTCATCAGCAGTACTCTGATCAGCAGTACTCTCAGCAGCAGCATTCTCATCAGCAGTACTCTCATCAGCAGCATTCTCATCAGCAGTACTCTCATCAGCAGCACTGTTATCAGCAGTACTCTGATCAGCAGTACTCTGATCAGCAGCACTCTCATCAGCCGCTCTCTCATCAAAAGTACTATGATCAGCAGAAGTCTCATCAGCAGTACGTTCACCAGCAGCAATCCCATCAGCAGTACAATCACCAGCAGTACTCTGATCAACAGTACTCTGATCAGCAGCACACTCACCAGCAGTACGCTCATCAGCAGCACTCTCATCAGCAGTACTCTGATCAGCATTTCTCTGAATAGCAGCATTCTCATCAGCCGCTCTCTCATCAATAGTACTATGATCAGCAGCAATCTCATCAGCAGTACGTTCACCAGCAACAATCCCATCTGCAGTACTCTCATCAGCAGTGCTCTCATCAGCAGTACTCTCATCAGCAGCAATCACATCAGCAGTACTCTCATCAGCAGCACTCTCAAGAGCAGTACTCTCATCAGCAGTACTCTCATCAGCAGTACTATCATCAGCAGTACTCTCATCAGCAGTTCTCTGATCAGCAGCACATTCATCCGCAGGATTCTCATCAGCAGTACACTCATCAGCAGTACACTCATCAGCAGCACTCTCATCAGCAGCATTCCCATCAGCAGTAAACTCATCAGCAGCATTTTCATCAGCAGTACTCTCATCAGCAGAACTCTCATCAGCAGTACTCTGATCAGCAGCACTCTCATCAGCAGCACTTTCATCAGCAGTAATTTCATCAGCAGAATACTCGTCAGCAGTACTCTCATCAGCAGCACTCTCATCAGCAGCACTGTCATCAGCAGCATTCTCATGAGCAGATCTCTCATCAACAGTACTCTGATCAGCAGCACTCTCATCAGCAGCACTCTCATCAGCAGCATTCTCATCAGCAGCACTCTCATCCGCAGCATTCTCATCAGTAGTACTCTCATCAGCATACTCTCATCAGCAGCTCTCTCATCAGCAGCACTGTCATCAGCAGCACTCTCATGAGCAGATCTCTCATCAACAGTACTCTGATCAGCAGCACTCTCATCAGCAGCACTCTCTTCAGCAGCACTCTCATCAGCAGCACTCTCATCAGAAGTGCTCTCATCAGCAGTACTCTGATCAGCAGCACTCTCATCAGCAGGCATTCTCATCAGCACTAATCTCAGTAGTACTCTCATCAGTAGTACTCTGATCAGCAGCACACTCATCAGCAGTACTCTCATCAGCAACACTCTCATCAGCAGCACTCGCATCAGCAGCACTCGCATCAGCAGCACTCGCATCAGCAGCACACTCATCAGCAGCACTCTCATCAGCAGTACTTGCATCAGCAGTACGTTCTTCAGCAGCAATCCCATCAGCAGTAATCTCATCAGCAGTACTCTCATCAGCAGTACTCTGATCAGCAGCAGACTCATCAGCAGTACTCCCATCAGCTGCACTCTCATCAGCAGTACTCTCATCAGCAGCACTCTCATCAGCAGTACTCTGATCAGCAGTACTCTGATCAGCAGTACTCTGATCAGCAGTACTCTGATCAGCAGTACTCTCAACAGCAGCATTCATCAGCAGTACTCTCATCAGCAGCATTCTCATCAGCAGTACTCTCATCAGCAGCACTCTCATCAGCAGTAATCTCATCAGCAGTACTCTCATCAGCAGCACTGTCATCAGCAGTACTTTCATCAGCAGCATTCTCATCAGCAGTACTCTCATCAGCAGCATTCTCATCAGCAGTACTCTCATCAACAGCACTCTCATCAGCAGTAATCTCATCAGCAGTACTCTGATCAGCAGCACTCTCATCAGCCGCTCTCTCATCAAAAGAACTATGATCAGCAGCACTCTCATCAGCAGTACTCGCATCAGCAGTACATTCATATGCAGCAATCCCATCAGCAGTACTCTCATCAGCAGTACTCTGATCAGCAGCACACTCATCAGCAGTACTCTCATCAGCAGCACTCTCATCAGCAGTACTCTCATCAGCAGCACTCTCATCAGCAGTACTCTCATCAGCAGTACTCTGATCAGCAGCACTCTCATCCGCAGCATTCCCATCAGCAGTACTCTCATCAGCAGCATTCTCATCAGTAGTGCTCTCATCAGCAGTACTCTCATCAGCAGTACTCTGATCAGCAGCACTCTCATCAGCAGCACTTTCATCAGCAGTACTATCATCAGCAGCATTCTCGTCAGCAGTACTCTCATCAGCAGTACTATCATCAGCATTACTCTCATCAACAGCACTCTCATCAGCAGCACTCTCATCAGCAGTACTCTGATCAGCAGCACTCTCATCAGCAGCACTATCATCAGCAGCATTCTCATCAGCAGTACTCTCATAAGCAGCACTCTCATCAGCAGTACTCTCATCAGCAGTACTCACGTCAGCAGTACTCTCGTCAGCAGTACTCTGATCAGCAGTACTCTGATCAGCAGTACTCTCAACAGCAGCATTTTCATCAGCAGTACTCTCATCAGCAGCATTCTCATCAGCAGTACTCTCATCAGCAGCACTCTCATCAGCAGTACTCTCATCAGCATTATCCTCATTAGCAGCACTGTCATCAGCAGTACTCTGATCAGCAGTACTCTGATCAGCAGCACTCTCATCAGCCGCTCTCTCATCAAAAGTACTATGATCAGCAGCACTCACATCAGCAGTACGTTCACCAGCAGCAATCCCATCAGCAATACTCTCATCAGCAGTACTCTCATCAGCAGTACTCTGATCAGCAGCACACTCATCAGCAGTATTCTCATCAGCAGCATTCTCATCAGCAGTACACTCATCAGCAGCACTCTCATCAGCAGCATTCCCAGCAGCAGTACTCTCATCAGCAGCATTTTCATCAGCAGTACTCTCATCAGCAGTACTCTCATCAGCAGTACTCTGATCAGCAGCACTCTCATCAGCAGCACTTTCATCAGCAGTAATTTCATCAGCAGAATACACGTCAGCAGTACTCTCATCAGCAGTACTCTCATCAGCAGTAGTCTCATCAGCAGCACTCTCATTAGCAGCATTCTCATCAGCAATACTCTCATAAGCAGAACTCTCATCAGCAGTACTCCGATCAGCAGGACTCTCACCAGCAGCATTCTCATCAGCAGTACTCTCAAAAGCAGTACTTTCATCAGCAGTAATCTGATCAGCAGCACTCTCATCAGCAGAACTCTCATCAGCAGTACTCTGATCAGCAGCACTCTCCTCAGCAGCACTCTCATCAGCAGCATTCTCATCAGCAGTACTCTCATCAGCATACTCTCACCAGCAGCACTCTGATCAGCAGCACTCTCATCAGCAGCACTCTCATCAGCAGTACTGTCATCAGCAGAACTCTCATCAGCAGTAATCTGATCAGCAGCACACTCATCAGCAGTATTCTCATCAGCCGCACTCTCATCAGCAGCACTCGCATCAGCAGCACTCTCATCAGCAGCACTCTCATCAGCAGTACTCGCATCAGCAGTACGTTCATCAGCAACAATCCCATCAGCAGTACTCTCATCAGCAGTACTCTCATCAGCAGTTCTCTGATCAGCAGTACTCTGATCAGCAGCACACTCATCAGCAGTACTCTCATCAGCAGCACTCTCATCAGCAGCACTCGCATCAGCAGCACTCTCATCAGCAGTACTTTCATCAGCAGCACACTCATCAGAAGTACTCTCATCAGCAGCAATCTCATCAGCAGTACTCTCATCAGCAGTACTCTCATCAGCAGCACTGTCATCAGCAGTACTCTCATCAGCAGTACTCTGATCAGCAGCACTCTCATCCGCAGCATTCCTCTCCGCAGTACTCTCATCAGCAGCATTCTCATCAGCAGTACTCTCATCAGCAGTACTCTCATCAGCAGTACTCTGATCAGCAGCACTCTCATCAGCAGCACTTTCATCAGCAGTACCTTCATCAGCAGCATTCTCGTCAGCAGTACTCTCTTCAGCAGTACTCTCTTCAGCAGAACACTCATCAGCAGTAATCTGATCAGCAGTACTCTCATAAGCAGCACTCTCATCAGCAATACTCTCATCAGCAGAACTCTCATCAGCAGAACTCTCATCAGCAGTAATCTGATCAGCAGTACTCTGATCAGCAGTACTCTGATCAGCAGTACTCTCAGCAGCAGCATTCTCATCAGCAGTACTCTCATCAGCAGCATTCTCATCAGCAGTACTCTCATCAGCAGCACTCTCATCAGCAGTACTCTTTTCAGCAGAACTCTCATCAGCAGTACTCTGATCAGCAGTACTCTGATCAGCAGTACTCTGATCAGCAGTACTCTCAGCAGCAGCATTCTCATCAGCAGTACTCTCATCAGCATCATTCTCATCAGCAGTACTCTCATCAGCAGCACTCTCATCAGCAGTACCTTCATCAGCAGCATTCTCTTCAGCAGTACTCTCATCAGCAGTACTCTCTTCAGCAGAACACTCATCAGCAGTAATCTGATCAGCAGCACTCTCATCAGCAGCACTCTCATCAGTAGCATTATCATTAGCAGTACTCTCATAAGCAGCACTCTCATCAGCAATACTCTCATCAGCAGAACTCTCATCAGCAGAACTCTCATCAGCGGTACTCTGATCAGCAGTACTCTGATCAGCAGTACTCTGATCAGCAGTACTCTCAGCAGCAGCATTCTCATCAGCAGTACTCTCATCAGCAGCATTCTCATCAGCAGTACTCTCATCAGCAATACTCTCATCAGCAGAACTCTCATCAGCAGAACTCTCATCAGCAGCATTCTCATCAGCAGTACTCTGATCAGCAGTACTCTGATCAGCAGTACTCTCAGCAGCAGCATTCTCATCAGCAGTACTCTCATCAGCAGCATTCTCATCAGCAGTACTCTCATCAGCAGCACTCTCATCAGCAGTACTCTCTTCAGCAGCACTCTCATCAGCAGCACTGTTATCAGCAGTACTCTGATCAGCAGTAATCTGATCGCAGCACTCTCATCAGCCGCTCTCTGATCAAAAGTACTATGATCAGCAGCACTTTCATCAGCAGTACGTTCACCAGCAGCAATCCAATCAGCAGTACTCTCATCAGCAGTACTCTCATCAGCAGTACTTTCATCAGCAGCACACTCATCAGAAGTACTCTCATCAGCAGCAATCTCATCAGCATTACTCTCATCAGCAGCACTCTCATCAGCAGTACTCTCATCAGCAGCATTCTCATCAGCAGTACACTCATCAGCAGTACACTCATCAGCAGCATTCTCATCAGCAGCATTCCCATCAGCAGTAATCTCATCAGCAGCATTTTAATCAGTAGTAATGTCATCAGCAGAAATCTCATCAGCAGTACTCTGATCAGCAGCACTCTCATCAGCAGCACTTTTAGCAGCAGTAATTTCATCAGCAGAATTCTCGTCAACAGTACTCTCCTCAGCAGTATTCTCATGAGCAGTAGTTTCATCAGCACCACTCTCATCAGCAGCACTCTCATCAGCAGCACTCTCATCAGCAGAACTCTCATCAGCAGTATTCTGAACAGCAGCACTCTCATCAGTAGAACTCTCATCAGCAGCACTCTGATCAGCAGCACTCTCATCAGCAGCATTCTCATCAGCAGCATTCTCATCAGCAGTACTCTCGTCAGCATACTCTCATCAGCAGTACTCTGATCAGCAGCACTCTCATCAGCAGTACTCTGATCAGCAGTACTCTGATCAGCAGCACTCTCATTAGCAGCACGCTCATCAGCAGTACTCTCATCAGCAGTACTCTCATCAGCACTACTCTGATCAGCAGCACTCTCATCAGCAGTACTCTCATCAGCAGCACTCTCACCAGCATCACTCGCATCAGCAGCACTCTCATCAGCAGCACTCTCATCAGCAGTACTCGCATCAGCAGTACGTTCATCAACATCAATCCCATCAGCAGTACTCTGATCAGCAGTACTCTGATCAGCAGTACTGTGATCAGCAGCACACTCATCAGCAGTACTCTCATCAGCAGCACTCTCATCAGCAGTACTCTCATCAGCAGCACTCTCATCAGCAGTACTCTCATCAGCAGTACTCTGATCAGCAGCACTATCATCCGCAGCATTCCCATCAGCAGTACTCTCATCAGCAGTATTCTCATCAGCAGTACTCTCATCGGCAGTACTCTCATCAGCAGTACTCTGATCAGTAGCACTCTCATCAGCAGCACTTTCATCAGCAGTACTTTTATCAGCAGCATTCTCGTCAGCAGTACAGAAATCAGCAGTACTCTCATCAGCAGTACTCTGATCAGCAGTACTCTCAGCAGCAGCATTCTCATCAGCAGTACTCTCATCAGCAGCATTCTCATCAGCAGTACTCTCATCAGCAGCACTGTTATCAGCAGTACTCTGATCAGCAGTACTCTGATCAGCAGCACTCTCATCAGCCGCTCTCTCATCAAAAGTACTATGATCAGCAGAAGTCTCATCAGCAGTACGTTCACCAGCAGCAATCCCATCAGCAGTACAATCACCAGCAGTACTCTGATCAACAGTACTCTGATCAGCAGCACACTCACCAGCAGTACTCTCATCAGCAGCACTCTCATCAGCAGTACTCTGATCAGCATTTCTCTGAATAGCAGCATTCTCATCAGCCGCTCTCTCGTCAATAGTACTATGATCAGCAGCACTCTCATCAGCAGTACGTTCACCAGCAACAATCCCATCTGCAGTACTCTCATCAGCAGTGCTCTCATCAGCAGTACTCTCATCAGCAGCAATCACATCAGCAGTACTCTCATCAGCAGCACTCTCAAGAGCAGTACTCTCATCAGCAGTACTCTCATCAGCAGTACTATCATCAGCAGTACTCTCATCAGCAGTTCTCTGATCAGCAGCCCATTCATCCGCAGCATTCTCAACAGCAGTACTCTCATCACCAGCATTCTCATCAGCAGTACACTCATCAGCAGTACACTCATCAGCAGCACTCTCATCAGCAGCATTCCCATCAGCAGTACTCTCATCAGCCGCATTTTCATCAGCAGTACTCTCATCAGCAGAACTCTCATCAGCAGTACTCTGATCAGCAGCACTCTCATCAGCAGCACTTTCATCAGCAGTAATTTCATCAGCAGAATAATCGTCAGCAGTACTCTCATCTGCAGCACTCTCATCAGCAGCACTTTCATCAGCAGTAATTTCATCAGCAGAATACTCGTCAGCAGTACTCTCATCTGCAGCACTCTCATCAGCAGCACTGTCATCAGCAGCACTCTCATGAGCAGAACTCTCATCAGCAGTACTCTGATCAGCAGCACTCTCATCAGCAGCACTCTCATCAGCAGCATTCTCATCAGCAGCACTCTCATCCGCAGCATTCTCATCAGTAGTACTCTCATCAGCATACTCTCATCAGCAGTACTCTGATCAGCAGCACTCTCTTCAGCAGCACTCTCATCAGCAGCACTCTCATCAGAAGTACTCTCATCAGCAGTACTCTGATCAGCAGCACTCTCATCAGCAGGCATTCTCATCAGCAGTAATCTCAGCAGTACTCTCATTAGTAGTACTCTGATCAGCAGCACACTCATCAGCAGTACTCTCATCAGCAGTACTCGCATCAGCAGCACTCTCATCAGCAGCACTCTCATCAGCAGTACTCGCATCAGCAGTACGTTCATCAGCAGCAATCCCATCAGCAGTAATCTCATCAGCAGTACTCTCATCAGCAGTACTCTGATCAGCAGCAGACTCATCAGCAGTACTCTCATCAGCTGCACTCTCATCAGCAGTTCTCTCAGCAGCAGCACTCTCATCAGCAGTACTCTGATCATCAGCACTCTCATCCGCAGCATTCCTACCAGCAGTAATCTCATCAGCAGCATTCTCATCAGCAGTACTCTCATCAGCAGTACTCTCATCAGCAGTACTCTGATCAGCAGCACTCTCATCAGCAGCCCTTTACTCAGCAGTACATTCATCAGCAGCATTCTCATCAGCAGTACGCTCATCAGCAGTACTCTCATCAGCATTACTCTGATCAGCAGTACTCTCAGCTGCAGCATTCTCATCAGCAGTACTCTCATCAGCAGCGTTCTCATCAGCAGTACTCTCATCAGCAGCACTGTCATCAGCAGTACTCTGATCAGCAGTACTCTGATCAGCAGCACTCTCATCAGCAGCACTCTCATCAGCAGCATTCTCATCAGCAGTACTCTCATAAGCAGTACTCTCATCAGCAGTAATCTGATCAGCAGCACTCTCATCAGCAGCATTCTCATCAGCAGTACTCTCATCAGCAGTACTATCATCAGCAGTACTCTCATCAGCAGTTCTCTGATCAGCAGCACATTCATCCGCAGGATTCTCATCAGCAGTACACTCATCAGCAGTACACTCATCAGCAGCACTCTCATCAGCAGCATTCCCATCAGCAGTAAACTCATCAGCAGCATTTTCATCAGCAGTACTCTCATCAGCAGAACTCTCATCAGCAGTACTCTGATCAGCAGCACTCTCATCAGCAGCACTTTCATCAGCAGTAATTTCATCAGCAGAATACTCGTCAGCAGTACTCTCATCAGCAGCACTCTCATCAGCAGCATTCTCATCAGCAGCACTCTCATCCGCAGCATTCTCATCAGTAGTACTCTCATCAGCATACTTTCATCAGCAGCACTCTCATCAGCAGCACTGTCATCAGCAGCACTCTCATGAGCAGATCTCTCATCAACAGTACTCTGATCAGCAGCACTCTCATCAGCAGCACTCTCTTCAGCAGCACTCTCATCAGCAGCACTCTCATCAGAAGTGCTCTCATCAGCAGTACTCTGATCAGCAGCACTCTCATCAGCAGGCATTCTCATCAGCACTAATCTCAGTAGTACTCTCATCAGTAGTACTCTGATCAGCAGCACACTCATCAGCAGTACTCTCATCAGCAACACTCTCATCAGCAGCACTCGCATCAGCAGCACTCGCATCAGCAGCACTCGCATCAGCAGCACACTCATCAGCAGCACTCTCATCAGCAGTACTCGCATCAGCAGTACGTTCTTCAGCAGCAATCCCATCAGCAGTAATCTCATCAGCAGTACTCTCATCAGCAGTACTCTGATCAGCAGCAGACTCATCAGCAGTACTCTCATCAGCTGCACTCTCATCAGCAGTACTCTCATCAGCAGCACTCTCATCAGCAGTACTCTGATCATCAGCACTCTCATCCGCAGCATTCCCACCAGCAGTCATCTCATCAGCAGCATTCTCATCAGCAGTAATCTCATCAGCAGTACTCTCATCAGCAGTACTCTGATCAGCAGCACTCTCATCAGCAGACCTTTACTCCGCAGTACATTGATCAGCAGCATTCTCATCAGCAGTACTCTCATCAGAAGTACTCTCATCAGCATTACTCTGATCAGCAGTACTCTCAGTTGCAGCATTCTCATCAGCAGTACTCTCATCAGCAGCGTTCTCATCAGCAGTACTCTCATCAGCAGCACTGTCATCAGCATTACTCTGATCAGCAGTACTCTGATCAGCAGCACTCTCATCAGCAGCAGTCTCATCAGCAGTACTCTCATCAGCAGTACTCTGATCAGCAGCACTCTCATCCGCAGCATTCCCACCAGCAGTACTCTCATCAGCAGCATTCTCATCAGCAGTACTCTCATCGGCAGTACTCTCATCAGCAGTACTCTGATCAGCAGCACTCTCATTAGCAGCACTTTCATCAGCAGTACATTCATGAGCAGCATTCTCATCAGCAGTACTCTCAGCAGCAGTACTCTCATCAGCAGTACTCTGATCAGCAGTACTCTCAGCTGCAGCATTCTCATCAGCAGTACGCTTATCAAGCAGCATTCTCATCAGCGGTACTCTCATCAGCAGCACTGTCATCAGCAGTACTCTGATCAGCAGTACTCTGATCAGCAGCACTCTCATCAGCCGCTCTCTCATCAAAAGTACTATGATCAACAGCACTCTTATCAGCAGTACGTTCACCAGCAATACTCTCATCAGCAGCAATCTCATCAGCAGTACTCACATCAGCAGCACTCTCATCAGCAGTACTCTCATCAGCAGTACTCTGATCAGCAGCACTCTCATCCGCAGCATTCTCAACAGCAGTACATTCATCTGCATCATTCTCATCAGCAGTACACTCATCAGCAGCACTCTCATCAGCAGCAGTCCCAGCAGCAGTACTCTCGTTAGCAGCATTTTCATCGGCTGTACTCTCATCAGCAGAACTCTCATCAGCAGTACTCTGATCAGCAGCACTCTCATCAGCAGCACTTTCATCAGCAGTAATTTCATCAGCAGAATTCTCCTCAGCAGTACTCTCATCAGCAGTATTCTCATCAGCAGCACTCTATCAGCAGCACTTTCATCAGCAGTACATTCAGCAGCAGCATTCTCATCAGCAGTACTCTCATCAGTGTACTCTCATCAGCAGTACTCTGATCAGCAGTAGTCTCAGCTGCAGCATTCTCATCAGCAGTACTCTCATCAGCAGCATTCTCATCAGCAGTACTCTCATCAGCAGCACTCTCTTCAGCAGCAATCCCATCTGCAGCATTCTCATCAGCAGTACTCTCATAAGCAGTCCTCTCATCAGCAGTAATCTGATCAGCAGCACTCTCATCAGCAGCATTCTCATCAGCAGTACTCTCATCAGCAGTACTCTCATCAGCAGTATTCTTATCAGCAGCACTCTCATCAGTAGAACTATCATCAGGAGCACTCTGATCAGCAGCACTCTCATCAGCCGCACTCTCATCAGCAGCATTCTCATCAGTAGTACTCTCATCAGCATACTCTCATCAGCAGTACTCTGATCAGCAGCACTCTCATCAGCAGCACTCTCATCAGCAGCACTCTCATCAGCAGTACTCTCATCAGCAGTACTCTGATCAGCAGCACTCTCATCAGCGGCACTCTCATCAGCAGTACTCTCTGCAGTTCTCTCATCAGTAGTACTCTGATCAGCAGCACACTCATCAGCAGTACTCTCATCAGCAGGATTCTCATCAGCAGTAATCGCATCAGCAGCAGTCTCATCAGGAGCACTCTCATCAGCAGTACTCGCATCAGCAGTACGTTCATCAGCAGAAATCCCATCAGCAGTACTCTCATCAGCAGTACTCTCATCAGCATCACACCCATCAGCAGTACTCTCATCAGCAGCAATCTTATCAGCAGTACTCTCATCATCAGCACTCTCATCCGCAGCATTCCCACAAGCAGTAGTCTCATCAGCAGCACTCTCATCAGCGGCACTCTCATCAGCAGCACTGTCATCAGCAGAACTCTCATCAGCAGTACTCTGATCAGCAGCAGTCTCATCAGCAGCACTCTCATCAGCAGCATTCTCATCAGCAGTACTCTCATAAGCAGTACTCTCATCAGCAGTACTCTGATCAGCAGCACACTCATCAGCAATACTCTCATCAGCAGCACTCTCATCAGCAGTACTCTCATCAGCAGCACTCTCATCAGCAGTACTCTCATCAGCCGTACTCTGATCAGCAGCACTCTCATCCGCAGCATTCTCAACAGCAGTACTTTCATCTGCATCATTCTCATCAGCAGTACACTCATCAGCAGCACTCTCATCAGCAGCAGTCCCAGCAGCAGTACTCTCATTAGCAGCATTTTCATCAGCAGTACTCTCATCAGCAGAACTCTCATCAGCAGTACTCTCATCAGCAGCACTCTCATCAGCAGCACTTTCATCAGCAGTAAATTCATCAGCAGAATTCTCGTCAGCAGTACTCTCATCAGCAGTACTCTCATCAGCAGTATTCTCATCAGCAGCACTCTCATCAGCAGCACTTTCATCAGCAGTACAATCATCAGCAGCATTCTCATCCGCAGTACTCTCATCAGCTGTACTCTCATCAGCAGTACTCTGATCAGCAGAACTCTCAGCTGCAGCATTCTCATCAGCAGTACTCTCATCAGCAGCATTCTCATCAGCAGTATTCTCATCAGCAGCACTCTCTTCAGCAGCACTCTCATCTGCAGCATTCTAATCAGCAGTACTCTCATATGCAGTACTCTCATCAGCAGTAATCTGATCAGCAGCACTCTCATCAGCAGCATTCTCATCAGCAGTACTCTCATCAGCAGTACTCTCATCAGCAGTATTCTGATCAGCAGCACTCTCATCAGTAGAACTCTCATCAGCAGCACTCTGATCAGCTGCACTCTCATCAGCTGCACTCTCATCAGCAGCATTCTCATCAGTAGTACTCTCATCAGCATACTCTCATCAGCAGTACTCTGATCAGCAGCACTCTCATCAGCAGCACTCTCATCAGCAGCACTCTCATCAGCAGTACTCTCATCAGCAGTACTCTGATCTGCAGCACTCTCATCAGCGGCACTCTCATCAGCAGTACTTGCATCAGCAGTACGTTCATCAGCAGCAATCCCATCAGCAGTACTCTCATCAGCAGTACTCTCATCAGCAGCACACCCATCAGCAGTACTCTCATCAGCAGCAATCTCATCAGCAGTACTCTCATCATCCGCACTCTCATCCGCAGCATTCCCACCAGCATTAGTCTCATCAGCAGCACTCTCATCAGCGGCACTCTGATCAGCAGCAGTCTCATCAGCAGCACTCTCATCAGCAGCATTCTCATCAGCATTACTCTCATAAGCAGAACTCTCATCAACAGTACTCCGATCAGAAGGACTCTCATCAGCAGCATTCTCATCAGCAGTACTCTCATAAGCAGTGCTCTCATCAGCAGTACTCTGATCTGCAGCACTCTCATCAGCGGCACTCTCATCAGCAGTACTCGCATCAGCAGTACGTTCATCAGCAGCAATCCCATCAGCAGTACTCTCATCAGCAGTACTCTCATCAGCAGCACACCCATCAGCAGTACTCTCATCAGCAATACTCTCATCAGCAGAACTCTCATCAGCAGAACTCTCATCAGCGGTACTCTGATCAGCAGTACTCTGATCAGCAGTACTCTGATCAGCAGTACTCTCAGCAGCAGCATTCTCATCAGCAGTACTCTCATCAGCAGCATTCTCATCAGCAGTACTCTCATCAGCAGCACTCTCATCAGCAGTACTCTCTTCAGCAGCACTCTCATCAGCAGCACTGTTATCAGCAGTACTCTGATCAGCAGTAATCTGATCGCAGCACTCTCATCAGCCGCTCTCTGATCAAAAGTACTATGATCAGCAGCACTTTCATCAGCAGTACGTTCACCAGCAGCAATCCAATCAGCAGTACTCTCATCAGCAGTACTCTCATCAGCAGTACTTTCATCAGCAGCACACTCATCAGAAGTACTCTCATCAGCAGCAATCTCATCAGCATTACTCTCATCAGCAGCACTCTCATCAGCAGTACTCTCATCAGCAGCATTCTCATCAGCAGTACACTCATCAGCAGTACACTCATCAGCAGCATTCTCATCAGCAGCATTCCCATCAGCAGTAATCTCATCAGCAGCATTTTAATCAGTAGTAATGTCATCAGCAGAAATCTCATCAGCAGTACTCTGATCAGCAGCACTCTCATCAGCAGCACTTTTAGCAGCAGTAATTTCATCAGCAGAATTCTCGTCAACAGTACTCTCCTCAGCAGTATTCTCATGAGCAGTAGTTTCATCAGCACCACTCTCATCAGCAGCACTCTCATCAGCAGCACTCTCATCAGCAGAACTCTCATCAGCAGTATTCTGAACAGCACCACTCTCATCAGCAGCACTCTCATCAGCAGTACTCTGATCAGCAGCACTCTCATCAGCAGCACTATCATCAGCAGCATTCTCATCAGCAGTACTCTCATAAGCAGCACTCTCATCAGCAGTACTCTCATCAGCAGTACTCACGTCAGCAGTACTCTCGTCAGCAGTACTCTGATCAGCAGTACTCTGATCAGCAGTACTCTCAACAGCAGCATTTTCATCAGCAGTACTCTCATCAGCAGCATTCTCATCAGCAGTACTCTCATCAGCAGCATTCTCATCAGCAGTACTCTCATCAGCAGTATCCTCATTAGCAGCACTGTCATCAGCAGTACTCTGATCAGCAGTACTCTGATCAGCAGCACTCTCATCAGCCGCTCTCTCATCAAAAGTACTATGATCAGCAGCACTCACATCAGCAGTACGTTCACCAGCAGCAATCCCATCAGCAATACTCTCATCAGCAGTACTCTCATCAGCAGTACTCTGATCAGCAGCACACTCATCAGCAGTATTCTCATCAGCAGCATTCTCATCAGCAGTACACTCATCAGCAGCACTCTCATCAGCAGCATTCCCAGCAGCAGTACTCTCATCAGCAGCATTTTCATCAGCAGTACTCTCATCAGCAGTACTCTCATCAGCAGTACTCTGATCAGCAGCACTCTCATCAGCAGCACTTTCATCAGCAGTAATTTCATCAGCAGAATACACGTCAGCAGTACTCTCATCAGCAGTACTCTCATCAGCAGTAGTCTCATCAGCAGCACTCTCATTAGCAGCATTCTCATCAGCAATACTCTCATAAGCAGAACTCTCATCAGCAGTACTTCGATCAGCAGGACTCTCACCAGCAGCATTCTCATCAGCAGTACTCTCAAAAGCAGTACTTTCATCAGCAGTAATCTGATCAGCAGCACTCTCATCAGCAGAACTCTCATCAGCAGTACTCTGATCAGCAGCACTCTCCTCAGCAGCACTCTCATCAGCAGCATTCTCATCAGCAGTACTCTCATCAGCATACTCTCACCAGCAGCACTCTGATCAGCAGCACTCTCATCAGCAGCACTCTCATCAGCAGTACTGTCATCAGCAGAACTCTCATCAGCAGTAATCTGATCAGCAGCACACTCATCAGCAGTATTCTCATCAGCCGCACTCTCATCAGCAGCACTCGCATCAGCAGCACTCTCATCAGCAGCACTCTCATCAGCAGTACTCGCATCAGCAGTACGTTCATCAGCAACAATCCCATCAGCAGTACTCTCATCAGCAGTACTCTCATCAGCAGTTCTCTGATCAGCAGTACTCTGATCAGCAGCACACTCATCAGCAGTACTCTCATCAGCAGCACTCTCATCAGCAGCACTCGCATCAGCAGCACTCTCATCAGCAGTACTTTCATCAGCAGCACACTCATCAGAAGTACTCTCATCAGCAGCAATCTCATCAGCAGTACTCTCATCAGCAGTACTCTCATCAGCAGCACTGTCATCAGCAGTACTCTCATCAGCAGTACTCTGATCAGCAGCACTCTCATCCGCAGCATTCCTCTCCGCAGTACTCTCATCAGCAGCATTCTCATCAGCAGTACTCTCATCAGCAGTACTCTCATCAGCAGTACTCTGATCAGCAGCACTCTCATCAGCAGCACTTTCATCAGCAGTACCTTCATCAGCAGCATTCTCGTCAGCAGTACTCTCTTCAGCAGTACTCTCTTCAGCAGAACACTCATCAGCAGTAATCTGATCAGCAGTACTCTCATAAGCAGCACTCTCATCAGCAATACTCTCATCAGCAGAACTCTCATCAGCAGAACTCTCATCAGCAGTAATCTGATCAGCAGTACTCTGATCAGCAGTACTCTGATCAGCAGTACTCTCAGCAGCAGCATTCTCATCAGCAGTACTCTCATCAGCAGCATTCTCATCAGCAGTACTCTCATCAGCAGCACTCTCATCAGCAGTACTCTTTTCAGCAGAACTCTCATCAGCAGTACTCTGATCAGTAGTACTCTGATCAGCAGTACTCTGATCAGCAGTACTCTCAGCAGCAGCATTCTCATCAGCAGTACTCTCATCAGCATCATTCTCATCAGCAGTACTCTCATCAGCAGCATTCTCATCAGCAGTACCTTCATCAGCAGCATTCTCTTCAGCAGTACTCTCATCAGCAGTACTCTCTTCAGCAGAACACTCATCAGCAGTAATCTGATCAGCAGCACTCTCATCAGCAGCACTCTCATCAGTAGCATTATCATTAGCAGTACTCTCATAAGCAGCACTCTCATCAGCAATACTCTCATCAGCAGAACTCTCATCAGCAGAACTCTCATCAGCGGTACTCTGATCAGCAGTACTCTGATCAGCAGTACTCTGATCAGCAGTACTCTCAGCAGCAGCATTCTCATCAGCAGTACTCTCATCAGCAGCATTCTCATCAGCAGTACTCTCATCAGCAATACTCTCATCAGCAGAACTCTCATCAGCAGAACTCTCATCAGCGGTACTCTGATCAGCAGTACTCTGATCAGCAGTACTCTGATCAGCAGTACTCTCAGCAGCAGCATTCTCATCAGCAGTACTCTCATCAGCAGCATTCTCATCAGCAGTACTCTCATCAGCAGCACTCTCATCAGCAGTACTCTCTTCAGCAGCACTCTCATCAGCAGCACTGTTATCAGCAGTACTCTGATCAGCAGTAATCTGATCGCAGCACTCTCATCAGCCGCTCTCTGATCAAAAGTACTATGATCAGCAGCACTTTCATCAGCAGTACGTTCACCAGCAGCAATCCAATCAGCAGTACTCTCATCAGCAGTACTCTCATCAGCAGTACTTTCATCAGCAGCACACTCATCAGAAGTACTCTCATCAGCAGCAATCTCATCAGCATTACTCTCATCAGCAGCACTCTCATCAGCAGTACTCTCATCAGCAGCATTCTCATCAGCAGTACACTCATCAGCAGTACACTCATCAGCAGCATTCTCATCAGCAGCATTCCCATCAGCAGTAATCTCATCAGCAGCATTTTAATCAGTAGTAATGTCATCAGCAGAAATCTCATCAGCAGTACTCTGATCAGCAGCACTCTCATCAGCAGCACTTTTAGCAGCAGTAATTTCATCAGCAGAATTCTCGTCAACAGTACTCTCCTCAGCAGTATTCTCATGAGCAGTAGTTTCATCAGCACCACTCTCATCAGCAGCACTCTCATCAGCAGCACTCTCATCAGTAGAACTCTCATCAGCAGCACTCTGATCAGCAGCACTCTCATCAGCAGCATTCTCATCAGCAGCATTCTCATCAGCAGTACTCTCGTCAGCATACTCTCATCAGCATTACTCTGATCAGCAGCACTCTCATCAGCAGTACTCTGATCAGCAGTACTCTGATCAGCAGCACTCTCATTAGCAGCACGCTCATCAGCAGTACTCTCATCAGCAGTACTCTCATCAGCACTACTCTGATCAGCAGCACTCTCATCAGCAGTACTCTCATCAGCAGCACTCTCACCAGCATCACTCGCATCAGCAGCACCCTCATCAGCAGCACTCTCATCAGCAGTACTCGCATCAGCAGTACGTTCATCAACATCAATCCCATCAGCAGTACTCTGATCAGCAGTACTCTGATCAGCAGTACTGTGATCAGCAGCACACTCATCAGCAGTACTCTCATCAGCAGCACTCTCATCAGCAGTACTCTCATCAGCAGCACTCTCATCAGCAGTACTCTCATCAGCAGTACTCTGATCAGCAGCACTATCATCCGCAGCATTCCCATCAGCAGTACTCTCATCAGCAGTATTCTCATCAGCAGTACTCTCATCGGCAGTACTCTCATCAGCAGTACTCTGATCAGTAGCACTCTCATCAGCAGCACTTTCATCAGCAGTACTTTTAGCAGCAGCATTCTCGTCAGCAGTACAGAAATCAGCAGTACTCTCATCAGCAGTACTCTGATCAGCAGTACTCTCAGCAGCAGCATTCTCATCAGCAGTACTCTCATCAGCAGCATTCTCATCAGCAGTACTCTCATCAGCAGCACTGTTATCAGCAGTACTCTGATCAGCAGTACTCTGATCAGCAGCACTCTCATCAGCCGCTCTCTCATCAAAAGTACTATGATCAGCAGAAGTCTCATCAGCAGTACGTTCACCAGCAGCAATCCCATCAGCAGTACAATCACCAGCAGTACTCTGATCAACAGTACTCTGATCAGCAGCACACTCACCAGCAGTACTCTCATCAGCAGCACTCTCATCAGCAGTACTCTGATCAGCATTTCTCTGAATAGCAGCATTCTCATCAGCCGCTCTCTCGTCAATAGTACTATGATCAGCAGCACTCTCATCAGCAGTACGTTCACCAGCAACAATCCCATCTGCAGTACTCTCATCAGCAGTGCTCTCATCAGCAGTACTCTCATCAGCAGCAATCACATCAGCAGTACTCTCATCAGCAGCACTCTCAAGAGCAGTACTCTCATCAGCAGTACTCTCATCAGCAGTACTATCATCAGCAGTACTCTCATCAGCAGTTCTCTGATCAGCAGCCCATTCATCCGCAGCATTCTCAACAGCAGTACTCTCATCACCAGCATTCTCATCAGCAGTACACTCATCAGCAGTACACTCATCAGCAGCACTCTCATCAGCAGCATTCCCATCAGCAGTACTCTCATCAGCAGCATTTTCATCAGCAGTACTCTCATCAGCAGAACTCTCATCAGCAGTACTCTGATCAGCAGCACTCTCATCAGCAGCACTTTCATCAGCAGTAATTTCATCAGCAGAATAATCGTCAGCAGTACTCTCATCTGCAGCACTCTCATCAGCAGCACTTTCATCAGCAGTAATTTCATCAGCAGAATACTCGTCAGCAGTACTCTCATCTGCAGCACTCTCATCAGCAGCACTGTCATCAGCAGCACTCTCATGAGCAGAACTCTCATCAGCAGTACTCTGATCAGCAGCACTCTCATCAGCAGCACTCTCATCAGCAGCATTCTCATCAGCAGCACTCTCATCCGCAGCATTCTCATCAGTAGTACTCTCATCAGCATACTCTCATCAGCAGTACTCTGATCAGCAGCACTCTCTTCAGCAGCACTCTCATCAGCAGCACTCTCATCAGAAGTACTCTCATCAGCAGTACTCTGATCAGCAGCACTCTCATCAGCAGGCATTCTCATCAGCAGTAATCTCAGCAGTACTCTCATTAGTAGTACTCTGATCAGCAGCACACTCATCAGCAGTACTCTCATCAGCAGTACTCGCATCAGCAGCACTCTCATCAGCAGCACTCTCATCAGCAGTACTCGCATCAGCAGTACGTTCATCAGCAGCAATCCCATCAGCAGTAATCTCATCAGCAGTACTCTCATCAGCAGTACTCTGATCAGCAGCAGACTCATCAGCAGTACTCTCATCAGCTGCACTCTCATCAGCAGTTCTCTCAGCAGCAGCACTCTCATCAGCAGTACTCTGATCATCAGCACTCTCATCCGCAGCATTCCTACCAGCAGTAATCTCATCAGCAGCATTCTCATCAGCAGTACTCTCATCAGCAGTACTCTCATCAGCAGTACTCTGATCAGCAGCACTCTCATCAGCAGCCCTTTACTCAGCAGTACATTCATCAGCAGCATTCTCATCAGCAGTACGCTCATCAGCAGTACTCTCATCAGCATTACTCTGATCAGCAGTACTCTCAGCTGCAGCATTCTCATCAGCAGTACTCTCATCAGCAGCGTTCTCATCAGCAGTACTCTCATCAGCAGCACTGTCATCAGCAGTACTCTGATCAGCAGTACTCTGATCAGCAGCACTCTCATCAGCAGCACTCTCATCAGCAGCATTCTCATCAGCAGTACTCTCATAAGCAGTACTCTCATCAGCAGTAATCTGATCAGCAGCACTCTCATCAGCAGCATTCTCATCAGCAGTACTCTCATCAGCAGTACTCTCATCAGCAGTATTCTGATCAGCAGCACTCTCATCAGTAGAAATCTCATCAGCAGCACTCTGATCAGCACCACTCTCATCAGCAGCACTCTCATCAGCAGAATTCTCATCAGTAGTACTCTCATCAGCATACCCTCATCAGCAGTACTCTGATCAGCAGCACTCTCATCAGCAGCACTCTCATCAGCAGCACTCTCATCAGCTGTACTCTCATCAGCAGTACTCTGATCAGCAGCACTCTCATCAGCGGCACTCTCATCAGCAGTACTCTCAGCAGTACTCTCATCAGTAGTACTCTGATCAGCAGCACTCTCATCAGCAGTACTCTCATCAGCAGCACTCTCACCAGCATCACTCGCATCAGCAGCACTCTCATCAGCAGTACTCTCATCAGCAGTACTCTGATCAGCAGCACTATCATCCAAGCATTCCCATCAGCAGTACTCTCATCAGCAGTATTCTCATCAGCAGTACTCTCATCGGCAGTACTCTCATCAGCAGTACTCTGATCAGTAGCACTCTCATCAGCAGCACTTTCATCAGCAGTACTTTCATCAGCAGCATTCTCGTCAGCAGTACAGAAATCAGCAGTACTCTCATCAGCAGTACTCTGATCAGCAGTACTCTCAGCAGCAGCATTCTCATCAGCAGTACTCTCATCAGCAGCACTCTCATTAGCAGTACTCTCATCAGCAGCACTCTCATCAGCAGTACTCTCATCAGCAGTACTCTGATCAGCAGCACTATCATCCAAGCATTCCCATCAGCAGTACTCTCATCAGCAGTATTCTCATCAGCAGTACTCTCATCGGCAGTACTCTCATCAGCAGTACTCTGATCAGTAGCACTCTCATCAGCAGCACTTTCATCAGCAGTACTTTCATCAGCAGCATTCTCGTCAGCAGTACAGAAATCAGCAGTACTCTCATCAGCAGTACTCTGATCAGCAGTACTCTCAGCAGCAGCATTCTCATCAGCAGTACTCTCATCAGCAGCATTCTCATCAGCAGTACTCTCATCAGCAGCACTGTTATCAGCAGTACTCTGATCAGCAGTACTCTGATCAGCAGCACTCTCATCAGCCGCTCTCTCATCAAAAGTACTATGATCAGCAGAAGTCTCATCAGCAGTACGTTCACCAGCAGCAATCCCATCAGCAGTACAATCACCAGCAGTACTCTGATCAACAGTACTCTGATCAGCAGCACACTCACCAGCAGTACGCTCATCAGCAGCACTCTCATCAGCAGTACTCTGATCAGCATTTCTCTGAATAGCAGCATTCTCATCAGCCGCTCTCTCATCAATAGTACTATGATCAGCAGCAATCTCATCAGCAGTACGTTCACCAGCAACAATCCCATCTGCAGTACTCTCATCAGCAGTGCTCTCATCAGCAGTACTCTCATCAGCAGCGATCACATCAGCAGTACTCTCATCAGCAGCACTCTCAAGAGCAGTACTCTCATCAGCAGTACTCTCATCAGCAGTACTATCATCAGCAGTACTCTCATCAGCAGTTCTCTGATCAGCAGCACATTCATCCACAGGATTCTCATCAGCAGTACACTCATCAGCAGTACACTCATCAGCAGCACTCTCATCAGCAGCATTCCCATCAGCAGTAAACTCATCAGCAGCATTTTCATCAGCAGTACTCTCATCAGCAGAACTCTCATCAGCAGTACTCTGATCAGCAGCACTCTCATCAGCAGCACTTTCATCAGCAGTAATTTCATCAGCAGAATACTCGTCAGCAGTACTCTCATCAGCAGCACTCTCATCAGCAGCACTGTCATCAGCAGCATTCTCATGAGCAGATCTCTCATCAACAGTACTCTGATCAGCAGCACTCTCATCAGCAGCACTCTCATCAGCAGCATTCTCATCAGCAGCACTCTCATCCGCAGCATTCTCATCAGTAGTACTCTCATCAGCATACTTTCATCAGCAGCACTCTCATCAGCAGCACTGTCATCAGCAGCACTCTCATGAGCAGATCTCTCATCAACAGTACTCTGATCAGCAGCACTCTCATCAGCAGCACTCTCTTCAGCAGCACTCTCATCAGCAGCACTCTCATCAGAAGTGCTCTCATCAGCAGTACTCTGATCAGCAGCACTCTCATCAGCAGGCATTCTCATCAGCACTAATCTCAGTAGTACTCTCATCAGTAGTACTCTGATCAGCAGCACACTCATCAGCAGTACTCTCATCAGCAACACTCTCATCAGCAGCACTCGCATCAGCAGCACTCGCATCAGCAGCACTCGCATCAGCAGCACACTCATCAGCAGCACTCTCATCAGCAGTACTCGCATCAGCAGTACGTTCTTCAGCAGCAATCCCATCAGCAGTAATCTCATCAGCAGTACTCTCATCAGCAGTACTCTGATCAGCAGCAGACTCATCAGCAGTACTCTCATCAGCTGCACTCTCATCAGCAGTACTCTCATCAGCAGCACTCTCATCAGCAGTACTCTGATCATCAGCACTCTCATCCGCAGCATTCCCACCAGCAGTCATCTCATCAGCAGCATTCTCATCAGCAGTAATCTCATCAGCAGTACTCTCATCAGCAGTACTCTGATCAGCAGCACTCTCATCAGCAGACCTTTACTCCGCAGTACATTGATCAGCAGCATTCTCATCAGCAGTACTCTCATCAGAAGTACTCTCATCAGCATTACTCTGATCAGCAGTACTCTCAGTTGCAGCATTCTCATCAGCAGTACTCTCATCAGCAGCGTTCTCATCAGCAGTACTCTCATCAGCAGCACTGTCATCAGCATTACTCTGATCAGCAGTACTCTGATCAGCAGCACTCTCATCAGCAGCAGTCTCATCAGCAGTACTCTCATCAGCAGTACTCTGATCAGCAGCACTCTCATCCGCAGCATTCCCACCAGCAGTACTCTCATCAGCAGCATTCTCATCAGCAGTACTCTCATCGGCAGTACTCTCATCAGCAGTACTCTGATCAGCAGCACTCTCATTAGCAGCACTTTCATCAGCAGTACATTCATGAGCAGCATTCTCATCAGCAGTACTCTCAGCAGCAGTACTCTCATCAGCAGTACTCTGATCAGCAGTACTCTCAGCTGCAGCATTCTCATCAGCAGTACGCTTATCAAGCAGCATTCTCATCAGCGGTACTCTCATCAGCAGCACTGTCATCAGCAGTACTCTGATCAGCAGTACTCTGATCAGCAGCACTCTCATCAGCCGCTCTCTCATCAAAAGTACTATGATCAACAGCACTCTTATCAGCAGTACGTTCACCAGCAATACTCTCATCAGCAGCAATCTCATCAGCAGTACTCACATCAGCAGCACTCTCATCAGCAGTACTCTCATCAGCAGTACTCTGATCAGCAGCACTCTCATCCGCAGCATTCTCAACAGCAGTACATTCATCTGCATCATTCTCATCAGCAGTACACTCATCAGCAGCACTCTCATCAGCAGCAGTCCCAGCAGCAGTACTCTCGTTAGCAGCATTTTCATCGGCTGTACTCTCATCAGCAGAACTCTCATCAGCAGTACTCTGATCAGCAGCACTCTCATCAGCAGCACTTTCATCAGCAGTAATTTCATCAGCAGAATTCTCCTCAGCAGTACTCTCATCAGCAGTACTCTCATCAGCAGTATTCTCATCAGCAGCACTCTATCAGCAGCACTTTCATCAGCAGTACATTCAGCAGCAGCATTCTCATCAGCAGTACTCTCATCAGTGTACTCTCATCAGCAGTACTCTGATCAGCAGTAGTCTCAGCTGCAGCATTCTCATCAGCAGTACTCTCATCAGCAGCATTCTCATCAGCAGTACTCTCATCAGCAGCACTCTCTTCAGCAGCACTCTCATCTGCAGCATTCTCATCAGCAGTACTCTCATAAGCAGTCCTCTCATCAGCAGTAATCTGATCAGCAGCACTCTCATCAGCAGCATTCTCATCAGCAGTACTCTCATCAGCAGTACTCTCATCAGCAGTATTCTTATCAGCAGCACTCTCATCAGTAGAACTATCATCAGCAGTACTCTGATCAGTAGCACTCTCATCAGCAGCACTTTCATCAGCAGTACTTTTAGCAGCAGCATTCTCGTCAGCAGTACAGAAATCAGCAGTACTCTCATCAGCAGTACTCTGATCAGCAGTACTCTCAGCAGCAGCATTCTCATCAGCAGTACTCTCATCAGCAGCATTCTCATCAGCAGTACTCTCATCAGCAGCACTGTTATCAGCAGTACTCTGATCAGCAGTACTCTGATCAGCAGCACTCTCATCAGCCGCTCTCTCATCAAAAGTACTATGATCAGCAGAAGTCTCATCAGCAGTACGTTCACCAGCAGCAATCCCATCAGCAGTACAATCACCAGCAGTACTCTGATCAACAGTACTCTGATCAGCAGCACACTCACCAGCAGTACTCTCATCAGCAGCACTCTCATCAGCAGTACTCTGATCAGCATTTCTCTGAATAGCAGCATTCTCATCAGCCGCTCTCTCGTCAATAGTACTATGATCAGCAGCACTCTCATCAGCAGTACGTTCACCAGCAACAATCCCATCTGCAGTACTCTCATCAGCAGTGCTCTCATCAGCAGTACTCTCATCAGCAGCAATCACATCAGCAGTACTCTCATCAGCAGCACTCTCAAGAGCAGTACTCTCATCAGCAGTACTCTCATCAGCAGTACTATCATCAGCAGTACTCTCATCAGCAGTTCTCTGATCAGCAGCCCATTCATCCGCAGCATTCTCAACAGCAGTACTCTCATCACCAGCATTCTCATCAGCAGTACACTCATCAGCAGTACACTCATCAGCAGCACTCTCATCAGCAGCATTCCCATCAGCAGTACTCTCATCAGCAGCATTTTCATCAGCAGTACTCTCATCAGCAGAACTCTCATCAGCAGTACTCTGATCAGCAGCACTCTCATCAGCAGCACTTTCATCAGCAGTAATTTCATCAGCAGAATAATCGTCAGCAGTACTCTCATCTGCAGCACTCTCATCAGCAGCACTTTCATCAGCAGTAATTTCATCAGCAGAATACTCGTCAGCAGTACTCTCATCTGCAGCACTCTCATCAGCAGCACTGTCATCAGCAGCACTCTCATGAGCAGAACTCTCATCAGCAGTACTCTGATCAGCAGCACTCTCATCAGCAGCACTCTCATCAGCAGCATTCTCATCAGCAGCACTCTCATCCGCAGCATTCTCATCAGTAGTACTCTCATCAGCATACTCTCATCAGCAGTACTCTGATCAGCAGCACTCTCTTCAGCAGCACTCTCATCAGCAGCACTCTCATCAGAAGTACTCTCATCAGCAGTACTCTGATCAGCAGCACTCTCATCAGCAGGCATTCTCATCAGCAGTAATCTCAGCAGTACTCTCATTAGTAGTACTCTGATCAGCAGCACACTCATCAGCAGTACTCTCATCAGCAGTACTCGCATCAGCAGCACTCTCATCAGCAGCACTCTCATCAGCAGTACTCGCATCAGCAGTACGTTCATCAGCAGCAATCCCATCAGCAGTAATCTCATCAGCAGTACTCTCATCAGCAGTACTCTGATCAGCAGCAGACTCATCAGCAGTACTCTCATCAGCTGCACTCTCATCAGCAGTTCTCTCAGCAGCAGCACTCTCATCAGCAGTACTCTGATCATCAGCACTCTCATCCGCAGCATTCCTACCAGCAGTAATCTCATCAGCAGCATTCTCATCAGCAGTACTCTCATCAGCAGTACTCTCATCAGCAGTACTCTGATCAGCAGCACTCTCATCAGCAGCCCTTTACTCAGCAGTACATTCATCAGCAGCATTCTCATCAGCAGTACGCTCATCAGCAGTACTCTCATCAGCATTACTCTGATCAGCAGTACTCTCAGCTGCAGCATTCTCATCAGCAGTACTCTCATCAGCAGCGTTCTCATCAGCAGTACTCTCATCAGCAGCACTGTCATCAGCAGTACTCTGATCAGCAGTACTCTGATCAGCAGCACTCTCATCAGCAGCACTCTCATCAGCAGCATTCTCATCAGCAGTACTCTCATAAGCAGTACTCTCATCAGCAGTAATCTGATCAGCAGCACTCTCATCAGCAGCATTCTCATCAGCAGTACTCTCATCAGCAGTACTCTCATCAGCAGTATTCTGATCAGCAGCACTCTCATCAGTAGAAATCTCATCAGCAGCACTCTGATCAGCACCACTCTCATCAGCAGCACTCTCATCAGCAGAATTCTCATCAGTAGTACTCTCATCAGCATACCCTCATCAGCAGTACTCTGATCAGCAGCACTCTCATCAGCAGCACTCTCATCAGCAGCACTCTCATCAGCTGTACTCTCATCAGCAGTACTCTGATCAGCAGCACTCTCATCAGCGGCACTCTCATCAGCAGTACTCTCAGCAGTACTCTCATCAGTAGTACTCTGATCAGCAGCACTCTCATCAGCAGTACTCTCATCAGCAGCACTCTCACCAGCATCACTCGCATCAGCAGCACTCTCATCAGCAGTACTCTCATCAGCAGTACTCTGATCAGCAGCACTATCATCCAAGCATTCCCATCAGCAGTACTCTCATCAGCAGTATTCTCATCAGCAGTACTCTCATCGGCAGTACTCTCATCAGCAGTACTCTGATCAGTAGCACTCTCATCAGCAGCACTTTCATCAGCAGTACTTTCATCAGCAGCATTCTCGTCAGCAGTACAGAAATCAGCAGTACTCTCATCAGCAGTACTCTGATCAGCAGTACTCTCAGCAGCAGCATTCTCATCAGCAGTACTCTCATCAGCAGCACTCTCATTAGCAGTACTCTCATCAGCAGCACTCTCATCAGCAGTACTCTCATCAGCAGTACTCTGATCAGCAGCACTATCATCCAAGCATTCCCATCAGCAGTACTCTCATCAGCAGTATTCTCATCAGCAGTACTCTCATCGGCAGTACTCTCATCAGCAGTACTCTGATCAGTAGCACTCTCATCAGCAGCACTTTCATCAGCAGTACTTTCATCAGCAGCATTCTCGTCAGCAGTACAGAAATCAGCAGTACTCTCATCAGCAGTACTCTGATCAGCAGTACTCTCAGCAGCAGCATTCTCATCAGCAGTACTCTCATCAGCAGCATTCTCATCAGCAGTACTCTCATCAGCAGCACTGTTATCAGCAGTACTCTGATCAGCAGTACTCTGATCAGCAGCACTCTCATCAGCCGCTCTCTCATCAAAAGTACTATGATCAGCAGAAGTCTCATCAGCAGTACGTTCACCAGCAGCAATCCCATCAGCAGTACAATCACCAGCAGTACTCTGATCAACAGTACTCTGATCAGCAGCACACTCACCAGCAGTACGCTCATCAGCAGCACTCTCATCAGCAGTACTCTGATCAGCATTTCTCTGAATAGCAGCATTCTCATCAGCCGCTCTCTCATCAATAGTACTATGATCAGCAGCAATCTCATCAGCAGTACGTTCACCAGCAACAATCCCATCTGCAGTACTCTCATCAGCAGTGCTCTCATCAGCAGTACTCTCATCAGCAGCGATCACATCAGCAGTACTCTCATCAGCAGCACTCTCAAGAGCAGTACTCTCATCAGCAGTACTCTCATCAGCAGTACTATCATCAGCAGTACTCTCATCAGCAGTTCTCTGATCAGCAGCACATTCATCCACAGGATTCTCATCAGCAGTACACTCATCAGCAGTACACTCATCAGCAGCACTCTCATCAGCAGCATTCCCATCAGCAGTAAACTCATCAGCAGCATTTTCATCAGCAGTACTCTCATCAGCAGAACTCTCATCAGCAGTACTCTGATCAGCAGCACTCTCATCAGCAGCACTTTCATCAGCAGTAATTTCATCAGCAGAATACTCGTCAGCAGTACTCTCATCAGCAGCACTCTCATCAGCAGCACTGTCATCAGCAGCATTCTCATGAGCAGATCTCTCATCAACAGTACTCTGATCAGCAGCACTCTCATCAGCAGCACTCTCATCAGCAGCATTCTCATCAGCAGCACTCTCATCCGCAGCATTCTCATCAGTAGTACTCTCATCAGCATACTTTCATCAGCAGCACTCTCATCAGCAGCACTGTCATCAGCAGCACTCTCATGAGCAGATCTCTCATCAACAGTACTCTGATCAGCAGCACTCTCATCAGCAGCACTCTCTTCAGCAGCACTCTCATCAGCAGCACTCTCATCAGAAGTGCTCTCATCAGCAGTACTCTGATCAGCAGCACTCTCATCAGCAGGCATTCTCATCAGCACTAATCTCAGTAGTACTCTCATCAGTAGTACTCTGATCAGCAGCACACTCATCAGCAGTACTCTCATCAGCAACACTCTCATCAGCAGCACTCGCATCAGCAGCACTCGCATCAGCAGCACTCGCATCAGCAGCACACTCATCAGCAGCACTCTCATCAGCAGTACTCGCATCAGCAGTACGTTCTTCAGCAGCAATCCCATCAGCAGTAATCTCATCAGCAGTACTCTCATCAGCAGTACTCTGATCAGCAGCAGACTCATCAGCAGTACTCTCATCAGCTGCACTCTCATCAGCAGTACTCTCATCAGCAGCACTCTCATCAGCAGTACTCTGATCATCAGCACTCTCATCCGCAGCATTCCCACCAGCAGTCATCTCATCAGCAGCATTCTCATCAGCAGTAATCTCATCAGCAGTACTCTCATCAGCAGTACTCTGATCAGCAGCACTCTCATCAGCAGACCTTTACTCCGCAGTACATTGATCAGCAGCATTCTCATCAGCAGTACTCTCATCAGAAGTACTCTCATCAGCATTACTCTGATCAGCAGTACTCTCAGTTGCAGCATTCTCATCAGCAGTACTCTCATCAGCAGCGTTCTCATCAGCAGTACTCTCATCAGCAGCACTGTCATCAGCATTACTCTGATCAGCAGTACTCTGATCAGCAGCACTCTCATCAGCAGCAGTCTCATCAGCAGTACTCTCATCAGCAGTACTCTGATCAGCAGCACTCTCATCCGCAGCATTCCCACCAGCAGTACTCTCATCAGCAGCATTCTCATCAGCAGTACTCTCATCGGCAGTACTCTCATCAGCAGTACTCTGATCAGCAGCACTCTCATTAGCAGCACTTTCATCAGCAGTACATTCATGAGCAGCATTCTCATCAGCAGTACTCTCAGCAGCAGTACTCTCATCAGCAGTACTCTGATCAGCAGTACTCTCAGCTGCAGCATTCTCATCAGCAGTACGCTTATCAAGCAGCATTCTCATCAGCGGTACTCTCATCAGCAGCACTGTCATCAGCAGTACTCTGATCAGCAGTACTCTGATCAGCAGCACTCTCATCAGCCGCTCTCTCATCAAAAGTACTATGATCAACAGCACTCTTATCAGCAGTACGTTCACCAGCAATACTCTCATCAGCAGCAATCTCATCAGCAGTACTCACATCAGCAGCACTCTCATCAGCAGTACTCTCATCAGCAGTACTCTGATCAGCAGCACTCTCATCCGCAGCATTCTCAACAGCAGTACATTCATCTGCATCATTCTCATCAGCAGTACACTCATCAGCAGCACTCTCATCAGCAGCAGTCCCAGCAGCAGTACTCTCGTTAGCAGCATTTTCATCGGCTGTACTCTCATCAGCAGAACTCTCATCAGCAGTACTCTGATCAGCAGCACTCTCATCAGCAGCACTTTCATCAGCAGTAATTTCATCAGCAGAATTCTCCTCAGCAGTACTCTCATCAGCAGTACTCTCATCAGCAGTATTCTCATCAGCAGCACTCTATCAGCAGCACTTTCATCAGCAGTACATTCAGCAGCAGCATTCTCATCAGCAGTACTCTCATCAGTGTACTCTCATCAGCAGTACTCTGATCAGCAGTAGTCTCAGCTGCAGCATTCTCATCAGCAGTACTCTCATCAGCAGCATTCTCATCAGCAGTACTCTCATCAGCAGCACTCTCTTCAGCAGCACTCTCATCTGCAGCATTCTCATCAGCAGTACTCTCATAAGCAGTCCTCTCATCAGCAGTAATCTGATCAGCAGCACTCTCATCAGCAGCATTCTCATCAGCAGTACTCTCATCAGCAGTACTCTCATCAGCAGTATTCTTATCAGCAGCACTCTCATCAGTAGAACTATCATCAGCAGCACTCTGATCAGCAGCACTCTCATCAGCCGCACTCTCATCAGCAGCATTCTCATCAGTAGTACTCTCATCAGCATACTCTCATCAGCAGTACTCTGATCAGCAGCACTCTCATCAGCAGCACTCTCATCAGCAGCACTCTCATCAGCAGTACTCTCATCAGCAGTACTCTGATCAGCAGCACTCTCATCAGCGGCACTCTCATCAGCAGTACTCTCTGCAGTTCTCTCATCAGTAGTACTCTGATCAGCAGCACACTCATCAGCAGTACTCTCATCAGCAGGATTCTCATCAGCAGTAATCGCATCAGCAGCAGTCTCATCAGGAGCACTCTCATCAGCAGTACTCGCATCAGCAGTACGTTCATCAGCAGAAATCCCATCAGCAGTACTCTCATCAGCAGTACTCTCATCAGCATCACACCCATCAGCAGTACTCTCATCAGCAGCAATCTTATCAGCAGTACTCTCATCATCAGCACTCTCATCCGCAGCATTCCCACAAGCAGTAGTCTCATCAGCAGCACTCTCATCAGCAGCACTCTCATCAGCAGCACTGTCATCAGCAGAACTCTCATCAGCAGTACTCTGATCAGCAGCAGTCTCATCAGCAGCACTCTCATCAGCAGCATTCTCATCAGCAGTACTCTCATAAGCAGAACTCTGATCAACAGTACTCCGATCAGCAGGACTCTCATCAGCAGCATTCTCATCAGCAGTACTCTCATAAGCAGTACTCTCATCAGCAGTACTCTGATCAGCAGCACACTCATCAGCAATACTCTCATCAGCAGCACTCTCATCAGCAGTACTCTCATCAGCAGCACTCTCATCAGCAGTACTCTCATCAGCCGTACTCTGATCAGCAGCACTCTCATCCGCAGCATTCTCAACAGCAGTACTTTCATCTGCATCATTCTCATCAGCAGTACACTCATCAGCAGCACTCTCATCAGCAGCAGTCCCAGCAGCAGTACTCTCATTAGCAGCATTTTCATCAGCAGTACTCTCATCAGCAGAACTCTCATCAGCAGTACTCTCATCAGCAGCACTCTCATCAGCAGCACTTTCATCAGCAGTAAATTCATCAGCAGAATTCTCGTCAGCAGTACTCTCATCAGCAGTACTCTCATCAGCAGTATTCTCATCAGCAGCACTCTCATCAGCAGCACTTTCATCAGCAGTACAATCATCAGCAGCATTCTCATCCGCAGTACTCTCATCAGCTGTACTCTCATCAGCAGTACTCTGATCAGCAGAACTCTCAGCTGCAGCATTCTCATCAGCAGTACTCTCATCAGCAGCATTCTCATCAGCAGTATTCTCATCAGCAGCACTCTCTTCAGCAGCACTCTCATCTGCAGCATTCTAATCAGCAGTACTCTCATATGCAGTACTCTCATCAGCAGTAATCTGATCAGCAGCACTCTCATCAGCAGCATTCTCATCAGCAGTACTCTCATCAGCAGTACTCTCATCAGCAGTATTCTGATCAGCAGCACTCTCATCAGTAGAACTCTCATCAGCAGCACTCTGATCAGCTGCACTCTCATCAGCTGCACTCTCATCAGCAGCATTCTCATCAGTAGTACTCTCATCAGCATACTCTCATCAGCAGTACTCTGATCAGAAGGACTCTCATCAGTAGCATTCTCTTCAGCAGTACTCTCATAAGCAGTGCTCTCATCAGCAGTACTCTGATCTGCAGCACTCTCATCAGCGGCACTCTCATCAGCAGTACTCGCATCAGCAGTACGTTCATCAGCAGCAATCCCATCAGCAGTACTCTCATCAGCAGTACTCTCATCAGCAGCACACCCATCAGCAGTACTCTCATCAGCAATACTCTCATCAGCAGAACTCTCATCAGCAGAACTCTCATCAGCGGTACTCTGATCAGCAGTACTCTGATCAGCAGTACTCTGATCAGCAGTACTCTCAGCAGCAGCATTCTCATCAGCAGTACTCTCATCAGCAGCATTCTCATCAGCAGTACTCTCATCAGCAGCACTCTCATCAGCAGTACTCTCTTCAGCAGCACTCTCATCAGCAGCACTGTTATCAGCAGTACTCTGATCAGCAGTAATCTGATCGCAGCACTCTCATCAGCCGCTCTCTGATCAAAAGTACTATGATCAGCAGCACTTTCATCAGCAGTACGTTCACCAGCAGCAATCCAATCAGCAGTACTCTCATCAGCAGTACTCTCATCAGCAGTACTTTCATCAGCAGCACACTCATCAGAAGTACTCTCATCAGCAGCAATCTCATCAGCATTACTCTCATCAGCAGCACTCTCATCAGCAGTACTCTCATCAGCAGCATTCTCATCAGCAGTACACTCATCAGCAGTACACTCATCAGCAGCATTCTCATCAGCAGCATTCCCATCAGCAGTAATCTCATCAGCAGCATTTTAATCAGTAGTAATGTCATCAGCAGAAATCTCATCAGCAGTACTCTGATCAGCAGCACTCTCATCAGCAGCACTTTTAGCAGCAGTAATTTCATCAGCAGAATTCTCGTCAACAGTACTCTCCTCAGCAGTATTCTCATGAGCAGTAGTTTCATCAGCACCACTCTCATCAGCAGCACTCTCATCAGCAGCACTCTCATCAGCAGAACTCTCATCAGCAGTATTCTGAACAGCAGCACTCTCATCAGTAGAACTCTCATCAGCAGCACTCTGATCAGCAGCACTCTCATCAGCAGCATTCTCATCAGCAGCATTCTCATCAGCAGTACTCTCGTCAGCATACTCTCATCAGCAGTACTCTGATCAGCAGCACTCTCATCAGCAGTACTCTGATCAGCAGTACTCTGATCAGCAGCACTCTCATTAGCAGCACGCTCATCAGCAGTACTCTCATCAGCAGTACTCTCATCAGCACTACTCTGATCAGCAGCACTCTCATCAGCAGTACTCTCATCAGCAGCACTCTCACCAGCATCACTCGCATCAGCAGCACTCTCATCAGCAGCACTCTCATCAGCAGTACTCGCATCAGCAGTACGTTCATCAACATCAATCCCATCAGCAGTACTCTGATCAGCAGTACTCTGATCAGCAGTACTGTGATCAGCAGCACACTCATCAGCAGTACTCTCATCAGCAGCACTCTCATCAGCAGTACTCTCATCAGCAGCACTCTCATCAGCAGTACTCTCATCAGCAGTACTCTGATCAGCAGCACTATCATCCGCAGCATTCCCATCAGCAGTACTCTCATCAGCAGTATTCTCATCAGCAGTACTCTCATCGGCAGTACTCTCATCAGCAGTACTCTGATCAGTAGCACTCTCATCAGCAGCACTTTCATCAGCAGTACTTTTATCAGCAGCATTCTCGTCAGCAGTACAGAAATCAGCAGTACTCTCATCAGCAGTACTCTGATCAGCAGTACTCTCAGCAGCAGCATTCTCATCAGCAGTACTCTCATCAGCAGCATTCTCATCAGCAGTACTCTCATCAGCAGCACTGTTATCAGCAGTACTCTGATCAGCAGTACTCTGATCAGCAGCACTCTCATCAGCCGCTCTCTCATCAAAAGTACTATGATCAGCAGAAGTCTCATCAGCAGTACGTTCACCAGCAGCAATCCCATCAGCAGTACAATCACCAGCAGTACTCTGATCAACAGTACTCTGATCAGCAGCACACTCACCAGCAGTACTCTCATCAGCAGCACTCTCATCAGCAGTACTCTGATCAGCATTTCTCTGAATAGCAGCATTCTCATCAGCCGCTCTCTCGTCAATAGTACTATGATCAGCAGCACTCTCATCAGCAGTACGTTCACCAGCAACAATCCCATCTGCAGTACTCTCATCAGCAGTGCTCTCATCAGCAGTACTCTCATCAGCAGCAATCACATCAGCAGTACTCTCATCAGCAGCACTCTCAAGAGCAGTACTCTCATCAGCAGTACTCTCATCAGCAGTACTATCATCAGCAGTACTCTCATCAGCAGTTCTCTGATCAGCAGCCCATTCATCCGCAGCATTCTCAACAGCAGTACTCTCATCACCAGCATTCTCATCAGCAGTACACTCATCAGCAGTACACTCATCAGCAGCACTCTCATCAGCAGCATTCCCATCAGCAGTACTCTCATCAGCAGCATTTTCATCAGCAGTACTCTCATCAGCAGAACTCTCATCAGCAGTACTCTGATCAGCAGCACTCTCATCAGCAGCACTTTCATCAGCAGTAATTTCATCAGCAGAATAATCGTCAGCAGTACTCTCATCTGCTGCACTCTCATCAGCAGCACTTTCATCAGCAGTAATTTCATCAGCAGAATACTCGTCAGCAGTACTCTCATCTGCAGCACTCTCATCAGCAGCACTGTCATCAGCAGCACTCTCATGAGCAGAACTCTCATCAGCAGTACTCTGATCAGCAGCACTCTCATCAGCAGCACTCTCATCAGCAGCATTCTCATCAGCAGCACTCTCATCCGCAGCATTCTCATCAGTAGTACTCTCATCAGCATACTCTCATCAGCAGTACTCTGATCAGCAGCACTCTCTTCAGCAGCACTCTCATCAGCAGCACTCTCATCAGAAGTACTCTCATCAGCAGTACTCTGATCAGCAGCACTCTCATCAGCAGGCATTCTCATCAGCAGTAATCTCAGTAGTACTCTCATTAGTAGTACTCTGATCAGCAGCACACTCATCAGCAGTACTCTCATCAGCAGTACTCGCATCAGCAGCACTCTCATCAGCAGCACTCTCATCAGCAGTACTCGCATCAGCAGTACGTTCATCAGCAGCAATCCCATCAGCAGTAATCTCATCAGCAGTACTCTCATCAGCAGTACTCTGATCAGCAGCAGACTCATCAGCAGTACTCTCATCAGCTGCACTCTCATCAGCAGTTCTCTCAGCAGCAGCACTCTCATCAGCAGTACTCTGATCATCAGCACTCTCATCCGCAGCATTCCTACCAGCAGTAATCTCATCAGCAGCATTCTCATCAGCAGTACTCTCATCAGCAGTACTCTCATCAGCAGTACTCTGATCAGCAGCACTCTCATCAGCAGCCCTTTACTCAGCAGTACATTCATCAGCAGCATTCTCATCAGCAGTACGCTCATCAGCAGTACTCTCATCAGCATTACTCTGATCAGCAGTACTCTCAGCTGCAGCATTCTCATCAGCAGTACTCTCATCAGCAGCGTTCTCATCAGCAGTACTCTCATCAGCAGCACTGTCATCAGCAGTACTCTGATCAGCAGTACTCTGATCAGCAGCACTCTCATCAGCAGCACTCTCATCAGCAGCATTCTCATCAGCAGTACTCTCATAAGCAGTACTCTCATCAGCAGTAATCTGATCAGCAGCACTCTCATCAGCAGCATTCTCATCATCAGTACTCTCATCAGCAGTACTCTCATCAGCAGTATTCTGATCAGCAGCACTCTCATCAGTAGAAATCTCATCAGCAGCACTCTGATCAGCACCACTCTCATCAGCAGCACTCTCATCAGCAGAATTCTCATCAGTAGTACTCTCATCAGCATACCCTCATCAGCAGTACTCTGATCAGCAGCACTCTCATCAGCAGCACTCTCATCAGCAGCACTCTCATCAGCTGTACTCTCATCAGCAGTACTCTGATCAGCAGCACTCTCATCAGCGGAACTCTCATCAGCAGTACTCTCAGCAGTACTCTCATCAGTAGTACTCTGATCAGCAGCACTCTCATCAGCAGTACTCTCATCAGCAGCACTCTCACCAGCATCACTCGCATCAGCAGCACTCTCATCAGCAGCACTCTCATCAGCAGTACTCTCATCAGCAGCACTCTCACCAGCATCACTCGCATCAGCAGCACTCTCACCAGCATCACTCGCATCAGCAGCACTCTCAGCAGCAGTACTCGCATCAGCAGTACGTTCATCAACATGAATCCCATCAGCAGTACTCTGATCAGCAGTACTCTGATCAGCAGTACTGTGATCAGCAGCACACTCATCAGCAGTACTCTCATCAGCAGCACTCTCATTAGCAGTACTCTCATCAGCAGCACTCTCATCAGCAGTACTCTCATCAGCAGTACTCTGATCAGCAGCACTATCATCCAAGCATTCCCATCAGCAGTACTCTCATCAGCAGTATTCTCATCAGCAGTACTCTCATCGGCAGTACTCTCATCAGCAGTACTCTGATCAGCAGCACTCTCATCAGCAGCACTTTCATCAGCAGTACTCTGATCAGCAGCACTCTCATCAGCGGCACTCTCATCAGCAGTCCTCTCTGCAGTTCTCACATCAGTAGTACTCTGATCAGCAGCACACTCATCAGCAGTACTCTCATCAGCAGGATTCTCATCAGCAGTAATCGCATCAGCAGCAGTCTCATCAGGAGCACTCTCATCAGCAGTACTCGCATCAGCAGTACGTTCATCAGCAGAAATCCCATCAGCAGTACTCTCATCAGCAGTACTCTCATCAGCATCACACCCATCAGCAGTACTCTCATCAGCAGCAATCTTATCAGCAGTACTCTCATCATCAGCACTCTCATCCGCAGCATTCCCACAAGCAGTAGTCTCATCAGCAGCACTGTCATCAGCAGAACTCTCATCAGCAGTACTCTGATCAGCAGCAGTCTCATCAGCAGCACTCTCATCAGCAGCATTCTCATCAGCAGTACTCTCATAAGCAGAACTCTGATCAACAGTACTCCGATCAGCAGGACTCTCATCAGCAGCATTCTCATCAGCAGTACTCTCATAAGCAGTACTCTCATCAGCAGTACTCTGATCAGCAGCACACTCATCAGCAATACTCTCATCAGCAGCACTCTCATCAGCAGTACTCTCATCAGCAGCACTCTCATCAGCAGTACTCTCATCAGCCGTACTCTGATCAGCAGCACTCTCATCCGCAGCATTCTCAACAGCAGTACTTTCATCTGCATCATTCTCATCAGCAGTACACTCATCAGCAGCACTCTCATCAGCAGCAGTCCCAGCAGCAGTACTCTCATTAGCAGCATTTTCATCAGCAGTACTCTCATCAGCAGAACTCTCATCAGCAGTACTCTCATCAGCAGCACTCTCATCAGCAGCACTTTCATCAGCAGTAAATTCATCAGCAGAATTCTCGTCAGCAGTACTCTCATCAGCAGTACTCTCATCAGCAGTATTCTCATCAGCAGCACTCTCATCAGCAGCACTTTCATCAGCAGTACAATCATCAGCAGCATTCTCATCCGCAGTACTCTCATCAGCTGTACTCTCATCAGCAGTACTCTGATCAGCAGAACTCTCAGCTGCAGCATTCTCATCAGCAGTACTCTCATCAGCATCATTCTCATCAGCAGTATTCTCATCAGCAGCACTCTCTTCAGCAGCACTCTCATCTGCAGCATACTAATCAGCAGTACTCTCATATGCAGTACTCTCATCAGCAGTAATCTGATCAGCAGCACTCTCATCAGCAGCATTCTCATCAGCAGTACTCTCATCAGCAGTACTCTCATCAGCAGTATTCTGATCAGCAGCACTCTCATCAGTAGAACTCTCATCAGCAGCACTCTGATCAGCTGCACTCTCATCAGCTGCACTCTCATCAGCAGCATTCTCATCAGTAGTACTCTCATCAGCATACTCTCATCAGCAGTACTCTGATCAGCAGCACTCTCATCAGCAGCACTCTCATCAGCAGCACTCTCATCAGCAGTACTCTCATCAGCAGTACTCTGATCTGCAGCACTCTCATCAGCGGCACTCTCATCAGCAGTACTCGCATCAGCAGTACGTTCATCAGCAGCAATCCCATCAGCAGTACTCTCATCAGCAGTACTCTCATCAGCAGCACACCCATCAGCAGTACTCTCATCAGCAGCAATCTCATCAGCAGTACTCTCATCATCCGCACTCTCATCCGCAGCATTCCCACCAGCATTAGTCTCATCAGCAGCACTCTCATCAGCGGCACTCTGATCAGCAGCAGTCTCATCAGCAGCACTCTCATCAGCAGCATTCTCATCAGCATTACTCTCATAAGCAGAACTCTCATCAACAGTACTCCGATCAGAAGGACTCTCATCAGCAGCATTCTCATCAGCAGTACTCTCATAAGCAGTACTCTCATCAGCAGTACTCTGATCTGCAGCACTCTCATCAGCGGCACTCTCATCAGCAGTACTCGCATCAGCAGTACGTTCATCAGCAGCAATCCCATCAGCAGTACTCTCATCAGCAGTACTCTCATCAGCAGCACACCCATCAGCAGTACTCTCATCAGCAGCAATCTCATCAGCAGTACTCTCATCATCCGCACTCTCATCCGCAGCATTCCCACCATCATTAGTCTCATCAGCAGCACTCTCATCAGCGGCACTCTCATCAGCAGCACTGTCATCAGCAGAACTCTCATGAGCAGTACTCTGATCAGCAGCAGTCTCATCAGCAGCACTCTCATCAGCAGCATTCTCATCAGCATTACTCTCATAAGCAGAACTCTCATCAACAGTACTCCGATCAGAAGGACTCTCATCAGCAGCATTCTCATCAGCAGTACTCTCATAAGCAGTACTCTCATCAGCAGTAATCTGATCAGCAGCACTCTCATCAGCAGAACTCTCATCAGCAGTACTCTGAACAGCAGCACTCTCCTCAGCAGCACTCTCGTCAGCAGCATTCTCATCAGCAGTACTCTCATCAGCAATACTCTCATCAGCAGAACTCTCATCAGCAGAACTCTCATCAGCAGTACTCTGATCAGCAGTACTCAGATCAGCAGTACTCTGATCAGCAGTACTCTCAGCAGCAGCATTCTCATCAGCAGTACTCTCATCAGCAGCATTCTCATCAGCAGTACTCTCATCAGCAGCACTCTCATCAGCAGTACTCTCTTCAGCAGTACTCTCATCAGCAGCATTCTCATCAGCAGTACTCTCATCAGCAGCACTCTCATCAGCAGAACTCTGATCAGCAGTAATCTGATCGCAGCACTCTCATCAGCCGCTCTCTCATCAAAATTACTATGATCAGCAGCACTTTCATCAGCAGTACGTTCACCAGCAGCAATCCCATCAGCAGTACTCTCATCAGCAGTACTCTGATCAGCAGTACTCTGATCAGCAGCACACTCATCAGCCGTACTCTCATCAACAGCACTCTCATCAGCAGTACTCTCATCAGCAGCACAAACATCAGCAGTACTCTCATTAGCAGTACTCTCATCAGCAGTACTCTCATCAGCAGTACTCTGATCAGCAGCACACTCATCCGCAGCATTCTCAACAGCAGTACTCTCATCAGCAGCATTCTCATCAGCATTACACTCATCAGCAGTACACTCATCAGCAGCATTCTCATCAGCAGCATTCCAAACAGCAGTACTCTCATCAGCAGCACTCTCATCAGCAGCACTCTCATCAGCAGAACTCTGATCAGCAGTACTCTGATCAGCAGCACTCTCATCAGCAGCACTCTCATCAGCTGCATTCTCATCAGCAGAACTCTCATCAGCAATACTCTGATCAGCAGTACTCTCATCAGCAGCACTCTCACCAGCATCACTCGCATCTGCAGCACTCTCATCAGCAGCACTCTCATCAGCAGCACTCGCATCAGCAGTACGTTCATCAGCAGCAATCCCATCAGCAGTACTCTCATCAGCAGTACTCTGATGAGCAGTACTCAGATCAGCAGCACACTCATCAGCATTACTCTCATCAGCAGCACTCACATCAGCAGTACTCTCATCAGCAGCACTCTCATCAGCAGTACTCTCATCAGCAGTACTCTGATCAGCAGCACTATCATCCGCAGCATTCCCATCAGCAGTACTCTCATCAGCAGTATTCTCATCAGCAGTACTCTCACCGGCAGTACTCTCATCAGCAGTACTCTGATCAGCAGCACTCTCATCAGCAGCACTTTCATCAGCAGTACTCTCATCAGCAGCACTCTCCTCAGCAGCACTCTCGTCAGCAGCATTCTCATCAGCAGTACTCTCATCAGCAATACTCTCATCAGCAGAACTCTCATCAGCAGAACTCTCATCAGCAGTACTCTGATCAGCAGTACTCAGATCAGCAGTACTCTGATCAGCAGTACTCTCAGCAGCAGCATTCTCATCAGCAGTACTCTCATCAGCAGCATTCTCATCAGCAGTACTCTCATCAGCAGCACTCTCATCAGCAGTACTCTCTTCAGCAGCACTCTCATCAGCAGCACTCTCATCAGCAGAACCCTGATCAGCAGTAATCTGATCGCAGCACTCTCATCAGCCGCTCTCTCATCAAAATTACTATGATCAGCAGCACTTTCATCAGCAGTACGTTCACTAGCAGCAATCCCATCAGCAGTACTCGCATCAGCAGTACTCTGATCAGCAGTACTCTGATCAGCAGCACACTCATCAGCCGTACTCTCATCAACAGCACTCTCATCAGCAGTACTCTCATCAGCAGCACAAACATCAGCAGTACTCTCATTAGCAGTACTCTCATCAGCAGTACTCTCATCAGCAGTACTCTGATCAGCAGCACACTCATCCGCAGCATTCTCAACAGCAGTACTCTCATCAGCAGCATTCTCATCAGCAGTACACTCATCAGCAGTACACTCATCAGCAGCATTCTCATCAGCAGCATTCCGAACAGCAGTACTCTCACCAGCAGCACTCTCATCAGCAGAACTCTCATCAGCAGTACTCTGATCAGCAGCACTCTCATCAGCAGCACTCTCATCAGCTGCATTCTCATCAGCAGAACTCTCATCAGCAGTACTCTCATCAGCAGTATTCTGATCAGCAGCACACTCATTAGTAGAACTCTCATCAGCAGCATTCCGATCAGCAGCAATCTCATCAGCAGCACTCTCATCAGCAGCATTCTCATCAGCAGTACTCTCGTCAGCATACTCTCATCAGCAGTACTCTGATCAGCAGCACTCTCATCAGCAGCACTCTCATCAGCAGCACTCTCATCAGCAGTACCCTGATCAGAAGTACTCTGATCAGCAGCACTCTCATTAGCAGCACTCTCATCAGCCGTACTCTCATCAGCAGTACTCTCATCAGCACTACTCTGATCAGCAGCACACTCATCAGCAGTACTCTCGTCAGCAGCACACTCACCAGCATCACTCGCATCTGCAGCACTCTCATCAGCAGCACTCTCATCAGCAGCACTCGCATCAGCAGTGCGTTCATCAGCAGCAATCCCATCAGCAGTACTCTCATCAGCAGTACTCTGATGAGCAGTACTCAGATCAGCAGCACACTCATCAGCATTACTCTCATCAGCAGCACTCACATCAGCAGTACTCTCATCAGCAGCACTCTCATCAGCAGTACTCTCATCAGCAGTACTCTGATCAGCAGCACTATCATCCGCAGCATTCCCATCAGCAGTACTCTCATCAGCAGTACTCTCATCATCAGTACTCTGATCAGCAGCACTCTCATCCGCAGCACTTTCATCAGCAGTACTCTCATCAGCAGAACTCTCATCAGCAGTACTCTCATCAGCAGCACTCTCATCAGCAGCACTTTCATGAGCAGTAAATTCATCAGCAGAATTCTCGTCAGCAGTACTCTCATCAGCAGTACTCTCATCAGCAGTATTCTCATCAGCAGCACTCTCATCAGCAGCACTTTCATCAGCAGTACATTCATCAGCAGCATTCTCATCCGCAGTACTCTCATCAGCTGTACTCTCATCAGCAGTACTCTGATCAGCAGTACTCTCATATGCAGTACTCTCATCAGCAGTAATCTGATCAGCAGCCCTCTCATCAGCAGCATTCTCATCAGCAGTACTCTCATCAGCAGTACTCTCATCAGCAGTATTCTGATCAGCAGCACTCTCATCAGTAGAACTCTCATCAGCAGCACTCTGATCAGCTGCACTCTCATCAGCTGCACTCTCATCAGCAGCATTCTCATCAGTAGTACTCTCATCAGCATACTCTCATCAGCAGTACTCTGATCAGCAGCACTCTCATCAGCAGCACTCTCATCAGCAGCACTCTCATCAGCAGTACGCTCATCAGCAGTACTCTGATCCGCAGCACTCTCATCAGCGGCACTCTCATCAGCAGTACTCGCATCAGCAGTACGTTCATCAGCAGCAATCCCATCAGCAGTACTCTCATCAGCAGTACTCTCATCAGCAGCACACCCATCAGCAGTACTCTCATCAGCAGCAATCTCATCAGCAGTACTCTCATCATCCGCACTCTCATCCGCAGCATTCCCACCAGCATTAGTCTCATCAGCAGCACTCTCATCAGCGGCACTCTCATCAGCAGCACTGTCATCAGCAGAACTCTCATCAGCAGTACTCTGATCAGCAGCAGTCTCATCAGCAGCACTCTCATCAGCAGCATTCTCATCAGCATTACTCTCATAAGCAGAACTCTCATCAACAGTACTCCGATCAGAAGGACTCTCATCAGCAGCATTCTCATCAGCAGTACTCTCATAAGCAGTACTCTCATCAGCAGTAATCTGATCAGCAGCACTCTCATCAGCAGAACTCTCATCAGCAGTACTCTGAACAGCAGCACTCTCCTCAGCAGCACTCTCATCAGCAGCATTCTCATCAGCAGTACTCTCATTAGCAATACTCTCATCAGCAGAACTCTCATCAGCAGAACTCTCATCAGCAGTACTCTGATCAGCAGTAATCTGATCGCAGCACTCTCATCAGCCGCTCTCTCATCAAAATTACTATGATCAGCAGCACTTTCATCAGCAGTACGTTCACCAGCAGCAATCCCATCAGCAGTACTCTCATCAGCAGTACTCTGATCAGCAGTACTCTGATCAGCAGCACACTCATCAGCCGTACTCTCATCAACAGCACTCTCATCAGCAGTACTCTCATCAGCAGCACAAACATCAGCAGTACTCTCATTAGCAGTACTCTCATCAGCAGTACTCTCATCAGCAGTACTCTGATCAGCAGCACACTCATCCGCAGCATTCTCAACAGCAGTACTCTCATCAGCAGCATTCTCATCAGCAGTACACTCATCAGCAGTACACTCATCAGCAGCATTCTCATCAGCAGCATTCCGAACAGCAGTACTCTCATCAGCAGCACTCTCATCAGCAGCACTCTCATCAACAGAACTCTCATCAGCAGTACTCTCATCAGCAGTATTCTCATCAGCAGTACTCTCACCGGCAGTACTCTCATCAGCAGTACTCTGATCAGCAGCACTCTCATCAACAGCACTTTCATCAGCAGTACTTTCATCAGCAGCATTCTCGTCAGCAGTACAGAAATCAGCAGTACTCCCATCAGCAGTACTCTGATCAGCAGTACTCTCAGCAGCAGCATTCTCATCAGCAGTACTCTCATCAGCAGCATTCTCATCAGCAGTACTCTCATCAGCAGCACTGTCATCAGCAGTACTCTGATCAGCAGTACTCTGATCAGCAGCACTCTCATCAGCCGCCCTCTCATCAAAAGTACTATGATCAGCAGCACTCTCATCAGCAGTACGTTCACCAGCAGCAATCCCATCAGCTGTACTCTCATCAGCAGTACTCTCATCAGCCGTACTCTGATCAACAGTACTCTGATCAGCAGCACACTCATCAGCAGTACTCTCATCAGCAGCACTCTCAACAGCAGTACTCTGATCAGCAGTTCTCTGATCAGCAGCATTCTCATCAGCCGCTCTCTCATCAAAAGTACTATGATCAGCAGCACTCTCATCAGCAGTACGGTCACCAGCAAAATCCCATCAGCAGTACTCTCATCAGCAGTACTCTCATCAGCAGTACTCTCATCAGCAGTACTATCATCAGCAGTACTCTCATCAGCAGTACTCTGATCAGCAGCACATTCATCCGCAGCATTCTCAACAGCAGTACTCTCATCACCAGCATTCTCATCTGCAGTACACTCATCAGCAGTACACTCAGCAGCAGCACTCTCATCAGCAGCAATCCCATCAGCAGTACTGTCTTCAGCAGCATTTTCATCAGCAGTACTCTCATCAGCAGCACTCTCATCAGTAGAACTCTCATCAGCAGCACTCTGAGCAGCTGCACTCTCATCAGCAGCACTCTCATCCGCAGCATTCTCATCAGTAGTACTCTCATCAGCATACTCTCATCAGTAGTACTCTGATCAGCAGCACACTCATCAGCAGTACTCTCATCAGCAGCAATCTCATCAGCAGCACTCTCATCAGCAGCACTCTCATCAGCAGCACTCTCATCAGCAGTACTCGCATCAGCAGTACGTTCATCAGCAGCAATCCCATCAGCAGTACTCTCATCAGCAGTACTCTCATCAGCTGAATTCTGATCAGCAGCACACTCATCAGCAGTACTCTCATCAGCAGCACTCTCATCAGCAGTGCTCTGATCATCAGCACTCTCATCCGCAGTGTTCCCACCAGCAGTACTCTCATCAGCAGCATTCTCATCAGCAGTACTCTCATCGGCAGTACTCTCATCAGCAGTACTCTGATCAGCAGCACTCTCATCAGCAGCACTTTCATCAGCAGTACATTCATTAGCAGCAATCTCATCAGCAGTACTCTCATCAGCAGCACTCTCAACAGCAGTACTCTGATCAGCAGTACTCCCAGCTGCATTTTTCTCATCAGCAGTAGTCTCATCAGCAGCATTCTCATCAGCAGTACTCTCATCAGCAACACTGTCATCAGCAGTACTCTGATCAGTAGTACTCTGATCCGCAGCACTCTCATCAGCAGCACTCTCATCAGCAGCATTCTCATCAGCAGTACTCTCATAAGCAGTACACTCATCAGCAGTACTCTGATCAGCATCACTCTCATCAGCAGCTTTCTCATCAGCAGTACTCTCATCAGCAGTACTCTCATCAGCAATATTCTGATCAGCAGCACTCTCATCAGTAGAACTCTCATCAGCAGCACTCTGATCAGCAGCACTCTCATCAGCAGCACTCTCATCAGCAGCATTCTCATCAGTAGTACTCTCATCAGCATAATTTCATCAGCAGTACTCTGATCAGCCACACTCTCATCAGCAGCACTCTCATCAGCAGCACTCTCATAAGCAGCACTCTCATCAGCAGTACTCTCATCAGCAGTACTCTGATCAGCAGCACTCTCATCAGCGGCACTCTCATCAGTAGTACTCTCAGCAGTACTCTCATCAGCAGCACACTCATCAGCAGTACTCTCATCAGCAGCACTCTCATCAGCAGCACTCTCATCAGCAGCACTCTCATCAGCAGTACTCTCATCAGCAGTACTCTGATCAGCAGCACTCTCATCAGCGGCACTCTCATCAGTAGTACTCTCAGCAGTACTCTCATCAGCAGCACTCTCATAAGCAGTACTCGCATCAGCAGTACGTTCATCAGCAGCACTCTCATTATCAGGACTCTCATCAGCAGCACTCTGATCAGCAGCACTCTCATCAGCATTACTCTCATAGGCAGCACTCTCATCAGCAATACTCCCATCAGCAGAACTCTCATCAGCAGAACTCTCATCAGCAGTACTCTAATCAGCAGTACTCTGATCAGCAGTACTCTGATCAGCAGTACTCTCAGCAGCAGCATTCTCATCAGCAGTACTCTCATCAGCAGCATTCTCATCAGCAGTACTCTCATCAGCAGCACTCTCATCAGCAGCACTTTCATCAGCGGTAATTTCATCAGCAGAATTCTCGTCAGCAGTACTCATCAGCAGTATTCTCATGAGCAGTAGTCCCATCAGCAGCACTCTCATCAGCAGCACTCACATCAGCAGCACTCTCATCAGCAGAACTCTCATCAGCAGTACTCTGATCAGGAGCACTCTAATCAGCAGCACTCTCATCAGCAGCACTCTCATCATCAGTACTCACATCAGCAGGTCTCTCATCAGCAGTACTCCGATCAGCAGCACTCTCATCAGCAGCACTCTCATCAGCAGCATTCTCATCAGCAGTACTCTCATAAGCAGTACTCTCATCAGCAGTACTCTGATCAGCAGCACCCTCATCAGCAGCATTCTCATCAGCAGTACTCTCATCAGCAGTACTCTCATCAGTAGTATTCTGATCAGCAGCACTCTCATCAGTAGAACTCACATCAGGTGCACTCTGATCAGCAGCACTCCCATCAGCAGCACTCTCATCAGCAGCATTCTCATCAGCAGTATTCTCATCAGAATACTCTCATCAGCAGTACTCTGATCAGCAGCACTCTCATCAGCAGCACTCTCATCGGCAGTACTCTGATCAGCAGCACTCTAGTCAGCAGCATTCTCATCAGCAGTACTCTCATCAGCAGTACTCTGATCAGCAGTATTCTCATCAGCGGCACTCTCATCAGCAGCACGCTGATCAACAGTACTCTCATCAGCCACACTCTGATCTGCAGCACTATCATCCGCAGTACTCTCTTCAGCAGTACTCTCATTAGCAGTACTCTCATTAGCAGCACTCTGATCAGCAGTACTCTCATCAGCCACAATCTGATTAGCCGCACTCTCATCAGCTGTACTCTGATCAGCAGCACTCTCATCAGCAGTATTCTGATCAGCAGTACTCTCATCAGCAGTACTCTCACCAACAGGACTCTGATCAGCAGGACGCTGATCAGCAGTACTCTCATCAGCAGTACTCTCATCAGCAGTACTCTGATCAGCAGCACACTCATCAGCAGTACTCTCATCAGCAATACTCTCATCAGCAGCACTCTCATCAGCAGTACTCTCATCAGCAGTACTCTGATCAGCAGCACTCTCATCCGCAGCATTCCCATCAGCAGTACTCTCATCAGCAGCATTCTCATCAGCAGTACTCTCATCAGCAGTACTCTGATCTGCAGCACACTCATCAGCAGTACTCTCATCAGCAGCACTCTCATCAGCAGCACTCTCATCAGCAGTAATTTCATCTGCAGAATTCTCGTCAGCAGTACTCTCATCAGCAGTACTACGATCAGCAGCACTCTCATCAGCAGCACTCTCATCAGCAGCACTTTCATCAGCAGTAATTTCATCTGCAGAATTCTCGTCAGCAGTACTCTCATCAGCAGTACTCTCATGAGCAGTAGTCTCATCTACAGCACTCTCATCAGCATCATTCTCATCAGCAGCACTCTCATCAGCAGAACTCTCATCAGCAGTACTCTGATCAGCAGCACTCTCATCAGCAGCATTCTCATCAGCAGTACTCTCATAAGCAGTACTCTCATCATCAGTATTCTGATCAGCAGCACTCTCATTAGCAGAACTCTCATCAGCAGTTCTCTGATCAGCAGCACTCTCATCAGCAGCACTCTCATCAGCAGTATTCTGATCAGCATACTCTCATCAGCAGTACTCTGATCAGCAGCACTCTGATCAGCAGCACTCTCATCAGCAGTACTCTGATCAGCAGCATTCTCATCAGCAGTACTCTCATCAGCAGCACTCTCATCAGCAGCACTCTCATCAGCAGCACTCTCATCAGCAGTACTTTCATCAGCAGTACTCTGATCAGCAGCACTCTCATCAGCAGTACTCTGATCAGCAGCACCCTCATCAGCAGCACTCTGATCAGCAGCACTCTGATCAGCAGCATTCTCATCAGCAGCACCCTCATCAGCAGCACTCTGATCAGCAGCACTCTCATCAGCAGCACTCTCATCAGCAGCACTCTCATCAGCAGTACTCTGATCAGCAGCACTCTCATCAGCAGCACTCTGATCGGCAGCACTGTGATTGGCAGCACTCTGATCGGCAGTACTCTCATCAGCAGCAGTCTGATTAGCAGCACTCTCATCAGCAGCACACCCATAAGCAGTACGCTCATCAGCAGTACTCTCATCAGCAGTACTCTCATCAGCAGCACTCTGATCAGCAATATTCTCATCAGCGGCACTCTCATCAGCAGCACGCTGATCAACAGTACTCTCATCAGCCACACTCTGATCAGCAGCACTCTCATCCGCAGTACTCTCATCAGCAGTACTCTCATTAGCAGTACTCTCATTAGCAGCACTCTCATCAGCAGCACTCTCATCAGCAGTACTCTGATCAGCAGCACTCTCATCAGCAGTACTCTGATCAGCAGTACTCTCATCAGCAGTACTCTCACCAACAGTACTCTGATCAGCAGCACTCTGAATAGCAGTACTCTCATCAGCAGTACTCTCATCAGCAGTACTCTGATCAGCAGCACACTCATCAGCAGTACTCTCATCAGCAGTAGTCTCATCAGCAGCACTCTCATCAGCAGTACTCTCATCAGCAGTACTCTGATCAGCAGCACTCTCATCCGCAGCATTCCCATCAGCAGTACTCTCATCAGCAGCATTCTCATCAGTAGTACTCTCATCAGCAGTACTCTCACCAGCAGTACTCTGATCAGCAACACTCTCATCAGCAGCACTTTCATCAGCAGTACTTTCATCAGCAGCATTCTCGTCAGCCGTACTCTCATCAGCAGTACTCGCATCAGCAGTACGTTCATCAGCAGCAATCCCATCAGCAGAACTCACATCAGCCGTACTCTCATCAGCAGTACTCTGATCAGAAGCACACTCATCAGCAGTACTCTCATCAGCAGTACTCTCATCAGCAGCACTCTCATCAGCAGTACTCTCATCAGCAGTACTCTGATCAGCAGCACTCTCATCCGCAGCATTCCCATCAGCAGTAAGCTCATCAGCAGCATTCTCATCAGCAGTAATCTCATCAGCAGTACTCTCATCAGCAGTACTCTGATCAGCAGCACTCTCATCAGCAGCAATTTCATCAGCAGTACTCTCATCAGCAGTACTCTCATCAGCAGTACTCTCATCAGCAGAACTCTCATCAGCAGTACTCCGATCAGCAGCACTCTCATCAGCAGCAGTCTCACCAGCAGCACTCTCATCAGCAGTAAACTCATCAGCAGTACTCTCATCAGCAGTACTCTGATCAGCAGCACTCTCATCAGCAGCAATTTCATCAGCTGTAATTTCATCAGCAGCATTCTCGTCAGCAGTACTCTCATCAGCAGTACTCTCATCAGCAGAACTCTCATCAGCAGTACTCCGATCAGCAGCACTCTCATCAGCTGCACTCTCACCAGCAGCACTCTCATCAGCAGTACTCTCATCAGCAGTACTCTCATCAGCAGTACTCTCATCAGCATGACTCTCATCAGCAGTACTCTGATCAGCAGCACTCTCATCAGCAGCCCTCTCACCAGCAGCACTCTCATCAGCAGTACTCTCATCAGCAGTACTCTCATCAGCAGCACTCTGATCAGCAGCACTCTCATCAGCAGTACTCTCATAAGCAGCACTCTCATCAGGAATACTCTCATCAGCAGAACTCTCATCAGCGGAACTCTCATCAGCAGTACTCTGATCAGCAGTACTCTGATCAGCAGTATTCTGATCAGCAGTACTCTCAGCAGCAGCATTCTCATCAGCAGTACTCTCATCAGCAGCATTCTCATCAGCAGTACTCTCATCAGCAGCACTCTCATCAGCATTACTCACTTCAGCTGAACTCTCATCAGCAGTACTCTGATCAGCAGCACTCTCACCAGCAGCACTCTCATCAGCAGAACTTTCATCAGCAGTACTCTTATCAGCAGCACTCTCATCAGCAGTACTCTGATCAGCAGCACCCTCATCAGCAGCACTCTGATCAGCAGCACTCTGATCAGCAGCACTCTCATCAGCAGCACCCTCATCAGCAGCACTCTGATCAGCAGCACTCTCATCAGCAGCACTCTCATCAGCAGCACTCTCATCAGCAGTACTCTGATCAGCAGCACTCTCATCAGCAGCACTCTGATCGGCAGCACTGTGATTGGCAGCACTCTGATCGGCAGTACTCTCATCAGCAGTACTCTCATCAGCAGCCCACTGATCAGCAGCACTCTCATCAGCAGCAGTCTGATTAGCAGCACTCTCATCAGCAGCACACCCATAAGCAGTACGCTCATCAGCAGTACTCTCATCAGCAGTACTCTCATCAGCAGCACTCTGATCAGCAGTATTCTCATCAGCGGCACTCTCATCAGCAGCACCCTGATCAACAGTACTCTCATCAGCCACACTCTGATCAGCAGCACTCTCATCCGCAGTACTCTCATCAGCAGTACTCTCATTAGCAGTACTCTCATTAGCAGCACTCTGATCAGCAGCACTCTCATCAGCAGTACTCTGATCAGCAGCACTCTCATCAGCAGTACTCTGATCAGCAGTACTCTCATCAGCAGTACTCTCACCAACAGTACTCTGATCAGCAGCACTCTGATCAGCAGTACTCTCATCAGCAGTACTCTCATCAGCAGTACTCTGATCAGCAGCACACTCATCAGCAGTACTCTCATCAGCAGTAGTCTCATCAGCAGCACTCTCATCAGCAGTACTCTCATCAGCAGTACTCTGATCAGCAGCACTCTCATCCGCAGCATTCCCATCAGCAGTACTCTCATCAGCAGCATTCTCATCAGTAGTACTCTCATCAGCAGTACTCTCACCAGCAGTACTCTGATCAGCAACACTCTCATCAGCAGTACTTTCATCAGCAGCATTCTCGTCAGCCATACTCTCATCAGCAGTACTCGCATCAGCAGTACGTTCATCAGCAGCAATCCCATCAGCAGAACTTACATCAGCAGTACTCTCATCAGCAGTACTCTGATCAGAAGCACACTCATCAGCAGTACTCTCATCAGCAGTACTCTCATCAGCAGCACTCTCATCAGCAGTACTCTCATCAGCAGTACTCTCATCAGCAGCACTCTCATCCGCAGCATTCCCATCAGCAGTAAGCTCATCAGCAGCATTCTCATCAGCAGTAATCTCATCAGCAGTACTCTCATCAGCAGTACTCTGATCAGCAGCACTCTCATCAGCAGCAATTTCATCAGCTGTACTTTCATCAGCAGCATTCTCGTCAGCAGTACTCTCATCAGCAGTACTCTCATCAGCAGAACTCTCATCAGCAGTACTCCGATCAGCAGCACTCTCATCAGCTGCACTCTCACCAGCAGCACTCTCATCAGCAGTACTCTCATCAGCAGTACTCTCATCAGCATGACTCTCATCAGCAGTACTCTGATCAGCAGCACTCTCATCAGCAGCCCTCTCACCAGCAGCACTCTCATCAGCAGTACTCTCATCAGCAGTACTCTCATCAGCAGCACTCTGATCAGCAGCACTCTCATCAGCAGTACTCTCATAAGCAGCACTCTCATCAGGAATACTCTCATCAGCAGAACTCTCATCAGCGGAACTCTCATCAGCAGTACTCTGATCAGCAGTACTCTGATCAGCAGTATTCTGATCAGCAGTACTCTCAGCAGCAGCATTCTCATCAGCAGTACTCTCATCAGCAGCATTCTCATCAGCAGTACTCTCATCAGCAGCACTCTCATCAGCATTACTCACTTCAGCTGAACTCTCATCAGCAGCACTATTATCAGCAGTACTCTGATCAGCAGTAACCTGATCGCAGCACTCTCATCAGCCGCTCTCTCATCAAAAGTACTATGATCAGCAGCACTCTCATCAGCAGTACGTTCAACAGCAGCAATCCCGTCAGTAGTACTCTCATCAGCAGCATTCTCATCAGCAGCACCCTCATCAGCAGCACTCTGATCAGCAGCACTCTCATCAGCAGCACTCTCATCAGCAGCACTCTCATCAGCAGTACTCTGATCAGCAGCACTCTCATCAGCAGCACTCTGATCGGCAGCACTGTGATTGGCAGCACTCTGATCGGCAGTACTCTCATCAGCAGCAGTCTGATTAGCAGCACTCTCATCAGCAGCACACCCATAAGCAGTACGCTCATCAGCAGTACTCTCATCAGCAGTACTCTCATCAGCAGCACTCTGATCAGCAATATTCTCATCAGCGGCACTCTCATCAGCAGCACGCTGATCAACAGTACTCTCATCAGCCACACTCTGATCAGCAGCACTCTCATCCGCAGTACTCTCATCAGCAGTACTCTCATTAGCAGTACTCTCATTAGCAGCACTCTCATCAGCAGCACTCTCATCAGCAGTACTCTGATCAGCAGCACTCTCATCAGCAGTACTCTGATCAGCAGTACTCTCATCAGCAGTACTCTCACCAACAGTACTCTGATCAGCAGCACTCTGAATAGCAGTACTCTCATCAGCAGTACTCTCATCAGCAGTACTCTGATCAGCAGCACACTCATCAGCAGTACTCTCATCAGCAGTAGTCTCATCAGCAGCACTCTCATCAGCAGTACTCTCATCAGCAGTACTCTGATCAGCAGCACTCTCATCCGCAGCATTCCCATCAGCAGTACTCTCATCAGCAGCATTCTCATCAGTAGTACTCTCATCAGCAGTACTCTCACCAGCAGTACTCTGATCAGCAACACTCTCATCAGCAGCACTTTCATCAGCAGTACTTTCATCAGCAGCATTCTCGTCAGCCGTACTCTCATCAGCAGTACTCGCATCAGCAGTACGTTCATCAGCAGCAATCCCATCAGCAGAACTCACATCAGCCGTACTCTCATCAGCAGTACTCTGATCAGAAGCACACTCATCAGCAGTACTCTCATCAGCAGTACTCTCATCAGCAGCACTCTCATCAGCAGTACTCTCATCAGCAGTACTCTGATCAGCAGCACTCTCATCCGCAGCATTCCCATCAGCAGTAAGCTCATCAGCAGCATTCTCATCAGCAGTAATCTCATCAGCAGTACTCTCATCAGCAGTACTCTGATCAGCAGCACTCTCATCAGCAGCAATTTCATCAGCAGTACTCTCATCAGCAGTACTCTCATCAGCAGTACTCTCATCAGCAGAACTCTCATCAGCAGTACTCCGATCAGCAGCACTCTCATCAGCAGCAGTCTCACCAGCAGCACTCTCATCAGCAGTAAACTCATCAGCAGTACTCTCATCAGCAGTACTCTGATCAGCAGCACTCTCATCAGCAGCAATTTCATCAGCTGTAATTTCATCAGCAGCATTCTCGTCAGCAGTACTCTCATCAGCAGTACTCTCATCAGCAGAACTCTCATCAGCAGTACTCCGATCAGCAGCACTCTCATCAGCTGCACTCTCACCAGCAGCACTCTCATCAGCAGTACTCTCATCAGCAGTACTCTCATCAGCAGTACTCTCATCAGCATGACTCTCATCAGCAGTACTCTGATCAGCAGCACTCTCATCAGCAGCCCTCTCACCAGCAGCACTCTCATCAGCAGTACTCTCATCAGCAGTACTCTCATCAGCAGCACTCTGATCAGCAGCACTCTCATCAGCAGTACTCTCATAAGCAGCACTCTCATCAGGAATACTCTCATCAGCAGAACTCTCATCAGCGGAACTCTCATCAGCAGTACTCTGATCAGCAGTACTCTGATCAGCAGTATTCTGATCAGCAGTACTCTCAGCAGCAGCATTCTCATCAGCAGTACTCTCATCAGCAGCATTCTCATCAGCAGTACTCTCATCAGCAGCACTCTCATCAGCATTACTCACTTCAGCTGAACTCTCATCAGCAGTACTCTGATCAGCAGCACTCTCACCAGCAGCACTCTCATCAGCAGAACTTTCATCAGCAGTACTCTTATCAGCAGCACTCTCATCAGCAGTACTCTGATCAGCAGCACCCTCATCAGCAGCACTCTGATCAGCAGCACTCTGATCAGCAGCACTCTCATCAGCAGCACCCTCATCAGCAGCACTCTGATCAGCAGCACTCTCATCAGCAGCACTCTCATCAGCAGCACTCTCATCAGCAGTACTCTGATCAGCAGCACTCTCATCAGCAGCACTCTGATCGGCAGCACTGTGATTGGCAGCACTCTGATCGGCAGTACTCTCATCAGCAGTACTCTCATCAGCAGCCCACTGATCAGCAGCACTCTCATCAGCAGCAGTCTGATTAGCAGCACTCTCATCAGCAGCACACCCATAAGCAGTACGCTCATCAGCAGTACTCTCATCAGCAGTACTCTCATCAGCAGCACTCTGATCAGCAGTATTCTCATCAGCGGCACTCTCATCAGCAGCACCCTGATCAACAGTACTCTCATCAGCCACACTCTGATCAGCAGCACTCTCATCCGCAGTACTCTCATCAGCAGTACTCTCATTAGCAGTACTCTCATTAGCAGCACTCTGATCAGCAGCACTCTCATCAGCAGTACTCTGATCAGCAGCACTCTCATCAGCAGTACTCTGATCAGCAGTACTCTCATCAGCAGTACTCTCACCAACAGTACTCTGATCAGCAGCACTCTGATCAGCAGTACTCTCATCAGCAGTACTCTCATCAGCAGTACTCTGATCAGCAGCACACTCATCAGCAGTACTCTCATCAGCAGTAGTCTCATCAGCAGCACTCTCATCAGCAGTACTCTCATCAGCAGTACTCTGATCAGCAGCACTCTCATCCGCAGCATTCCCATCAGCAGTACTCTCATCAGCAGCATTCTCATCAGTAGTACTCTCATCAGCAGTACTCTCACCAGCAGTACTCTGATCAGCAACACTCTCATCAGCAGTACTTTCATCAGCAGCATTCTCGTCAGCCATACTCTCATCAGCAGTACTCGCATCAGCAGTACGTTCATCAGCAGCAATCCCATCAGCAGAACTTACATCAGCAGTACTCTCATCAGCAGTACTCTGATCAGAAGCACACTCATCAGCAGTACTCTCATCAGCAGTACTCTCATCAGCAGCACTCTCATCAGCAGTACTCTCATCAGCAGTACTCTCATCAGCAGCACTCTCATCCGCAGCATTCCCATCAGCAGTAAGCTCATCAGCAGCATTCTCATCAGCAGTAATCTCATCAGCAGTACTCTCATCAGCAGTACTCTGATCAGCAGCACTCTCATCAGCAGCAATTTCATCAGCTGTACTTTCATCAGCAGCATTCTCGTCAGCAGTACTCTCATCAGCAGTACTCTCATCAGCAGAACTCTCATCAGCAGTACTCCGATCAGCAGCACTCTCATCAGCTGCACTCTCACCAGCAGCACTCTCATCAGCAGTACTCTCATCAGCAGTACTCTCATCAGCATGACTCTCATCAGCAGTACTCTGATCAGCAGCACTCTCATCAGCAGCCCTCTCACCAGCAGCACTCTCATCAGCAGTACTCTCATCAGCAGTACTCTCATCAGCAGCACTCTGATCAGCAGCACTCTCATCAGCAGTACTCTCATAAGCAGCACTCTCATCAGGAATACTCTCATCAGCAGAACTCTCATCAGCGGAACTCTCATCAGCAGTACTCTGATCAGCAGTACTCTGATCAGCAGTATTCTGATCAGCAGTACTCTCAGCAGCAGCATTCTCATCAGCAGTACTCTCATCAGCAGCATTCTCATCAGCAGTACTCTCATCAGCAGCACTCTCATCAGCATTACTCACTTCAGCTGAACTCTCATCAGCAGCACTATTATCAGCAGTACTCTGATCAGCAGTAACCTGATCGCAGCACTCTCATCAGCCGCTCTCTCATCAAAAGTACTATGATCAGCAGCACTCTCATCAGCAGTACGTTCAACAGCAGCAATCCCGTCAGTAGTACTCTCATCAGCAGTACTCTGATCAGCAGCACTCTCATCATCAGCACTCTCATCAGCAGCACTCTGATCAGCAGCACTCTCATCAGCAGTACTCTCATAAGCAGCACTCTCATCAGCAATACTCCCATCAGCAGAACTCTCATCAGGAGTACTCTGATCAGCAGTACTCTGATCAGCAGTACTCTCAGCAGCAGCATTCTCATCAGCAGTACTCTCATCAGCAGCATTCTCATCAGCAGTACTCTGATCAGCAGCACTCTCATCAGCAGCACTATCATCAGCGGTAATTTCATCAGCAGAATTCTCGTCAGCAGTACTCATCAGCAGTATTCTCATGAGCAGTAGTCTCATCAGCAGTACTCTCATCAGCAGTACTCTGATCAGCTGCACTCTAATCAGCAGCACTCTCATCAGCAGCACTCTCATCAGTAGTACTCACATCAGCAGATCTCTCATCAGCAGTACTCCGATCAGCAGCACTCTCAACAGCAGCACTCTCATCAGCAGCATTCTCATCAGCAGTACTCTCATAAGCAGTACTCTCATCAGCAGTACTCTGATCAGCAGCACTCTCATCAGCAGCATTCTCATCAGCAGTACTCTCATCAGCAGTACTCTCATCAGTATTATTCTGATCAGCAGCACTCTCATCAGTAGAACTCACATCAGCTGCACTCTGATCAACAGCACTCTCATCAGCAGCACTCTCATCAGCAGCATTCTCATCAGCAGTATTCTCATCAGCATACTCTCATCAGCAGTACTCTGATCAGCAGCACACTCATCAGCAGTACTCTCATCAGCAGCACTCTCATCAGCAGCACTCGCATCAGAAGCACTCTCATCAGCAGCATTCTCATCAGCAGTACTCGCATCAGCAGTACTCTCATCAGCAGTACTCTGATCATAGCACACTCATCAGCAGTACTCTCATCAGCAGTACTCTCATCAGCAGTACTCTGATCAGCAGCATTCTCATCAGCAGCATTCCCACCAGCAGTTCTCTCATCAGCAGCATTCTCTTCCGCAGTACGCTCATCAGCAGTACTCGCATCAGCAGTACGTTCATCAGCAGCAATCCCATCAGCAGCATTTTCATAAGCAGTACTTTCAGTTGCAGCATTCTCATCAGCAGCAGTCCCAGCAGCAGTAATCTCTTCAGGAGCATTTTCATCAGCAGTACTCTCATCAGCAGTACTCTAATCAGCAGTACTCTGATCAGCAGTACTCTGATCAGCAGCACTCTCATCAGCAGTACTCTCTTCAGCAGGACTCTCATCAGCAGCACTCTCATCAGCAGTACTCTCATCAGCAGTACTCTCATCAGCTGCATTCTCATCAGCTGCACTCTCATCTAAAGTACTATGATCAGCAGCACTCTCATCAGCAGCACTCTCATCAGCAGTACTTTCATCAGCAGTACTCTGATCAGCAGCACTCTCATCAGCAGTACTCTGATGAGCAGCACCCTCATCAGCAGCACTCTGATCAGCAGCACTCTCATCAGCAGTACTCTCATCAGCAGCACTCTGATCAGCAGTATTCTCATCATCCGCACTCTCATCAGCAGCACGCTGATCAACAGTACTCTCATCAGCCACACTCTGATCAGCAGCACTCTCATCTGCAGTACTCTCATCAGCAGTACTCTCATTAGCAGTACTCTCATTAGCAGCACTCTGATCAGCAGTACTCTCATCAGCCACACTCTGATCAGCAGCACTCTCATCAGCAGTACTCTGATCAGCAGTACTCTCATCAGCAGTACTCTCACCAACAGTACTCTGATCAGCAGCACTCTGATCAGCAATACTCTCATCAGCAGTACTCTCATCAGCAGTACTCTGATCAGCAGCACACTCATCAGCAGTACTCTCATCAGCAGTAGTCTCATCAGCAGCACTCTCATCAGCAGTACTCTCATCAGCAGTACTCTGATCAGCAGCACTCTCATCCGCAGCATTCCCATCAGCAGTACTCTCATCAGCAGCATTCTCATCAGTAGTACTCTCATCAGCAGTACTCTCACCAGCAGTACTCTGATCAGCAACACTCTCATCAGCAGCACTTTCATCAGCAGTACTTTCATCAGCAGCATTCTCGTCAGCCGTACTCTCAACAGCAGTACTCTCATCAGCAGCACTCTCATCAGCAGCATTCTCACCAGCAGCACTCTCATCAGCAGTATTCTCATCAGCAGTACTCTCATCAGCAGTACTCACATCAGCAGATCTCTCATCAGCAGTACTCTGATCAGCAGCACTCTCATTATCAGCACTCTCATCAGCAGCACTCTGATCAGCAGCACTCTCATCAGCATTACTCTCATAGGCAGCTCTCTCATCAGCAATACTCCCATCAGCAGAACTCTCATCAGCAGAACTCTCATCAGCAGTACTCTGATCAGCAGTACTCTGATCAGCAGTACTCTGATCAGCAGTACTCTCAGCAGCAGCATTCTCATCAGCAGTACTCTCATCAGCAGCATTCTCATCAGCAGTACTCTCATCAGCAGCACTCTCATCAGCAGCACTTTCATCAGCGGTAATTTCATCAGCAGAATTCTCGTCAGCAGTACTCATCAGCAGTATTCTCATGAGCAGTACTCCGATCAGCAGCACTCTCATCAGCAGCACTCTCATCAGCAGTACTCTGATCAGCAGCACTCTCATCAGCAGCATTCTCATCAGCAGTACTCTCATCAGCAGTACTCTCATCAGTAGAACTCACATCAGCTGCACTCTGATCAGCAGCACTCCCATCAGCAGCACTCTCATCAGCAGCATTCTCATCAGCAGTATTCTCATCAGAATACTCTCATCAGCAGTACTCTGATCAGCAGCACTCTCATCAGCAGCACTCTCATCAGCAGCACGCTCATCAGCAGTACTCTCATCAGCAGTACTCTGATCAGCTGCAATCTGATCAGCCGCACTCTGATCAGCAGCACTCTCATCAGCAGTACTCTCATCAGCAGTACTCTCATCAGCAGTACTCTAATCAGCAGCACAATCATCAGCAGTACTCTCATCATCAGCACTCTCATCAGCAGCACTCGCATCAGAAGCACTCTCATCAGCAGCATTCTCATCAGCAGTACTCGCATCAGCAGTACGTTCATCAGCAGCAATCCCATCAGCAGTACTCTCATCAGCAGTACTCCCATCAGCAGCCCACTGATCAGCAGCACTCTCATCAGCAGCAGTCTGATTAGCAGCACTCTCATCCGCAGCACACCCACAAGCAGCACGCTCATCAGCAGTACTCTCATCAGCAGTACTCTCATCAGCAGCACTCTCATCGGCAGTACTCTGATCAGCAGCACTCTAGTCAGCAGCATTCTCATCAGCAGTACTCTCATCAGCAGTACTCTGATCAGCAGTATTCTCATCAGCGGCACTCTCATCAGCAGCATGCTGATCAACAGTACTCTCATCAGCCACACTCTAATCTGCAGCACTATCATCCGCAGTACTCTCTTCAGCAGTACTCTCATTAGCAGTACTCTCATTAGCAGCACTCTGATCAGCAGTACTCTCATCAGCCACACTCTGATCAGCAGCACTCTCATCAGCTGTACTCTGATCAGCAGCACTCTCATCAGCAGCACTCTGATCAGCAGTACTCTCATCAGCAGTACTCTCACTAACAGGACTCTGATCAGCAGCACGCTGATCAGCAGTACTCTCATCAGCAGTACTCTCATCAGCAGTACTCTGATCAGCAGCACACTCATCAGCAGCACTCTCATCAGCAGCACTCTCATCAGCAGCACTCTCATCAGCAGCACTCTCATCAGCAGAACTTTCATCAGCAGTACTCCGATCAGCAGCACTCTCATCAGCAGCACTCTCATCAGCAACATTCTCTTCAGTAGTACTCTCATAAGCAGTACTCTCATCAGCAGTACTCTCATCAGCAGCACTCTCATCAGCAGCACTTTCATCAGCAGTAATTTCATCTGCAGAATTCTCGTCAGCAGTACTCTCATCAGCAGTACTCTCATGAGCAGTAGTCTCATCTACAGCACTCTCATCAGCATCACTCTCATCAGCAGCACTCTCATCAGCAGAACTCTCATCAGCAGTACTCTGATCAGCAGCACTCTCATCAGCAGCATTCTCATCAGCAGTACTCTCATATGCAGTACTCTCATCAGCAGTATTCTGATCAGCAGCACTCTCATTAGCAGAACTCTCATCAGCAGTTCTCTGATCAGCAGCACTCTCATCAGCAGCACTCTCATCAGCAGTATTCTCATCAGCATACTCTCATCAGCAGTACTCTGATCAGCAGCACTCTGATCAGCAGCACTCTCATCAGCAGTACTCTCATCAGCAGCATTCTCATCAGCAGTACTCTCATCAGCAGCACTCTCATCAGCAGCACTCTCATCAGCAGCACTCTCATCAGCCGTACTTTCATCAGCAGTACTCTGATCAGCAGCACTCTCATCAGCAGTACTCTGATCAGCAGCACCCTCATCAGCAGCACTCTGATCAGCAGCACTCTGATCAGCAGCACTCTCATCAGCAGCACCCTCATCAGCAGCACTCTGATCAGCAGCACTCTCATCAGCAGCACTCTCATCAGCAGCACTCTCATCAGCCACACTCTGATCAGCAGCACTCTCATCAGCAGCACTCTGATCGGCAGCACTGTGATTGGCAGCACTCTGATCGGCAGTACTCTCATCAGCAGTACTCTCATCAGCAGCCCACTGATCAGCAGCACTCTCATCAGCAGCAGTCTGATTAGCAGCACTCTCATCAGCAGCACACCCATAAGCAGTACGCTCATCAGCAGTACTCTCATCAGCAGTACTCTCATCAGCAGCACTCTGATCAGCAGTATTCTCATCAGCGGCACTCTCATCAGCAGCACGCTGATCAACAGTACTCTCATCAGCCACACTCTGATCAGCAGCACTCTCATCTGCAGTACTCTCATCAGCAGTACTCTCATTAGCAGTACTCTCATTAGCCGCACTCTGATCAGCAGTACTCTCATCAGCCACACTCTGATCAGCAGCACTCTCATCAGCAGTACTCTGATCAGCAGTACTCTCATCAGCAGTACTCTCACCAACAGTACTCTGATCAGCAGCACTCTGATCAGCAGTACTCTCATCAGCAGTACTCTCATCAGCAGTACTCTGATCAGCAGCACACTCATCAGCAGTACTCTCATCAGCAGTAGTCTCATCAGCAGCACTCTCATCAGCAGTACTCTCATCAGCAGTACTCTGATCAGCAGCACTCTCATCCGCAGCATTCCCATCAGCAGTACTCTCATCAGCAGCATTCTCATCAGTAGTACTCTCATCAGCAGTACTCTCACCAGCAGTACTCTGATCAGCAACACTCTCATCAGCAGCACTTTCATCAGCAGTACTTTCATCAGCAGCATTCTCGTCAGCCGTACTCTCATCAGCAGTACTCTCATCAGCAGCACTCTCATCAGCAGCATTCTCACCAGCAGCACTCTCATCAGCAGTATTCTCATCAGCAGTACTCTCATCAGCAGTACTCACATCAGCAGATCTCTCATCAGCAGTACTCCGATCAGCAGCACTCTCATTATCAGCACTCTCATCAGCAGCACTCTGATCAGCAGCACTCTCATCAGCATTACTCTCATAGGCAGCACTCTCATCAGCAATACTCCCATCAGCAGAACTCTCATCAGCAGAACTCTCATCAGCAGTACTCTGATCAGCAGTACTCTGATCAGCAGTACTCTGATCAGCAGTACTCTCAGCAGCAGCATTCTCATCAGCAGTACTCTCATCAGCAGCATTCTCATCAGCAGTACTCTCATCAGCAGCACTCTCATCAGCAGCACTTTCATCAGCGGTAATTTCATCAGCAGAATTCTCGTCAGCAGTACTCATCAGCAGTATTCTCATGAGCAGTACTCCGATCAGCAGCACTCTCATCAGCAGCACTCTCATCAGCAGTACTCTGATCAGCAGCACTCTCATCAGCAGCATTCTCATCAGCAGTACTCTCATCAGCAGTACTCTCATCAGTAGAACTCACATCAGCTGCACCCTGATCAGCAGCACTCCCATCAGCAGCACTCTCATCAGCAGCATTCACATCAGCAGTATTCTCATCAGAATACTCTCATCAGCAGTACTCTGATCAGCAGCACTCTCATCAGCAGCACTCTCATCAGCAGTACTCTCATCAGCAGTACTCTGATCAGCCGCAATCTGATCAGCCGCACTCTGATCAGCAGCACTCTCATCAGCAGTACTCTCATCAGCAGTACTCTAATCAGCAGCACAATCATCAGCAGTACTCTCATCATCAGCACTCTCATCAGCAGCATTCGCATCAGAAGCACTCTCATCAGCAGCATTCTCATCAGCAGTACTCGCATCAGCAGTACGTTCATCAGCAGCAATCCCATCAGCAGTACTCTCATCAGCAGTACTCTCATCAGCAGCCCACTGATCAGCAGCACTCTCATCAGCAGCAGTCTGATTAGCAGTACTCTCATCCGCAGCACACCCACAAGCAGCACGCTCATCAGCAGTACTCTCATCAGCAGTACTCTCATCAGCAGCACTCTCATCGGCAGTACTCTGATCAGCAGCACTCTAGTCAGCAGCATTCTCATCAGCAGTACTCTCATCAGCAGTACTCTGATCAGCAGTATTCTCATCAGCGGCACTCTCATCAGCAGCACGCTGATCAACAGTACTCTCATCAGCCACACTCTGATCTGCAGCACTATCATCCGCAGTACTCTCTTCAGCAGTACTCTCATTAGCAGTACTCTCATTAGCAGCACTCTGATCAGCAGTACTCTCATCAGCCACACTCTGATCAGCAGCACTCTCATCAGCTGTACTCTGATCAGCAGCACTCTCATCAGCAGTACTCTGATCAGCAGTACTCTCATCAGCAGTACTCTCACCAACAGGACTCTGATCAGCAGCACGCTGATCAGCAGTACTCTCATCAGCAGTACTCTCATCAGCAGTACTCTGATCAGCAGCACACTCATCAGCAGTACTCTCATCAGCAATACTCTCATCAGCAGCACTCTCATCAGCAGTACTCTCATCAGCAGTACTCTGATCAGCAGCACTCTCATCCGCAGAATTCCCATCAGCAGTACTCTCATCAGCATTATTCTCATCAGCAGTACTCTCATCAGCAGTACTCTGATCAGCAGCACACTCATCAGCAGTACTCTCATCAGCAGCACTCTCATCAGCAGCACTCTCATCAGCAGCACTCTCATCAGCAGCACTCTCACCAGCAGAACTTTCATCAGCAGTACTCCGATCAGCAGCACTCTCATCAGCAGCACTCTCATCAGCAACATTCTCTTCAGTAGTACTCTCATAAGCAGTACTCTCATCAGCAGCACTCTCATCAGCAGCACTCTCATCAGCAGCACTTTCATCAGCAGTAATTTCATCTGCAGAATTCTCGTCAGCAGTACTCTCATCAGCAGTACTCTCATGAGCAGTAGTCTCATCTACAGCACTCTCATCAGCATCACTCTCATCAGCAGCACTCTCATCAGCAGAACTCTCATCAGCAGTACTCTGATCAGTTGCACTCTCATCAGCAGCATTCTCATCAGCAGTACTCTCATAAGCAGTACTCTCATCAGCAGTATTCTGATCAGCAGCACTCTCATTAGCAGAACTCTCATCAGCAGTTCTCTGATCAGCAGCACTCTCATCAGCAGCACTCTCATCAGCAGTATTCTCATCAGCATACTCTCATCAGCAGTACTCTGATCAGCAGCACTCTGATCAGCAGCACTCTCATCAGCAGTACTCTCATCAGCAGCATTCTCATCAGCAGTACTCTCATCAGCAGCACTCTGATCAGCAGCACTCTCATCAGCAGCACTCTCATCAGCAGTACTTTCATCAGCAGTACTCTGATCAGCAGCACTCTCATCAGCAGTACTCTGATCAGCAGCACCCTCATCAGCAGCACTCTGATCAGCAGCACTCTGATCATCAGCACTCTCATCAGCAGCACCCTCATCAGCAGCACTCTGATCAGCAGCACTCTCATCAGCAGCACTCTCATCAGCAGCACTCTCATCAGCCACACTCTGATCAGCAGCACTCTCATCAGCAGCACTCTGATCGGCAGCACTGTGATTGGCAGCACTCTGATCGGCAGTACTCTCATCAGCAGTACTCTCATCAGCAGCCCACTGATCAGCAGCACTCTCATCAGCAGCAGTCTGATTAGCAGCACTCTCATCAGCAGCACACCCATAAGCAGTACGCTCATCAGCAGTACTCTCATCAGCAGTACTCTCATCAGCAGCACTCTGATCAGCAGTATTCTCATCAGCGGCACTCTCATCAGCAGCACGCTGATCAACAGTACTCTCATCAGCCACACTCTGATCAGCAGCACTCTCATCTGCAGTACTCTCATCAGCAGTACTCTCATTAGCAGTACTCTCATTAGCAGCACTCTGATCAGCAGTACTCTCATCAGCCACACTCTGATCAGCAGCACCCTCATCAGCAGTACTCTGCTCAGCAGTACTCTCATCAGCAGTACTCTCATTATCAGCACTCTCATCAGCAGCACTCTGATCAGCAGCACTCTCATCAGCATTACTCTCATAGGCAGCACTCTCATCAGCAATACTCCCATCAGCAGAACTCTCATCAGCAGAACTCTCATCAGCAGTACTCTGATCAGCAGTACTCTGATCAGCAGTACTCTGATCAGCAGTACTCTCAGCAGCAGCATTCTCATCAGCAGTACTCTCATCAGCAGCATTCTCATCAGCAGTACTCTCATCAGCAGCACTCTCATCAGCAGCACTTTCATCAGCGGTAATTTCATCAGCAGAATTCTCGTCAGCAGTACTCATCAGCAGTATTCTCATGAGCAGTACTCCGATCAGCAGCACTCTCATCAGCAGCACTCTCATCAGCAGTACTCTGATCAGCAGCACTCTCATCAGCAGCATTCTCATCAGCAGTACTCTCATCAGCAGTACTCTCATCAGTAGAACTCACATCAGCTGCACTCTGATCAGCAGCACTCCCATCAGCAGCACTCTCATCAGCAGCATTCTCATCAGCAGTATTCTCATCAGAATACTCTCATCAGCAGTACTCTGATCAGCAGCACTCTGATCAGCAGCACTCTCATCAGCAGCACGCTCATCAGCAGTACTCTCATCAGCAGTACTCTGATCAGCCGCAATCTGATCAGCCGCAATCTGATCAGCAGCACTCTCATCAGCAGTACTCTCATCAGCAGTACTCTCATCAGCAGTACTCTAATCAGCAGCACAATCATCAGCAGTACTCTCATCATCAGCACTCTCATCAGCAGCACTCGCATCAGAAGCACTCTCATCAGCAGCATTCTCATCAGCAGTACTCGCATCAGCAGTACGTTCATCAGCAGCAATCCCATCAGCAGTACTCTCATCAGCAGTACTCTCATCAGCAGCCCACTGATCAGCAGCACTCTCATCAGCAGCAGTCTGATTAGCAGCACTCTCATCCGCAGCACACCCACAAGCAGCACGCTCATCAGCAGTACTCTCATCAGCAGTACTCTCATCAGCAGCACTCTCATCGGCAGTACTCTGATCAGCAGCACTCTAGTCAGCAGCATTCTCATCAGCAGTACTCTCATCAGCAGTACTTTGATCAGCAGTATTCTCATCAGCGGCACTCTCATCAGCAGCACGCTGATCAACAGTACTCTCATCAGCCACACTCTGATCTGCAGCACTATCATCCGCAGTACTCTCTTCAGCAGTACTCTCATTAGCAGTACTCTCATTAGCAGCACTCTGATCAGCAGTACTCTCATCAGCCACACTCTGATCAGCAGCACTCTCATCAGCTGTACTCTGATCAGCAGCACTCTCATCAGCAGCACTCTGATCAGCAGTCCTCTCATCAGCAGTACTCTCACTAACAGGACTCAGATCAGCAGCACGCTGATCAGCAGTACTCTCATCAGCAGTACTCTCATCAGCAGTACTCTGATCAGCAGCACACTCATCAGCAGTACTCTCATCAGCAATACTCTCATCAGCAGCACTCTCATCAGCAGTACTCTCATCAGCAGTACTCTCATCAGCAGCACTCTCATCCGCAGCATTCCCATCAGCAGTACTCTCATCAGCATTATTCTCATCAGCAGTACTCTCATCAGCAGTACTCTGATCAGCAGCACACTCATCAGCAGTACTCTCATCAGCAGCACTCTCATCAGCAGCACTCTCATCAGCAGCACTCTCATCAGCAGAACTTTCTTCAGCAGTACTCCGATCAGCAGCACTCTCATCAGCAGCACTCTCATCAGCAACATTCTCTTCAGTAGTACTCTCATAAGCAGTACTCTCATCAGCAGTACTCTCATCAGCAGCACTCTCATCAGCAGCACTTTCATCAGCAGTAATTTCATCTGCAGAATTCTCGTCAGCAGTACTCTCATCAGCAGTACTCTCATGAGCAGTAGTCTCATCTACAGCACTCTCATCAGTATCACTCTCATCAGCAGCACTCTCATCAGCAGAACTCTCATCAGCAGTACTCTGATCAGCAGCACTCTCATCAGCAGCATTCTCATCAGCAGTACTCTCATATGCAGTACTCTCATCAGCAGTATTCTGATCAGCAGCACTCTCATTAGCAGAACTCTCATCAGCAGTTCTCTGATCAGCAGCACTCTCATCAGCAGCACTCTCATCAGCAGTATTCTCATCAGCATACTCTCATCAGCAGTACTCTGATCAGCAGCACTCTGATCAGCAGCACTCTCATCAGCAGTATTCTCATCAGCAGCATTCTCATCAGCAGTACTCTCATCAGCAGCACTCTCATCAGCAGCACTCTCATCAGCAGCACTCTCATCAGCCGTACTTTCATCAGCAGTACTCTGATCAGCAGCACTCTCATCAGCAGTACTCTGATCAGCAGCACCCTCATCAGCAGCACTCTGATCAGCAGCACTCTGATCAGCAGCACTCTCATCAGCAGCACCCTCATCAGCAGCACTCTGATCAGCAGCACTCTGATCAGCAGCACTCTCATCAGCAGCACTCTCATCAGCCACACTCTGATCAGCAGCACTCTCATCAGCAGCACTCTGATCGGCAGCACTGTGATTGGCAGCACTCTGATCGGCAGTACTCTCATCAGCAGTACTCTCATCAGCAGCCCACTGATCAGCAGCACTCTCATCAGCAGCAGTCTGATTAGCAGCACTCTCATCAGCAGCACACCCATAAGCAGTATGCTCATCAGCAGTACTCTCATCAGCAGTACTCTCATCAGCAGCACTCTGATCAGCAGTATTCTCATCAGCGGCACTCTCATCAGCAGCACGCTGATCAACAGTACTCTCATCAGCCACACTCTGATCAGCAGCACTCTCATCTGCAGTACTCTCATCAGCAGTACTCTCATTAGCAGTACTCTCATTAGCAGCACTCTGATCAGCAGTACTCTCATCAGCCACACTCTGATCAGCAGCACTCTCATCAGCAGTACTCTGATCAGCGGTACTCTCATCAGCAGTACTCTCACCAACAGTACTCTGATCAGCAGCACTCTGATCAGCAGTACTCTCATCAGCAGTACTCTCATCAGCAGTACTCTGATCAGCAGCACACTCATCAGCAGTACTCTCATCAGCAGTAGTCTCATCAGCAGCACTCCCATCAGCAGTACTCTCATCAGCAGTACTCTGATCAGCAGCACTCTCATCCGCAGCATTCCCATCAGCAGTACTCTCATCAGCAGCATTCTCATCAGTAGTACTCTCATCAGCAGTACTCTCACCAGCAGTACTCTGATCAGCAACACTCTCATCAGCAGCACTTTCATCAGCAGTACTTTCATCAGCAGCATTCTCGTCAGCCGTACTCTCATCAGCAGTACTCTCATCAGCAGCACTCTCATCAGCAGCATTCTCACCAGCAGCACTCTCATCAGCAGTATTCTCATCAGCAGTACTCTCATCAGCAGTACTCACATCAGCAGATCTCTCATCAGCAGTACTCCGATCAGCAGCACTCTCATTATCAGCACTCTCATCAGCAGCACTCTGATCAGCAGCACTCTCATCAGCATTACTCTCATAGGCAGCACTCTCATCAGCAATACTCCCATCAGCAGAACTCTCATCAGCAGAACTCTCATCAGCAGTACTCTGATCAGCAGTACTCTGATCAGCAGTACTCTGATCAGCAGTACTCTCAGCAGCAGCATTCTCATCAGCAGTACTCTCATCAGCAGCATTCTCATCAGCAGTACTCTCATCAGCAGCACTCTCATCAGCAGCACTTTCATCAGCGGTAATTTCATCAGCAGAATTCTCGTCAGCAGTACTCATCAGCAGTATTCTCATGAGCAGTACTCCGATCAGCAGCACTCTCATCAGCAACACTCTCATCAGCAGTACTCTGATCAGCAGCACTCTCATCAGCAGCATTCTCATCAGCAGTACTCTCATCAGCAGTACTCTCATCAGTAGAACTCACATCAGCTGCACCCTGATCAGCAGCACTCCCATCAGCAGCACTCTCATCAGCAGCATTCTCTTCAGCAGTATTCTCATCAGAATACTCTCATCAGCAGTATTCTGATCAGCAGCACTCTCATCAGCAGCACTCTCATCAGCAGCACGCTCATCAGCAGTACTCTCATCAGCAGTACTCTGATCAGCCGCAATCTGATCAGCCGCACTCTGATCAGCAGCACTCTCATCAGCAGTACTCTCATCAGCAGTACTCTAATCAGCAGCACAATCATCAGCAGTACTCTCATCATCAGCACTCTCATCAGCAGCATTCGCATCAGAAGCACTCTCATCAGCAGCATTCTCATCAGCAGTACTCGCATCAGCAGTACGTTCATCAGCAGCAATCCCATCAGCAGTACTCTCATCAGCAGTACTCTCATCAGCAGCCCACTGATCAGCAGCACTCTCATCAGCAGCAGTCTGATTAGCAGTACTCTCATCCGCAGCACACCCACAAGCAGCACGCTCATCAGCAGTACTCTCATCAGCAGTACTCTCATCAGCAGCACTCTCATCGGCAGTACTCTGATCAGCAGCACTCTAGTCAGCAGCATTCTCATCAGCAGTACTCTCATCAGCAGTACTCTGATCAGCAGTATTCTCATCAGCGGCACTCTCATCAGCAGCACGCTGATCAACAGTACTCTCATCAGCCACACTCTGATCTGCAGCACTATCATCCGCAGTACTCTCTTCAGCAGTACTCTCATTAGCAGTACTCTCATTAGCAGCACTCTGATCAGCAGTACTCTCATCAGCCACACTCTGATCAGCAGCACTCTCATCAGCTGTACTCTGATCAGCAGCACTCTCATCAGCAGTACTCTGATCAGCAGTACTCTCATCAGCAGTACTCTCACCAACAGGACTCTGATCAGCAGCACGCTGATCAGCAGTACTCTCATCAGCAGTACTCTCATCAGCAGTACTCTGATCAGCAGCACACTCATCAGCAGTACTCTCATCAGCAATACTCTCATCAGCAGCACTCTCATCAGCAGTACTCTCATCAGCAGTACTCTGATCAGCAGCACTCTCATCCGCAGAATTCCCATCAGCAGTACTCTCATCAGCATTATTCTCATCAGCAGTACTCTCATCAGCAGTACTCTGATCAGCAGCACACTCATCAGCAGTACTCTCATCAGCAGCACTCTCATCAGCAGCACTCTCATCAGCAGCACTCTCATCAGCAGCACTCTCACCAGCAGAACTTTCATCAGCAGTACTCCGATCAGCAGCACTCTCATCAGCAGCACTCTCATCAGCAACATTCTCTTCAGTAGTACTCTCATAAGCAGTACTCTCATCAGCAGCACTCTCATCAGCAGCACTCTCATCAGCAGCACTTTCATCAGCAGTAATTTCATCTGCAGAATTCTCGTCAGCAGTACTCTCATCAGCAGTACTCTCATGAGCAGTAGTCTCATCTACAGCACTCTCATCAGCATCACTCTCATCAGCAGCACTCTCATCAGCAGAACTCTCATCAGCAGTACTCTGATCAGTTGCACTCTCATCAGCAGCATTCTCATCAGCAGTACTCTCATAAGCAGTACTCTCATCAGCAGTATTCTGATCAGCAGCACTCTCATTAGCAGAACTCTCATCAGCAGTTCTCTGATCAGCAGCACTCTCATCAGCAGCACTCTCATCAGCAGTATTCTCATCAGCATACTCTCATCAGCAGTACTCTGATCAGCAGCACTCTGATCAGCAGCACTCTCATCAGCAGTACTCTCACCAGCAGCATTCTCATCAGCAGTACTCTCATCAGCAGCACTCTGATCAGCAGCACTCTCATCAGCAGCACTCTCATCAGCAGTACTTTCATCAGCAGTACTCTGATCAGCAGCACTCTCATCAGCAGTACTCTGATCAGCAGCACCCTCATCAGCAGCACTCTGATCAGCAGCACTCTGATCATCAGCACTCTCATCAGCAGCACTCTCATCAGCCACACTCTGATCAGCAGCACTCTCATCAGCAGCACTCTGATCGGCAGCACTGTGATTGGCAGCACTCTGATCGGCAGTACTCTCATCAGCAGTACTCTCATCAGCAGCCCACTGATCAGCAGCACTCTCATCAGCAGCAGTCTGATTAGCAGCACTCTCATCAGCAGCACACCCATAAGCAGTACGCTCATCAGCAGTACTCTCATCAGCAGTACTCTCATCAGCAGCACTCTGATCAGCAGTATTCTCATCAGCGGCACTCTCATCAGCAGCACGCTGATCAACAGTACTCTCATCAGCCACACTCTGATCAGCAGCACTCTCATCTGCAGTACTCTCATCAGCAGTACTCTCATTAGCAGTACTCTCATTAGCAGCACTCTGATCAGCAGTACTCTCATCAGCCACACTCTGATCAGCAGCACTCTCATCAGCAGTACTCTGATCAGCAGTACTCTCATCAGCAGTACTCTCACCAACAGTACTCTGATCAGCAGCACTCTGATCAGCAGTACTCTCATCAGCAGTACTCTCATCAGCAGTACTCTCATCAGCAGTACTCTCACCAACAGTACTCTGATCAGCAGCACTCTGATCAGCAGTACTCTCATCAGCAGTACTCTCATCAGCAGTACTCTGATCAGCAGCACACTCATCAGCAGTACTCTCATCAGCAGTAGTCTCATCAGCAGCACTCTCATCAGCAGTACTCTCATCAGCAGTACTCTGATCAGCAGCACTCTCATCCGCAGCATTCCCATCAGCAGTACTCTCATCAGCAGCATTCTCATCAGTAGTACTCTCATCAGCAGTACTCTCACCAGCAGTACTCTGATCAGCAACACTCTCATCAGCAGCACTTTCATCAGCAGTACTTTCATCAGCAGCATTCTCGTCAGCCGTACTCTCATCAGCAGTACTCTCATCAGCAGCACTCTCATCAGCAGCATTCTCACCAGCAGCACTCTCATCAGCAGTATTCTCATCAGCAGTACTCTCATCAGCAGTACTCACATCAGCAGATCTCTCATCAGCAGTACTCTGATCAGCAGCACTCTCATTATCAGCACTCTCATCAGCAGCACTCTGATCAGCAGCACTCTCATCAGCATTACTCTCATAGGCAGCACTCTCATCAGCAATACTCCCATCAGCAGAACTCTCATCAGCAGAACTCTCATCAGCAGTACTCTGATCAGCAGTACTCTGATCAGCAGCACACTCATCAGCAGTACTCTCATCAGCAATACTCTCATCAGCAGCACTCTCATCAGCAGTACTCTCATCAGCAATACTCTGATCAGCAGCACTCTCATCCGCAGCATTCCCATCAGCAGTACTCTCATCAGCAGCACTCTCATCAGCAGCACTCTCATCAGCAACATTCTCTTCAGTAGTACTCTCATGAGCAGTACTCTCATCAGCAGTACTCTCATCAGCAGCACTCTCATCAGCAGCACTTTCATCAGCACTAATTTCATCTGCAGAATTCTCGTCAGCAGTACTCTCATCAGCAGTACTCTCATGAGCAGTAGTCTCATCTACAGCACTCTCATCAGCATCACTCTCATCAGCAGCACTCTCATCAGCAGTATTCGCATCAGCATACTCTCATCAGCAGTACTCTGATCAGCAGCACTCTGATCAGCAGCACTCTCATCAGCAGTACTCTCATCAGCAGCATTCTCATCAGCAGTACTCTCATCAGCAGCACTCTGATCAGCAGCACTTTCATCAGCAGCACTCTCATCAGCAGTACTTTCATCAGCAGTACTCTGATCAGCAGCACTCTCATCAGCAGTACTCTGATCAGCAGCACCCTCATCAGCAGCACTCTGATCAGCAGCACTCTGATCAGCAGCACTCTCATCAGCAGCACCCTCATCAGCAGCACTCTGATCAGCAGCACTCTCATCAGCAGCACTCTCATCAGCAGCACTCTCATCAGCAGTACTCTGATCAGCAGCACTCTCATCAGCAGTACTCTGATCAGCAGTACTCTCATCAGCAGTACTCTCACCAACAGGACTCTGATCAGCAGCACGCTGATCAGCAGTACTCTCATCAGCAGTACTCTCATCAGCAGTACTCTGATCAGCAGCACACTCATCAGCAGTACTCTCATCAGCAATACTCTCATCAGCAGCACTCTCATCAGCAGTACTCTCATCAGCAGTACTCTGATCAGCAGCACTCTCATCCGCAGAATTCCCATCAGCAGTACTCTCATCAGCATTATTCTCATCAGCAGTACTCTCATCAGCAGTACTCTGATCAGCAGCACACTCATCAGCAGTACTCTCATCAGCAGCACTCTCATCAGCAGCACTCTCATCAGCAGCACTCTCATCAGCAGCACTCTCACCAGCAGAACTTTCATCAGCAGTACTCCGATCAGCAGCACTCTCATCAGCAGCACTCTCATCAGCAACATTCTCTTCAGTAGTACTCTCATAAGCAGTACTCTCATCAGCAGCACTCTCATCAGCAGCACTCTCATCAGCAGCACTTTCATCAGCAGTAATTTCATCTGCAGAATTCTCGTCAGCAGTACTCTCATCAGCAGTACTCTCATGAGCAGTAGTCTCATCTACAGCACTCTCATCAGCATCACTCTCATCAGCAGCACTCTCATCAGCAGAACTCTCATCAGCAGTACTCTGATCAGTTGCACTCTCATCAGCAGCATTCTCATCAGCAGTACTCTCATAAGCAGTACTCTCATCAGCAGTATTCTGATCAGCAGCACTCTCATTAGCAGAACTCTCATCAGCAGTTCTCTGATCAGCAGCACTCTCATCAGCAGCACTCTCATCAGCAGTATTCTCATCAGCATACTCTCATCAGCAGTACTCTGATCAGCAGCACTCTGATCAGCAGCACTCTCATCAGCAGTACTCTCACCAGCAGCATTCTCATCAGCAGTACTCTCATCAGCAGCACTCTGATCAGCAGCACTCTCATCAGCAGCACTCTCATCAGCAGTACTTTCATCAGCAGTACTCTGATCAGCAGCACTCTCATCAGCAGTACTCTGATCAGCAGCACCCTCATCAGCAGCACTCTGATCAGCAGCACTCTGATCATCAGCACTCTCATCAGCAGCACTCTCATCAGCCACACTCTGATCAGCAGCACTCTCATCAGCAGCACTCTGATCGGCAGCACTGTGATTGGCAGCACTCTGATCGGCAGTACTCTCATCAGCAGTACTCTCATCAGCAGCCCACTGATCAGCAGCACTCTCATCAGCAGCAGTCTGATTAGCAGCACTCTCATCAGCAGCACACCCATAAGCAGTACGCTCATCAGCAGTACTCTCATCAGCAGTACTCTCATCAGCAGCACTCTGATCAGCAGTATTCTCATCAGCGGCACTCTCATCAGCAGCACGCTGATCAACAGTACTCTCATCAGCCACACTCTGATCAGCAGCACTCTCATCTGCAGTACTCTCATCAGCAGTACTCTCATTAGCAGTACTCTCATTAGCAGCACTCTGATCAGCAGTACTCTCATCAGCCACACTCTGATCAGCAGCACTCTCATCAGCAGTACTCTGATCAGCAGTACTCTCATCAGCAGTACTCTCACCAACAGTACTCTGATCAGCAGCACTCTGATCAGCAGTACTCTCATCAGCAGTACTCTCATCAGCAGTACTCTCATCAGCAGTACTCTCACCAACAGTACTCTGATCAGCAGCACTCTGATCAGCAGTACTCTCATCAGCAGTACTCTCATCAGCAGTACTCTGATCAGCAGCACACTCATCAGCAGTACTCTCATCAGCAGTAGTCTCATCAGCAGCACTCTCATCAGCAGTACTCTCATCAGCAGTACTCTGATCAGCAGCACTCTCATCCGCAGCATTCCCATCAGCAGTACTCTCATCAGCAGCATTCTCATCAGTAGTACTCTCATCAGCAGTACTCTCACCAGCAGTACTCTGATCAGCAACACTCTCATCAGCAGCACTTTCATCAGCAGTACTTTCATCAGCAGCATTCTCGTCAGCCGTACTCTCATCAGCAGTACTCTCATCAGCAGCACTCTCATCAGCAGCATTCTCACCAGCAGCACTCTCATCAGCAGTATTCTCATCAGCAGTACTCTCATCAGCAGTACTCACATCAGCAGATCTCTCATCAGCAGTACTCTGATCAGCAGCACTCTCATTATCAGCACTCTCATCAGCAGCACTCTGATCAGCAGCACTCTCATCAGCATTACTCTCATAGGCAGCACTCTCATCAGCAATACTCCCATCAGCAGAACTCTCATCAGCAGAACTCTCATCAGCAGTACTCTGATCAGCAGTACTCTGATCAGCAGCACACTCATCAGCAGTACTCTCATCAGCAATACTCTCATCAGCAGCACTCTCATCAGCAGTACTCTCATCAGCAATACTCTGATCAGCAGCACTCTCATCCGCAGCATTCCCATCAGCAGTACTCTCATCAGCAGCACTCTCATCAGCAGCACTCTCATCAGCAACATTCTCTTCAGTAGTACTCTCATGAGCAGTACTCTCATCAGCAGTACTCTCATCAGCAGCACTCTCATCAGCAGCACTTTCATCAGCACTAATTTCATCTGCAGAATTCTCGTCAGCAGTACTCTCATCAGCAGTACTCTCATGAGCAGTAGTCTCATCTACAGCACTCTCATCAGCATCACTCTCATCAGCAGCACTCTCATCAGCAGTATTCGCATCAGCATACTCTCATCAGCAGTACTCTGATCAGCAGCACTCTGATCAGCAGCACTCTCATCAGCAGTACTCTCATCAGCAGCATTCTCATCAGCAGTACTCTCATCAGCAGCACTCTGATCAGCAGCACTTTCATCAGCAGCACTCTCATCAGCAGTACTTTCATCAGCAGTACTCTGATCAGCAGCACTCTCATCAGCAGTACTCTGATCAGCAGCACCCTCATCAGCAGCACTCTGATCAGCAGCACTCTGATCAGCAGCACTCTCATCAGCAGCACCCTCATCAGCAGCACTCTGATCAGCAGCACTCTCATCAGCAGCACTCTCATCAGCAGCACTCTCATCAGCAGTACTCTGATCAGCAGCACTCTCATCAGCAGTACTCTGATCAGCAGTACTCTCATCAGCAGTACTCTCACCAACAGGACTCTGATCAGCAGCACGCTGATCAGCAGTACTCTCATCAGCAGTACTCTCATCAGCAGTACTCTGATCAGCAGCACACTCATCAGCAGTACTCTCATCAGCAATACTCTCATCAGCAGCACTCTCATCAGCAGTACTCTCATCAGCAGTACTCTGATCAGCAGCACTCTCATCCGCAGCATTCCCATCAGCAGTACTCTCATCAGCATTATTCTCATCAGCAGTACTCTCATCAGCAGTACTCTGATCAGCAGCACACTCATCAGCAGTACTCTCATCAGCAGCACTCTCATCAGCAGCACTCTCATCAGCAGCACTCTCATCAGCAGAACTTTCATCAGCAGTACTCGATCAGCAGCACTCTCATCAGCAGCACTCTCATCAGCAACATTCTCTTCAGTAGTACTCTCATAAGCAGTACTCTCATCAGCAGTACTCTCATCAGCAGCACTCTCATCAGCAGCACTTTCATCAGCACTAATTTCATCTGCAGAATTCTCGTCAGCAGTACTCTCATCAGCAGTACTCTCATGAGCAGTAGTCTCATCTACAGCACTCTCATCAGCATCACTCTCATCAGCAGCACTCTCATCAGCAGTATTCGCATCAGCATACTCTCATCAGCAGTACTCTGATCAGCAGCACTCTGATCAGCAGCACTCTCATCAGCAGTACTCTCATCAGCAGCATTCTCATCAGCAGTACTCTCATCAGCAGCACTCTGATCAGCAGCACTTTCATCAGCAGCACTCTCATCAGCAGTACTTTCATCAGCAGTTCTCTGATCAGCAGCACTCTCATCAGCAGTACTCTGATCAGCAGCACCCTCATCAGCAGCACTCTGATCAGCAGCACTCTGATCAGCAGCACTCTCATCAGCAGCACCCTCATCAGCAGCACTCTGATCAGCAGCACTCTCATCAGCACCACTCTCATCAGCAGCACTCTCATCAGCAGTACTCTGATCAGCAGCACTCTCATCAGCAGCACTCTGATCGGCAGCACTGTGATTGGCAGCACTCTGATCGGCAGTACTCTCATCAGCAGTACTCTCATCAGCAGCCCACTGATCAGCAGCACTCTCATCAGCAGCAGTCTGATTAGCAGCACTCTCATCAGCAGCACACCCATAAGCAGTACGCTCATCAGCAGTACTCTCATCAGCAGTACTCTCATCAGCAGCACTCTGATCAGCAGTATTCTCATCAGCGGCACTCTCATCAGCAGCACGCTGATCAACAGTACTCTCATCAGCCACACTCTGATCAGCAGCACTCTCATCTGCAGTACTCTCATCAGCAGTACTCTCATTAGCAGTACTCTCATTAGCAGCACTCTGATCAGCAGTACTCTCATCAGCCACACTCTGATCAGCAGCACTCTCATCAGCAGTACTCTGATCAGCAGTACTCTCATCAGCAGTACTCTCACCAACAGTACTCTGATCAGCAGCACTCTGATCAGCAGTACTCTCATCAGCAGTACTCTCATCAGCAGTACTCTGATCAGCAGCACACTCATCAGCAGTACTCTCATCAGCAGTAGACTCATCAGCAGCACTCTCATCAGCAGTACTCTCATCAGCAGTACTCTGATCAGCAGCACTCTCATCCGCAGCATTCCCATCAGCAGTACTCTCATCAGCAGCATTCTCATCAGTAGTACTCTCATCAGCAGTACTCTCACCAGCAGTACTCTGATCAGCAACACTCTCATCAGCAGCACTTTCATCAGCAGTACTTTCATCAGCAGCATTCTCGTCAGCCGTACTCTCATCAGCAGTACTCTCATCAGCAGCACTCTCATCAGCAGCATTCTCACCAGCAGCACTCTCATCAGCAGTATTCTCATCAGCAGTACTCTCATCAGCAGTACTCACATCAGCAGATCTCTCATCAGCAGTACTCTGATCAGCAGCACTCTCATTATCAGCACTCTCATCAGCAGCACTCTGATCAGCAGCACTCTCATCAGCATTACTCTCATAGGCAGCACTCTCATCAGCAATACTCCCATCAGCAGAACTCTCATCAGCAGAACTCTCATCAGCAGTACTCTGATCAGCAGTACTCTGATCAGCAGTACTCTGATCAGCAGTACTCTCAGCAGCAGCATTCTCATCAGCAGTACTCTCATCAGCAGCATTCTCATCAGCAGTACTCTCATCAGCAGCACTCTCATCAGCAGCACTTTCATCAGCGGTAATTTCATCAGCAGAATTCTCGTCAGCAGTACTCATCAGCAGTATTCTCATGAGCAGTACTCCGATCAGCAGCACACTCATCAGCAGCACTCTCATCAGCAGTACTCTGATCAGCAGCACTCTCATCAGCAGCATTCTCATCAGCAGTACTCTCATCAGCAGTACTCTCATCAGTAGAACTCACATCAGCTGCACTCTGATCAGCAGCACTCCCATCAGCAGCACTCTCATCAGCAGCATTCTCATCAGCAGTATTCTCATCAGAATACTCTCATCAGCAGTACTCTGATCAGCAGCACTCTCATCAGCAGCACTCTCATCAGCAGCACGCTCATCAGCAGTACTCTCATCAGCAGTACTCTGATCAGCCGCAATCTGATCAGCCGCACTCTGATCAGCAGCACTCTCATCAGCAGTACTCTCATCAGCAGTACTCTAATCAGCAGCACAATCATCAGCAGTACTCTCATCATCAGCACTCTCATCAGCAGCACTCGCATCAGAAGCACTCTCATCAGCAGCATTCTCATCAGCAGTACTCGCATCAGCAGTACGTTCATCAGCAGCAATCCCATCAGCAGTACTCTCATCAGCAGTACTCTCATCAGCAGCCCACTGATCAGCAGCACTCTCATCAGCAGCAGTCTGATTAGCAGCACTCTCATCCGCAGCACACCCACAAGCAGCACGCTCATCAGCAGTACTCTCATCAGCAGTACTCTCATCAGCAGCACTCTCATCGGCAGTACTCTGATCAGCAGCACTCTAGTCAGCAGCATTCTCATCAGCAGTACTCTCATCAGCAGTACTCTGATCAGCAGTATTCTCATCAGCGGCACTCTCATCAGCAGCACGCTGATCAACAGTACTCTCATCAGCCACACTCTGATCTGCAGCACTATCATCCGCAGTACTCTCTTCAGCAGTACTCTCATTAGCAGTACTCTCATTAGCAGCACTCTGATCAGCAGTACTCTCATCAGCCACACTCTGATCAGCAGCACTCTCATCAGCTGTACTCTGATCAGCAGCACGCTCATCAGCAGTACTCTGATCAGCAGTAATCTCATCAGCAGTACTCACACCAACAGGACTCTGATCAGCAGCACGCTGATCAGCAGTACTCTCATCAGCAGTACTCTCATCAGCAGTACTCTGATCAGCAGCACACTCATCAGCAGTACTCTCATCTGCAATACTCTCATCAGCAGCACTCTCATCAGCAGTACTCTCATCAGCAGTACTCTGATCAGCAGCACTCTCATCCGCAGCATTCCCATCAGCAGTACTCTCATCAGCATTATTCTCATCAGCAGTACTCTCATCTGCAGTACTCTGATCAGCAGCACACTCATCAGCAGTACTCTCATCAGCAGCACTCTCATCAGCAGCACTCTCATCAGCAGCACTCTCATCAGCAGAACTTTCATCAGCAGTACTCCGATCAGCAGCACTCTCATCAGCAGCACTCTCATCAGCAACATTCTCTTCAGTAGTACTCTCATAAGCAGTACTCTCATCAGCAGTACTCTCATCAGCAGCACTCTCATCAGCAGCACTTTCATCAGCACTAATTTCATCTGCAGAATTCTCGTCAGCAGTACTCTCATCAGCAGTACTCTCATGAGCAGTAGTCTCATCTACAGCACTCTCATCAGCATCACTCTCATCAGCAGCACTCTCATCAGCAGAACTCTCATCAGCAGTACTCTGATCAGCAGCACTCTCATCAGCAGCATTCTCATCAGCAGCACTCTCATTAGCAGAACTCTCATCAGCAGTTCTCTGATCAGCAGCACTCTCATCAGCAGTACTCTCATCAGCAGTATTCTCATCAGCAGTACTCTCATCAGCAGCACTCTGATCAGCAGCACTCTCATCAGCAGCACTCTCATCAGCCGTACTTTCATCAGCAGTACTCTGATCAGCAGCACTCTCATCAGCAGTACTCTGATCAGCAGCACCCTCATCAGCAGCACTCTGATCAGCAGCACTCTGATCAGCAGCACTCTCATCAGCAGCACCCTCATCAGCAGCACTCTGATCAGCAGCACTCTCATCAGCAGCACTCTCATCAGCAGCACTCTCATCAGCCACACTCTAATCAGCAGCACTCTCATCAGCAGCACTCTGATCGGCAGCACTGTGATTGGCAGCACTCTGATCGGCAGTACTCTCATCAGCAGTACTCTCATCAGCAGCCCACTGATCAGCAGCACTCTCATCAGCAGCAGTCTGATTAGCAGCACTCTCATCAGCAGCACACCCATAAGCAGTACGCTCATCAGCAGTACTCTCATCAGCAGTACTCTCATCAGCAGCACTCTGATCAGCAGTATTCTCATCAGCGGCACTCTCATCAGCAGCACGCTGATCAACAGTACTCTCATCAGCCACACTCTGATCAGCAGCACTCTCATCTGCAGTACTCTCATCAGCAGTACTCTCATTAGCAGTACTCTCATTAGCAGCACTCTGATCAGCAGTACTCTCATCAGCCACACTCTGATCAGCAGCACTCTCATCAGCAGTACTCTGATCAGCAGTACTCTCATCAGCAGTACTCTCACCAACAGTACTCTGATCAGCAGCACTCTGATCAGCAATACTCTCATCAGCAGTACTCTCATCAGCAGTACTCTGATCAGCAGCACACTCATCAGCAGTACTCTCATCAGCAGTAGTCTCATCAGCAGCACTCTCATCAGCAGTACTCTCATCAGCAGTACTCTGATCAGCAGCACTCTCATCCGCAGCATTCCCATCAGCAGTACTCTCATCAGCAGCATTCTCATCAGTAGTACTCTCATCAGCAGTACTCTCACCAGCAGTACTCTGATCAGCAACACTCTCATCAGCAGCACTTTCATCAGCAGTACTTTCATCAGCAGCATTCTCGTCAGCCGTACTCTCATCAGCAGTACTCTCATCAGCAGCACTCTCATCGGCAGCATTCTCACCAGCAGCACTCTCATCAGCAGTATTCTCATCAGCAGTACTCTCATCAGCAGTACTCACATCAGCAGATCTCTCATCAGCAGTACTCTGATCAGCAGCACTCTCATTATCAGCACTCTCATCAGCAGCACTCTGATCAGCAGCACTCTCATCAGCATTACTCTCATAGGCAGCACTCTCATCAGCAATACTCCCATCAGCAGAACTCTCATCAGCAGAACTCTCATCAGCAGTACTCTGATCAGCAGTACTCTGATCAGCAGTACTCTGATCAGCAGTACTCTCAGCAGCAGCATTCTCATCAGCAGTACTCTCATCAGCAGCATTCTCATCAGCAGTACTCTCATCAGCAGCACTCTCATCAGCAGCACTTTCATCAGCGGTAATTTCATCAGCAGAATTCTCGTCAGCAGTACTCATCAGCAGTATTCTCATGAGCAGTACTCCGATCAGCAGCACTCTCATCAGCAGCACTCTCATCAGCAGTACTCTGATCAGCAGCACTCTCATCAGCAGCATTCTCATCAGCAGTACTCTCATCAGCAGTACTCTCATCAGTAGAACTCACATCAGCTGCACTCTGATCAGCAGCACTCCCATCAGCAGCACTCTCATCAGCAGCATTCTCATCAGCAGTATTCTCATCAGAATACTCTCATCAGCAGTACTCTGATCAGCAGCACTCTCATCAGCAGCACTCTCATCAGCAGCACGCTCATCAGCAGTACTCTCATCAGCAGTACTCTGATCAGCCGCAATCTGATCAGCCGCACTCTGATCAGCAGCACTCTCATCAGCAGTACTCTCATCAGCAGCACTCGCATCAGAAGCACTCTCATCAGCAGCATTCTCATCAGCAGTACTCTCATCAGCAGTACTCTCATCAGCAGCAATCCCATCAGCAGTACTCTCATCAGCAGTACTCTCATCAGCAGCCCACTGATCAGCAGCACTCTCATCAGCAGCAGTCTGATTAGCAGCACTCTCATCCGCAGCACACCCACAAGCAGCACGCTCATCAGCAGTACTCTCATCAGCAGTACTCTCATCAGCAGCACTCTCATCGGCAGTACTCTGATCAGCAGCACTCTAGTCAGCAGCATTCTCATCAGCAGTACTCTCATCAGCAGTACTCTGATCAGCAGTATTCTCATCAGCGGCACTCTCATCAGCAGCACGCTGATCAACAGTACTCTCATCAGCCACACTCTGATCTGCAGCACTATCATCCGCAGTACTCTCTTCAGCAGTACTCTCATTAGCAGTACTCTCATTAGCAGCACTCTGATCAGCAGTACTCTCATCAGCCACACTCTGATCAGCAGCACTCTCATCAGCTGTACTCTGATCAGCAGCACTCTCATCAGCAGGACTCTGATCAGCAGTACTCTCATCAGCAGTACTCTCACTAACAGGACTCAGATCAGCAGCACGCTGATCAGCAGTACTCTCATCAGCAGTACTCTCATCAGCAGTACTCTGATCAGCAGCACACTCATCAGCAGTACTCTCATCAGCAATACTCTCATCAGCAGCACTCTCATCAGCAGTACTCTCATCAGCAGTACTCTGATCAGCAGCACTCTCATCCGCAGCATTCCCATCAGCAGTACTCTCATCAACATTATTCTCATCAGCAGTACTCTCATCAGCAGTACTCTGATCAGCAGCACACTCATCAGCAGTACTCTCATCAGCAGCACTCTCATCAGCAGCACTCTCATCAGCAGCACTCTCATCAGCAGTACTCTCATCAGCAGAACTTTCATCAGCAGTACTCCGATCAGCAGCACTCTCATCAGCAGCACTCTCATCAGCAACATTCTCTTCAGTAGTACTCTCATAAGCAGTACTCTCATCAGCAGTACTCTCATCAGCAGCACTCTCATCAGCAGCACTTTCATCAGCAGTAATTTCATCTGCAGAATTCTCGTCAGCAGTACTCTCATCAGCAGTACTCTCATGAGCAGTAGTCTCATCTACAGCACTCTCATCAGCATCACTCTCATCAGCAGCACTCTCATCAGCAGAACTCTCATCAGCAGTACTCTGATCAGTAGCACTCTCATCAGCAGCATTCTCATCAGCAGTACTCTCATAAGCAGTACTCTCATCAGCAGTATTCTGATCAGCAGCACTCTCATTAGCAGAACTCTCATCAGCAGTTCTCTGATCAGCAGCACTCTCATCAGCAGCACTCTCATCAGCAGTATTCTCATCAGCATACTCTCATCATCAGTACTCTGATCAGCAGCACTCTGATCAGCAGCACTCTCATCAGCAGTACTCTCATCAGCAGCATTCTCATCAGCAGTACTCTCATCAGCAGCACTCTGATCAGCAGCACTCTCATCAGCAGCACTCTCATCAGCAGTACTTTCATCAGCAGTACTCTGATCAGCAGCACTCTCATCAGCAGTACTCTGATCAGCAGCACCCTCATCAGCAGCACTCTGATCAGCAGCACTCTGATCAGCAGCACTCTCATCAGCAGCACCCTCATCAGCAGCACTCTGATCAGCAGCACTCTCATCAGCAGCACTCTCATCAGCAGCACTCTCATCAGCCACACTCTGATCAGCAGCACTCTCATCAGCAGCACTCTGATTGGCAGCACTGTGATTGGCAGCACTCTGATCGGCAGTACTCTCATCAGCAGTAGTCTCATCAGCAGCCCACTGATCAGCAGCACTCTCATCAGCAGCAGTCTGATTAGCAGCACTCTCATCAGCAGCACACCCATAAGCAGTATGCTCATCAGCAGTACTCTCATCAGCAGTACTCTCATCAGCAGCACTCTGATCAGCAGTATTCTCATCAGCGGCACTCTCATCAGCAGCACGCTGATCAACAGTACTCTCATCAGCCACACTCTGATCAGCAGCACTCTCATCTGCAGTACTCTCATCAGCAGTACTCTCATTAGCAGTACTCTCATTAGCAGCACTCTGATCAGCAGTACTCTCATCAGCCACACTCTGATCAGCAGCACTCTCATCAGCAGTACTCTGATCAGCAGTACTCTCATCAGCAGTACTCTCACCAACAGTACTCTGATCAGCAGCACTCTGATCAGCAGTACTCTCATCAGCAGTACTCTCATCAGCAGTACTCTGATCAGCAGCACACTCATCAGCAGTACTCTCATCAGCAGTAGTCTCATCAGCAGCACTCTCATCAGCAGTACTCTCATCAGCAGTACTCTGATCAGCAGCACTCTCATCCGCAGCATTCCCATCAGCAGTACTCTCATCAGCAGCATTCTCATCAGTAGTACTCTCATCAGCAGTACTCTCACCAGCAGTACTCTGATCAGCAACACTCTCATCAGCAGCACTTTCATCAGCAGTACTTTCATCAGCAGCATTCTCGTCAGCTGTACTCTCATCAGCAGTACTCTCATCAGCAGCACTCTCATCAGCAGCATTCTCACCAGCAGCACTCTCATCAGCAGTATTCTCATCAGCAGTACTCTCATCAGCAGTACTCACATTAGCAGATCTCTCATCAGCAGTACTCTGATCAGCAGCACTCTCATTATCAGCACTCTCATCAGCAGCACTCTGATCAGCAGCACTCTCATCAGCATTACTCTCATAGGCAGCACTCTCATCAGCAATACTCCCATCAGCAGAACTCTCATCAGCAGAACTCTCATCAGCAGTACTCTGATCAGCAGTACTCTGATCAGCAGTACTCTGATCAGCAGTACTCTCAGCAGCAGCATTCTCATCAGCAGTACTCTCATCAGCAGCATTCTCATCAGCAGTACTCTCATCAGCAGTACTCTCATCAGCAGCACTTTCATCAGCGGTAATTTCATCAGCAGAATTCTCGTCAGCAGTACTCATCAGCAGTATTCTCATGAGCAGCACTCCGATCAGCAGCACTCTCATCAGCAGCACTCTCATCAGCAGTACTCTGATCAGCAGCACTCTCATCAGCAGCATTCTCATCAGCAGTACTCTCATCAGCAGTACTCTCATCAGTAGAACTCACATCAGCTGCACTCTGATCAGCAGCACTCCCATCAGCAGCACTCTCATCAGCAGCATTCTCATCAGCAGTATTCTCATCAGAATACTCTCATCAGCAGTACTCTGATCAGCAGCACTCTCATCAGCAGCACTCTCATCAGCAGAACTTTCATCAGCAGTACTCCGATCAGCAGCACTCTCATCAGCAGCACTCTCATCAGCAACATTCTCTTCAGTAGTACTCTCATAAGCAGTACTCTCATCAGCATTACTCTCATCAGCAGCACTCTCATCAGCAGCACTTTCATCAGCAGTAATTTCATCTGCAGAATTCTCGTCAGCAGTACTCTCATCAGCAGCACTCTCATGAGCAGTAGTCTCATCTACAGCACTCTCATCAGCATCACTCTCATCAGCAGCACTCTCATCAGCAGAACTCTCATCAGCAGTACTCTGATCAGCAGCACTCTCATCAGCAGCATTCTCATCAGCAGTACTCTCATAACCAGTACCCTCATCAGCAGTATTCTGATCAGCAGCACTCTCATTAGCAGAACTCTCATCAGCAGTTCTCTGATCAGCAGCACTCTCATCAGCAGCACTCTCATCAGCAGCACTCTCATCAGCAGCATTCTCATCAGCAGTACTCTCATCAGCAGCACTCTGATCAGCAGCACTCTCATCAGCAGCACTCTCATCAGCAGTACTTTCATCAGCAGTACTCTGATCAGCAGCACTCTCATCAGCAGTACTCTGATCAGCAGCACCCTCATCAGCAGCACTCTGATCAGCAGCACTCTGATCAGCAGCACTCTCATCAGCAGCACCCTCATCAGCAGCACTCTGATCAGCAGCACTCTCATCAGCAGCACTCTCATCAGCAGCACTCTCATCAGCAGTACTCTGATCAGCAGCACTCTCATCAGCAGCAATCTGATCGGCAGCACTGTGATTGGCAGCACTCTGATCGGCAGTACTCTCATCAGCAGTACTCTCATCAGCAGCCCACTGATCAGCAGCACTCTCATCAGCAGCAGTCTGATTAGCAGCACTCTCATCAGCAGCACACCCATAAGCAGTACGCTCATCAGCAGTACTCTCATCAGCAGTACTCTCATCAGCAGCACTCTGATCAGCAGTATTCTCATCAGCGGCACTCTCATCAGCAGCACGCTGATCAACAGTACTCTCATCAGCCACACTCTGATCAGCAGCACTCTCATCTGCCGTACTCTCATCAGCAGTACTCTCATTAGCAGTACTCTCATTAGCAGCACTCTGATCAGCAGTACTCTCATCAGCCACACTCTGATCAGCAGCACTCTCATCAGCAGTACTCTGATCAGCAGTACTCTCATCAGCAGTACTCTCACCAACAGTACTCTGATCAGCAGCACTCTGATCAGCAGTACTCTCATCAGTAGTACTCTCATCAGCAGTACTCTGATCAGCAGCACACTCATCAGCAGTACTCTCATCAGCAGTAGTCTCATCAGCAGCACTCTCATCAGCAGTACTCTCATCAGCAGTACTCTGATCAGCAGCACTCTCATCCGCAGCATTCCCATCAGCAGTACTCTCATCAGCAGCATTCTCATCAGTAGTACTCTCATCAGCAGTACTCTCACCAGCAGTACTCTGATCAGCAACACTCTCATCAGCAGCACTTTCATCAGCAGTACTTTCATCAGCAGCATTCTCGTCAGCCGTACTCTCATCAGCAGTACTCTCATTAGCAGCACTCTCATCAGCAGCATTCTCACCAGCAGCACTCTCATCAGCAGTACTCTCATCAGCAGTACTCTCATCAGCAGTACTCACATCAGCAGATCTCTCATCAGCAGTACTCTCATCAGCAGCACTCTCATCAGCAGCTCTTTCATCAGCGGTAATTTCATCAGCAGAATTCTCGTCAGCAGTACTCATCAGCAGTATTCTCATGAGCAGTAGTCTCATCAGCAGCACTCTCATCAGCAGCACTCACATCAGCAGCACTCTCATCAGCAGAACTCTCATCAGCAGTACTCTGATCAGCAGCACTCTAATCAGCAGCACTCTCATCAGCAGCACTCTCATCATCAGTACTCACATCAGCAGGTCTCTCATCAGCAGTACTCTGATCAGCAGCACTCTCATCAGCAGCACTCTCATCAGCAGTACTCTGATCAGCAGCACTCTCATCAGCAGCATTCTCATCAGCAGTACTCTCATCAGCAGTACTCTCATCAGTAGAACTCCCATCAGCTGCACTCTGATCAGCAGCACTCCCATCAGCAGCACTCTCATCAGCAGCATTCTCATCAGCAGTATTCTCATCAGAATACTCTCATCAGCAGTACTCTGATCAGCAGCACTCTCATCAGCAGCACTCTCATCAGCAGCACGCTCATCAGCAGTACTCTCATCAGCAGTACTCTGATCAGCCGCAATCTGATCAGCCGCATTCTGATCAGCAGCACTCTCATCAGCAGTACTCTCATCAGTAGTACTCTAATCAGCAGCACAATCATCAGCAGTACTCTCATCATCAGCACTCTCATCAGCAGCACTCGCATCAGAAGCACTCTCATCAGCAGCATTCTCATCAGCAGTACTCGCATCAGCAGTACGTTCATCAGCAGCAATCCCATCAGCAGTACTCTCATCAGCAGTACTCTCATCAGCAGCCCACTGATCAGCAGCACTCTCATCAGCAGCAGTCTGATTAGCAGCACTCTCATCCGCAGCACACGCACAAGCAGCACGCTCATCAGCAGTACTCTCATCAGCAGTACTCTCATCAGCAGCACTCTCATCGGCAGTACTCTGATCAGCAGCACTCTAGTCAGCAGCATTCTCATCAGCAGTACTCTCATCAGCAGTACTCTCATCAGCAGTATTCTCATCAGCGGCACTCTCATCAGCAGCACACTCATCAACAGTACTCTCATCAGCAGCACTCTCATCAGCAGCACTCTCATCAGCAACATTCTCTTCAGTAGTACTCTCATAAGCAGTACTCTCATCAGCAGTACTCTCATCAGCAGCACTCTCATGAGCAGTAGTCTCATCTACAGCACTCTCATCAGCATCATTCTCATCAGCAGCACTCTCATCAGCAGAACTCTCATCAGCAGTACTCTGATCAGCAGCACTCTCATCAGCAGCATTCTCATCAGCAGTACTCTCATAAGCAGTACTCTCATCAGCAGTATTCTGATCTGCAGCACTCTCATTAGCAGAACTCTCATCAGCAGTTCTCTGATCAGCAGCACTCTCATCAGCAGCACTCTCATCAGCAGTATTCGCATCAGCATACTCTCATCAGCAGTACTCTGATCAGCAGCACTCTGATCAGCAGCACTCTCATCAGCAGTACTCTCATCAGCAGCATTCTCATCAGCAGTACTCTCATCAGCAGCACTCTGATCAGCAGCACTCTCATCAGCAGCACTCTCATCAGCAGTACTTTCATCAGCAGTACTCTGATCAGCAGCACTCTCATCAGCAGTACTCTGATCAACAGCACCCTCATCAGCAGCACTCTGATCAGCAGCACTCTGATCAGCAGCACTCTCATCAGCAGCACCCTCATCAGCAGCACTCTGATCAGCAGCACTCTCATCAGCACCACTCTCATCAGCAGCACTCTCATCAGCAGTACTCTGATCAGCAGCACTCTCATCAGCAGCACTCTGATCGGCAGCACTGTGATTGGCAGCACTCTGATCGGCAGTACTCTCATCAGCAGTACTCTCATCAGCAGCCCACTGATCAGCAGCACTCTCATCAGCAGCAGTCTGATTAGCAGCACTCTCATCAGCAGCACACCCATAAGCAGTACGCTCATCAGCAGTACTCTCATCAGCAGTACTCTCATCAGCAGCACTCTGATCAGCAGTATTCTCATCAGCGGCACTCTCATCAGCAGCACGCTGATCAACAGTACTCTCATCAGCCACACTCTGATCAGCAGCACTCTCATCTGCAGTACTCTCATCAGCAGTACTCTCATTAGCAGTACTCTCATTAGCCGCACTCTGATCAGCAGCACTCTCATCAGCCACACTCTGATCAGCAGCACTCTCATCAGCAGTACTCTGATCAGCAGTACTCTCATCAGCAGTACTCTCACCAACAGTACTCTGATCAGCAGCACTCTGATCAGCAGTACTCTCATCAGCAGTACTCTCATCAGCAGTACTCTGATCAGCAGCACACTCATCAGCAGTACTCTCATCAGCAGTAGTCTCATCAGCAGCACTCTCATCAGCAGTACTCTCACCAGCAGTACTCTGATCAGCAGCACTCTCATCCGCAGCATTCCCATCAGCAGTACTCTCATCAGCATCATTCTCATCAGTAGTACTCTCATCAGCAGTACTCTCACCAGCAGTACTCTGATCAGCAACACTCTCATCAGCAGCACTTTCATCAGCAGTACTTTCATCAGCAGCATTCTCGTCAGCCGTACTCTCATCAGCAGTACTCTCATCAGCAGCACTCTCATCAGCAGCATTCTCACCAGCAGCACTCTCATCAGCAGTATTCTCTTCAGCAGTACTCTCATCAGCAGTACTCTCATCAGCAGATCTCTCAACAGCAGTACTCTGATCAGCAGCACTCTCATTATCAGCACTCTCATCAGCAGCACTCTGATCAGCAGCACTCTCATCAGCATTACTCTCATAGGCAGCACTCTCATCAGCAATACTCCCATCAGCAGAACTCTCATCAGCAGAACTCTCATCAGCAGTACTCTGATCAGCAGTACTCTGATCAGCAGTACTCTGATCAGCAGTACTCTCAGCAGCAGCATTCTCATCAGCAGTACTCTCATCAGCAGCATTCTCATCAGCAGTACTCTCATCAGCAGCACTCTCATCAGCAGCACTTTCATCAGCGGTAATTTCATCATCAGATTTCTCGTCAGCAGTACTCATCAGCAGTATTCTCATGAGCAGTAGTCTCATCAGCAGCACTCTCATCAGCAGCACTCACATCAGCAGTACTCTCATCAGCAGAACTCTCATCAGCAGTACTCTGATCAGCAGCACTCTAATCAGCAGCACTCTCATCAGCAGCACTCTCATCATCAGTACTCACATCAGCAGGTCTCTCATCAGCAGTACTCCGATCAGCAGCACTCTCATCAGCAGCACTCTCATCAGCAGCATTCTCATCAGCAGTACTCTCATAAGCAGTACTCTCATCAGCAGTACTCTGATCAGCAGCACTCTCATCAGCAGCATTCTCATCAGCAGTACTCTCATCAGCAGTACTCTCATCAGTAGTATTCTGTTCAGCAGCACTCTCATCAGTAGAACTCACATCAGCTGCACTCTGATCAGCAGCATTCCCATCAGCAGCACTCTCATCAGCAGCAATCTCATCAGCAGTATTCTCATCAGAATACTCTCATCAGCAGTATTCTGATCAGCAGCACTCTCATCAGCAGCACTCTCATCAGCAGCACGCTCATCAGCAGTACTCTCATCAGCAGTACTCTGATCAGCCGCAATCTGATCAGCCGCACTCTGATCAGCAGCACTCTCATCAGCAGTACTCTCATCGGCAGTACTCTAATCAGCAGCACAATCATCAGCAGTACTCTCATCATCAGCACTCTCATCAGCAGCACTCGCTTCAGAAGCACTCTCATCAGCAGCATTCTCATCAGCAGTACTCGCATCAGCAGTACGTTCATCAGCAGCAATCCCATCAGCAGTACTCTGATCAGCAGTACTCTCATCAGCAGTACTCTGATCAGAAGCACACTCATCAGCAGTACTCTCATCAGCAGCAATCTCATCAGCAGTACTTTCATCAGCAGCACTCTCATCAGTAGAACTCACATCAGCTGCACTCTGATTAGCAGCACTCTCATCAGAAGCACTCTCATCCGCAGCATTCTCATCAGCAGTATTCTCATCAACATACTCTCATTAGCAGTACTCTGATCAGCAGCACTCTCATCAGCAGTACTCTGATCAGCAGCGCTCTCATCAGCAGCATTCTCATCAGCAGTACTCTCATAAGCAGTACTCTCATCAGCAGTATTCTGATCTTCAGCACTCTCATTAGCAGAACTCTCATCAGCAGTTCTCTGATCAGCAGCACTCTCATCAGCAGCACTCTCATCAGCAGTATTCGCATCAGCATACTCTCATCAGCAGTACTCTGATCAGCAGCACTCTGATCAGCAGCACTCTCATCAGCAGTACTCTCATCAGCAGCATTCTCATCAGCAGTACTCTGATCAGCAGCACTCTCATCAGCAGCATTCTCATCAGCAGTACTCTCATCAGCAGTACTCTCATCAGTAGTATTCTGTTCAGCAGCACTCTCATCAGTAGAACTCACATCAGCTGCACTCTGATCAGCAGCACTCCCATCAGCAGCACTCTCATCAGCAGCAATCTCATCAGCAGTATTCTCATCAGAATACTCTCATCAGCAGTACTCTGATCAGCAGCACTCTCATCAGCAGCACTCTCATCAGCAGCACGCTCATCAGCAGTACTCTCATCAGCAGTACTCTGATCTGCCGCAATCTGATCAGCCGCACTCTGATCAGCAGCACGCTCATCAGCAGTACTCTCATCAGCAGTACTCTAATCAGCAGCACAATCATCAGCAGTACTCTCATCATCAGCACTCTCATCAGCAGCACTCGCATCAGAAGCACTCTCATCAGCAGCATTCTCATCAGCAGTACTCGCATCAGCAGTACGTTCATCAGCAGCAATCCCATCAGCAGTACTCTCATCAGCAGTACTCTCATCAGCAGTACTCTCATCAGAAGCACACTCATCAGCAGTACTCTCATCAGCAGCAATCTCATCAGCAGTACTTTCATCAGCAGCACTCTCATCAGTAGAACTCACATCAGCTGCACTCTGATTAGCAGCACTCTCATCAGCAGCACTCTCATCCGCAGCACTCTCATCAGCAGTACTCTGATCAGCAGCACTCTCATCAGCAGCACTCTGATCGGCAGCACTGTGATTGGCAGCACTCTGATCGGCAGTACTCTCATCAGCAGTACTCTCATCAGCAGCCCACTGATCAGCAGCACTCTCATCAGCAGCAGTCTGATTAGCAGCACTCTCATCAGCAGCACACCTATAAGCAGTACGCTCATCAGCAGTACTCTCATCAGCAGTACTCTCATCAGCAGCACTCTGATCAGCAGTATTCTCATCAGCGGCACTCTCATCAGCAGCACGCTGATCAACAGTACTCTCATCAGCCACACTCTGATCAGCAGCACTCTCATCTGCAGTACTCTCATCAGCAGTACTCTCATTAGCAGTACTCTCATTAGCAGCACTCTGATCAGCAGTACTCTCATCAGCCACACTCTGATCAGCAGCACTCTCATCAGCAGTACTCTGATCAGCAGTACTCTCATCAGCAGTACTCTCACCAACAGTACTCTGATCAGCAGCACTCTGATCAGCAGTACTCTCATCAGCAGTACTCTCATCAGCAGTACTCTGATCAGCAGCACACTCATCAGCAGTACTCTCATCAGCAGTAGTCTCATCAGCAGCACTCTCATCAGCAGTACTCTCATCAGCAGTACTCTGATCAGCAGCACTCTCATCCGCAGCATTCCCATCAGCAGTACTCTCATCAGCATCATTCTCATCAGTAGTACTCTCATCAGCAGTACTCTCACCAGCAGTACTCTGATCAGCAACACTCTCATCAGCAGCACTTTCATCAGCAGTACTTTCATCAGCAGCATTCTCGTCAGCAGTACTCTCATCAGCAGCACTCTCATCAGCAGCATTCTCACCAGCAGCACTCTCATCAGCAGTATTCTCTTCAGCAGTACTCTCATCAGCAGTACTCTCATCAGCAGATCTCTCATCAGCAGTACTCTGATCAGCAGCACTCTCATTATCAGCACTCTCATCAGCAGCACTCTGATCAGCAGCACTCTCATCAGCATTACTCTCATAGGCAGCACTCTCATCAGCAATACTCCCATCAGCAGAACTCTCATCAGCAGAACTCTCATCAGCAGTACTCTGATCAGCAGTACTCTGATCAGCAGTACTCTGATCAGCAGTACTCTCAGCAGCAGCACTCTCATCAGCAGCACTTTCATCAGCGGTAATTTCATCATCAGATTTCTCGTCAGCTGTACTCATCAGCAGTATTCTCATGAGCAGTAGTCTCATCAGCAGCACTCTCATCAGCAGCACTCACATCAGCAGTACTCTCATCAGCAGAACTCTCATCAGCAGTACTCTGATCAGCCGCACTCTAATCAGCAGCACTCTCATCAGCAGCACTCTCATCATCAGTACTCACATCAGCAGGTCTCTCATCAGCAGTACTCCGATCAGCAGCACTCTCATCAGCAGCACTCTCATCAGCAGCATTCTCATCAGCAGTACTCTCATAATCAGTACTCTCATCAGCAGTACTCTGATCAGCAGCACTCTCATCAGCAGCATTCTCATCAGCAGTACTCTCATCAGCAGTACTCTCATCAGTAGTATTCTGTTCAGCAGCACTCTCATCAGTAGAACTCACATCAGCTGCACTCTGATCAGCAGCACTCCCATCAGCAGCACTCTCATCAGCAGCAATCTCATCAGCAGTATTCTCATCAGAATACTCTCATCAGCAGTACTCTGATCAGCAGCACTCTCATCAGCAGCACTCTCATCAGCAGCACGCTCATCAGCAGTACTCTCATCAGCAGTACTCTGAGCTGCCGCAGTCTGATCAGCCGCACTCTGATCAGCAGCACTCTCATCAGCAGTACTCTCATCAGCAGTACTCTAATCAGCAGCACAATCATCAGCACTACCCTCATCATCAGCACTCTCATCAGCAGCACTCGCATCAGAAGCACTCTCATCAGCAGCATTCTCATCAGCAGTACTCGCATCAGCAGTACGTTCATCAGCAGCAATCCCATCAGCAGTACTCTGATCAGCAGTACTCTCATCAGCAGTACTCTCATCAGAAGCACACTCATCAGCAGTACTTTCATCAGCAGCAATCTCATCAGCAGTACTTTCATCAGCAGCACTCTCATCAGTAGAACTCACATCAGCTGCACTCTGATTAGCAGCACTCTCATCAGCAGCACTCTCATCCGCAGCATTCTCATCAGCAGTATTCTGATCAGAGGCACACTCATCAGCAGCACTCTCATCAGCAGTACTCTCATCAGCAGCAATCTCATCAGCAGTACTTTCATCAGCAGCACTCCCATCAGCAGTACTCTCATCAGCAGTACTCTGATCAGCAGCACTCTGATCCGTAGCATTCCCACCAGCAGTACTCTCATCAGCAGCATTCTCATCCGCAGTACTCTCATCGGCAGTACTCTCATCAGCAGTACCCTGATCAGCAGCAGTCTCATCAGCAGCACTTTCATCAGCAGTACTTTCATCAGCAGCATTCTCATCAGCAGTACGCTCATCAGCAGTACTCTCATCAGCAGTAATCTGATCAGCAGTACTCTCAGCAGCAGCATTCTGATCAGCAGTACTCTCATCAGCAGCATTCTCATCAGCAGTAGTCTGATCAGCAGCACACTCATCAGCAGTACTCTCATCAGCAGCACTCTCATCAGCAGTACTCTCATCAGCAGCACTCTCATCAGCAGTACTCTCATCAGCAGTACTCTGATCAGCAGTACTCTCATCAGCAGCATTCTCATCAGCAGTACACTCATCAGCAGCACTCTCATCAGCAGCAGTCCCAGCAGCAGTACTCTCATCAGCAGCATTTTCATCAGCAGTACTCTCATCAGCAGTACTCTAATCAGCAGTACTCTGATCAGCAGCACTCCCATCAGCAGCACTCTCATCAGCTGAACTCTCATCAGCAGTACTCTGATCAGCAGCACTCTCATCAGCAGCACTCTCAACAGCAGCATTCTCATCAGTAGTACTCTCATAAGCAGTACTCTCATCAGCAGAACTCTGATCAGCAGCACTCTCATCAGCAGCATTCTCAACAGCAGTACCCTCATAAGCAGTACTCTCATTAACAGTATACTGATCAGCAGCACTCTCATCAGCTGAACTCTCATCAGCAGCACTCTCATCAACAGCATTCTCATCAGCAGTACTCTCATCAGCAGTACGTTCATCAGCAGCAATCCCATCAGTAGTACTCTCATCAGCAGTACTCTCATCAGCAGTACTCTGATCAGCAGCACACTCCTCAGCAGTACTCTCATCAGCAGCACTCTCATCAGCAGTACTCTCATCAGCAGCACTCTCATCAGCAGTACTCTGATCAGCAGTACTCTCATCAGCAGCACTTTCATCAGCAGCACTTTCATCAGCAGCATTCTCCTCAGCAGCACTCTCATCAGCAGTACTCTCATCAGCAGTACTCTCGTCAGCAGCACTCTCATCAGCAGCACTCTCATCAGCATCACTCTCATCAGCATACTCTCATCAGCAGTGCTCTGATCAGCAGCACACTCATCAGCAGTACTCTCATCAGCAGCACTCTCATCAGCAGCACTCTCATCAGCAGCACTCTCATCAGCAGAACTCTCATCAGCAGTACTCCGATCAGCAGCACTCTCATCAGCAGCACTCTCATCAGCAACATTATCTTCAGTAGCACTCTCATAAGCAGTACTCTCATCAGCAGTACTCTGATCAGCAGCACTCTCATCAGCAGCACTTTCATCATCAGTAGTTTCATTAGCAGAATTCTCGTCAGCAGTACTGTCATCAGCAGTACTCTCATGAGCAGTAGTCTCATCTACAGCACTCTCATCAGCATCACTCTCATCAGCAGCTCTCTCATCAGCAGAACTCTCATCAGCAGTACTCTGATCAGCAGCACTCTCACCAGCCGCATTCTCATCAGCAGTACTATCATAAGCAGTACTCTCATCAGCAGTATTCTGATCAGCAGCACTCTCAATAGCAGAACTCTCATCAGCAGTTCTCTGATCAGCAGCACTCTCATCAGCAGCACTCTCATCAGCAGTACTCTCATCAGCATACTCTCATCAGCAGTACTCTGATCAGCAGCACTCTCATCAGCACCACTCTCATCAGCAGTACTCTCATCAGCAGCATTCTCATCAGCAGTAGTCTCATCAGCAGCACTCTCATCAGCAGCACTCTCATCAGCAGCACTCTCATCAGCAGCACTCTCATCAGCAGTACTCTCATCAGCAGCCCACTGATCAGCAGCACTCTCATCAGCAGCAGTCTGATTAGCAGCACTCTCATCAGCAGCACACCCATAAGCAGCACGCTCATCAGCAGTACTCTCATCAGCAGTACTCTCATCAGCAGCACTCTCATCGGCAGTACTCTGATCAGCAGCACTCTAGTCAGCAGCATTCTCATCAGCAGTACTCTCATCAGCAGTACTCTGATCAGCAGCACTCTCAGCAGCGGCACTCTCATCAGCAGCACGCTGATCAACAGTACTCTCATCAGCCACACTCTGATCAGCAGCACTCTCATCAGTAGAATTCACATCAGCTGCACTCTGATCAGCAGCACTCCCATCAGCAGCACTCTCATCAGCAGCATTCTCATCAGCAGTATTCTCATCAGAATACTCTCATCAGCAGTACTCTGATCAGCAGCACTCTCATCAGCAGCTCTCTCATCAGCAGCACGCTCATCGGCAGTACTCTCATCAGCAGTACTCTGATCAGCCGCAATCTGATCAGCCGCACTCTGATCAGCAGCACTCTCATCAGCAGTACTCCCATCAGCAGTACTCTAATCAGCAGCACAATCATCAGCAGTACTCTCATCATCAGCACTCTCATCAGCAGCACTCGCATCAGAAGCACTCTCATCAGCAGCACTCTCATCAGCAGTACTCGCATCAGCAGTACGTTCGTCAGCAGCAATCCCATCAGCAGTACTCTCATCAGCAGTACTCTGATCAGAAGCACACTCATCAGCATTACTCTCATCAGCAGCAATCTCATCAGCAGTACTTTTATCAGCAGCACTCTCATCAGTAGAACTCACATCTGCTGCACTCTGATTAGCAGCACTCTCATCAGCAGCACTCTCATCCGCAGCATTCTCATCAGCAGTATTCTCATCAACATACTCTCATTAGCAGTACTCTGATCAGCAGCACTCTCAGCAGCAGCACTCTCTTCAGCAGCACGCTCACCAGCAGTACTCTCATCTGCAGTACTCTGATCAGCCGCACTCTGATTAGCCGCACTCTGACCTGCAGCACTCTCATCAGCAGTACTCTCATCAGCAGTACTCTGATCTGCAGCACTCTCATCAGCAGCACTCTCATCAGCAGCACTCTCATCAGCAGCACTCGCATCTGAAGCACTCTCATCAGCAGCATTGCCATCAGCAGTACTCGCATCAGCAATACTCTCATCAGCAGTATTCTGATCAGAAGCACACTCATCAGCAGCACTCTCATCAGCAGTACTCTCATCAGCAGCAATCTCATCAGCAGTACTTTCATCAGCAGCACTCCCATCAGCAGTACTCTCATCAGCAGTACTCTGATCAGCAGCACTCTGATCCGTAGCATTCCCACCAGCAGTACTCTCATCAGCAGCATTCTCATCCGCAGTACTCTCATCGGCAGTACTCTCATCAGCAGTACACTGATCAGCAGCAGTCTCATCAGCAGCACTTTCATCAGAAGTACTTTCATCAGCAGCATTCTCATCAGCAGTACGCTCATCAGCAGTACTCTCATCAGCAGTACTCTGATCGGCAGCACTGTGATTGGCAGCACTCTGATCGGCAGTACTCTCATCAGCAGTACTCTCATCAGCAGCCCACTGATCAGCAGCACTCTCATCAGCAGCAGTCTGATTAGCAGCACTCTCATCAGCAGCACACCTATAAGCAGTACGCTCATCAGCAGTACTCTCATCAGCAGTACTCTCATCAGCAGCACTCTGATCAGCAGTATTCTCATCAGCGGCACTCTCATCAGCAGCACGCTGATCAACAGTACTCTCATCAGCCACACTCTGAACAGCAGCACTCTCATCTGCAGTACTCTGATCAGCAGCACACTCATCAGCAGTACTCTCATCAGCGGCACTCTCATCAGCAGCACTCGCATCAGAAGCACTCTCATCAGCAGCATTCTCATCAGCAGTACTCGCATCAGCAGTACGTTCATCAGCAGCAATCCCATCAGCAGTACTCTCATCAGCAGTACTCTCATCAGCAGTACTCTGATCAGCAGCACTCTCATCAGCAGCACTCTCAACAGCAGCATTCTCATCAGTAGTACTCTCATAAGCAGTACTCTCATCAGCAGAACTCTGATCAGCAGCACTCTCATCAGCAGCATTCTCAACAGCAGTACCCTCATAAGCAGTACTCTCATTAACAGTATACTGATCAGCAGCACTCTCATCAGCTGAACTCTCATCAGCAGCACTCTCATCAACAGCATTCTCATCAGCAGTACTCTCATCAGCAGTACTCTCATCAGCAGTACTCTCATCAGCAGTACTCTGATCAGCAGCACACTCCTCAGCAGTACTCTCATCAGCAGCACTCTCATCAGCAGTACTCTCATCAGCAGCAGTCTCATCAGCAGTACTCTCATCAGCATTACTCTGATCAGCAGTACTCTCATCAGCAGCACTTTCATCAGCAGTACTTTCATCAGCAGCATTCTCCTCAGCAGCACTCTCATCAGCAGTACTCTCATCAGCAGTACTCTCGTCAGCAGCACTCTCATCAGCAGCACTCTCATCAGCAGCACTCTCATCAGCAGCACTCTCATCAGCAGCACTCTCATCAGCAGAACTCTCATCGGCAATACTCCGATCAGCAGCACTCTCATCAGCAGTACTCTCATCAGCAGTACTCTGATCAGCAGCACTCTCATCAGCAGCACTTTCATCATCAGTAGTTTCATTAGCAGAATTCTCGTCAGCAGTACTCTCATCAGCAGTACTCTCATGAGCAGTAGTCTCATCTACAGCACTCTCATCAGCATCACTCTCATCAGCAGCTCTCTCATCAGCAGAACTCTCATCAGCAGTACTCTGATCAGCAGCACTCTCACCAGCCGCATTCTCATCAGCAGTACTATCATAAGCAGTACTCTCATCAGCAGTATTCTGATCAGCAGCACTCTCAATAGCAGAACTCTCATCAGCAGTTCTCTGATCAGCAGCACTCTCATCAGCAGCACTCTCATCAGCAGTACTCTCATCAGCATACTCTCATCAGCAGTACTCTGATCAGCAGCACTCTGATCAGCAGCACTCTTATCAGCAGTACTCTCATCAGCAGCATTCTCATCAGCAGTACTCTCATCAGCAGCACTCTGATCAGCAGCACTCTCATCAGCAGCACTCTCATCAGCAGCACTCTCATCAGCAGTACTCTGATCAGCAGCACCCTCATCAGCAGCACTCTGATCAGCAGCACTCTGATCAGCAGCACTCTCATCAGCAGCACCCTCATCAGCAGCACTCTGATCAGCAGCACTCTCATCAGCACCACTCTCATCAGCAGCACTCTCATCAGCAGCACTCTCATCAGCTGTACTCTGATCAGCAGCACTCTCATCAGCAGCACTCTGATTGGCAGCACTGTCATTGGCAGCACTCTGATCGGCAGTGCTCTCATCAGCAGTACTCTCATCAGCAGCCCACTGATCAGCAGCACTCTCATCAGCAGCAGTCTGATTAGCAGCACACTCATCAGCAGCACACGCATAAGCAGCACGCTCATCAGCAGTACTCTCATCAGCAGTACTCTCATCAGCAGCACTCTCATCGGCAGTACTCTGATCAGCAGCACTCTAGTCAGCAGCATTCTCATCAGCAGTACTCTCATCAGCAGTACTCTGATCAGCAGCACTCTCATCAGCGGCACTCTCATCAGCAGCACGCTGATCAACAGTACTCTCATCAGCCACACTCTGATCAGCAGCACTCTCATCAGTAGAACTCACATCAGCTGCACTCTGATCAGCAGCACTCCCATCAGCAGCACTCTCATCAGCAGCATTCTCATCAGCAGTATTCTCATCAGAATACTCTCATCAGCAGTACTCTGATCAGCAGCACTCTCATCAGCAGCACTCTCAACAGCAGCACGCTCATCAGCAGTACTCTCATCAGCAGTACTCTGATCAGCCGCAATCTGATCAGCAGCACAATCATCAGCAGTACTCTCATCATCAGCACTCTCATCAGCAGCACTCGCATCAGAAGCACTCTCATCAGCAGCACTCTCATCAGCAGTACTCGCATCAGCAGTACGTTCATCAGCAGCAATCCCATCAGCAGTACTCTCATTAGCAGTACTCTGATCAGAAGCACACTCATCAGCAGCACTCTCATCAGTAGAACTCACATCAGCTGCACTCTGATTAGCAGCACTCTCATCAGCAGCACTCTCATCCGCAGCATTCTCATCAGCAGTATTCTCATCAACATACTCTCATTAGCAGTACTCTGATCAGCATCACTCTCAGCAGCAGCACTCTCTTCAGCAGCACGCTCACCAGCAGTACTCTCATCTGCAGTACTCTGATCAGCCGCACTCTGATTAGCCGCACTCTGACCTGCAGCACTCTCATCAGCAGTACTCTCATCAGCAGTACTCTCATCAGCAGCACACTCATCAGCAGTACTCTCATCAGCAGCACTCTCATCAGCAGCACTCGCATCAGAAGCACTCTCATCAGCAGCATTGCCATCAGCAGTACTCGCATCTGCAATACTCTCATCAGCAGTATTCTGATCAGAAGCACACTCATCAGCAGCACTCTCATCAGCAGTACTCTCATCAGCAGCAATCTCATCAGCAGTACTTTCATCAGCAGCACTCCCATCAGCAGTACTCTCAGCAGCAGTACTCTGATCAGCAGCACTCTGATCCGTAGCATTCCCACCAGCAGTACTCTCATCAGCAGCATTCTCATCCGCAGTACTCTCATCGGCAGTACTCTCATCAGCAGTACCCTGATCAGCAGCAGTCTCATCAGCAGCACTTTCATCAGCAGTACTTTCATCAGCAGCATTCTCATCAGCAGTACGCTCATCAGCAGTACTCTCATCAGCAGTACTCTGATCGGCAGCACTGTGATTGGCAGCACTCTGATCGGCAGTACTCTCATCAGCAGTACTCTCATCAGCAGCCCACTGATCAGCAGCACTCTCATCAGCAGCAGTCTGATTAGCAGCACTCTCATCAGCAGCACACCCATAAGCAGTACGCTCATCAGCAGTACTCTCATCAGCAGTACTCTCATCAGCAGCACTCTGATCAGCAGTATTCTCATCAGCGGCACTCTCATCAGCAGCCCGCTGATCAACAGTACTCTCATCAGCCACACTCTGATCAGCAGCACTCTCATCTGCAGTACTCTGATCAGCAGCACACTCATCAGCAGTACTCTGATCAGCAGCACACTCATCAGCAGTACTCTCATCAGCGGCACTCTCATCAGCAGCACTCGCATCAGAAGCACTCTGATCAGCAGTATTCTCATCAGCAGCACTCTCATCTGCAGTACTCTGATCAGCAGCACACTCATCAGCAGTACTCTCATCAGCGGCACTCTCATCAGCAGCACTCGCATCAGAAGCACTCTCATCAGCAGCATTCTCATCAGCAGTACTCGCATCAGCAGTACATTCATCAGCAGCAATCCCATCAGCAGTACTCTCATCAGCAGTACTTTCATCAGCAGTACTCTGATCAGAAGCACACTCATCAGCAGTACTCTCATCAGCAGCAATCTCATCAGCAGTACTTTCTTCAGCAGCACTCTCATCAGCAGCACTCTCATCCGCAGCATTCCCACCAGCAGTACTCTCATCAGCAGCATTCTCATCCGCAGTACTCTCATCGGCAGTACTCTCATCAGCAGTACTCTGATCAGCAGCAGTCTCATCAGCAGCACTTTCATCAGCAGTACTTTCATCAGCAGCATTCTCATCAGCAGTGCTCTCATCAGCAGTACTCTGATCAGCAGTACTCTGATCAGCAGTACTCTCAGCAGCAGCATTCTCATCAGCAGTACTCTCATCAGCAGCATTCTCCACAGCAGTACTCTCATCAGCAGTACTCTCATCAGCAGTACTCTCATCAGCAGTACTCTCAGCAGCAGCATTCTCATCAGCAGTACTCTCATCAGCAGCACTCTCATCAGCAGTACTCTCATAAGCAGTACTCTCATCAGCAGTATTCTGATCAGCAGCACTCTCATCAGCAGCATTCTCATCAGCAGTACTCTCATCAGCAGCACTCTCATCAGCAGTACTCTCATCAGCAGCACTCTCATCAGCAGTACTCTGATCAGCAGTACTCTGATCAGCAGCACTCTCATCAGCCGCTCTCTCATCAAAAGTACTATGATCAGCAGCAATCCCATCAGCAGTACTCTCATTAGCAGTACTCTCATCAGCAGTACTCTGATCAGCAGCACACTCATCAGCAGTACTCTCATCAGCAGCACTCTCATCAGCAGTACTCTCATCAGCAGCACTCTCATCAGCAGTACTCTCATCAGCAGTACTCTGATCAGCAGCACTCTCATCCGCAGCATTCTCAACAGCTGTACTCTCATCAGCAGCATTCTCATCAGCAGTACACTCATCAGCAGCACTCTCATCAGCAGCAGTCCCAGCAGCAGTACTCTCATCAGCAGCATATCATCAGCAGTACTCTCATCAGCAGTACTCTAATCAGCAGTACTCTGATCAGCAGCACTCTCATCAGCAGCACTCTCACCAGCAGAACTCTCATCAGCAGTACTCTGATCAGCAGCACTCTCATCAGCAGCACTCTCATCAGCAGCACTCTCATCAGCAGCATTCTCATCAGTAGTAGTCTCATAAGCAGTACTCTCATCAGCAGTATTCTGATCAGCAGCACTCTCATCAGCAGCATTCTCATCAGCAGTACCCTCATAAGCAGTACTCTCATTAACAGTATACTGATCAGCAGCACTCTCATCAGCAGAACTCTCATCAGCAGCACTCTCATCAACAGCATTCTCATCAGCAGTACTCTCATCAGCATACTCTCATCAGCAGTACTCTAATCAGCAGTACTCTGATCAGCAGCACTCTGATCAGCAGCACTCGCATCAGCAGCACTCGCATCAGCAGCACTCTCATCAGCAGTACTCGCATCAGCAGAACTCTCATCAGCAGCACTCTCATCAGCAGTACTCTGATCAGCAGTACTCTCATCAGCAGTACTCTCATCAGCAGCACCTTCATCAGCAGTAGTTTCATCAGCAGCATTCTCCTCAGCAGTACTCTCATCAGCAGTACTCTCGTCAGCAGCACTCTCATCAGCAGCACTCTCATCAGCAGTACTCTCATCAGCAGCACTCTCATCAGCAGCACTCTCATCAGCAGCACTCTCATCAGCAGAACTCTCATCAGCAGTACTCCGATCAGCAGCACTCTCATCAGCAGCACTCTCATCAGCAACATTCTCTTCAGTAGTACTCTCACAAGCAGTACTTTCATCAGCAGTACTCTGATCAGCAGCACTCTCATCAGCAGCATTCTCATCAGCAGTACCCTCATAAGCAGTACTCTCTTTAACAGTATACTGATCAGCAGCACTCTCATCAGCAGAACTCTCATCAGCAGCACTCTCATCAACTGCATTCTCATCAGCAGTACTCTCATCAGCATACTCTCATCAGCAGCATTCACATCAGTAGTACTCTCATCAGCAGTACTCTGATCAGCAGCACTCTCATCAGCTGCACTCGCATCAGCAGCACTCTCTTCAGCAGCACTCTCATCAGCAGTACTCGCATCAGCAGTACGTTCATCAGCAGCAATCCCATCAGCAGTACTCTCATCAGCAGTACTCTCATCAGCAGCACTCTCATCAGCAGTACTCTGATCAGCAGCACACTCCTCAGCAGTACTCTCATCAGCAGCACTCTCATCAGCAGTACTCTCATCAGCAGCACTCTCATCAGCAGTACTCTCATCAGCAGTACTCTGATCAGCAGTACTCTCGTCAGCAGCACTTTCATCAGCAGTACTTTCATCAGCAGCATTCTGCTCAGCAGCACTCTCATCAGCAGTACTCTCATCAGCAGTACTCTCGTCAGCAGCACTCTCATCAGCAGCACTCTCATCAGCATCACTCTCATCAGCATACTCTCATCAGCAGTACTCTCATCAGCAGCACACTCATCAGCAGTACTCTCATCAGCAGCACTCTCATCAGCAGCACTCTCATCAGCAGCACTCTCATCAGCAGAACTCTCATCAGCAGTACTCCGATCAGCAGCACTCTCATCAGCAGCACTCTCATCAGCAACATTGTCTTCAGTAGCACTCTCATAAGCAGTACTCTCATCAGCAGTACTCTGATCAGCAGCACTCTCATCAGCAGCACTTTCATCATCAGTAGTTTCATTAGCAGAATTCTCGTCAGCAGTACTCTCATCAGCAGTACTCTCATGAGCAGTAGTCTCATCTACAGCACTCTCATCAGCATCACTCTCATCAGCAGCTCTCTCATCAGCAGAACTCTCATCAGCAGTACTCTGATCAGCAGCACTTTCACCAGCCGCATTCTCATCAGCAGTACTCTCATCAGCAGTACTCTCATCAGCAGTATTCTGATCAGCAGCACTCTCAATAGCAGAACTCTCATCAGCAGTTCTCTGATCAGCAGCACTCTCATCAGCAGCACTCTCATCAGCAGTACTCTCATCAGCATACTCTCATCAGCAGTACTCTGATCAGCAGCACTCTGATCAGCAGCACTCTCATCAGCAGTACTCTCATCAGCAGCATTCTCATCAGCAGTACTCTCATCAGCAGCACTCTGATCAGCAGCACTCTCATCAGCAGCACTCTCATCAGCAGCACTCTCATCAGCAGTACTCTGATCAGCAGCACCCTCATCAGCAGCATTCTGATCAGCAGCACTCTGATCAGCAGCACTCTCATGAGCAGAACTCTCATCAGCAGTTCTCTGATCAGCAGCACTCTCATCAGCAGCACTCTCATCAGCAGTACTCTCATCAGCATACTCTCATCAGCAGTACTCTGATCAGCAGCACTCTGATCAGCAGCACTCTCATCAGCAGTACTCTCATCAGCAGCATTCTCATCAGCAGTACTCTCATCAGCAGCACTCTCATCAGCAGCACTCTCATCAGCAGCACTCTCATCAGCAGCACTCTCATCAGCAGTACTCTGATCAGCAGCACCCTCATCAGCAGCACTCTGATCAGCAGCACTCTGATCAGCAGCACTCTCATCAGCAGCACCCTCATCAGCAGCACTCTGATCAGCAGCACTCTCATCAGCACCACTCTCATCAGCAGCACTCTCATCAGCTGTACTCTGATCAGCAGCACTCTCATCAGCAGCACTCTGATTGGCAGCACTGTCATTGGCAGCACTCTGATCGGCAGTGCTCTCATCAGCAGTACTCTCATCAGCAGCCCACTGATCAGCAGCACTCTCATCAGAAGCAATCTGATTAGCAGCACTCTCATCAGCAGCACACCCATAAGCAGCACGCTCATCAGCAGTACTCTCATCAGCAGCACTCTCATCGGCAGTACTCTGATCAGCAGCACTCTAGTCAGCAGCATTCTCATCAGCAGTATTCTCATCAGCAGTACTCTGATCAGCAGCACTCTCATCAGCGGCACTCTCATCAGCAGCACGCTGATCAACAGTACTCTCATCAGCCACACTCTGATCAGCAGCACTCTCATCAGTAGAACTCACATCAGCTGCACTCTGATCAGCAGCACTCCCATCAGCAGCACTCTCATCAGCAGCATTCTCATCAGCAGTATTCTCATCAGAATAATCTCATCAGCAGTACTCTTATCAGCAGCACTCTCATCAGCAGCACTCTCATCAGCAGCACGCTCATCAGCAGTACTCTCATCAGCAGTACTCTGATCAGCCGCAATCTGATCAGCCGCACTCTGATCAGCAGCACTCTCATCAGCAGTACTCTCATCAGCAGTACTCTAATCAGCAGCACAATCATCAGCAGTACTCTCATCATCAGCACTCTCATCAGCAGCACTCGCATCAGAAGCACTCTCATCAGCAGCACTCTCATCAGCAGTACTCGCATCAGCAGTACGTTCATCAGCAGCAATCCCATCAGCAGTACTCTCATCAGCAGTACTCTGATCAGCAGCACCCTCATCAGCAGCACTCTGATCAGCAGCACTCTGATCAGCAGCACTCTCATCAGCAGCACCCTCATCAGCAGCACTCTGATCAGCAGCACTCTCATCAGCACCACTCTCAGCAGCAGCACTCTCATCATCTGTACTCTGATCAGCAGCACTCTCATCAGCAGTACTCTGATTGGCAGCACTGTCATTGGCAGCACTCTGATCGGCAGTGCTCTCATCAGCAGTACTCTCATCAGCAGCCCACTGATCAGCAGCACTCTCATCAGCAGCAGTCTGATTAGCAGCACTCTCATCAGCAGCACACCCATAAGCAGCACGCTCATCAGCAGTACTCTCATCAGCAGTACTCTCATCAGCAGCACTCTCATCGGCAGTACTCTGATCAGCAGCACTCTAGTCAGCAGCATTCTCATCAGCAGTACTCTCATCAGCAGTACTCTGATCAGCAGCACTCTCATCAGCGGCACTCTCATCAGCAGCACGCTGATCAACAGTACTCTCATCAGCCACACTCTGATCAGCAGCACTCTCATCAGTAGAATTCACATCAGCTGCACTCTGATCAGCAGCACTCCCATCAGCAGCACTCTCATCAGCAGCATTCTCATCAGCAGTATTCTCATCAGAATACTCTCATCAGCAGTACTCTGATCAGCAGCACTCTCATCAGCAGCTCTCTCATCAGCAGCACGCTCATCGGCAGTACTCTCATCAGCAGTACTCTGATCAGCCGCAATCTGATCAGCCGCACTCTGATCAGCAGCACTCTCATCAGCAGTACTCCCATCAGCAGTACTCTAATCAGCAGCACAATCATCAGCAGTACTCTCATCATCAGCACTCTCATCAGCAGCACTCGCATCAGAAGCACTCTCATCAGCAGCACTCTCATCAGCAGTACTCGCATCAGCAGTACGTTCGTCAGCAGCAATCCCATCAGCAGTACTCTCATCAGCAGTACTCTGATCAGAAGCACACTCATCAGCAGTACTCTCATCAGCAGCAATCTCATCAGCAGTACTTTTATCAGCAGCACTCTCATCAGTAGAACTCACATCTGCTGCACTCTGATTAGCAGCACTCTCATCAGCAGCACTCTCATCCGCAGCATTCTCATCAGCAGTATTCTCATCAACATACTCTCATTAGCAGTACTCTGATCAGCAGCACTCTCAGCAGCAGCACTCTCTTCAGCAGCACGCTCACCAGCAGTACTCTCATCTGCAGTACTCTGATCAGCCGCACTCTGATTAGCCGCACTCTGACCTGCAGCACTCTCATCAGCAGTACTCTCATCAGCAGTACTCTGATCTGCAGCACTCTCATCAGCAGCACTCTCATCAGCAGCACTCTCATCAGCAGCACTCGCATCAGAAGCACTCTCATCAGCAGCATTGCCATCAGCAGTACTCGCATCTGCAATACTCTCATCAGCAGTATTCTGATCAGAAGCACACTCATCAGCAGCACTCTCATCAGCAGTACTCTCATCAGCAGCAATCTCATCAGCAGTACTTTCATCAGCAGCACTCCCATCAGCAGTACTCTCAGCAGCAGTACTCTGATCAGCAGCACTCTGATCCGTAGCATTCCCACCAGCAGTACTCTCATCAGCAGCATTCTCATCCGCAGTACTCTCATCGGCAGTACTCTCATCAGCAGTACACTGATCAGCAGCAGTCTCATCAGCAGCACTTTCATCAGCAGTACTTTCATCAGCAGCATTCTCATCAGCAGTACGCTCATCAGCAGTACTCTCATCAGCAGTACTCTCATCGGCAGCACTGTGATTGGCAGCACTCTGATCGGCAGTACTCTCATCAGCAGTACTCTCATCAGCAGCCCACTGATCAGCAGCACTCTCATCAGCAGCAGTCTGATTAGCAGCACTCTCATCAGCAGCACAACCATAAGCAGTACGCTCATCAGCAGTACTCTCATCAGCAGTACTCTCATCAGCAGCACTCTGATCAGCAGTATTCTCATCAGCGGCACTCTCATCAGCAGCACGCTGATCAACAGTACTCTCATCAGCCACACTCTGATCAGCAGCACTCTCATCTGCAGTACTCTGATCAGCAGCACACTCATCAGCAGTACTCTCATCAGCGGCACTCTCATCAGCAGCACTCGCATCAGAAGCACTCTCATCAGCAGCATTCTCATCAGCAGTACTCGCATCAGCAGTACGTTCATCAGCAGCAATCCCATCAGCAGTACTCTCATCAGCAGTACTCTCATCAGCAGTACTCTGATCAGCAGCACTCTCATCAGCAGCACTCTCAACAGCAGCATTCTCAACAGCAGTACCCTCATAAGCAGTACTCTCATTAACAGTATACTGATCAGCAGCACTCTCATCAGCTGAACTCTCATCAGCAGCACTCTCATCAACAGCATTCTCATCAGCAGTACTCTCATCAGCAGTACGTTCATCAGCAGCAATCCCATCAGCAGTACTCTCATCAGCAGTACTCTCATCAGCAGTACTCTCATCAGCAGTACTCTGATCAGCAGCACACTCCTCAGCAGTACTCTCATCAGCAGCACTCTCATCAGCAGTACTCTCATCAGCAGCACTCTCATCAGCAGTACTCTCATCAGCAGTACTCTGATCAGCAGTACTCTCATCAGCAGCACTTTCATCAGCAGTACTTTCATCAGCAGCATTCTCCTCAGCAGCACTCTCATCAGCAGTACTCTCATCAGCAGTACTCTCGTCAGCAGCACTCTCATCAGCAGCACTCTCATCAGCATCACTCTCATCAGCATACTCTCATCAGCAATACTCTGATCAGCAGCACACTCATCAGCAGTACTCTAATCAGCAGTACTCTGATCAGCAGCACTCTCATCAGCAGCACTCGCATCAGCAGCACTCGCATCAGCAGCACTCTCATCAGCAGTACTCGCATCAGCAGAACTCTCATCAGCAGCACTCTCATCAGCAGTACTCTGATCAGCAGTACTCTCATCAGCAGTACTCTCATCAGCAGCACCTTCATCAGCAGTAGTTTCATCAGCAGCATTCTCCTCAGCAGTACTCTCATCAGCAGTACTCTCGTCAGCAGCACTCTCATCAGCAGCACTCTCATCAGCAGTACTCTCATCAGCAGTACTCCGATCAGCAGCACTCTCATCAGCAGCACTCTCATCAGCAACATTCTCTTCAGTAGTACTCTCACAAGCAGTACTCTCATCAGCAGTACTCTGATCAGCAGCACTCTCATCAGCAGCATTCTCATCAGCAGTACCCTCATAAGCAGTACTCTCTTTAACAGTATACTGATCAGCAGCACTCTCATCAGCAGAACTCTCATCAGCAGCACTCTCATCAGCAGTACTCTGATCAGCAGCACCCTCATCAGCAGCATTCTGATCAGCAGCACTCTGATCAGCAGCACTCTCATGAGCAGAACTCTCATCAGCAGTTCTCTGATCAGCAGCACTCTCATCAGCAGCACTCTCATCAGCAGTACTCTCATCAGCATACTCTCATCAGCAGTACTCTGATCAGCAGCACTCTGATCAGCAGCACTCTCATCAGCAGTACTCTCATCAGCAGCATTCTCATCAGCAGTACTCTCATCAGCAGCACTCTCATCAGCAGCACTCTCATCAGCAGCACTCTCATCAGCAGCACTCTCATCAGCAGCACCCTCATCAGCAGCACTCTGATCAGCAGCACTCTCATCAGCACCACTCTCATCAGCAGCACTCTCATCAGCTGTACTCTGATCAGCAGCACTCTCATCAGCAGCACTCTGATTGGCAGCACTGTCATTGGCAGCACTCTGATCGGCAGTGCTCTCATCAGCAGTACTCTCATCAGCAGCCCACTGATCAGCAGCACTCTCATCAGAAGCAATCTGATTAGCAGCACTCTCATCAGCAGCACACCCATAAGCAGCACGCTCATCAGCAGTACTCTCATCAGCAGCACTCTCATCGGCAGTACTCTGATCAGCAGCACTCTAGTCAGCAGCATTCTCATCAGCAGTATTCTCATCAGCAGTACTCTGATCAGCAGCACTCTCATCAGCGGCACTCTCATCAGCAGCACGCTGATCAACAGTACTCTCATCAGCCACACTCTGATCAGCAGCACTCTCATCAGTAGAACTCACATCAGCTGCACTCTGATCAGCAGCACTCCCATCAGCAGCACTCTCATCAGCAGCATTCTCATCAGCAGTATTCTCATCAGAATAATCTCATCAGCAGTACTCTTATCAGCAGCACTCTCATCAGCAGCACTCTCATCAGCAGCACGCTCATCAGCAGTACTCTCATCAGCAGTACTCTGATCAGCCGCAATCTGATCAGCCGCACTCTGATCAGCAGCACTCTCATCAGCAGTACTCTCATCAGCAGTACTCTAATCAGCAGCACAATCATCAGCAGTACTCTCATCATCAGCACTCTCATCAGCAGCACTCGCATCAGAAGCACTCTCATCAGCAGCACTCTCATCAGCAGTACTCGCATCAGCAGTACGTTCATCAGCAGCAATCCCATCAGCAGTACTCTCATCAGCAGTACTCTGATCAGCAGCACCCTCATCAGCAGCACTCTGATCAGCAGCACTCTGATCAGCAGCACTCTCATCAGCAGCACTCTCATCAGCAGCACTCTGATCAGCAGCACTCTGATCAGCAGCACTCTCATCAGCAGCACCCTCATCAGCAGCACTCTGATCAGCAGCACTCTGATCAGCAGCACTCTCATCATAAGCACCCTCATCAGCAGCACTCTGATCAGCAGTACTCTGATCAGCAGCACTCTCATCAGCAGCACTCTCATCAGCAGCACCCTCATCAGCAGCACTCTGATCAGCAGCACTCTCATCAGCACCACTCTCAGCAGCAGCACTCTCATCAGCTGTACTCTGATCAGCAGCACTCTCATCAGCAGTACTCTGATTGGCAGCACTGTCATTGGCAGCACTCTGATCGGCAGTGCTCTCATCAGCAGTACTCTCATCAGCAGCCCACTGATCAGCAGCACTCTCATCAGCAGCAGTCTGATTAGCAGCACTCTCATCAGCAGCACACCCATAAGCAGCACGCTCATCAGCAGTACTCTCATCAGCAGTACTCTCATCAGCAGCACTCTCATCGGCAGTACTCTGATCAGCAGCACTCTAGTCAGCAGCATTCTCATCAGCAGTACTCTCATCAGCAGTACTCTGATCAGCAGCACTCTCATCAGCGGCACTCTCATCAGCAGCACGCTGATCAACAGTACTCTCATCAGCCACACTCTGATCAGCAGCACTCTCATCAGTAGAATTCACATCAGCTGCACTCTGATCAGCAGCACTCCCATCAGCAGCACTCTCATCAGCAGCATTCTCATCAGCAGTATTCTCATCAGAATACTCTCATCAGCAGTACTCTGATCAGCAGCACTCTCATCAGCAGCTCTCTCATCAGCAGCATGCTCATCGGCAGTACTCTCATCAGCAGTACTCTGATCAGCCGCAATCTGATCAGCCGCACTCTGATCAGCAGCACTCTCATCAGCAGTACTCCCATCAGCAGTACTCTAATCAGCAGCACAATCATCAGCAGTACTCTCATCATCAGCACTCTCATCAGCAGCACTCGCATCAGAAGCACTCTCATCAGCAGCACTCTCATCAGCAGTACTCGCATCAGCAGTACGTTCGTCAGCAGCAATCCCATCAGCAGTACTCTCATCAGCAGTACTCTGATCAGAAGCACACTCATCAGCAGTACTCTCATCAGCAGCAATCTCATCAGCAGTACTTTTATCAGCAGCACTCTCATCAGTAGAACTCACATCTGCTGCACTCTGATTAGCAGCACTCTCATCAGCAGCACTCTCATCCGCAGCATTCTCATCAGCAGTATTCTCATCAACATACTCTCATTAGCAGTACTCTGATCAGCAGCACTCTCAGCAGCAGCACTCTCTTCAGCAGCACGCTCACCAGCAGTACTCTCATCTGCAGTACTCTGATCAGCCGCACTCTGATTAGCCGCACTCTGACCTGCAGCACTCTCATCAGCAGTACTCTCATCAGCAGTACTCTGATCTGCAGCACTCTCATCAGCAGCACTCTCATCAGCAGCACTCTCATCAGCAGCACTCGCATCAGAAGCACTCTCATCAGCAGCATTGCCATCAGCAGTACTCGCATCTGCAATACTCTCATCAGCAGTATTCTGATCAGAAGCACACTCATCAGCAGCACTCTCATCAGCAGTACTCTCATCAGCAGCAATCTCATCAGCAGTACTTTCATCAGCAGCACTCCCATCAGCAGTACTCTCAGCAGCAGTACTCTGATCAGCAGCACTCTGATCCGTAGCATTCCCACCAGCAGTACTCTCATCAGCAGCATTCTCATCCGCAGTACTCTCATCGGCAGTACTCTCATCAGCAGTACACTGATCAGCAGCAGTCTCATCAGCAGCACTTTCATCAGCAGTACTTTCATCAGCAGCATTCTCATCAGCAGTACGCTCATCAGCAGTACTCTCATCAGCAGTACTCTCATCGGCAGCACTGTGATTGGCAGCACTCTGATCGGCAGTACTCTCATCAGCAGTACTCTCATCAGCAGCCCACTGATCAGCAGCACTCTCATCAGCAGCAGTCTGATTAGCAGCACTCTCATCAGCAGCACAACCATAAGCAGTACGCTCATCAGCAGTACTCTCATCAGCAGTACTCTCATCAGCAGCACTCTGATCAGCAGTATTCTCATCAGCGGCACTCTCATCAGCAGCACGCTGATCAACAGTACTCTCATCAGCCACACTCTGATCAGCAGCACTCTCATCTGCAGTACTCTGATCAGCAGCACACTCATCAGCAGTACTCTCATCAGCGGCACTCTCATCAGCAGCACTCGCATCAGAAGCACTCTCATCAGCAGCATTCTCATCAGCAGTACTCGCATCAGCAGTACGTTCATCAGCAGCAATCCCATCAGCAGTACTCTCATCAGCAGTACTCTCATCAGCAGTACTCTGATCAGCAGCACTCTCATCAGCAGCACTCTCAACAGCAGCATTCTCAACAGCAGTACCCTCATAAGCAGTACTCTCATTAACAGTATACTGATCAGCAGCACTCTCATCAGCTGAACTCTCATCAGCAGCACTCTCATCAACAGCATTCTCATCAGCAGTACTCTCATCAGCAGTACGTTCATCAGCAGCAATCCCATCAGCAGTACTCTCATCAGCAGTACTCTCATCAGCAGTACTCTCATCAGCAGTACTCTGATCAGCAGCACACTCCTCAGCAGTACTCTCATCAGCAGCACTCTCATCAGCAGTACTCTCATCAGCAGCACTCTCATCAGCAGTACTCTCATCAGCAGTACTCTGATCAGCAGTACTCTCATCAGCAGCACTTTCATCAGCAGTACTTTCATCAGCAGCATTCTCCTCAGCAGCACTCTCATCAGCAGTACTCTCATCAGCAGTACTCTCGTCAGCAGCACTCTCATCAGCAGCACTCTCATCAGCATCACTCTCATCAGCATACTCTCATCAGCAATACTCTGATCAGCAGCACACTCATCAGCAGTACTCTAATCAGCAGTACTCTGATCAGCAGCACTCTCATCAGCAGCACTCGCATCAGCAGCACTCGCATCAGCAGCACTCTCATCAGCAGTACTCGCATCAGCAGAACTCTCATCAGCAGCACTCTCATCAGCAGTACTCTGATCAGCAGTACTCTCATCAGCAGTACTCTCATCAGCAGCACCTTCATCAGCAGTAGTTTCATCAGCAGCATTCTCCTCAGCAGTACTCTCATCAGCAGTACTCTCGTCAGCAGCACTCTCATCAGCAGCACTCTCATCAGCAGTACTCTCATCAGCAGTACTCCGATCAGCAGCACTCTCATCAGCAGCACTCTCATCAGCAACATTCTCTTCAGTAGTACTCTCACAAGCAGTACTCTCATCAGCAGTACTCTGATCAGCAGCACTCTCATCAGCAGCATTCTCATCAGCAGTACCCTCATAAGCAGTACTCTCTTTAACAGTATACTGATCAGCAGCACTCTCATCAGCAGAACTCTCATCAGCAGCACTCTCATCAACTGCATTCTCATCAGCAGTACTCTTATCAGCATACTCTCATCAGCAGCATTCACATCAGCAGTACTCTCATCAGCAGTACTCTGATCAGCAGCACTCTCATCAGCTGCACTCGCATCAGCAGCACTCTCTTCAGCAGCACTCTCATCAGCAGTACTCCATCAGCAGTACGTTCATCAGCAGCAATCCCATCAACAGTACTCTCATCAGCAGTACTCTCATCAGCAGCACTCTCATCAGCAGTACTCTGATCAGCAGCACACTCCTCAGCAGTACTCTCATCAGCAGCACTCTCATCAGCAGTACTCTCATCAGCAGCACTCTCATCAGCAGTACTCTCATCAGCATACTCTCATCAGCAGTACTCTGATCAGCAGCACTCTCATCAGCAGCTCTCTCATCAGCAGCACGCTCATCGGCAGTACTCTCATCAGCAGTACTCTGATCAGCCGCAATCTGATCAGCCGCACTCTGATCAGCAGCACTCTCATCAGCAGTACTCCCATCAGCAGTACTCTAATCAGCAGCACAATCATCAGCAGTACTCTCATCATCAGCACTCTCATCAGCAGCACTCGCATCAGAAGCACTCTCATCAGCAGCACTCTCATCAGCAGTACTCGCATCAGCAGTACGTTCGTCAGCAGCAATCCCATCAGCAGTACTCTCATCAGCAGTACTCTGATCAGAAGCACACTCATCAGCAGTACTCTCATCAGCAGCAATCTCATCAGCAGTACTTTTATCAGCAGCACTCTCATCAGTAGAACTCACATCTGCTGCACTCTGATTAGCAGCACTCTCATCAGCAGCACTCTCATCCGCAGCATTCTCATCAGCAGTATTCTCATCAACATACTCTCATTAGCAGTACTCTGATCAGCAGCACTCTCAGCAGCAGCACTCTCTTCAGCAGCACGCTCACCAGCAGTACTCTCATCTGCAGTACTCTGATCAGCCGCACTCTGATTAGCCGCACTCTGACCTGCAGCACTCTCATCAGCAGTACTCTCATCAGCAGTACTCTGATCTGCAGCACTCTCATCAGCAGCACTCTCATCAGCAGCACTCTCATCAGCAGCACTCGCATCAGAAGCACTCTCATCAGCAGCATTGCCATCAGCAGTACTCGCATCTGCAATACTCTCATCAGCAGTATTCTGATCAGAAGCACACTCATCAGCAGCACTCTCATCAGCAGTACTCTCATCAGCAGCAATCTCATCAGCAGTACTTTCATCAGCAGCACTCCCATCAGCAGTACTCTCAGCAGCAGTACTCTGATCAGCAGCACTCTGATCCGTAGCATTCCCACCAGCAGTACTCTCATCAGCAGCATTCTCATCCGCAGTACTCTCATCGGCAGTACTCTCATCAGCAGTACACTGATCAGCAGCAGTCTCATCAGCAGCACTTTCATCAGCAGTACTTTCATCAGCAGCATTCTCATCAGCAGTACGCTCAGCAGCAGTACTCTCATCAGCAGTACTCTCATCGGCAGCACTGTGATTGGCAGCACTCTGATCGGCAGTACTCTCATCAGCAGTACTCTCATCAGCAGCCCACTGATCAGCAGCACTCTCATCAGCAGCAGTCTGATTAGCAGCACTCTCATCAGCAGCACAACCATAAGCAGTACGCTCATCAGCAGTACTCTCATCAGCAGTACTCTCATCAGCAGCACTCTGATCAGCAGTATTCTCATCAGCGGCACTCTCATCAGCAGCACGCTGATCAACAGTACTCTCATCAGCCACACTCTGATCAGCAGCACTCTCATCAGCAGCACTCTCATCAGCAGCACTCTCATCAGCAGTACTCGCATCAGCAGTACGTTCATCAGCAGCAATCCCATCAGCAGTACTCTCATCAGCAGTACTCTCATCAGCAGTACTCTGATCAGCAGCACTCTCATCAGCAGCACTCTCAACAGCAGCATTCTCAACAGCAGTACCCTCATAAGCAGTACTCTCATTAACAGTATACTGATCAGCAGCACTCTCATCAGCTGAACTCTCATCAGCAGCACTCTGATCAACAGCATTCTCATCAGCAGTACGTTCATCAGCAGCAGTCCCATCAGCAGTACTCTCATCAGCAGTACTCTCATCAGCAGTACTCTCATCAGCAGTACTCTGATCAGCAGCACACTCCTCAGCAGTACTCTCATCAGCAGCACTCTCATCAGCAGTACTCTCATCAGCAGCACTCTCATCAGCAGTACTCTCATCAGCAGTACTCTGATCAGCAGTACTCTCATCAGCAGCACTTTCATCAGCAGTACTTTCATCAGCAGCATTCTCCTCAGCAGCACTCTCTTCAGCAGTACTCTCATCAGCAGTACTCTCGTCAGCAGCACTCTCATCAGCAGCACTCTCATCAGCATCACTCTCATCAGCATACTCTCATCAGCAGTACTCTGATCAGCAGCACACTCATCAGCAGTACTCTCATCAGCAGTACTCTCGTCAGCAGCACTCTCATCAGCAGCACTCTCATCAGCATCACTCTCATCAGCATACTCTCATCAGCAGTACTCTGATCAGCAGCACTCTCATCAGCAGTACTCTCATCAGCAGCACTCTCATCAGCAGCACTCTCATCAGCAGCACTCTCATCAGCAGAACTCTCATCAGCAGTACTCCGATCAGCAGCACTCTCATCAGCAGTACTCTCATCAGCAGTACTCTGATCAGCAGCATTCTCATCAGCAGCACTTTCATCATCAGTAGTTTCATTAGCAGAATTCTCGTCAGCATTACTCTCATCAGCAGTACTCTCATGAGCAGTAGTCTCATCTACAGCACTCTCATCAGCATCACTCTCATCAGCAGCTCTCTCATCAGCAGAACTCTCATCAGCAGTACTCTGATCAGCAGCACTCTCACCAGCCGCATTCTCATCAGCAGTACTATCATAAGCAGTACTCTCATCAGCAGTATTCTGATCAGCAGCACTCTCAATAGCAGAACTCTCATCAGCAGTTCTCTGATCAGCAGCACTCTCATCAGCAGCACTCTCATCAGCAGTACTCTCATCAGCATACTCTCATCAGCAGTACTCTGATCAGCAGCACTCTGATCAGCAGCACTCTCATCAGCAGTACTCTCATCAGCAGCATTCTCATCAGCAGTACTCTCATCAGCAGTACTCTCATCAGCAGCCCACTGATCAGCAGCACTCTCATCAGCAGCAGTCTGATTAGCAGCACTCTCATCAGCAGCACACCCATAAGCAGTACGCTCATCAGCAGTACTCTCATCAGCAGTACTCTCATCAGCAGCACTCTGATCAGCAGTATTCTCATCAGCGGCACTCTCATCAGCAGCACGCTGATCAACAGTACTCTCATCAGCCACACTCTGATCAGCAGCACTCTCATCTGCAGTACTCTGATCAGCAGCACACTCATCAGCAGTACTCTGATCAGCAGCACACTCATCAGCAGTACTCTCATCAGCGGCACTCTCATCAGCAGCACTCGCATCAGAAGCACTCTGATCAGCAGTATTCTCATCAGCAGCACTCTCATCTGCAGTACTCTTATCAGCAGCACACTCATCAGCAGTACTCTCATCAGCGGCACTCTCATCAGCAGCACTCGCATCAGAAGCACTCTCATCAGCAGCATTCTCATCAGCAGTACTCGCATCAGCAGTACGTTCATCAGCAGCAATCCCATCAGCAGTACTCTCATCAGCAGTACTCTCATCAGCAGTACTCTGATCAGAAGCACACTCATCAGCAGTACTCTCATCAGCAGCAATCTCATCAGCAGTACTTTCTTCAGCAGCACTCTCATCAGCAGCACTCTCATCCGCAGCATTCCCACCAGCAGTACTCTCATCAGCAGCATTCTCATCCGCAGTACTCTCATCGGCAGTACTCTCATCAGCAGTACTCTGATCAGCAGCAGTCTCATCAGCAGCACTTTCATCGGCAGTACTTTCATCAGCAGCATTCTCATCAGCAGTACTCTCATCAGCAGTACTCTGATCAGCAGTACTCTGATCAGCAGTACTCTCAGCAGCAGCATTCTCATCTGCAGCACGCTGATCAACAGTACTCTCATCAGCCACACTCTGATCAGCAGCACTCTCATCTGCAGTACTCTGATCAGCAGCACACTCATCAGCAGTACTCTGATCAGCAGCACACTCATCAGCAGTACTCTCATCTGCAGCACGCTGATCAACAGTACTCTCATCAGCCACACTCTGATCAGCAGCACTCTCATCTGCAGTACTCTGATCAGCAGTACTCTCAGCAGCAGCATTCTCATCAGCAGTACTCTCATCAGCAGCATTCTCCTCAGCAGTACTCTCATCAGCAGTACTCTCATCAGCAGTACTCTCATCAGCAGTACTCTCAGCAGCAGCATTCTCATCAGCAGTACTCTCATCAGCAGCACTCTCATCAGCAGTACTCTCATCAGCAGCACTCTCATCAGCAGTACTCTGATCAGCAGTACTCTGATCAGCAGCACTCTCATCAGCCGCTCTCTCGTCAAAAGTACTATGATCAGCAGCAATCCCATCAGCAGTACTCTCATTAGCAGTACTCTCATCAGCAGTACTCTGATCAGCAGCACACTCATCAGCAGTACTCTCATCAGCAGCACTCTCATCAGCAGTACTCTCATCAGCAGCACTCTCATCAGCAGTACTCTCATCAGCAGTACTCTGATCAGCAGCAATCTCATCCGCAGCATTCTCAACAGCAGTACTCTCATCAGCAGCATTCTCATCAGCAGTACACACATCAGCAGCACTCTCATCAGCAGCAGTCCCAGCAGCAGTACTCTCATCAGCAGCATTTTCATCAGCAGTACTCTCATCAGCAGTACTCTAATCATCAGTACTCTGATCAGCAGCACTCTCATCAGCAGCACTCTCACCAGCAGAACTCTCATCAGCAGTACTCTGATCAGCAGCACTCTCATCAGCAGCACTCTCATCAGCAGCACTCTCATCAGCAGCATTCTCATCAGTAGTAGTCTCATAAGCAGTACTCTCATCAGCAGTATTCTGATCAGCAGCACTCTCATCAGCAGCATTCTCATCAGCAGTACTCTCATCAGCAGCACTCTCATCAGCAGTACTCTCATCAGCAGCACTCTCATCAGCAGTACTCTGATCAGCAGTACTCTGATCAGCAGCACTCTCATCAGCCGCTCTCTCATCAAAAGTGCTATGATCAGCAGCAATCCCATCAGCAGTACTCTCATTAGCAGTACTCTCATCAGCAGTACTCTGATCAGCAGCACACTCATCAGCAGTACTCTCATCAGCAGCACTCTCATCAGCAGTACTCTCATCAGCAGCACTCTCATCAGCAGTACTCTCATCAGCAGTACTCTCATCAGCAGCACTCTCATCCGAAGCATTCTCAACAGCAGTACTATCATTAGCAGTACTCTCATCAGCAGTATTCTGATCAGCAGCACTCTCAATAGCAGAACTCTCATCAGCAGTTCTCTGATCAGCAGCACTCTCATCAGCAGCACTCTCATCAGCAGTACTCTCATCAGCATACTCTCATCAGCAGTACTCTGATCAGCAGCACTCTGATCAGCAGCACTCTCATCAGCAGTACTCTCATCAGCAGCATTCTCATCAGCATTACTCTCATCAGCAGCACTCTGATCAGCAGCACTCTCATCAGCAGCACTCTCATCAGCAGCACTCTCATCAGCAGTACTCTGATCAGCAGCACCCTCATCAGCAGCACGCTGATCAGCAGCACTCTGATCAGCAGCACTCTCATCAGCAGCACCCTCATCAGCAGCACTCTGATCAGCAGCACTCTCATCAGCACCACTCTCATCAGCAGCACTCTCATCAGCTGTACTCTGATCAGCAGCACTCTCATCAGCAGCACTCTGATTGGCAGCACTGTCATTGGCAGCACTCTGATCGGCAGTGCTCTCATCAGCAGTACTCTCATCAGCAGCCCACTGATCAGCAGCACTCTCATCAGCAGCAGTCTGATTAGCAGCACTCTCATCAGCAGCACACCCATAAGCAGCACGCTCATCAGCAGTACTCTCATCAGCAGTACTCTCATCAGCAGCACTCTCATCGGCAGTACTCTGATCAGCAGCACTCTAGTCAGCAGCATTCTCATCAGCATTACTCTCATCAGCAGTACTCTGATCAGCAGCACTCTCATCAGCGGCACTCTCATCAGCAGCACGCTGATCAACAGTACTCTCATCAGCCACACTCTGATCAGCAGCACTCTCATCAGTAGAACTCACATCAGCTGCACTCTGATCAGCAGCACTCCCATCAGCAGCACTCTCATCAGCAGCATTCTCATCAGCAGTATTCTCATCAGAATACTCTCATCAGCAGTACTCTGATCAGCAGCACTCTCATCAGCAGCACTCTCATCAGCAGCACGCTCATCAGCAGCACGCTCATCAGCAGTACTCTGATCAGCCGCAATCTGATCAGCCGCACTCTGATCAGCAGCACTCTCATCAGCAGTACTCTCATCAGCAGTACTCTAATCAGCAGCACAATCATCAGCAGTACTCTCATCATCAGCACTCTCATCAGCAGCACTCGCATCAGAAGCACTCTCATCAGCAGCATTGCCATCAGCAGTACTCGCATCTGCAATACTCTCATCAGCAGTATTCTGATCAGAAGCACACTCATCAGCAGCACTCTCATCAGCAGTACTCTCATCAGCAGCAATCTCATCAGCAGTACTTTTATCAGCAGCACTCTCATCAGTAGAACTCACATCAGCTGCACTCTGATTAGCAGCACTCTCATCAGCAGCACTCTCATCCGCAGCATTCTCATCAGCAGTATTCTCATCAACATACTCTCATTAGCAGTACTCTGATCAGCAGCACTTTCAGCAGCAGCACTCTCTTCTGCAGCACCCTCACCAGCAGTACTCTCATCCGCAGTACTCTGATCAGCCGCACTCTGATTAGCCGCACTCTGACCTGCAGCACTCTCATCAGCAGTACTCTCATCAGCAGTACTCTGATCAGCAGCACACTCATCAGCAGTACTCTCATCAGCAGCACTCTCATCTGCAGCACTCGCATCAGAAGCACTCTCATCAGCAGCATTGCCATCAGCAGTACTCGCATCTGCAATACTCTCATCAGCAGTATTCTGATCAGAAGCACACTCATCAGCAGCACTCTCATCAGCAGTACTCTCATCAGCAGCAATCTCATCAGCAGTACTTTCATCAGCAGCACTCCCATCAGCAGTACTCTCAGCAGCAGTACTCTGATCAGCAGCACTCTGATCCGTAGCATTCCCAACAGCAGTACTCTCATCAGCAACATTCTCATCCGCAGTACTCTCATCGGCAGTACTCTCATCAGCAGTACCCTGATCAGCAGCAGTCTCATCAGCAGCACTTTCATCAGCAGTACTTTCATCAGCAGCATTCTCATCAGCAGTACGCTCATCAGCAGTACTCTCATCAGCAGTACTCTGATCGGCAGCACTGTGATTGGCAGCACTCTGATCGGCAGTACTCTCATCAGCAGTACTCTCATCAGCAGCCCACTGATCAGCAGCACTCTCATCAGCAGCAGTCTGATTAGCAGCACTCTCATCTGCAGTACTCTGATCAGCAGCACACCCATAAGCAGTACGCTCATCAGCAGTACTCTCATCAGCAGTACTCTCATCAGCAGCACTCTGATCAGCAATATTCTCATCAGCGGCACTCTCATCAGCAGCACGCTGATCAACAGTACTCTCATCAGCCACACTCTGATCAGCAGCACTCTCATCTGCAGTACTCTGATCAGCAGCACACTCATCAGCAGTACTCTGATCAGCCGCACACTCATCAGCAGTACTCTCATCAGCGGCACTCTCATCAGCAGCACTCGCATCAGAAGCACTCTGATCAGCAGTATTCTCATCAGCAGCACTCTCATCTGCAGTACTCTGATCAGCAGCACACTCATCAGCAGTACTCTCATCAGCGGCACTCTCATCAGCAGCACTCGCATCAGAAGCACTCTCATCAGCAGCATTCTCATCAGCAGTACTCGCATCAGCAGTACGTTCATCAGCAGCAATCCCATCAGCAGTACTCTCATCAGCAGTACTCTCATCAGCAGTACTCTGATCAGAAGCACACTCATCAGCAGTACTCTCATCAGCAGCAATCTCATCAGCAGTACTTTCTTCAGCAGCACTCTCATCAGCAGCACTCTCATCCGCAGCATTCCCACCAGCAGTACTCTCATCAGCAGCATTCTCATCCGCAGTACTCTCATCGGCAGTACTCTCATCAGCAGTACTCTGATCAGCAGCAGTCTCATCAGCAGCACTTTCATCAGCAGTACTTTCATCAGCAGCATTCTCATCAGCAGTACTCTCATCAGCAGTACTCTGATCAGCAGTACTCTGATCAGCAGTACTCTCAGCAGCAGCATTCTCATCAGCAGTACTCTCATCAGCAGCATTCTCCTCAGCAGTACTCTCATCAGCAGTACTCTCATCAGCAGTACTCTCATCAGCAGTACTCTCAGCAGCAGCATTCTCATCAGCAGTACTCTCATCAGCAGCACTCTCATCAGCAGTACTCTCATCAGCAGCACTCTCATCAGCAGTACTCTGATCAGCAGTACTCTGATCAGCAGCACTCTCATCAGCCGCTCTCTCATCAAAAGTACTATGATCAGCAGCAATCCCATCAGCAGTACTCTCATTAGCAGTACTCTCATCAGCAGTACTCTGATCAGCAGCACACTCATCAGCAGTACTCTCATCAGCAGCACTCTCATCAGCAGTACTCTCATCAGCAGCACTCTCATCAGCAGTACTCTCATCAGCAGTACTCTGATCAGCAGTACTCTGATCAGCAGCACTCTCATCAGCCGCTCTCTCATCAAAAGTACTATGATCAGCAGCAATCCCATCAGCAGTACTCTCATTAGCAGTACTCTCATCAGCAGTACTCTGATCAGCAGCACACTCATCAGCAGTACTCTCATCAGCAGCACTCTCATCAGCAGTACTCTCATCAGCAGCACTCTCATCAGCAGTACTCTCATCAGCAGTACTCTGATCAGCAGCAATCTCATCCGCAGCATTCTCAACAGCAGTACTCTCATCAGCAGCATTCTCATCAGCAGTACACTCATCAGCAGCACTCTCATCAGCAGCAGTCCCAGCAGCAGTACTATCATCAGCAGCATTTTCATCAGCAGTACTCTCATCAGCAGTACTCTAATCAGCAGTACTCTGATCAGCAGCACTCTCATCAGCAGCACTCTCACCAGCAGAACTCTCATCAGCAGTACTCTGATCAGCAGCACTCTCATCAGCAGCACTCTCATCAGCAGCACTCTCATCAGCAGCATTCTCATCAGTAGTAGTCTCATAAGCAGTACTCTCATCAGCAGTATTCTGATCAGCAGCACTCTCATCAGCAGCATTCTCATCAGCAGTACTCTCATCAGCAGCACTCTCATCAGCAGTACTCTCATCAGCAGCACTCTCATCAGCAGTACTCTGATCAGCAGTACTCTGATCAGCAGCACTCTCATCAGCCGCTCTCTCATCAAAAGTGCTATGATCAGCAGCAATCCCATCAGCAGTACTCTCATTAGCAGTACTCTCATCAGCAGTACTCTGATCAGCAGCACACTCATCAGCAGTACTCTCATCAGCAGCACTCTCATCAGCAGTACTCTCATCAGCAGCACTCTCATCAGCAGTACTCTCATCAGCAGTACTCTCATCAGCAGCACTCTCATCCGCAGCATTCTCAACAGCAGTACTCTCATCAGCAGCATTCTCATCAGCAGTACACTCATCAGCAGCACTCTCATCAGCAGCAGTCCCAGCAGCAGTACTCTCATCAGCAGCATTTTCATCAGCAGTACTCTCATCAGCAGTACTCTAATCAGCAGTACTCTGATCAGCAGCACTCTCATCAGCAGCACTCTCACCAGCAGAACTCTCATCAGCAGTACTCTGATCAGCAGCACTCTCATCAGCAGCACTCTCATCAGCAGCACTCTCATCAGCAGCATTCTCATCAGTAGTAGTCTCATAAGCAGTACTCTCATCAGCAGTATTCTGATCAGCAGCACTCTCATCAGCAGCATTCTCATCAGCAGTACCCTCATAAGCAGTACTCTCATTAACAGTATACTGATCAGCAGCACTCTCATCAGCAGAACTCTCATCAGCAGCACTCTCATCAACAGCATTCTCATCAGCAGTACTCTCATCAGCATACTCTCATCAGCAGTACTCTAATCAGCAGTACTCTGATCAGCAGCACTCTCATCAGCAGCACTCGCATCAGCAGCACTCTCATCAGCAGCACTCTCATCAGCAGTACTCGCATCAGCAGAACTCTCATCAGCAGCACTCTCATCAGCAGTACTCTGATCAGCAGTACTCTCATCAGCAGTACTCTCATCAGCAGCACCTTCATCAGCAGTAGTTTCATCAGCAGCATTCTCCTCAGCAGTACTCTCATCAGCAGTACTCTCGTCAGCAGCACTCTCATCAGCAGCACTCTCATCAGCAGTACTCTCATCAGCAGCACTCTCATCAGCAGCACTCTCATCAGCAGCACTCTCATCAGCAGAACTCTCATCAGCAGTACTCCGATCAGCAGCACTCTCATCAGCAGCACTCTCATCAGCAACATTCTCTTCAGTAGTACTCTCACAAGCAGTACTCTCATCAGCAGTACTCTGATCAGCAGCACTCTCATCAGCAGCATTCTCATCAGCAGTACCCTCATAAGCAGTACTCTCTTTAACAGTATACTGATCAGCAGCACTCTCATCAGCAGAACTCTCATCAGCAGCACTCTCATCAACAGCATTCTCATCAGCAGTACTCTCATCAGCATACTCTCATCAGCAGCATTCACATCAGTAGTACTCTCATCAGCAGTACTCTGATCAGCAGCACTCTCATCAGTTGCACTCGCATCAGCAGCACTCTCTTCAGCAGCACTCTGATCAGCAGTACTCGCATCAGCAGTACGTTCATCAGCAGCAATCCCATCAGCAGTACTCTCATCAGCAGTACTCTCATCAGCAGCACTCTCATCAGCAGTACTCTGATCAGCAGCACACCCCTCAGCAATACTCTCATCAGCAGCACTCTCATCAGCAGTACTCTCATCAGCAGCACTCTCATCAGCAGTACTCTCATCAGCAGTACTCTGATCAGCAGTACTCTCATCAGCAGCACTTTCATCAGCAGTACTTTCATCAGCAGCATTCTGCTCAGCAGCACTCTCATCAGCAGTACTCTCATCAGCAGTACTCTCGTCAGCAGCACTCTCATCAGCAGCACTCTCATCAGCATCACTCTCATCAGCATACTCTCATCAGCAGTACTCTCATCAGCAGCACACTCATCAGCAGTACTCTCATCAGCAGCACTCTCATCAGCAGCACTCTCATCAGCAGCACTCTCATCAGAAGAACTCTCATCAGCAGTACTCCGATCAGCAGCACTCTCATCAGCAGCACTCTCATCAGCAACATTATCTTCAGTAGCACTCTCATAAGCAGTACTCTCATCAGCAGTACTCTGATCAGCAGCACTCTCATCAGCAGCACTTTCATCATCAGTAGTTTCATTAGCAGAATTCTCGTCAGCAGTACTCTCATCAGCAGTACTCTCATGAGCAGTAGTCTCATCTACAGCACTCTCATCAGCATCACTCTCATCAGCAGCTCTCTCATTAGCAGAACTCTCATCAGCAGTACTCTGATCAGTAGCACTTTCACCAGCCGCATTCTCATCAGCAGTACTATCATAAGCAGTACTCTCATCAGCAGTATTCTGATCAGCAGCACTCTCAATAGCAGAACTCTCATCAGCAGTTCTCTGATCAGCAGCACTCTCATCAGCAGCACTCTCATCAGCAGTACTCTCATCAGCATACTCTCATCAGCAGTACTCTGATCAGCAGCACTCTGATCAGCAGCACTCTCATCAGCAGTACTGTCATCAGCAGCATTCTCATCAGCAGTACTCTCATCAGCAGCACTCTGATCAGCAGCACTCTCATCAGCAGCACTCTCATCAGCAGCACTCTCATCAGCAGTACTCTGATCAGCAGCACCCTCCTCAGCAGCACTCTGATCAGCAGCACTCTGATCAGCAGCACTCTCATGAGCAGAACTCTCATCAGCAGTTCTCTGATCAGCAGCACTCTCATCAGCAGCACTCTCATCAGCAGTACTCTCATCAGCATACTCTCATCAGCAGTACTCTGATCAGCAGCACTCTGATCAGCAGCACTCTCATCAGCAGTACTCTCATCAGCAGCATTCTCATCAGCAGTACTCTCATCAGCAGCACTCTCATCAGCAGCACTCTCATCAGCAGCACTCTCATCAGCAGCACTCTCATCAGCAGTACTCTGATCAGCAGCACCCTCATCAGCAGCACTCTGATCAGCAGCACTCTGATCAGCAGCACTCTCATCAGCAGCACCCTCATCAGCAGCACTCTGATCAGCAGCACTCTCATCAGCACCACTCTCATCAGCAGCACTCTCATCAGCTGTACTCTGATCAGCAGCACTCTCATCAGCAGCACTCTGATTGGCAGCACTGTCATTGGCAGCACTCTGATCGGCAGTGCTCTCATCAGCAGTACTCTCATCAGCAGCCCACTGATCAGCAGCACTCTCATCAGAAGCAATCTGATTAGCAGCACTCTCATCAGCAGCACACCCATAAGCAGCACGCTCATCAGCAGTACTCTCATCAGCAGCACTCTCATCGGCAGTACTCTGATCAGCAGCACTCTAGTCAGCAGCATTCTCATCAGCAGTATTCTCATCAGCAGTACTCTGATCAGCAGCACTCTCATCAGCGGCACTCTCATCAGCAGCACGCTGATCAACAGTACTCTCATCAGCCACACTCTGATCAGCAGCACTCTCATCAGTAGAACTCACATCAGCTGCACTCTGATCAGCAGCACTCCCATCAGCAGCACTCTCATCAGCAGCATTCTCATCAGCAGTATTCTCATCAGAATAATCTCATCAGCAGTACTCTGATCAGCAGCACTCTCATCAGCAGCACTCTCATCAGCAGCACGCTCATCAGCAGTACTCTCATCAGCAGTACTCTGATCAGCCGCAATCTGATCAGCCGCACTCTGATCAGCAGCACTCTCATCAGCAGTACTCTCATCAGCAGTACTCTAATCAGCAGCACAATCATCAGCAGTACTCTCATCATCAGCACTCTCATCAGCAGCACTCGCATCAGAAGCACTCTCATCAGCAGCACTCTCATCAGCAGTACTCGCATCAGCAGTACGTTCATCAGCAGCAATCCCATCAGCAGTACTCTCATCAGCAGTACTCTGATCAGAAGCACGCTCATCAGCAGTACTCTCATCAGCAGCAATCTCATCAGCAGTACTTTTATCAGCAGCACTCTCATCAGTAGAACTCACATCAGCTGCACTCTGATTAGCAGCACTCTCATCAGCAGCACTCTCATCCGCAGCATTCTCATCAGCAGTATTCTCATCAACATACTCTCATTAGCAGTACTCTGATCAGCAGCACTCTCAGCAGCAGCACTCTCTTCAGCAGCACGCTCACCAGCAGTACTCTCATCTGCAGTACTCTGATCAGCCGCACTCTGATTAGCCGCACTCTGATCTGCAGCACTCTCATCAGCAGTACTCTCATCAGCAGTACTCTGATTAGCAGCACACTCATCAGCAGTACTCTCATCAGCAGCACTCTCATCAGCAGCACTCGCATCAGAAGCACTCTCATCAGCAGCATTGCCATCAGCAGTACTCGCATCAGCAATACTCTCATCAGCAGTATTCTGATCAGAAGCACACTCATCAGCAGCACTCTCATCAGCAGTACTCTCATCAGCAGCAATCTCATCAGCAGTACTTTCATCAGCAGCACTCCCATCAGCAGTACTCTCATCAGCAGTACTCTGATCAGCAGCACTCTGATCCGTAGCATTCCCACCAGCAGTACTCTCATCAGCAGCATTCTCATCCGCAGTACTCTCATCGGCAGTACTCTCATCAGCAGTACCCTGATCAGCAGCAGTCTCATCAGCAGCACTTTCATCAGCAGTACTTTCATCAGCAGCATTCTCATCAGCAGTACGCTCATCAGCAGTACTCTCATCAGCAGTACTCTGATCGGCAGCACTGTGATTGGCAGCACTCTGATCGGCAGTACTCTCATCAGCAGTACTCTCATCAGCAGCCCACTGATCAGCAGCACTCTCATCAGCAGCAGTCTGATTAGCAGCACTCTCATCAGCAGCACACCCATAAGCAGTACGCTCATCAGCAGTACTCTCATCAGCAGCACTCTCATCAGCAGCACTCTGATCAGCAGTATTCTCATCAGCGGCACTCTCATCAGCAGCACGCTGATCAACAGTACTCTCATCAGCCACACTCTGATCAGCAGCACTCTCATCTGCAGTACTCTGATCAGCAGCACACTCATCAGCAGTACTCTCATCAGCGGCACTCTCATCAGCAGCACTCTCATCAGCGGCACTCTCATCAGCAGCACGCTGATCAACAGTACTCTCATCAGCCACACTCTGATCAGCAGCACTCTCATCAGTAGAACTCACATCTGCTGCACTCTGATCAGCAGCACTCCCATCAGCAGCACTCTCATCAGCAGCATTCTCATCAGCAGTATTCTCATCAGAATACTCTCATCAGCAGTACTCTGATCAGCAGCACTCTCATCAGCAGCACTCTCATCAGCAGCACGCTCATCAGCAGTACTCTCATCAGCAGTACTCTGATCTGCCGCAATCTGATCAGCCGCACTCTGATCAGCAGCACTCTCATCAGCAGTACACTCATCAGCAGTACTCTAATCAGCAGCACAATCATCAGCAGTACTCCCATCATCAGCACGCTCATCAGCAGTACTCTCATCAGCAGCACTCTCATCGGCAGTACTCTGATCAGCAGCACTCTAGTCAGCAGCATTCTCATCAGCAGTATTCTCATCAGCAGTACTCTGATCAGCAGCACTCTCATCAGCGGCACTCTCATCAGCAGCACGCTGATCAACAGTACTCTCATCAGCCACACTCTGATCAGCAGCACTCTCATCAGTAGAACTCACATCAGCTGCACTCTGATCAGCAGCACTCCCATCAGCAGCACTCTCATCAGCAGCATTCTCATCAGCAGTATTCTCATCAGAATAATCTCATCAGCAGTACTCTGATCAGCAGCACTCTCATCAGCAGCACTCTCATCAGCAGCACGCTCATCAGCAGTACTCTCATCAGCAGTACTCTGATCAGCCGCAATCTGATCAGCCGCACTCTGATCAGCAGCACTCTCATCAGCAGTACTCTCATCAGCAGTACTCTAATCAGCAGCACAATCATCAGCAGTACTCTCATCATCAGCACTCTCATCAGCAGCACTCGCATCAGAAGCACTCTCATCAGCAGCACTCTCATCAGCAGTACTCGCATCGGCAGTACATTCATCAGCAGCAATCCCATCAGCAGTACTCTCATCAGCAGTACTCTGATCAGAAGCACGCTCATCAGCAGTACTCTCATCAGCAGCAATCTCATCAGCAGTACTTTTATCAGCAGCACTCTCATCAGTAGAACTCACATCAGCTGCACTCTGATTAGCAGCACTCTCATCAGCAGCACTCTCATCCGCAGCATTCTCATCAGCAGTATTCTCGTCAACATACTCTCATTAGCAGTACTCTGATCAGCAGCACTCTCAGCAGCAGCACTCTCTTCAGCAGCACGCTCACCAGCAGTACTCTCATCTGCAGTACTCTGATCAGCCGCACTCTGATTAGCCGCACTCTGATCTGCAGCACTCTCATCAGCAGTACTCTCATCAGCAGTACTCTGATTAGCAGCACACTCATCAGCAGTACTCTCATCAGCAGCACTCGCATCAGAAGCACTCTCATCAGCAGCATTGCCATCAGCAGTACTCGCATCAGCAATACTCTCATCAGCAGTATTCTGATCAGAAGCACACTCATCAGCAGCACTCTCATCAGCAGTACTCTCATCAGCAGCAATCTCATCAGCAGTACTTTCATCAGCAGCACTCCCATCAGCAGTACTCTCATCAGCAGTACTCTGATCAGCAGCACTCTGATCCGTAGCATTCCCACCAGCAGTACTCTCATCAGCAGCATTCTCATCCGCAGTACTCTCATCGGCAGTACTCTCATCAGCAGTACCCTGATCAGCAGCAGTCTCATCAGCAGCACTTTCATCAGCAGTACTTTCATCAGCAGCATTCTCATCAGCAGTACGCTCATCAGCAGTACTCTCATCAGCATTACTCTGATCGGCAGCACTGTGATTGGCAGCACTCTGATCGGCAGTACTCTCATCAGCAGTACTCTCATCAGCAGCCCACTGATCAGCAGCACTCTCATCAGCAGCAGTCTGATTAGCAGCACTCTCATCAGCAGCACACCCATAAGCAGTACGCTCATCAGCAGTACTCTCATCAGCAGCACTCTCATCAGCAGCACTCTGATCAGCAGTATTCTCATCAGCGGCACTCTCATCAGCAGCACGCTGATCAACAGTACTCTCATCAGCCACACTCTGATCAGCAGCACTCTCATCTGCAGTACTCTGATCAGCAGCACACTCATCAGCAGTACTCTCATCAGCGGCACTCTCATCAGCAGCACTCTCATCAGCGGCACTCTCATCAGCAGCACGCTGATCAACAGTACTCTCATCAGCCACACTCTGATCAGCAGCACTCTCATCAGTAGAACTCACATCAGCTGCACTCTGATCAGCAGCACTCCCATCAGCAGCACTCTCATCAGCAGCATTCTCATCAGCAGTATTCTCATCAGAATACTCTCATCAGCAGTACTCTGATCAGCAGCACTCTCATCAGCAGCACTCTCATCAGCAGCACGCTCATCAGCAGTACTCTCATCAGCAGTACTCTGATCAGCCGCAATCTGATCAGCCGCACTCTGATCAGCAGCACTCTCATCAGCAGTACACTCATCAGCAGTACTCTAATCAGCAGCACAATCATCAGCAGTACTCCCATCATCAGCACTCTCATCAGCAGCACTCGCATCAGAAGCACTCTCATCAGCAGCACTCTCATCAGCAGTACTCGCATCAGCAGTACGTTCATCAGCAGCAATCCCATCAGCAGTACTCTCATCAGCAGTACTCTGATCAGAAGCACACTCATCAGCAGTACTCTCATCAGCAGCAATCTCATCAGCAGTACTTTTATCAGCAGCACTCTCATCAGTAGAACTCACATCAGCTGCACTCTGATTAGCAGCACTCTCATCAGCAGCACTCTCATCCGCAGCATTCTCATCAGCTGTATTCTCATCAACATACTCTCATTAGCAGTACTCTGATCAGTAGCACTCTCAGCAGCAGCACTCTCTTCAGCAGCACGCTCACCAGCAGTACTCTCATCTGCAGTACTCTGATCAGCCGCACTCTGATTAGCCGCACTCTGATCTGCAGCACTCTCATCAGCAGTACTCTCATCAGCAGTACTCTGATTAGCAGCACACTCATCAGCAGTACTCTCATCAGCAGCACTCTCATCAGCAGCACTCGCATCAGAAGCACTCTCATCAGCAGCATTGCCATCAGCAGTACTCGCATCAGCAATACTCTCATCAGCAGTATTCTGATCAGAAGCACACTCATCAGCAGCACTCTCATCAGCAGTACTCTCATCAGCAGCAATCTCATCAGCAGTACTCTCATCAGCAGTACTCTGATCAGCAGCGCTCTGATCCATAGCATTCCCACCAGCAGTACTCTCATCAGCAGCATTCTCATCCGCAGTACTCTCATCGGCAGTACTCTCATCAGCAGTACCCTGATCAGCAGCAGTCTCATCAGCAGCACTTTCATCAGCAGTACTTTCATCAGCAGCATTCTCATCAGCAGTACGCTCATCAGCAGTACTCTCATCAGCAGTACTCTGATCGGCAGCACTGTGATTGGCAGCACTCTGATCGGCAGTACTCTCATCAGCAGTACTCTCATCAGCAGCCCACTGATCAGCAGCACTCTCATCAGCAGCAGTCTGATTAGCAGCACTCTCATCAGCAGCACACCCATAAGCAGTACGCTCATCAGCAGTACTCTCATCAGCAGTACTCTCATCAGCAGTACTCTCATCAGCAGTATTCTCATCAGCAGCACTCTCATCAGCAGCACGCTGATCAACAGTACTCTCATCAGCCACACTCTGATCAGCAGCACTCTCATCTGCAGTACTCTGATCAGCAGCACACTCATCAGCAGTACTCTCATCAGCGGCACTCTCATCAGCAGCACTCGCATCAGAAGCACTCTCATCAGCAGCATTCTCATCAGCAGTACTCGCATCAGCAGTACGTTCATCAGCAGCAATCCCATCAGCAGTACTCTCATCAGCAGTACTCTCATCAGCAGTACTCTGATCAGAAGCACACTCATCAGCAGTACTCTCATCAGCAGCAATCTCATCAGCAGTACTTTCTTCAGCAGCACTCTCATCAGCAGCACTCTCATCCTCAGCATTCCCAGCAGCAGTACTCTCATCAGCAGCATTCTCATCCGCAGTACTCTCATCGGCAGTACTCTCATCAGCAGTACTCTGATCAGCAGCAGTCTCATCAGCAGCACTTTCATCAGCAGTACTTTCATCAGCAGCATTCTCATCAGCAGTACTCTCATCAGCAGTACTCTGATCAGCAGTACTCTGATCAGCAGTACTCTCAGCAGCAGCATTCTCATCAGCAGTACTCTCATCAGCAGCATTCTCCTCAGCAGTACTCTCATCAGCAGTACTCTCATCAGCAGTACTCTCATCAGCAGTACTCTCAGCAGCAGCATTCTCATCAGCAGCACTCTCATCAGCAGCACTCTCATCAGCAGTACTCTCATCAGCAGCACTCTCATCAGCAGTACTCTGATCAGCAGTACTCTGATCAGCAGCACTCTCATCAGCCGCTCTCTCATCAAATGTACTATGATCAGCAGCAATCCCATCAGCAGTACTCTCATTGGCAGTACTCTCATCAGCAGTACTCTGATCAGCAGCACACTCATCAGCAGTACTCTCATCAGCAGCACTCTCATCAGCAGTACTCTCATCAGCAGCACTCTCATCAGCAGTACTCTCATCAGCAGTACTCACATCAGCAGCACTCTCATCCGCAGCATTCTCAACAGCAGTACTCTCATCAGCAGCATTCTCATCAGCAGTACACTCATCAGCAGCACTCTCATCAGCAGCAGTCCCAGCAGCAGTACTCTCATCCGCAGCATTTTCATCAGCAGTACTCTCATCAGCAGTACTCTAATCAGCAGTACTCTGATCAGCAGCACTCTCATCAGCAGCACTCTCACCAGCAGAACTCTCATCAGCAGCACTCTCATCAGCAGCACTCTCATCAGCAGCATTCTCATCAGTAGTAGTCTCATAAGCAGTACTCTCATCAGCAGTATTCTGATCAGCAGCACTCTCATCAGCAGCATTCTCATCAGCAGTACCCTCATAAGCAGTACTCTCATTAACAGTATACTGATCAGCAGCACTCTCATCAGCAGAACTCTCATCAGCAGCACTCTCATCAACAGCATTCTCATCAGCAGTACTCTCATCAGCATACTCTCATCAGCAGTACTCTAATCAGCAGTACTCTGATCAGCAGCACTCTCATCAGCAGCACTCGCATCAGCAGCACTCTCATCAGCAGCACTCTCATCAGCAGTACTCGCATCAGCAGAACTCTCATCCGCAGCACTCTCATCAGCAGTACTCTGATCAGCAGTACTCTCATCAGCAGTACTCTCATCAGCAGCACCTTCATCAGCAGTAGTTTCATCAGCAGCATTCTCCTCAGCAGTACTCTCATCAGCAGTACTCTCGTCAGCAGCACTCTCATCAGCAGCACTCTCATCAGCAGTACTCTCATCAGCAGCACTCTCATCAGCAGCACTCTCATCAGCAGCACTCTCATCAGCAGAACTCTCATCAGCAGTACTCCGATCAGCAGCACTCTCATCAGCAGCACTCTCATCAGCAACATTCTCTTCAGTAGTACTCTCACAAGCAGTACTCTCATCAGCAGTACTCTGATCAGCAGCACTCTCATCAGCAGCATTCTCATCAGCAGTACCCTCATAAGCAGTACTCTCTTTAACAGTATACTGATCAGCAGCACTCTCATCAGCAGAACTCTCATCAGCAGCACTCTCATCAACAGCATTCTCATCAGCAGTACTCTCATCAGCATACTCTCATCAGCAGCATTCTCATCAGTAGTACTCTCATAAGCAGTACTCTCATCAGCAGTACTCTGATCATCAGCACTCTCATCAGCAGCACTCTCATCAGTAGCACTCTCATCAGCAGTACTCTGATCAGCAGTAATCTGATCAGCAGCACTCTAATCAGATGTACTCTCATCAGCAGTACTCTCATCAGCAGTACTGTGATCAGCAGCACACTCATCAGCAGTACTCTCATCAGCAGCACTCTCATCAGCAGTTCTCTCATCAGCAGTACTCTGATCAGCAGCACACTCCTCAGCAGTACTCTCATCAGCAGTACTCGCATCAGCAGTACGTTCATCAGCAGCAATCCCATCAGCAGTACTCTCATCAGCAGTACTCTCATCAGCAGTACTCTGATCAGCAGCACACTCATCAGCAGCACTCTCATCAGCAGCACTCTCATCAACAGTACTCTGATCAACAGTATTCTCATCAGCAGCTCTTACATCAGCAGTACATTCATCAGCAGTATTCTCCTCAGCAGTACTCTCATCAGCAGTACTCTCATCAGCAGTACTCTCGTCAGCAGTACTCTCATCAGCTGCACTCTCATCAGCAGTACTCTCATCAGCAGCACTCTCATCAGCAGCCTTCTCATCAGCAGTACTCTCATTAGCAGTACTCTCATCAGCGGTACTCTCATCAGCAGCACTCTCATCAGCAGTTCTCTCATCAGCAGTACTTTCATCAGCAGCACTCCCATCAGCAGTACTCTCATCAGCAGCAGTCTGATTAGCAGCACTCTCATCAGCAGCACTTTCATCAGCAGTACTTTCATCAGCAGCATTCTCATCAGCAGTACGCTCATCAGCAGTACTCTCATCAGCAGTACTCTGATCAGCAGCACTGTGATTGGCAGCACTCTGATCGGCAGTACTCTCATCAGCAGTACTCTCATCAGCAGCACTCTCATCAGCAGCCTTCTCATCAGCAGTACTCTCATTAGCAGTACTCTCATCAGCGGTACTCTCATCAGCAGCACTCTCATCAGCAGTTCTCTCATCAGCAGTACTCTGAGCAGCAGCACACTCCTCAGCAGTACTCTCATCAGAAGCAATCTCATCAGCAGTACTTTCATCAGCAGCACTCCCATCAGCAGTACTCTCATCAGCAGTACTCTGATCAGCAGCACTCTGATCCGTAGCATTCCCACCAGCAGTACTCTCATCAGCAGCATTCTCATCCGCAGTACTCTCATCGGCAGTACTCTCATCAGCAGTACCCTGATCAGCAGCAGTCTCATCAGCAGCACTTTCATCAGCAGTACTTTCATCAGCAGCATTCTCATCAGCAGTACGCTCATCAGCAGTACTCTCATCAGCAGTACTCTGATCAGCAGCACTGTGATTGGCAGCACTCTGATCGGCAGTACTCTCATCAGCAGTACTCTCATCAGCAGCCCACTGATCAGCAGCACTCTCATCAGCAGCAGTCTGATTAGCAGCACTCTCATCAGCAGCACACCCATAAGCAGTACGCTCATCAGCAGTACTCTCATCAGCAGTACTCTCATCAGCAGCACTCTGATCAGCAGTATTCTCATCAGCGGCACTCTCATCAGCAGCACGCTGATCAACAGTACTCTCATCAGCCACACTCTGATCAGCAGCACTCTCATCTGCAGTACTCTGATCAGCAGCACACTCATCAGCAGTACTCTCATCAGCGGCACTCTCATCAGCAGCACTCGCATCAGAAGCACTCTCATCAGCAGCATTCTCATCAGCAGTACTCGCATCAGCAGTACGTTCATCAGCAGCAATCCCATCAGCAGTACTCTCATCAGCAGTACTCTCATCAGCAGTACTCTGATCAGAAGCACACTCATCAGCAGTACTCTCATCAGCAGCAATCTCATCAGCAGTACTTTCTTCAGCAGCACTCTCATCAGCAGCACTCTCATCCGCAGCATTCCCACCAGCAGTACTCTCATCAGCAGCATTCTCATCCGCAGTACTCTCATCGGCAGTACTCTCATCAGCAGTACTCTGATCAGCAGCAGTCTCATCAGCAGCACTTTCATCAGCAGTACTTTCATCAGCAGCATTCTCATCAGCAGTACTCTCATCAGCAGTACTCTGATCAGCAGTACTCTGATCAGCAGTACTCTCAGCAGCAGCATTCTCATCAGCAGTACTCTCATCAGCAGCATTCTCCTCAGCAGTACTCTCATCAGCAGTACTCTCATCAGCAGTACTCTCATCAGCAGTACTCTCAGCAGCAGCATTCTCATCAGCAGTACTCTCATCAGCAGCACTCTCATCAGCAGTACTCTCATCAGCAGCACTCTCATCAGCAGTACTCTGATCAGCAGTACTCTGATCAGCAGCACTCTCATCAGCCGCTCTCTCATCAAAAGTACTATGATCAGCAGCAATCCCATCAGCAGTACTCTCATTAGCAGTACTCTCATCAGCAGTACTCTGATCAGCAGCACACTCATCAGCAGTACTCTCATCAGCAGCACTCTCATCAGCAGTACTCTCATCAGCAGCACTCTCATCAGCAGTACTCTCATCAGCAGTACTCTGATCAGCAGCACTCTCATCCACAGCATTCTCAACAGCAGTACTCTCATCAGCAGCATTCTCATCAGCAGTACACTCATCAGCAGCACTCTCATCAGCAGCAGTCCCAGCAGCAGTACTCTCATCAGCAGCATTTTCATCAGCAGTACTCTCATCAGCAGTACTCTAATCAGCAGTACTCTGATCAGCAGCACTCTCATCAGCAGCACTCTCACCAGCAGAACTCTCATCAGCAGTACTTTGATCAGCAGCACTCTCATCAGCAGCACTCTCATCAGCAGCACTCTCATCAGCAGCATTCTCATCAGTAGTAGTCTCATAAGCATTACTCTCATCAGCAGTATTCTGATCAGCAGCACTCTCATCAGCAGCACTCGCATCAGCAGCACTCTCATCAGCAGCACTCTCATCAGCAGTACTCTCATCAGCAGCACTCTCATCAGCAGTACTCTCATCAGCAGTACTCTCATCAGCAGCACTCTCATCCGCAGCATTCTCAACAGCAGTACTCTCATCAGCAGCATTCTCATCAGCAGTACACTCATCAGCAGCACTCTCATCAGCAGCAGTCCCAGCAGCAGTACTCTCATCAGCAGCATTTTCATCAGCAGTACTCTCATCAGCAGTACTCTAATCAGCAGTACTCTGATCAGCAGCACTCTCATCAGCAGCACTCTCACCAGCAGAACTCTCATCAGCAGTACTCTGATCAGCAGCACTCTCATCAGCAGCACTCTCATCAGCAGCACTCTCATCAGCAGCATTCTCATCAGTAGTAGTCTCATAAGCAGTACTCTCATCAGCAGTATTCTGATCAGCAGCACTCTCATCAGCAGCATTCTCATCAGCAGTACCCTCATAAGCAGTACTCTCATTAACAGTATACTGATCAGCAGCACTCTCATCAGCAGAACTCTCATCAGCAGCACTCTCATCAACAGCATTCTCATCAGCAGTACTCTCATCAGCATACTCTCATCAGCAGTACTCTAATCAGCAGTACTCTGATCATCAGCACTCTCATCATCAGCACTCTCATCAGCAGCACTCTCATCAGCAGTACTCTGATCAGCAGTACTCTGATCAGCAGCACTCTCATCAGAAGTACTCTCATCAGCAGTACTCTCATCAGCTGTACTGTGATCAGCAGCACACTCATCAGCAGTACTCTCATCAGCAGCACTCTCATCAGCAGTTCTCTCATCAGCAGTACTCTGATCAGCAGCACACTCCTCAGCAGTACTCTCATCAGCAGTACTCGCATCAGCAGTACGTTCATCAGCAGCAATCCCATCAGCAGTACTCTCATCAGCAGTACTCTCATCAGCAGTACTCTGATCAGCAGCACACTCATCAGCAGCACTCTCATCAGCAGCACTCTCATCAGCAGTACTCTCATCAGCAGCACTCTCATCAGCAGTACTCTCATCAACAGTACTCTGATCAACAGTATTCTCATCAGCAGCTCTTTCATCAGCAGTACTTTCATCAGCAGTATTCTCCTCAGCAGTACTCTCATCAGCAGTACTCTCATCAGCAGTACTCTGATCATCAGCACTCTCATCATCAGCACTCTCATCAGCAGCACTCTCATCAGCAGTACTCTGATCTGCAGTACTCTGATCAGCAGCACTCTCATCAGAAGTACTCTCATCAGCAGTACTCTCATCAGCTGTACTGTGATCAGCAGCACACTCATCAGCAGTACTCTCATCAGCAGCACTCTCATCAGCAGTTCTCTCATCAGCAGTACTCTGATCAGCAGCACACTCCTCAGCAGTACTCTCATCAGCAGTACTCGCATCAGCAGTACGTTCATCAGCAGCAATCCCATCAGCAGTACTCTCATCAGCAGTACTCTCATCAGCAGTACTCTGATCAGCAGCACACTCATCAGCAGCACTCTCATCAGCAGCACTCTCATCAGCAGTACTCTCATCAGCAGCACTCTCATCAGCAGTACTCTCATCAACAGTACTCTGATCAACAGTATTCTCATCAGCAGCTCTTTCATCAGCAGTACTTTCATCAGCAGTATTCTCCTCAGCAGTACTCTCATCAGCAGTACTCTCATCAGCAGTACTCTCGTCAGCAGCACGCTCATCAGCTGCACTCTCATCAGCAGTACTCTCATCAGCAGCACTCTCATCAGCAGCCTTCTCATCAGCAGTACTCTCATTAGCAGTACTCTCATCAGCGGTACTCTCATCAGCAGCACTCTCATCAGCAGTTCTCTCATCAGCAGTACTCTGAGCAGCAGCACACTCCTCAGCAGTACTCTCATCAGAAGCAATCTCATCAGCAGTACTTTCATCAGCAGCACTCCCATCAGCAGTACTCTCATCAGCAGTACTCTGATCAGCAGCACTCTGATCCGTAGCATTCCCACCAGCAGTACTCTCATCAGCAGCATTCTCATCCGCAGTACTCTCATCGGCAGTACTCTCATCAGCAGTACCCTGATCAGCAGCAGTCTCATCAGCAGCACTTTCATCAGCAGTACTTTCATCAGCAGCATTCTCATCAGCAGTACGCTCATCAGCAGTACTCTCATCAGCAGTACTCTGATCAGCAGCACTGTGATTGGCAGCACTCTGATCGGCAGTACTCTCATCAGCAGTACTCTCATCAGCAGCCCACTGATCAGCAGCACTCTCATCAGCAGCAGTCTGATTAGCAGCACTCTCATCAGCAGCACACCCATAAGCAGTACGCTCATCAGCAGTACTCTCATCAGCAGTACTCTCATCAGCAGCACTCTGATCAGCAGTATTCTCATCAGCGGCACTCTCATCAGCAGCACGCTGATCAACAGTACTCTCATCAGCCACACTCTGATCAGCAGCACTCTCATCTGCAGTACTCTGATCAGCAGCACACTCATCAGCAGTACTCTCATCAGCGGCACTCTCATCAGCAGCACTCGCATCAGAAGCACTCTCATCAGCAGCATTCTCATCAGCAGTACTCGCATCAGCAGTACGTTCATCAGCAGCAATCCCATCAGCAGTACTCTCATCAGCAGTACTCTCATCAGCAGTACTCTGATCAGAAGCACACTCATCAGCAGTACTCTCATCAGCAGCAATCTCATCAGCAGTACTTTCTTCAGCAGCACTCTCATCAGCAGCACTCTCATCCGCAGCATTCCCACCAGCAGTACTCTCATCAGCAGCATTCTCATCCGCAGTACTCTCATCGGCAGTACTCTCATCAGCAGTACTCTGATCAGCAGCAGTCTCATCAGCAGCACTTTCATCAGCAGTACTTTCATCAGCAGCATTCTCATCAGCAGTACTCTCATCAGCAGTACTCTGATCAGCAGTACTCTGATCAGCAGTACTCTCAGCAGCAGCATTCTCATCAGCAGTACTCTCATCAGCAGCATTCTCCTCAGCAGTACTCTCATCAGCAGTACTCTCATCAGCAGTACTCTCATCAGCAGTACTCTCAGCAGCAGCATTCTCATCAGCAGTACTCTCATCAGCAGCACTCTCATCAGCAGTACTCTCATCAGCAGCACTCTCATCAGCAGTACTCTGATCAGCAGTACTCTGATCAGCAGCACTCTCATCAGCCGCTCTCTCATCAAAAGTACTATGATCAGCAGCAATCCCATCAGCAGTACTCTCATTAGCAGTACTCTCATCAGCAGTACTCTGATCAGCAGCACACTCATCAGCAGTACTCTCATCAGCAGCACTCTCATCAGCAGTACTCTCATCAGCAGCACTCTCATCAGCAGTACTCTCATCAGCAGTACTCTGATCAGCAGCACTCTCATCCACAGCATTCTCAACAGCAGTACTCTCATCAGCAGCATTCTCATCAGCAGTACACTCATCAGCAGCACTCTCATCAGCAGCAGTCCCAGCAGCAGTACTCTCATCAGCAGCATTTTCATCAGCAGTACTCTCATCAGCAGTACTCTAATCAGCAGTACTCTGATCAGCAGCACTCTCATCAGCAGCACTCTCACCAGCAGAACTCTCATCAGCAGTACTCTGATCAGCAGCACTCTCATCAGCAGCACTCTCATCAGCAGCACTCTCATCAGCAGTACTCTGATCAGCAGTACTCTGATCAGCAGCACTCTCATCAGAAGTACTCTCATCAGCAGTACTCTCATCAGCAGTACTCTCTTTAACAGTATACTGATCAGCAGCACTCTCATCAGCAGAACTCTCATCAGCAGCACTCTCATCAACAGCATTCTCATCAGCAGTACTCTCATCAGCATACTCTCATCAGCAGCATTCTCATCAGTAGTACTCTCATAAGCAGTACTCTCATCAGCAGTACTCTGATCATCAGCACTCTCATCATCAGCACTCTCATCAGCAGCACTCTCATCAGCAGTACTCTGATCAGCAGTACTCTGATCAGCAGCACTCTCATCAGAAGTACTCTCATCAGCAGTACTCTCATCAGCTGTACTGTGATCAGCAGCACACTCATCAGCAGTACTCTCATCAGCAGCACTCTCATCAGCAGTTCTCTCATCAGCAGTACTCTGATCAGCAGCACACTCCTCAGCAGTACTCTCATCAGCAGTACTCGCATCAGCAGTACGTTCATCAGCAGCAATCCCATCAGCAGTACTCTCATCAGCAGTACTCTCATCAGCAGTACTCTGATCAGCAGCACACTCATCAGCAGCACTCTCATCAGCAGCACTCTCATCAGCAGTACTCTCATCAGCAGCACTCTCATCAGCAGTACTCTCATCAGCAGTACTCTGATCAGCAGCACTCTCATCCACAGCATTCTCAACAGCAGTACTCTCATCAGCAGCATTCTCATCAGCAGTACACTCATCAGCAGCACTCTCATCAGCAGCAGTCCCAGCAGCAGTACTCTCATCAGCAGCATTTTCATCAGCAGTACTCTCATCAGCAGTACTCTAATCAGCAGTACTCTGATCAGCAGCACTCTCATCAGCAGCACTCTCACCAGCAGAACTCTCATCAGCAGTACTCTGATCAGCAGCACTCTCATCAGCAGCACTCTCATCAGCAGCACTCTCATCAGCAGTACTCTGATCAGCAGTACTCTGATCAGCAGCACTCTCATCAGAAGTACTCTCATCAGCAGTACTCTCATCAGCAGTACTCTCTTTAACAGTATACTGATCAGCAGCACTCTCATCAGCAGAACTCTCATCAGCAGCACTCTCATCAACAGCATTCTCATCAGCAGTACTCTCATCAGCATACTCTCATCAGCAGCATTCTCATCAGTAGTACTCTCATAAGCAGTACTCTCATCAGCAGTACTCTGATCATCAGCACTCTCATCATCAGCACTCTCATCAGCAGCACTCTCATCAGCAGTACTCTGATCAGCAGTACTCTGATCAGCAGCACTCTCATCAGAAGTACTCTCATCAGCAGTACTCTCATCAGCTGTACTGTGATCAGCAGCACACTCATCAGCAGTACTCTCATCAGCAGCACTCTCATCAGCAGTTCTCTCATCAGCAGTACTCTGATCAGCAGCACACTCCTCAGCAGTACTCTCATCAGCAGTACTCGCATCAGCAGTACGTTCATCAGCAGCAATCCCATCAGCAGTACTCTCATCAGCAGTACTCTCATCAGCAGTACTCTGATCAGCAGCACACTCATCAGCAGCACTCTCATCAGCAGCACTCTCATCAGCAGTACTCTCATCAGCAGCACTCTCATCAGCAGTACTCTCATCAACAGTACTCTGATCAACAGTATTCTCATCAGCAGCTCTTTCATCAGCAGTACTTTCATCAGCAGTATTCTCCTCAGCAGTACTCTCATCAGCAGTACTCTCATCAGCAGTACTCTCGTCAGCAGCACGCTCATCAGCTGCACTCTCATCAGCAGTACTCTCATCAGCAGCACTCTCATCAGCAGCCTTCTCATCAGCAGTACTCTCATTAGCAGTACTCTCATCAGCGGTACTCTCATCAGCAGCACTCTCATCAGCAGTTCTCTCATCAGCAGTACTCTGAGCAGCAGCACACTCCTCAGCAGTACTCTCATCAGCAGCAATCTCATCAGCAGTACTTTCATCAGCAGCACTCCCATCAGCAGTACTCTCATCAGCAGTACTCTGATCAGCAGCACTCTGATCCGTAGCATTCCCACCAGCAGTACTCTCATCAGCAGCATTCTCATCCGCAGTACTCTCATCGGCAGTACTCTCATCAGCAGTACCCTGATCAGCAGCAGTCTCATCAGCAGCACTTTCATCAGCAGTACTTTCATCAGCAGCATTCTCATCAGCAGTACGCTCATCAGCAGTACTCTCATCAGCAGTACTCTGATCAGCAGCACTGTGATTGGCAGCACTCTGATCGGCAGTACTCTCATCAGCAGTACTCTCATCAGCAGCCCACTGATCAGCAGCACTCTCATCAGCAGCAGTCTGATTAGCAGCACTCTCATCAGCAGCACACCCATAAGCAGTACGCTCATCAGCAGTACTCTCATCAGCAGTACTCTCATCAGCAGCACTCTGATCAGCAGTATTCTCATCAGCGGCACTCTCATCAGCAGCACGCTGATCAACAGTACTCTCATCAGCCACACTCTGATCAGCAGCACTCTCATCTGCAGTACTCTGATCAGCAGCACACTCATCAGCAGTACTCTCATCAGCGGCACTCTCATCAGCAGCACTCGCATCAGAAGCACTCTCATCAGCAGCATTCTCATCAGCAGTACTCGCATCAGCAGTACGTTCATCAGCAGCAATCCCATCAGCAGTACTCTCATCAGCAGTACTCTCATCAGCAGTACTCTGATCAGAAGCACACTCATCAGCAGTACTCTCATCAGCAGCAATCTCATCAGCAGTACTTTCTTCAGCAGCACTCTCATCAGCAGCACTCTCATCCGCAGCATTCCCACCAGCAGTACTCTCATCAGCAGCATTCTCATCCGCAGTACTCTCATCGGCAGTACTCTCATCAGCAGTACTCTGATCAGCAGCAGTCTCATCAGCAGCACTTTCATCAGCAGTACTTTCATCAGCAGCATTCTCATCAGCAGTACTCTCATCAGCAGTACTCTGATCAGCAGTACTCTGATCAGCAGTACTCTCAGCAGCAGCATTCTCATCAGCAGTACTCTCATCAGCAGCATTCTCCTCAGCAGTACTCTCATCAGCAGTACTCTCATCAGCAGTACTCTCATCAGCAGTACTCTCAGCAGCAGCATTCTCATCAGCAGTACTCTCATCAGCAGCACTCTCATCAGCAGTACTCTCATCAGCAGCACTCTCATCAGCAGTACTCTGATCAGCAGTACTCTGATCAGCAGCACTCTCATCAGCCGCTCTCTCATCAAAAGTACTATGATCAGCAGCAATCCCATCAGCAGTACTCTCATTAGCAGTACTCTCATCAGCAGTACTCTGATCAGCAGCACACTCATCAGCAGTACTCTCATCAGCAGCACTCTCATCAGCAGTACTCTCATCAGCAGCACTCTCATCAGCAGTACTCTCATCAGCAGTACTCTGATCAGCAGCACTCTCATCCACAGCATTCTCAACAGCAGTACTCTCATCAGCAGCATTCTCATCAGCAGTACACTCATCAGCAGCACTCTCATCAGCAGCAGTCCCAGCAGCAGTACTCTCATCAGCAGCATTTTCATCAGCAGTACTCTCATCAGCAGTACTCTAATCAGCAGTACTCTGATCAGCAGCACTCTCATCAGCAGCACTCTCACCAGCAGAACTCTCATCAGCAGTACTCTGATCAGCAGCACTCTCATCAGCAGCACTCTCATCAGCAGCACTCTCATCAGCAGTACTCTGATCAGCAGTACTCTGATCAGCAGCACTCTCATCAGAAGTACTCTCATCAGCAGTACTCTCATCAGCAGTACTGTGATCAGCAGCACACTCATCAGCAGTACTCTCATCAGCAGCACTCTCATCAGCAGTTCTCTCATCAGCAGTACTCTGATCAGCAGCACACTCCTCAGCAGTACTCTCATCAGCAGTACTCGCATCAGCAGTACGTTCATCAGCAGCACACTCATGAGCAGTACTCTCATCAGCAGCACTCTCATCAGCAGTACTCTCATCAGCAGCACTCTCATCAGCAGTACTCTCATCAACAGTACTCTGATCAACAGTATTCTCATCAGCAGCTCTTTCATCAGCAGTACTTTCATCAGCAGTATTCTCCTCAGCAGTACTCTCATCAGCAGTACTCTCATCAGCAGTACTCTCGTCAGCAGCACTCTCATCAGCTGCACTTTCATCAGCAGTACTCTCATCAGCAGCACTCTCATCAGCAGCCTTCTCATCAGCAGTACTCTCATCAGCATACTCTCATCATCAGTACTCTGATCAGCAGCACACTCCTCAGCAGCACTCTCATCAGCAGTACTTTCATCAGCAGCATTCTCGTCAGCAGTACTCTCATCAGCAGTACTCTCATTAGCAGTACTCTCATCAGCAGTACTCTCATCAGCAGCACTCTCACCAGCAGTACTCGCATCAGCAGTACGTTCATCAGCAGCACTCCCATCAGCAGTACTCTCATCAGCAGTACTCTCATCAGCAGTACTCTGATCAGCAGCACACTCATCAGCAGTACTCTCATCAGCAGCACTCTCATCAGCAGTACTCTCATCAGCAGCACTCTCATCAGCAGTACTCTCAATAACAGTACTCTGATCAACAGTATTCTCATCAGCAGCTCTTTCATCAGCAGTACTTTCATCAGCAGTATTCTCCTCAGCAGTACTCTCATCAGCAGTACTCTCATCAGCAGTACTCTCATCAGCAGCACTCTCATCAGCTGCACTCTCATCAGCAGTACTCTCATCAGCAGCACTCTCATCAGCAGCCTTCTCATCAGCAGTACTCTCATCAGCATACTCTCATCATCAGTACTCTGATCAGCAGCACACTCCTCAGCAGCACTCTCATCAGCAGTACTTTCATCAGCAGCATTCTCGTCAGCAGTACTCTCATCAGCAGTACTCTCATCAGCAGTACTCTCATCAGCAGTACTCTCATCAGCAGTACTCTGATCAGCAGTACTCTGATCAGCAGTACTCTCAGCAGCAGCATTCTCATCAGCAGTACTCTCATCAGCAGCATTCTCATCAGCAGTACTCTCATCAGCAGCACTCTCATCAGCAGTACTCTCTTGAGCAGGACTCTCATCAGCAGCACTGTCATCAGCAGTACTCTCATCAGCAGTACTCTGATCGCAGCACTCTCATCAGCCGCACTCTCATCTAAAGTACTATGATCAGTAGCACTCTAATCAGCAGTACGTTCACCAGCAGCAATCCCATCAGCAGTACTCTCATCAGCAGTACTCTGATCAGCAGTACTCTGATCAGCAGCACACTCATCAGCATTACTCTCATCAGCAGCACTCTCATCAGCAGTACTCTCATCAGCAGCACTCTGATCAGCAGCATTCTCATCAGCCGCTCTCTCATCAAAAGTACTATGATCAGCAGTACTCTCATCAGCAGTACTCTCATCAGCAGCACTCTCATCAGCAGTTCTCTCATCAGCAGTACTCTGATCAGCAGTACTCTCATCAGCAGTACTCTCATCAGCAGTACTCTCGTCAGCAGTACTCTGACCAGCATTACTCTCATCAGCAGTACTCTCATCAGCAGTCCTCTTTGCACTGTTGTGTTGGACTTTGTGGGGGAGAGATTGCACATTTCACTGTGTCAAAGGCCTTGCTTTCATTTTAAAATTGTGCCCCTTGTTTTGGATCTTCTCCCACCCAGCCCTTATATAATGCAGCCCCTTGTCGTGATATAGTCTAATTTATAAAGAGCTCCAGGAGTTGGATTAGTTGCCACCAGTTTACTTATTGTCTTCCTCAGAAATGCTTTCAAAATGCATTTACTTCCAACTCATGGCCGGAGACTGAAAGATTTTACTAAAAGGTGCACCATGAGATACAGACGTCTGTCTCTCTCATTCTCTCATTTTGTCTTCCTTTCTCTCCTCTTGTGTCTAGTTTTCTGTCCCTCTCCTTTTTTCTTTCTGCCCCTCTCTGTCTTTCTCTCAGTTTCTCTCTCATCCACACCCCCCGTCCCCCCGTCCCTCTGTCTCTATCTGTTCCTCTCTCTCTCCGTGTCCACGTTGTTAATTCATTGCCAACTTACAGGCATCCCAGACACACCTTTCTTTTGCACCTAGGTCTTTTAAATGATCAGAGGGAAGAGAGTGACCTTGTATTTTCTTGCTGCTGTCCCTGGTTCAGTGTTGTAGGTGGAGATCCTGCGATGTCCTTTCTCCGTCACGCAGTATGAGCCCAGTTTGTATCACGATCCAACTCTCAGCCTGAAGAGTGCAGCCAGCTCCTGTTACAAAAATAACATTGATGAACATATGCACAGCCCAGTTTGAAAGGGACCGATTTACAGTCATCTTTTGGAGGAGGTATTTTCTCCAAACAGAGCTATAATCTTCTGTAAGCTTTTATTTTTGAATGGAGCTGCGATCATTCACAGGAAACATGTATACCAGCTGTTCAGCGAGAGAAGCACAGTCAGATGTGACCTGCATCCCTCACCCCAGCTCTGCTCCTGCCTCCACCATCCAGGATATTGTTACATTGATGGTCACCAGTGAGACAACTGGCCCAGTTTCGCCTGCCACCTTCTGCCCAGGCTTTTGCTAGCTCAATGCTTGCTGGCACAGCCACGGGGCCATAGCTGGGCTGAAGCCAAACAGTTGACACTGCCAGGCTCCATCCTGCATTTGAGGAGGCTGCTTCCAGCTTATTTCTGACCTGTTTCTCTGTGCTTCACGGTGCTCAGCTTATTATTGGAGAGTGAGCCTCCTCTTCCTGAGCCAATGTCTGTGTAAAGATCCCACCCTCTGGGAGAAGGGCACGCCCTTGGAGTCAGTATCTTTTCCCATTTCCAATGCTGGCTACAAACCGTGAATTATAAAAGCTGCTCCCAGTGCCAGTCACTCAGAGTAACTGGAAAATCAGATGAAGGGGCTGGTCAGCTGTAAAATGTGTTTGATTATCAATCTCACCTTCAGAAGGACCTGACATCTGCTGGAGCAACAGCTACAAAAGTTAAAATCCGCTGTCCACTCTGTAGCTCAGTCCAAACGGGAACTTGAATCTTGTTTCTCAATAGCGGGCTAATATCCAGCAGGCGGCAGGAGTGCCTGTGGCTCAGGGCTGTACTGGGTTGTGTTTGAGCCCCATTCTCGATAATCCCAGAGATTGCAGCACAAACTCTGAATATTGGATTCGCATGGAGCTGTGGTACATGCATCCAATGGGTGTTAACTATTCTGTCTCTGTAGGATATTGTCGTATAGCCCCATTACCATGACCTATATGATGTAGGTCATACATCCCTTAACTCCAATACAAGTTTGAGGACTTGGGAAGTATTGAAGTTTCTGCTGAATGCACTTTATTAAATCAAGTCAATGACATAGTAAAACAGAAGCCCCTACATGTGGGTTATATGACATAAAGAGACTGATTACGCCCACATATCTAGAACTCCTTCAGGAGGTTGCAAGTATGTCACCTTGACTACTTACAGCAGCCTTAGTAAGACTAGATTGAAGTTCCCCAGGAGTTCCAATATATTATAACTCTTATGGTTTAATTACATAGGACTGATATGGGTACCATATGCGTTATCACATTGTGTGTATGCTAGTGATACCAGCTACTGTCACACATCGCAGAGTCCATTGGTGTTCAAGGTTATTACTCTGGACATTCTCCATTCGTTCCTTGTCATAATGAAATCCTGGCCCAGGACTTCTGTTCCCTGGTGGGGGGCTTGTACCCCAGTGATACCCCAGAAGATGCGCTGGAGGGTCCACCCAGAAGTCCCCATGAAAGGGCTGTACGGGAATTGCCTGGGAAGTTTAAACTTCCGATGGGCAATTCTCCTGCACAGGGAATCATCTGAAACTCCAATTTAAATTAGAGACTTCAGGTGGTTCTGACTCTTGTAGCAGAATAGTTACCCAGGAAAGGCTAGAAGGATTAAAACCACTTCCAAATCCTGGCTAACTATGGTACAAACCCCACCATGATCCCCTTCTGGACCTTCCGACTTACCCCCCTGGCAACCTCCTGAGTACCCTCTCAACCCTGACTACCCTCCTACCCCCTGACATCCCTCCCACCCCCGACTACCCTCCCATCACCCAACTACCCTCCCACACCCCCGACGACTCCCCTCCCCCTGACCCGCCCCACCACCCAACCCCTCCACCTCCACCCCCACCACCACCACCACCACCTGACCCCCTCACCCTCTTACCTCACACACTTACCTTCTTTCCTGTCAGAGTGGCTGGGACCTTTACATTTACCCGGTTTATGGCAGCTAGTGTCGTGAAAAGGGGGTGTGGCTCACTCCCCCCACCCCCACCCCCCGCCGCCGACACTGCTGCCCTGCGCAGGCAGGACTCTGGAGCTGCCGCCCCCCACTGGAAGGAGTCTGGAACTGCTGCGCTGCACAATTCTCAGCAGGGCCCAGGGAGGGAGGTCGGGTGAGAAATGTATGGCTCCCAGATAAGATGAGTAAAGAGGAGTAGACTGGCAATCCAACAGTGATTGCCACTCCATGGGAGTTCTGGCCCCTTATCTCTTCCGCTCTTTAATGCAAAAGGAATTTATTCCCATCTACACCAGAGTCTATTGACTGGGCTGATTCCTGGGAGGAAGGGATTATTTTACGAGGAAAGGTTGAGCAGGTTGGTGTACTGATTGGAGTGTAGAAGGACGAGAGGCGATCTCATTGAAACATACAATATCCTGAGGGGGCTTCTCAGGGTGGATGCTGAGAGGATGTTTCCCCTTGTGGGAGAATCTAGAACTAGGAAGCATAGTTTAAAAGTAAGGGGGTCCGCCAGTTAAGATGGAGGAGTTTCTTCTCTCAAGGAGGGGTTGTTAGTCTGTGGAATTCTCTTCCCCAGAGAGCAGTGGAGGCCAGGTTATTGAATGTATTCAAGGCTGAGTTAGACAGATTATTTATAGACAGGGTGGTCAAGGCTTATGGGGAACAGGCAGGAAAATGGAACTGAGGCCACAATCAGATCAGCCATGATCTTATTGAATGGTGGAATAGGCTTGAGGGGCCGAATGGCTCACTCCTACTCCTAATTCTTATGTTCCTTTCTCACAGTCACCCTGCTGAACTGAGAAGCTTGTTTCTCTGAAGTCTGTTTTAACCTAAAGTCTCTGCCTCGGCTCCTGAGTGGTATTCTCACTGCTCGGTCTCACTCCAGAGAGTTGAGCACAAAATTCAGACTGACACTCCCAGTGCCGTACTGAGGGGGTGCTACACTGCCAGAGGTGCCACCTTTCAGATGAGAGATTAAACAGAAGCCCTGTTGGCCCCCTCAGGCAGGTGTAAAAGATCCCATTTCTAGGGATCAAGGGGAGCTCTCCTTGGTGTCCTGGCCAATATTTGTCCCTTAACCAACTACACTAAAAAGAGGTTATCTGGTCATTATTATGTTGTTGTTTGTGGGACTTTGCTGTGTGTAAATTGGCTGCTGTGTTTTCTATGTTCCAACAGTGTCCACACTTTAAAAGTACCTCATTGACTATAGAGTACTTTGGGACATCGTGATGCTTTCCTGGGGACAGAACAAAGTGAACAAGCCTATTGAAAGCAGAACACTGAGTGAGAATGTTGGCTTTTGGGTCTATTAAGGAGCCCCACTGGTGATAACTCGCTTCAGAAGGAAAAACTTTTCATTATAATTCATGGACCATATCCAAAACAATGTACCGACAAAAGAAATTCTCTCCTGCTGAACTTCTAAAGTGCATTATTAATGCAACAAGGCTCAGTGTTGGGCTGTTATCTTTAACCTAACTAATCAACTGCTGTGTAATTGAAAATACTGCATAATTAATGAAAGATAAAATATGGAACTGCTCAGGATGAAATAATATCTTGGCTATCGCAATACTGAAAAAGCAAAAATAAATTTGAATCAGACACACCCACATTGTTTGGACAGGATTCTTCTACTGGCCTCCATTTTCAGCAGCCTTATTTGCTAATGGAGAAAACAGTATTTTACAAATGACAAAACAAAAACAAAAATACCTGGAAAAACTCAGCAGGTCTGACAGCATCTGCGGAGAGGAACACAGTTAACGTTTCGAGTCCGTATGACTCTTCAACAGAACTGGACAAATGGCACTGGATATAGATTCCCCTATTCCTCCTTGTGCTGGGTCATTGCACACATGCCCTGAATCAGAAGGTTTAAGTCCAACTCCGCAGGTTTGAGCGTTAAGTTGAAGGTTGGCACTCCAGTGCAGTACTGAAGGAGTGCTGCGCTCTTGCAGGTGCTGTCCTCCGGATGAGATGTTAAACTGAGGCTCCGTCTGCCCACGGCCACTATTTTGAAGGATATCAGGGGAGTTCACCCAGTGTCCTGGCCAATATTTACCAACATCACTAAAAAAACAGATTATCAGGTCATTATCACATTGTTGTTTGTGGGATCTTGCTGTGTGTAAATTGGCTGCCATGTTTCCTGCATTATAACAAGTGGCTACACTTCAAAAAGTACCTCACTGACTTTGGGACATCCTGAGATTGTGAAAGGCGCTATAGAAATGTAAGTTCTTTCTTTTACATCTCACATTTGACATGTTAAAATTTTCTAACATCAATTAAACACAGGAATTAGATTTAATCTAAGTCGTTCCTTTACTTTTGGCTGGCACAGGCACAATGGGCCGAATGGCCTCCTTTGTGCTACAAATTTTCAATGTTTTTGGGGCTAGAGAGATTGACTGGCAACGCATTAACAATGGTCAGGTTATGGAGAGGGTGGTCATGCTTTAATTACCAGTGTTAACATTGTGAAGCCGGTTTAATGAGCACGTTCTGGAGATTTCTAACTCGCCACGTAAATCTTCATCCCCTGGATGTGCTGACTGTGTTGGCACAGTAATAATGACGACTATCATTAATGCAGCTTCCAGACCACAGTAAACCCTGACAAAAGAATCGGTAAAGTTTCTCTTTGTCCCTCAAAGGTAAATTGAGCAAAGCTCCACGGTACTTTTCTCTCATTTCTCCACCTCCAAATTATTCATCCTTTCCTGACTTGACATTTCCCTTAAACCCTGAAGCACAGAAACCATCGTGTTTGGAACAAAATTCAATTATTTCTGTTTGTACTTTGTAGTTTCCCTCAATCTATTCCCAACCAGATATTCATCTAGTTCTTTTTGAAAGGTTTTTAATTAGCGCCCCATTAACTACCTTGGTCACAAGTCTATTTCTCACATCCAAGCCTTCTGAAGGGCGCATCTGATTTCCTCATTCCCGGACCCGCTGAGAGTCACACAGGGTCCGTTAACATATCCTGCTCGCTCCTACATTATCCATCCCTCTCAGTATTACCAAAACATGTCTCACGTCTCCTCTCAACCTTAGAATCAGAATAATACAGAAGGAGGCCATTTGGCCCATCGTACTTATGCTGCCTCTTTGAAAAGAGTTATCCAGCTGATCCCACTGCTCTTTTTCCATAGCCCTGCAAACCTTTCCCATCCAGTATTAGTCCAATTCCTTTTTAGAATCTACTTCCACTGTCATTTCAGGCGCTGCATTCCTGATCACAATGCTCGCTGTTGGAAATTGTTTCCCCTCTGGTTCTTCTGCCAATTATCTTAAATCTGTGTCTTGTAGTCACTGGCCCAGCTGTCACTGACAGGAGTTTCTCCTTATTTACTGTATTGGGCCTGCCCAAAGGAGGTCAATCCCAGCTGAAATCTCTCATCCCTGGCACCGCTCGTTAATCTACAATGTGCAGCTTTACAGGGAGAAGGGTGGGGGAATGGCACTCGGTGAGCTGCTCATTCAGAGAGCCAGTACAGACACCGTGGGCTGAATGGCCTCCTCCTTCGCTGGAACAATTCTGCGATTTTGTGATCTCCACTCATAACTTGGAGCTCTGAGCCCCGGTGCTGCCAGTAGTGCTGGAATTGGACTTGTGCCCACAACCACCTAACTCAGAGTGCAAGGGCACTAGTTAACTGAACCAACCAGGCACAATATGCCAGCACAACTACAGCCACAGATCCTGCAGACGGCAGACAACAAAAACACTTACATTTCTGTAGTGCCTTTAACATGGTAAAACATTCCACAGGACTGGATAAGAATGTTATCAAACACAGTTTGACATTGAGACACACATGGAGATATTATGGCAGATGCCCAACATCTTAGACAAGGAGATAAGTATTGAGGGGCATCTTCATGATCTAAAATTGTTGAACTCAATATTAATTTAATATTAATTTACCAAACGCATCTTCCCTTCACCCCCCTGGTGGCATTCCGTAGGGATCGTTCCTTCCGTGACACCCTGGTCCACTCCTCCATCACCCCCTACACCTCAACCCCCTCCCATGGCACCTTCCCATACAACCGCAGAAGATGCAACACCTGCCCCTTTACTTCCCCTCTCCTCACCGTCCATGGGCCCAAACATTGATTTCAAGTGAAGCAGCATTTCACTTGTACTTCCCTCAACTTAGTCTACTGCATTTGTTGCTCCCAATGCAGTTTCCTCTACATTGGAGAGACCAAACACAGACTGGGTGACTGTTTTGCAGAACACCTTCGGTCTGTCCACAAGCATTACCCAGACCTCCCTGTCGCTTGCCATTTCAACACTCCACCCTGCTCTCATGCCCACATGTCCGTCCTTGGCCTGCTGCATTGTTCCAGTGAAGCTCAATGCAAACTGGAGGAACAGCACCTCATCTTCCGACTAGGCACTTTACAGCCTTCTGGACTGAATATTGAATTCAACAACTTTAGATCATGAACTCTCTCCTCCATCCCCACCCCTTTCTGATTTTTCCCCCTCCTTTTTGTTTTTTGCAATAATTTATATAGATTTTTCTTTTCCCACCTATTTCCATTATTTTTAAATGTATTTCCATCCATTGTTTTATCTCTACCTTTTAGCCTATTTTGATTCCTTCACCCCACCCCCACTCGGGCTATCTGTACCTTGCTTGTCCTGCTTTCTACCCTTAATTAGCACATTCCTTAGATAATATCACCACCTTCAACACCTCTTTATCCTTTTGTCTGTGACATCTTTTGGCTACCTCCACCTATCACTGGCTCTACCTGTCCCACCCTCCCTTAAACCAGCTTATATTTCACCCCTTAGTTTTTCCTTAGTTCTGATGAAGGGTCATTCGGACTCGAAACGTTAACTGTGTTCCTCTCCGCAGATGCTGCCAGACCTGCTGAGTTTTTCCAGGTATTTTTGTTTTTGTGAGCAGTTGCTCACCAGCTGGAGGATGCTCCCCGATCCTGATCAGGGATTCTCAATGGATGGACGGGGGCGAGAGTCATTCAATCCCCCGCAGTTCAAAACGCCCACATTAGACTTGAGAAGAAAGCGTTGGAAAATCTATTGAAGTGTGTTAGATAATGCAGGCAGTTCGATTGTACTCCTGTGGAACAGTGCGTTATATAAAATGTACAGCTAGGTCATCCTTCTGGAGTTAGTGTCTTCTATTATACACACAGTTATAGTGACACAGTCAGAATCCCCGATTGACAGGGACTGTCCCGCGACACTATATGGTGTCCCTGGGCTGTCTGTCGCCTATTTCTCAGTTAACACTGAATGAAACAGCTCCATTTACCCCTCTGAGGATGGAACATGTGAGCAGATGGGTTTACAGGAGCGCAGAGTGTTAAATTGTCTGGACCCTGAATGCACGGACAGTATCTGTTGGCCCTCCTGCTCCTTTGCAGGCTGTCAGTAAGATTGCTCCCTGGTGACCGGACCCAATCACCAGTGTTTGCTTCCTGCATCCAAACATTTACTCGGTTTCAGGCAGGTTCAATTAAGTCGGAGTTGGAGAGAGAGAGGATCTGCTGGAATTAGAGTGTCGGCTGCTCAGCAGGTCAGCCAGTAATTGATGGAGAGAAGGGGAGAACCCAATCCCCAACCCGACCCTCCTTCACAACTGACACAGAGAGAGAGAGGCTGCAGAGGCAAATCTACAGGACTGAGCGTGACAAGGTGGGAGGGAGTAGAGCAGCAGGGCTGAGATCAAGAGTTAAGATGCACGGACTATAGACACAAAGCGACATCTCATGTCAAACAAAAAACAAAGCGTTACAAATACAGAGTTTATTAGATAGTTATGTTTGGGACTGTCTCTTTAATTTAAGGTAAAATGGAGGAACGTGATCTGCTCTGAACTCTGCCTGACAACAAGCCTGGATGGCTTGGCTGTGCTAAAGGTTAAAGTAGGGGGCCCAGATTGACTCACTGGGAAGAAAGTTCACACTTGTAGACAATGGCAAGAGCATCTGTGCTGAGTGAGGTTAGACTGTTCATCCTCAAGTCTCACAGGTCCTTGTTCAGAATGTCAGGTTTTACCAATGGTTACACTTTAAACCGTCTATTTAATTCTAAGTTAGAATGGAGTTGGTGTTCTAAAGGATAACTAATTTGTATTTCTACCTGGATACAAGAGCCATGTGATTCATGTTGCCATGGGGATGGGTTTGGGAAGGCACGAGTCCAGAGCAAGCCATTGTAGTATCAGGTTACAGGATTTTCTGAGATATCACTGGACCTCACAGACTCAAGGGAGTCGGCAGCAATCTGAGGGAGACAGACAGAACGAGCAGGAGATAGAGGCAGCTAGTCCTGTACCTGAAACAGAGAAAATACTGGCCCTATTGTTCACCATGCTCAATATGGGTGGAGCTCACACTCAGATTGAAGAGACTGAGTTCTCGAGGATTTGAAGGAGACTAGGAGATTTGCCGAGCTTGGGCTAGACAGTCGGAATCTCCAGTGTAACCTTCACAGTGAAAGTCAGTTTTGGAATGAGAAGTTACCCAGCTTGGAAATGAAAAAGGAAACAGCCCTCGGGAGCTGAGGATAATGTGGGACTGGTCCCTGGGGAATAAAGTGCCCACTTAAAGGAATGAATAAAGTATAAATGTGGAGGGAGATTTTTGGTCTTATTAAAAGTTAAATGGGGAAACTATTCTGTAGTTCAGAGTATAAGCTGACTCCAAAAATAGTGTTTAGTCACTGTTGTTTTTAGTTTGTTACAGTAATAGTCTTAAAACTTGAAATCTCGTTGTTTGCTCTTTTCAGTCGGTCACTGGAAATTCAAATAAAAATTATTGGTCTCTGTGGAGATCGTAACAAAAGAAAAGTAAGAAAGATTACATTTATGTATCTCTTTTCATGACCACCAGATGTTTCAAAGCTGTTTACGGCCAATAGAATAGCTTTGAAGTCAGTCTCTGCTGTAACATAGGAGACATGACACCAAACACCCACAGAGAATATTGTGTCAATGATCAAATAATCTGTTTTTTGTGATGCTAATTGAGGAACAAATATTGGCCAGGACACCAGAGATAACAACCTTGCTCAAAACTTTGCCTTGGGATCTTTCACATCCATCCAAGCAGGAAGATGGGGCCTTGGTTTAATGTCTCATCTGAAAAATGGCATCTTTGACTGTGTAGCACTCCCTCAGTACTGCACTGGAGTATCAGTCTGACTTTTGTACTCAAGCCCTGGAGGTGGGGCTTGAACCTGGAGCCTTGTAATTTAGAGGTGAGAGCGCTACCAACTGGGCCACAGCTGACTCTTGAAAAGATGCAGCTCAGAGAAAGAATCTACATTTCCACACTGGCTTTTATGACCTCAGGATGTCCCAAAGTGTTACACAGTCAATGAAGTACTTCTGATCTGTTACTGTTGCAATGTAGGAAACACAAACAACAATGTGATAATTGCCCAGTCATCTGGTTTAATGATGTTGGTGAGGGATAAACATTGGTCCCAGGACACCGAGAATTTCCCAGCTCTCCATTAAAATGGAATCTATTTCACCTGCCAGAGGGGGGGCACCCTGAACCTTGGCTTAAGGACTCATCTGAAAGACAGTATCTCCGACAGTGCAACACTTCCTCACTGTTATATACTCCTCAACCACTTTGACAAAAGTTACTGATTTCTGGTCTCTATCATGTTGCTGTTTTGTGGGAGCTTGCTGTGCACAAGTTGGCTGCCAAGTTTCCTGCATTACAACAGTGACTACGCTTCACAATGACTTCACTTTCCTGTGAAGAGATTTGAGGTGTCCAGAGATTGTGGCAGGTTCTTCAGGAATTCAAGTTTTCTTCATTCCTAATTGTTTGCTCCCGAATTGCCTCATGATCTGTCTCATTCTTTTAAAGCCTTGGCCATGTACTGTGGTTCTTCACCATTCCGCTTACTTTCTTAGTTAAACTAAAATTGTCTTTGATCTTACTCAGTGCTGGTGTTGTGTTAAACCAGTTAAGATAAGGTTTGTGAGTTTGTGTTACACACTAATTACGTGACTGTCCTACATACATTAATATCCTTCCGGTGCACCTGCTTTTAAATCAATCTTCACTGACTTTTGTCTTAAATCTTCAAGTAAAAAAGCTTATTTTAAAATTTGCATTCTGGATGCCAGCATCATTGGCTAGGCCAGCATTTTTGCACATCCTTAATTGCCCCTTGAGAAGGTGGTGGTGAGCTGCCTTCTTGAACCGCTGCAGTCCATGTGGTGTAGGTACACCCACAGTGCTGTTAGGGAGGGAGTTCCAGGACTTTGACCCAGCGACAGTGAAGGAATTGGGATTCCCAAGCGCTTTGGAATGCCCTTGTTTTAGATCGAGGTTGTAAGTAACTCACTTGTATTATCTAGCAGAGACAGGTATCCAGAGAATATTATCCACTTATTTAACACAGATTTGAGCTGTTAGTGATGTTAAATGTCAGTGTATTAACAGACACTTCACTGTCTGTTAATCAAACATTTCGAAACTCAAAGGCATTAATTCCTTTTGTGTTCACTGGTTAATATGCTCAAACTGAATCTCCATCTCTGTGTTTATTTTTAATGGGGGATAATGATTGTGTTCAAATAGAATAGGCAAGTAGTTATCAGGGATGCATTAACCAGTGAGAACTGTTAATGCTGAAAATCTGGAATTAAAATGGGAAATACCAGAAATATAAAACAGCAGCAGCAGAAAGTGAAGTAGCAGTAACATGCTCTGGGTTCAATCCCTTCACCAGACATCAAAAATCTCAAAACTCTGGCTGCTGCAAATCTGAAATTAAAAAGAAAATGCTGCAAATACTTAGCCGGCCAGGAAGCATCTGTAGAGAGGGGGACAGAATTAACATTTCAGGTTAATGAGCTTTCGTTGTTCTGCAACTGCTGCTCTTGCTGGCCACAAGGAGGCAGCCTTCTTTCCCTGCTACAGAAAGATATCGGTAATCCCTCGTGTTGAGGATGATTCTTCCTTGTGGGCGGCTGGGTTTCAATGAGGTGTCAGTGTTGATGGTCTATGAGACCGATCTCAGTCCTACAGACTCTCCCACAGTGAGGACTGTGGTTGTCTGCTGGTACAGCTGGATTGTTAACTTGAGCAGCTGCCGTCTCTCTTGCCATCCTCTTCCAGTGGCCCTTGTTGGTCGGAAGGTCTTGACACCATTGTTGTCATAACTGGGCAGCTGCCTCGAATGTGTTGGTGTTAATAGAGCAGCCCTTCATGGAGACTTTGAGACTGTTTCCTTATTTCCTTAGGCTCATGTGTCTAACAGCTCCTAGGCATTACTCCGAGTAGAGCAACTGTTTGTGAATCACATAGGAGGGCAACAAAACAAAAATGGGTGTCCTGCAAGACACAGACATGTCAACTACAGAGGCAAGGATAATCTCACATCAGCTGAGATGGATGGGATTTGTCAAACAAGATGCCTGACTGAACACAGCACCTCACAGGGACAGAGGATGAGGGAATCAAGGTTCCCTGTGTCATTGTGTGCAGCTACTCTGTGTTACCGTACTGATACTCTGTGTTACCGTGTGCTGATACTCTGTGTTACTGAGTGCTGATACTCTGTGTTACTGGGTGCTGATACTCTGGGTTACTGTGTGTAGATACTCTGTGTTACTGGGTGCTGATACTCTGGGTTACTGTGTGTAGATACTCTGTGTTACTGAGTGCTGATACTCTGTGTTACTGTGTGTAGATACTCTGTGTTACTGTGTGTAGATACTCTGTGTTACTGAGTGCTGATACTCTGGGTTACTGTGTGTAGATACTCTGTGTTACTGGGTACTGAACTCTGTGTTACTGTGTGCTGATACTCTGGGTTACTGTGTGTAAATACTCTGTGTTACTGGGTGCTGATACTCTGTGCTACTGGGTGCAGCTACTCTGTGTTACTGGGTACTGAACTCTGTGTTACTGTGTGCTGATACTCTGGGTTACTGTGTGTAAATACTCTGTGTTACTGGGTGCTGATACTCTGTGCTACTGGGTGCTGATACTCTGTGTTACTGGGTGCTGATACTCTGGGTTGCTATGGTCCTTTCTGTGGTTAACTACACAGCTGACACTCACTATCTAAACTCACACAAGCAATGATGCTTTGTAGAAAGCAGGACTCTACAAGCCTGTTCATATCAGCAATGCCAGGGCAGGAGAGGAATGCTGCAAAGAGGAAATTCAAAACAATTACATAGGCACATTGACACTTCACTGAGTACATTCCTGAATTGACACAATCAAAATATTTTGAGAGATGATTGCTGCGGGAGTGGGTGATTGTAGGTATCATATTGTAGTGGTTATTTACTGGGACTAGTGATCCAGAGGGATGCAGTACTGTAGTGGTTAATTACTGGACTTGTAATCCAGGGTCCAGTAGTGTAGTGGTTATATTACTAGTGATCCAATGTGTATTGAAATCTCACCGTGAGCAGTTTGTGAATTTGAATTCAGCTTTAAAAATATTAGGAATAAAAAGGGGGGGGTCGCAGTAAAATTGACCATTGTCGTTAAAACCCATCTGGTTCACTAATGTCCTTTGGGGAAGGAAATCTGCTGTCCTTACCTTGTCTGGCCTACATGTGACTCCAGTCCCACAGCAATGTGGTTGCCCTGAGGTCGTCTAGTGAGCAACTTAGTTATACGAAACCAACTGCAACCGTTCAAGAGGAGGTTCACCAGCACCTTCCTCAAGGGCAGCTCTGCATGAGCAATAAATGCTGCTCTCGCCAGCTATTCTCACATTTGGAGAACGAGTATATAAAAAAAACTGCAGCTTTTGCTTTTGTCTAAGAACCTGAGTAATCATTTCATTCCGAAACTCAATCCACAGGAGTCATTCAATTTGTGCCATGCATTGCTCTCTCTCTGTGTGAAAACCTAAGCAGGCAACTGATATATTTAATGTTTGCTGAGTGTTCAGAATCAGATGATTGGATAATATTTCGTACTTGGATCGTGGATTTATTTTGAGTTTATGTATTAAATAATGTACAAGAGAGTAAATAGAAAGTGGCTTTGTGTTTTTTATACATTGTACATTTAGCTGGCTTCTTATATCTACCTCGCGAAGTTGTCTGTGTGCCCACCAAACACATTGGAAAAGGACAGAGAGGAAATAAATTCAGAGGTATGACCTAGGCAATATCAAACTTCAACAACAACTTATGTTTTTGTATAGCAACCCTTAATGTAGGAAATGTCCCAAGGTGCTTCCCACCACCTTTGTCAAACAGAAATTTGACTGAGTCACAGGAGGAGACATTAGGGCCGGTGACTAAAGCCTGGCCAAAGAGGTTGGTTTTAAGGAGAATGTTAAAAGAGAGACGGGCAGAGAGGTTTAAAGAGGGAATTCTAGAGCTTAGGGCCCAGGCAGCTGAAGGTACGGCCACCAATAGTGGAGCGATGGAAATGAAAGTTGCTCAGGAAGCCAGAGTTAGATGAGCACAGAGATGGCGGAGGGTTGTCAGACTGACCGGGATTTCAGAGACAGGGAGGAGAGAGGCCGTGCAGGGAACTGGGCCACAAGACGAGAATTTCAAATTTGAGCCACTGCTGGACTAGGAAACAATGCAGGTCAGCGGGTGGGTGAATGGAATGTGGCACGTTAGGCTTTTCAAGGCCTGTAGTTTGTAACGGGAGGGGAGGAGAGGCCAGAAAGAGTAAATAGTTACGAAATTTGATTCTGAAGAATCAAGGACATTGGTTGCTGCCCAACCTGAAATTCTTCCTATAGTACTGCCCACTGTCCAACCGTGAATGTCCCAGGGCATGAGAGAATACAGAGGGGATTAACTGCACTAAAGGAAAGAACTTGCATTTATATAGCACCTTTCTTCAACTTCAACACATCCCAAAATGCCGTCCAGTCAATGAAGCACATTTAACATCGCTCTCTTGATGGGAATATAGCAACAGGAAGAGGTAATTTAGCTCTCGAGTCTGTTCTGCCAATCAGTGCTGGTCTGTGACCTCACTCCATTGACTTGTCTTTGCCCCATATCCCTTAAGATCTTTAGTTAACAGAAATCTGTCAATATCAGATTTAAAATGAACAACAATGGAACTATTCCTACAGCAATTCCTCTTTTTGGAAGAGAGTTCCAAGCTACCATTATTCATTGGGTGGAATTTTCTGTGCCCGTTGGCATCGGGCGTGGTTGGCAGCGCGTGTGGACAATATGGCAAGAAGACCAAAAATTGGTTTCATGATGTCACCAGGAAAGCAGTCTGCGATGGTCCGCTCTGCCTGTCAATGGCGGGCTGTGTTTCCTGCCATCAGACATCATGAGCAGCATTGTAATACATCTGCATCTCATTCTAAACCCTGCTCACTGGAATCATCCACCTCACGCTGGATCATCCAGACATGTGGGTGTGATTGTAAAACACGCCAACACGTTTCACAACTGTACATAACGTGCGCCTGGTGAGCTGCACGTCGCTCAGGATTTCGAGGTGTGTTTGCCCACTTGGCTTCGGGCAGCACTCGTGGTCTCAGCGCCAGGCTTTGCAGGCAGCACTACATCACTTTTAGGGGAGGCTCACGGGCAGGTCTCTATCTACCAGACCAGCCGTAAGGCGGGGGGGGGGTGCTTTTCAATAGCTGCAGGGCTGGGGCTTACTTGGGGAAGGGGGAGAAGTGACCTCAGGTAAGGGAAGAGGCTGCAGGGCGAGGGCTGAACTGGGGAAGGAGGGTATCCCAGGGTGTGTATGGGGGGCACCTGTTGATCTGTGCAAGTGGCTTCAAGATGGCGAGAGATGAGGAGGCAGCCTCCAGAGGAGATGAGGCCAGATGGAGGTGTGAGGGTGTGTGTGAGAGAGTGAGTGGTGATGTCCCTTGAGCTGGCAGTGAGTGAGATGCCAGTGAATGTGTGATGGCCTTGTGAGTGTGTGAGTTTCCAGTGATGAGATGGTTGCCTTACCCTGGCAGTACGGATGAGATCATTATCCGTTTTCTGCACTGGATGGCCGACCTCTTGTGTGCAGCATTGGCACTGACCACCTCTGCCACCACCTCCTGAGCCGGAGTGGTGAGGCTGCTATTCCTCTTGCGGCCAGAGTGGGGTTTAAGGATAGCACAGCGGGTCTCCACAGCGTCCAAAAGACGTTCCAGGGACATGTCACCGAATCGGGGGGGCTGCAGTCTTCTTGCCTTTGGGCCCATGTCTTGTGTGCGGCAGGTCCTGGGCTGGGAGCACTGAGAGGTGTGTGTGCGTGGCTAGACTTTAAATATGGCGCCTGGCGCGAGGAAGCAGCGAGATAACGGTGTGGCGGACGAACGAAACTCCGCCAGCCATTGAAACGGCCTGTTTCCCAGGAATTCATGATTAATGAGGCGGGATTGGGACGACATGATGTGAAAAGCCACCATTGCAGCCGGCGGGTAAAATGTCCTTTTTCTCGCCCAGGACCACACTTAGTGCAAATCTGGGATGGTTCCACCCAGTGTGTTTTCTAACTTCACTCTTTAGCTTGGGTCTAATTTTCAGGCTATTAATTACCCCAACTTTTCCCAACCAGGTCGTTTCCCTCTGTGTCCACTAACAGTTCTTCTTAATATCTTGAAAACATTGATGAAATTACTGCTTAACTTTCTAAATTCCAGGTAAAACAACCCTAGTTTGTGTAATCTCTTGTTACAACAGAACCCTGGTTTGTTAAGGTCACGGACGAGACACAGCAATTTGTTAACTTCCTGAACAAAGTGAACTCCCGGGTGAGGAGAAAAGAGCTGGCTCCCCATTTTTATTTAACCCCCTTGCTTGGTCGCAAACGAGATTAATTTAAAAATGGATCCCTTCCCCTGTGGATATCTTTTCCCAGTCCAATTTAACCAAGCTTTTTTGAGTCAAAGAGTGAGTTTATTAGTTAATAAAAACCTGAGAAAAAATAATAAAAACGCAACACACAAACACACAGATCGGAGATGAGAAGTTGAGTCCAAATAAAAGTTAAAAAAGATATTCAAATCAGTCTTTGGCTTGTCCATGAGGCGTGGATGGTGATATGTTGCGACCATTAAGCTGGGTCCAGTAGAGCTGACTTTGGCAGTTTAGCAGTTGGTTTGGAGACGCTTGGTTCTGCAGGTTGGCTGAAGATGCTGTCCAGTTCCCTTTTCGATTGTGGCTTTGCTGACTTGCCTCCAGCAGCAGAGAGAAGGATAGAGAACCTTTGCCTACAAACAGCAAAGGGGTACCTAGTCAATCCTCTTCTGCTGTGACTCGCTAGCACATTCTAGCACACAAGAACTAGAACACATAGATCAAGTCTGCAGCTAGCTTTTTAACCCATTTCCTTGTGTATTCCTGGAAGGGGAAAACAAACATGTCTTTTGCCCAGAGTCTGTTTTCTATCAACTCAGATCATTTCCATATTCTGCGATATAACTCAGCAGGAGATGGTTTCAGCTGAGATGTGGGAATCAGTCTCCATTGTCTCCACAACCACGGTAGATTAAAGTTCAGTCTTTTGCATTTCATCTCTTCCTTTCAAGTGTCTCTGACTGAAGTAGGCTTTGACCCCTTTTTAGGTGCAACAATCCATGGTCTCTCTGGACTAGTCAGTCAAGTATGATCCACATAACAATTTTCTAGAAAGCGGTTACTTTACATTCTCAGCCATTTTTAGTCCAGTGTCATTGCTTGTATGTCCTTTTTAAAAATACATGTCTTCCTTAAAAAGTTCAATATGCCCATAAGTAATTTGGGGCTGTAATCCACTGTCGTGTCACTCTCCTCAGTGATTTGACTCTTCAAGTATCATTCTGGTCAATCTACATTGCACTCTCTCTAAGGCCAGTATATCCTGGCTAAGATGTGGTGCCCAGAACTGCTCACAGTAACTCCAGATGTGGTCTAACCAGGTCTTTGTGTTGCTGGAGTATGACTTTGACCTCCTTGTATTCTAGTCTCCAGATACAAAGGCCAGCATTCTATTAGCCTTTTCATTATTTTCTGTTCCTGTTCATGACATTTTAATGATCTGTTTACCTGGACCCCAAGTCTCTTTGTTCCTCTGTTTCAAGTTTTTCATCATTTAGAAAGTATCCTGTTTAGATCCAAAGTGGATGACTTCACATTACCTGACATTGAAATTTATTTGCCACAATTTTGTCAATTCACTGAAAGAATCAATATCTCTTTACCATCGACACTATTTACAATGCTGCCTGTCCTTGTGTCATCAATAAATTTGGATGTGTGGCTTTCTATCGCATCATTTAAATCGTTAACAAATACGATGAATCATTGAGGCACCAACACACTGAGGCTCCCAGTGGATCGTCACATCATTACCGATTTGGGTACCGGGCGTTATCCCTACTCTCTGTCTCCAGCATCTCAGCCAATTTCCTAATCCAGTCAATACGTTGCCTTCAATTCCACAATAGAGGAAAGGTGGCAGCGAACTTGAGCAAGTTCCCACAAAGAGCAATTTGATATTGACAGATAATCTATCAATAATGTTGATCGAGTGATAAATATTGGCCAGGGTTCCCGGGATGACTCCCCTAATTATCTTCAAAATGGTGGCCAGGTGTGGCCTTGGTTAACGCCTCATCCAAAAAAAGACTCCTTTGACAATGCAGCACTCCCTCAGTACTGACCCTCTGACAGTGCAGCACTCCCTCAGTACTGACCCTCTGACAGTGCAGCATTCCCTCAGTACTGACCCTCTGACAGTGCAGCACTCCCTCAGTACTGACCCTCCGACAGTGCAGCACTCCCTCAGTACTGACCCTGTGACAGTGCAGCACTCCCTCAGTACTGACCCTCTGACAGTGCAGCGCTCCCTCAGTACTGACCCTCCGACAGTGCAGCACTCCCTCAGTACTGACCCTCTGACAGTGCAGCGCTCCCTCAGTACTGACCCTCTGACAGTGCAGCACTCCCTCAGTACTGACCCTCCGACAGTGCAGCACTCCCTCAGTACTGATCCTCCGACAGTGCAGCACTCCCTCAGTACTGACCCTCCGACAGTGCAGCACTCCCTCAGTACTCACCCACCAACAGTGCAGCACTCCCTCAGTACTGACCCTCTGACAGTGCAGCACTCCCTCAGTACTGACCCTGTGACAATGCAGCACTCCCTCAGTACTGACCCTCTGACAGTGCAGCACTCCCTCAGTACTGACCCTCCGACAGTGCAGCACTCCCTCAGTACTGACCCTCTGACAGTGCAGCACTCCCTCAGTACTGACCCTCCGACAGTGCAGCACTCCCTCAGTACTGACCCTCCGACAGTGCAGCACTCCTTCAGTACTGACCCTCTGACAGTGCAGCACTCCCTCAGTACTGACCCTCTGACAGTGCAGCACTCCCTCAGTACTGATCCTCCGACAGTGCAGCACTCCCTCAGTACTGACCCTCCGACAGTGCAGCACTCCCTCAGTACTGACCCACCAACAGTGCAGCACTCCCTCAGTACTGACCCTGTGACAGTGCAGCACTCCCTCAGTACTGACCCTCCGACAGTGCGGCACTCCCTCAGTACTGACTCTCCGACAGTGCAGCACTCCCTCAGTGCTGACCCTCTGACAGTGCAGCACTCCCTCAGTACTGACCCTCTGACAGTGCAGCACTCCCTCAGTACTGACCCTCTGACAGTGCAGCACTCCCTCAGTACTGACCCTCTGACAGTGCAGCACTCCCTCAGTACTGACCCTCCGACAGTGCAGCACTCCCTCAGTACTGACCCTCTGACAGTGCAGCACTCCCTCAGTACTGACCCTCGGACAGTGCAGCGCTCCCTCAGTACTGACCCTCTGATAGTGCGGGGCTCCCTCAGTACTGACCCTCCGACAGTGCAGCGCTCCCTCAGTACTGACCCTCTGACAGTGCAGCACTCCCTCAGTACTGACCCTCTGACAGTGCGGGGCTCCCTCAGTACTGACCCTCTGACAGTGCCGCACTCCCTCAGTACTCACCCTCCGACAGTGCAGCACTCCCTCAGTACTGACCCTCGGACAGTGCGGGGCTCCCTCAGTACTGACCCTCGGACAGTGCGGGGCTCCCTCATTACTGACCCTCGGACAGTGCGGGGCTCCCTCAGTACTGACCCTCGGACAGTGCGGGGCTCCCTCAGTACTGACCCTCGGACAGTGCGGGGCTCCCTCAGTACTGACCCTCGGACAGTGCGGGGCTCCCTCATTACTGACCCTCGGACAGTGCGGGGCTCCCTCAGTACTGACCATCGGACAGTGCGGGGCTCCCTCAGTACTGACCCTCTGACAGTGCGGGGCTCCCTCAGTACTGACCCTCGGACAGTGCGGGGCTCCCTCAGTACTGACCCTCGGACAGTGCGGGGCTCCCTCAGTGCTGCACTGCGTTTGTCAGCCTGGATTAGTTCCTGGGCCTGAACGTTTCCCGCGTTGGGTGGGCTTGGCGGGACCGCATGGGTGCGGTTGTGGAGCCAATTTGCACCTGTGATTGGCTCAGCATTGCGACTTCACGCACGCTGAGCGCTACCTGTGCGGGCGGGGGTGGGGGGGAGGGGGAGGAGGGAGAGGAGGGGCCTGCGCTTTCTCACGCATGCGCGGGAAAGAGTGTTTCAATCTCCCTGGGGCTCGGAGCTGCCTCAGGGAGATTGAAGCGCTTTGTGAAGAAATTATTAAAAACATTAAAAATTTAATGAAACATGTCCCTTCACTTGAGATGGGACATGTTTTTATTTTTCAAAAAAAGATTTTATTCAATTTGTAAAAGCTTTAGCATTCCCGCTCGTGGATGAGGATCCCCTAAAAAACGTCAATGCTGCTGGGCCTATTCGCCTGCCCCTCGACCGTTAGGTTGGACAGGCAGCAAAAACTTCAGCTTAATGAGTTTGCTAATGGCTTCAATCGGCCTTTTAATTATCGGCAGGCGCGCAGCCCACCGAACGACACATCACGGGACAGCGCAATGACATCAGGACACACGCCCGACATCACCGCACGTCATCATTCGGGCATGTCCGGCCCCACACGCCAAATGTAAAATCCTGGCGCTGGAGATCAACTCTTGAGCTACAGGGAGGGATTGGAGTCCTGACTTTACCTCAGCCACCCAGTGCAAGCTGGGTGTATAAGTGAAATGGTGTGGGTCTGGGGAGTAGACCCCACCACATCCCTGACATGTCTCCGCCACACGCCATTCTCATGGCCGGATTCCAGCTGCCCCCCCCAGGCAGATCCAGAGTCTAATTAAAACAGGAAAGTCAGGGGCCCAATGAGGCTTCTGTGGCCATGACAGGATTTGAACGGTTGGAAATGACAGGAATCAACGGGTATTGAAGAGACCAGGCTAAGTTGGGGTTTTTGTACTTCAGGTTCCCTGTAATACATGAGGAGTGGGAATGTTTCTCTCCCCTGGCCCTGGACCATCTCCTTCCGGATTGGCAGTGTCACCCATCAGGATCTCCAATCCTTGCTCAGGATCATCGGTGTGGATACCAGGCAATGGCAACCCTCCTACAACCCTCCCTATCTCTGCAATCACCTCCATTCCCTACAAACCTCCCTATCTCTGCAATCACCTCCATCCCCTACAACACTCCCTATCTCTGCAATCTCCTCCATCCCCTACAACCCTCCCTATCTCTGCAATCTCCTCCATCCCCTACAACCCTCCCTATCTCTGCAACCTCCTCCATCCCCTACAACCCTCCCTATCGCTGCAATCTCCTCTATCCCCTACAACCCTCCCTACCGCTGCAATCACCTCCATCTCCTACAACCCTCCCTATCGCTGCAATCTCCTCTATCCCCTACAACCCTCCCTACCGCTGCAATCACCTCCATCTCCTACAACCCTCCCTATCTCTACAATCTCTTCCACCCCCTACAACCCTCTGAGATCTCTGTGCTCCTGCTACTTCTGGCTCTGTGTGCTTCTCCCGATTTTAATCACTCCGCTATTGGCGGCTCTGCCTTCCGCTGTCTGATCCGTATAAGCTCTGGAATTCCCCCACCAAACCTCTCCATCCCTCTCCTCTAAGGGGTGCAGATAAATTAAAACTCAATGAATTAAGAGGCCCTGTAACTGGGAAGCAGACACAGACACAACTTCAGGCGAGGGAAGTGGAGTGGACAGTGCGTGTGAATAACTTCACAGAGTGGGTGGGGATGGTCTACAGCAAAACCATTCTCGCCTCGCACCTCGGAGAGAGAGGGAGGTGGCCAGTTTATATTTATACTCAATTTACGTGTTTACTGGCTCCTTGGTTTAGATAAAAAAGGGTTTTGAATTATTCCCTGTTGTTTTCAGAAAAAGGCCGGGAAGGAATTGGAGGTAATTTGTGTTTATGGAAATGGGGTGAATTATGAAAAGAGCCAAGGGCTGAGAGGTACAGAACTTGTTTGGTAATTTCCTTCATCTGCAATATTGAAAAAGATCAGAGCCGTACATCAAAGATTAATTGTGCAAATATAAATATCCCCAAAGGCCAGACTGGTTCCATAAACACTCTCCATTTAGTGTTTGCTAACACTTCCCATGTTAAGTTACTCAATTTCTTTTCTGTCCTTTTGACAGCATCCCTGATGCTTTCCACCAGCCCCTATACCCACTCTTCTCACGCCGGGGCTCCTGGTTTTCTACAATTCCCCCTCACAACACACCTTCACCTTGGTGTCTCCATCTGCCAACAGCACAGACCAGCAACTGGAGAGACAAAGTTTGCATTTATATAGCACCTTTCAAGGCCTCAGGATATCGCAAACTGTTTCGCAATTAAGTCCTTTTGAAGTGTGTCACTGTTGTGACATTGGAAACTTGACAGCCAATGAATACACAGCAAGATCCCACAAGCTACAACGAGATAAGAGACCAGATAGCTTGTTTCATGTGACTTTGTTATTTCTTTCCCTTTTTAATTCAGACGACTAATGAACAGTGTTATGAACACTGGGAATGGGACTAAATTCTTTCAAAGAGCCAGCACTGTCAGGATGGGTTTAATGGCCTCTTTCTGTGCTGTGTGAGGCTGTTTAAGGCAGGATCACACTTCCTTCCCATGGACACTCTGCTCACCTGCTCAGGAGAGCACAGGAGATGGCAGCAGAGGCAGCAGCCTCAGTGAGGGTGGGTGGCTGCTCTCCATTGGGCTGAGTCATTCCCTCCTCCATCACCAACCCCCCTCCCAAGCCCCCACCATCAGCCCAGTTCTGCCAGGTGGGTGGAGAGTTAAAATCTGGCTGTCAGCCAATGAGAGAACCTTAAAACTTCTTTATGACTGTGTCAGTGAATTTGGTTCTGGGCTCCAGATGGTAGACGTGACACTTACATTCATGATGTGAAGTTTCGCCAAGTTCCATTCACCCGTCACCCCTGTGCTTGCTGACTGACATTGGTTACCGGTCCGGCAATGCCTCAGTTTTAAAATTCCGATCCTTGATTTCAAATCCCTCCATAGCCTCAGCCCTTCCTATCTCTGTAAACTCCTCCAGCCCACAACTCTCCAAGACATCAGCGCTCCTCCAAGTCATGTCTCTTGAACATCCCTGATTTCAGTCACTCCGCCATTGGTAGCTATGCCGTCAGCTGCCTGGGCCCCAAGCTCTGGAATTCCCTCCCTAAAGCTCTCCTCCTCTCTCTCTCCTCCTTTAAGATGCTTCTTAAAATCCACCTCTGGCCAAACTTTTGGTCATCTGTCCCAAATTACTCCTTATGTGGTTCAGTGTCAAACTTGGTTTGTTTTCTTTTATTCTTTCATGGGATGTGGGCGTTGCTGGCTAGGCCAGCATTTATTGCCCATCCCTAACTGCCCTTGGTAAGGTGTTGGTGAGCTGCCTTCTCGAACTGCTGCAGTCCCTGTGGTGTAGGTACACCCACAGTGCTGTCAGGGAGAGAGTTTCAGGATTTTGACCCAGTGACAGTGAAGGAACGGCGATATATTTCCAAGTCAGGATGGTGAGTGACTTGGAGGGAATTTGATGGTACTGGTGTTCCCATGCATCTGATGCTATCTAGGTGTTGTCAAAGGAGCCTTGGTGAGTTGCTGCAGTGCATCTTGTAGATGGTACACACTGCTGCCAATGTGCGTCGGTGGTGGAGGGAGTGAATGTTTAAGCTGGTGGATGTGATGCCAATCAAGCGGGCTGCTTTCTCCTGGATGGTGTCGAGCTTCTTGAGTTCTTGAGTGTTCTTGGGGTTGAACTCATTCAGGTAAGTGGAGAGTTCTGCTACACCCCTGACTTGCAGATGGTGGACAGGCTTTGGGGAGCCAGGAGGTGAGTTACTCACCACAGGATTCCCAGCCTCTGACCTGCTCCTGTAACCACAGTATTTATATGGCTAGTCCAGTTCAGTTTCTGGTCAATGGTAACCCCTTGGATGTCAGTAGTGGGGATTCTGCAATGGTAATGCCATTGAATGTCAAAGGGAGATGGTTAGATTCTCTCTTGTTGGAGATGATTATTGCTGGGCACTAGTGTGGCGCAAATGTAATTTGCCGCTCGTCAGCTTAAACCTGAATGGTGTTCAGGTCTTGCTGTAAGATTTATAATCCTATGAAGTTTGAGACATTTTCCTATGTTACAGGCACTATATACATGTGAGTTCATGTTGTGTTTGACTCAGTCACTCAAGATAGTCCAACTCCAGGACATGCAAAGTGTTAAGTGCAAACCGAAGATATTAAAAACTAAATTGTGTTTCTATTGATGGCGGTGGAATTGTGAGAGTCTGTCTATTAAATACCAAAAAATCTGCCAGATGGTTTCTGTGAATTGAGCAGGGAAACAACATCGTGATTGAATTTTGGCTCTGTCTCTGCTGACACCCCTCAGGTGCGTGCACAGTAACCGACAATGAACCACGAGTAGGAGAAGCACAACTTGGCAATAAACCTCCTGCTACCTATCACCATCTGTTGTTGCAAACACTAAATTTATTAATTGTTTCCGTACTTTGCTTATCTTTGTCAGAGGAATGTTTGACACCAACACTTCAGTGATTGCTAATATGTTCAACTCTGGAGCGTTTTATTAAACCTCTGTGTTGGTTCAATTATTTAAGATGAAGAGTCTGAGGCTCAGAGTGGAGCTGCATTGAAATAAGGAGAATATCAGGGAAATCAGGAGGTGGCCATTACTTAGCAATGGGATTGGTTTTTAGAAAGTCCTTCCAAAACCTCGATTAGATTCCAGTCTGTAATTCGCTCCCGGGTATCTGTTGTTCTATATATAAACCACCCCAAACCCCTCGATTAGATTCCAGTCTGTAACTCACTCCTAGGTATCTGTTATTCTATATATAAACCACCTGAACCCCTCGATTAGATTCCACTCTGTAACTCAATCCCGGGTATCTGTTATTCTATATATAAACCCACCCGAACCCATCAATTAGATTCCAATCTATAACTCAGTCCTAGGTATCTGTTATTCAATATATAAACCCTCCCGAACCCCTCGATTATTTTCCGGTCTATAACTCACTCCCGGGTATATGTTATTCTATATATAAATCACCCCGAACCCCTCGAATAGATTCGAGTCTGTAACTCACTGCCGGGTATCTGTTATTCTATATATAAGCCACCCCAAATCCCTCGATTAGATTCCAGTCTGTAACTCACTCCCGGGTATCTGTTATTCTATATATAAACCCCCTGAACCCATTGATTAGATTCCAGTCTATAACTCACTCCCAGGTATTTGTTATTCTATATATAAACACTCCCGAACCCCCCGATTATATTCCAGCCTGTAAGCCATATTTACCAGGTCTGACCTGCCATCCATATGGTGATGGCCCACTCACTACCATTGGCTGGAACATCCTCTTGGCTACCTTGGAAGAATTGGGTGTTGATTATCCATCCAGTGACTTTGGTGGAAACATCTCATCCCCTCTTTGTTATCATTGTTGTGGGTCTTAGATGAAGTTGTTCATGATCTGGACTTGCAGATACTGCAGGATGCAAGCTGTTGCTAAACTCTACCTTTTATAAATATTATGCTAACTATGTACAATACAGACTTAGCATGGTGTTCAACATTGAACTATCTCTTTCCATGCTCTATTGTCAAGTGATGCTACATCACTGATGATGTAGACTATATATTTACACATTTAACATTGACCCTTTATACTACATCTCCCCCCAAGTCTCTGCGTCCAATAAATACAGTATTTACATTATACTACATCTCCCCCTGATGCCTCTGCCTTCATCCCTGGTTTACAGAGATAAGCGTTGTGGTAGTTTCACCAATCTCCCTAACCTTGTTCTCATCTCTCTCAGAGCCTGCATATGATTCAAGTTCTCCATGTTCCCTCTCAAGCTCTGTAGAATAACATGTGAATTTTCAAAGACTATTGGTTCTCTGTTCAGGTTGCCTTCCTGATCATATGGGTAGTTAGTTCATTCCATTGATGTTCTTCATCTTGTACAGATAAGTGCACTTCTGTTTCTTCTCACTATTCCACTTTCGGTCTCTACAAGATAAGTTCTCAGACTTTGTCCCTTTTCTAGTACTTAGCCTTCTCGGTTCTGGTCTCAAATCCAGACTGATTCACCTGGATGGAGTTTTAATAAATAATGCACTCCATGGTGGCAATTGTAGTTTCTGGGTTGATTATACAATACTCATCCTCCGTCTCTCTTATTCTTTCTATACCAGTGCTTTTTGACATGGCATAAATGTGTTGGAAGTATAGGAAGTTGAGTCCATGGTCTTCTTACCATCTGAAGTCCTGTTGGAGCCAACCCATTCTGAAGCGGTGTGGAATGGTAGTTCAACAATGCTGAACTGATATCATCATTCTTTCTCAACAAAGCTTTTACCATTATTACTTCTCTCTCGGCCTCACCATTTGTTTGCGGATACCTGGGTGAGCGGGTTGTGTGGACAAATCCATAGCCTTCTGTAAATTTCTTGAACCCTTTATTCACAAACTGTGGACCATTTCTGAAAATGACAAGATCTGGAATGTCATGTGTGGCAAAAATTTCTTTAGTGAATTAATGACTGATTCTGAGGTGGGACCATGAAGATGTTTAACCTCAATATATCTGGAATTATAGACAACAACTATGGGGAGTGTCTTCCCCTTGAGCTTGAAAAGGTCCATTCTGAGATGTTCCCACAGTCTGGATGGGAATGAGGATACCATCAGCATTTCTTTATGTTCTTGCCATTCAATTGTTCTAACATTTCCTCTAGTGATTTCGGGATCCCTAGCCACCAGACTGAATTTTGTACTCTAGCATGACACTTTGTAATGTCTAGGTGTCCGTGGTGTATTCTCTGAAGGATCTTGAGTCTGAGGACTCTTGGTATGACCAACCTGCCGTCATAAATTAGCAAGTCACCATGACATTAAGATGTCTTCATTGCTGGCAGTATTGTTTCAGGATAAGATTGTTTGGAACATATTCTGGCCATCCATTTTTGCAATATTCTCTAATATTAGCATCTTCTTCATCTGTTATCTGTGCTTGTTGGATTTCATTCAGCCTTTGTAGTTCCATCTTTCTGGATTTGAAAGAGTGCTTCTCCTAGTCCATTTCCTGATGCACCCACAACAGCTAATGTGGGCAGTTCTGGGCCATAGCGAGCCGATATGTCTGGTAAAATGAGCATCTCTTTTATTTTTTGGAACAAGATTTATTGATGTTCTCTCCAACACCATGTGTGGCTGCTGTAGTGGTTTGTTCACATGTGCCAGATTAAGCAGGAGCTTCCCTACATGACTGACCATGCCCAGGAAGCGTTGAAGCTCTGTAATGATGTGGGATGGTGGAAAATCTTTGACTGCCCCGTTTTTTTGGGGATCGGCCCTGCTGCCTGATGCATGAACAATTTGTCCCAGAAATGTAATGGTTGGTTGTGAGAACTCACACTTATTGTTGAGCGTTAGCCCGGAAGCGATATCTCCCAATGGGAAGCGATATCTCCCAATGGGAAGCGATATCTCCCAATGGGAAGCGATATCTCCCAATGGGAAGTGATATCTCTCAATGGGTGTGATAAATGTAGTCAGTAGTTTGGTTTCCTTGTCCAAAGGTAGTTGCCAAAAGCCACAGTTTGCGTCCAACTTTGTAAAAACAGCACTTTTTGCAACCTTCGCCAGACTTTCATCCACAGATCCATTGGGTGGATCGCCCTTTTCACTGCCTTGCTTAAATGTGTGAAGTTAACACAGATTGGCAGAGTGAGCTGTTTGATTTCAGTGCCTGAACACCGGCTTGTGGGTTTGGTTACAGGTGAGATGCTCCCTGATGCAGCATTGACTCAGTTTCTTGTTTCAACTTCAGTTAAGGTGGGTGGGGAACCTTCCCCGGGGTGAAGAAGTACACTGGTTTTGTATCTGGTCTCAATGTGATGTGATAGGTTATTTCCTGCTTCCCCAGATGCCTGGATAGTTTCAGGAATTATGTCCTGAATTCTTATCATTCTTCCTGGCTTCCTAATTCATCAACTTTCCAGGTGAGTTGTAGATCTGTACAAGCTTTTCAATTTAACCGTCAACACTCTTGGTTGTGGGTCATGTACGAAGTTTCTGGGATTTCTCTGTCTTTGTAATGAAGTTTAGCAGTCAACTGTCCCTTGACCTTCAGCTGAACCTGCATTCATCTAGCCGATGGCTGGAGTGGGACAGGGAGATAATGGGACAGGGAGAGAGTGGGGCAGGGAGAGAGTGGGACAGGGAGAGAGTGGGACAGGGAGAGAGTGGGGCAGGGAGAGAGTGGGACAGGGAGAGAGTGGGGCAGGGAGAGAGTGGGACAGGGAGATAATGGGACAGGGAGAGAGTGGGGACAGGGAGATAATGGGACAGGGAGAGAGTGGGGCAGGGAGAGAGTGGGACAGGGAGATAATGGGACAGGGAGAGAGTGGGGACAGGGAGATAATGGGGCAGGGAGAGAGTGGGACAGGGAGATAATGGGACAGGGAGAGAGTGGGGCAGGGAGAGAGTGGGACAGGGAGAGAGTGGGACAGGGAGAGAGTGGGGCAGGGAGAGAGTGGGACAGGGAGATAATGGGACAGGGAGAGAGTGGGGACAGGGAGAGAGTGGGACAGGGAGAGAGTGTGGCAGAGACAGAGTGGGACAGAGAGAGAGAGGGGCAGGGACAGAGTGGGACAGAGTGGGACAGAGAGAGAGAGAACGAGAGGGAGAAAGACTAAAAGAGATACATTTGAGGGTCGCATCCTGGAACTGCACCAGGAGAAAGAGAGAGACTTGGGAGAGAAATTGGAGCATTGTGAGACTGGAGAGAGAGAAATGGGACAGAAAGAGTGCGGAAAGACTGTGGATGGGGAAAATTTCACTAAAAAAAGCGTGACAATTCATCTCTTAATAGAAAACTGGGACTGAATTATAATCAGTTTATCTTATGTCCCACTCAAACTGCAAGCCAGCGATTGCTTTTACAGGAGGTTATGTTTGATATTAAAACAGAGTCTGTCATGAACAAGATGAAAGAGCAGCAGACAAGAATATATTAAAGGTGCCTAAGGTGCTGTGACTGCTCTGGTATGGTCAGTGAGAGCGGGAGGGAAGATAAAACAGTGTTAAGTACAATATAACGCATGTGTCGTAGCAACGTGTCTATTCTGTAAATGAATTCATTGGGCATTGATTACTCTCCAGACATGGCCCAAGTGTCCAATCCTCACATGGACATCTGGACCTTAGTGGTTACAAAGGGAAATGGAACATGTGTTTGGTGTCAAAATGACTCCTTTCTTCAATGTCCCTGTAATGTAATAGCACCAGAGAGTTTTACACGTGTGTCTGACCTCTATTCAACATGAGAGAGTTGTACACGTGTGTCTGACCTCTATTCAACATGAGAGAGTTTTACACGTGTGTCTGACCTCTATTCAACAAGAGAGAGCTTTACACGTGTGTCTGACCTCTATTCAACATGAGAGAGTTTTACACGTGCGTCTGACCTCTATTCAGCACGGCAAGAGAATGGATTCTTAGTGGAATCTCGGTGACAGCAGCTCCACTGAAAGTCACCTCTTCCCTGGAAGGCCCCAGGATAAAGGACTCACCTACCTAGGCCTCAACCTTCTTTCACATTCCGGAACCTTCTTTCACATGCTGCCTCCTTTCTCTTTGTGCAGCCCAGTTACTGCCGTTACTCTGGGGCCCATTGAATCTCAGTTGATTCAAGTTATTGTTGCCTGTGAGGTTCATGAATTAAATATCAGAGAATAGTATATTGGCCATGACTTTGCTGCTTGAATCTCACAGTAAACTATACAAGGGTGGCTTGACCTGTTGATGGGTCTCCACTGATCCCTGAGAGTCAATCACTGCCTCAGATTCCATTTGCACTTCATTTGTGGATGGTTTGATGACATTCTCGTTTCTTTCAATGTTTGGAAGGCATTTTGACTTGGGTCTTGGGCCTTCTTGGCAATATCTGCTCAAGCTGTTGTTCCCTCCACAGGCGGAATGTGAAGGAAGGTTCCAGAATGTGAAAGAAGGTTTCATTCCACAAATAAAGACCAGGATTCCACAGTTGCTGTCAATAAAATTCTCAGGACCTGGCACAGCTGAGCGAGAATGAAAAATCACAGTGGAAGATGAGAAAAAGTGACTGAAGTTCCATTCCATACCTACACCCATCAAGATTGAGATGTAAAACCATAGAACCATAGAAAAGTTATGGCACAGAAAGAGGCCATTCAGCCCATCGTGTCTGTGCCGACCAAAATGAGGAAAAAGGAAGTAGCCAATCATTTTAATCCCATTTTCCAGCACCCGGTCTGTAGCCTTGCAGGTTACAGCACTTCAGGCACAGATCCAGGTACCTTTTAAATGAGTTGAGGGTTTCAGCCTCAACCACCAATTTAGACAGTGAATTCCAGACACCCACCACCCTCTGGGTGAAAAAGTTTTTCCTCATGTCCCCTCTAAACCTTCTATCAATCACCTTAAATCTATGCCCCCTGGTAATTGACCCTCAGCTAAGGGAAACATGTTTTTCCTGTCTACCCTATCTAAGCCCCTCATAATTTTGTGCACCTCAATATGTCACCCCTCAGCCTCCTCTGCTCTAAGGAAAACAACCCCAGCCCATCCAATTTCTCCCCATAGCTGCAATTTTCAAGCCCTGGCAGCATTCTTGTAAATCTCCTCTGCATTCTCTCCAGAGCAATTATGTCCTTCCTGTAATGTGGTGACCAGAGCTGTACACAAAATTCCAGCTGTGGCCTAACCAGTGTTTTATACAGTTTCAGCATTACATCCCTGCTTTTGTATTCAATAGCTTGTCCAATAAAGGGAAGCATTCCATATGTCTTTACCACCTTATCCACCTGTCCTTCCACCTTCAGGGACCTGTGGGCATGCACTCCAAGGTCTCTCACTTCCTCAACCCATCTCAATATCCTCCCATTTATTGAGTATTCCTTTGCTTTGTTTTCCCTCCCCAAATGCTTTACCTCACACTTCTCTGGATTGAATTCCATTTGCCACCTTTCTACCCACTCAGCCAAACTATTGATATCATTCTGGAGACAGCAGCTATCCCTTTCACTATCAACTACATGGCCAATTTTTGTGACATCTGCAAATTTCCCAATCATACCTTCCACATTTAAGTCCAAGTCATTACTATATACAACAAACAGAAAAGGCCCAAACACTGGACCCTGTGGAACACCACTGGAAACCGCTTTCCACTCACAAGAACATCCATTGACCTTCTGTTACCTAGCGCGGAGCCAATTTTGGATCCAACTTGCCACCTTCCCCTGTATCCCATGGGATCTCACTTTTCTAACCAGTGTGCGATGTGGGACCTTGTCAAATTCCTTACTAAAATCCATGTAGACAACGTCCACTGCACTACCTTCATCAATCCTCCTTGTTACTTCCTCAAAAAATTCTATTAAGTTAGTAAGACACAATCTTCCCCTAACAAAACCAAGCTGACCATCCCTGATTAATCCGTGCCTTTCTAAGTGACAGTTTATTCTGTCTCTCAGAATTGATTCCAATAATTTGCCCACCACTGAAGTCAGACTGGCCGGTCTATAATTTTCTGGCCCAATCCTCGCATCCTTTTAAAATATTGATGCAACATTTGCAGACCTCGCCTGTGTCTAGTGAGGATTGGGAAATTATCCTCAGAGCATCCGCTATTTCCTCCCTGGCTTCCTTCAACAGCCTGGGATACAATCCATCTGGCCCTGGTGATTTAGCCAACCTCAAGGATGCCAGTCCCTCCAGTACTTCCTCTCTCGTTATCCTTATTGTATCTAACTTTCCTCCTCCTTAACTAGAATGTCTGCATCATCCCTCTCCTTAGTGAAGACAGAGACAAAGTACTCATTGAGAACCCTGTCCACATCTTCAGCATCAACTGACAAGTTACCATGTACGTCTCTGATAGGCCCGACCCTTTCCTTAGTTATTCTCTTGCTCTTAATGTACTGGTAAAACATCTTTCGGCTTTCATTGATTTTACCTGCCAATATTTTCTTGTATCCTCTCTTTGCTTTCCTAAGTTCCTTTTTTATTTCACCCCTATACTTTCTATACCCCTCTAGGCGTTCTACAGTATTAAGCTTTTTGTGACTGTCATAAGCTTTCTTTTTCTGCTTTATCTTGGTCTGGATGCTTCTGGGTAATCAGGTCTCATGAAGAGATATTAATGTCTATAATGTTATTGGAAATTATTTTTAAATTGGACTTGTAGTAGGGTCTGTGTCTATTTGTGTGTCTGTGTGCGTCTTAATTGGGTTAAAGCCAGCTAATCTGGGTGCTTTGATGTATAGGAGTTTTGAAATGTTAATTAGATAAACGTAAGGAGTTGAAGGTAAAGAGTACATTGGCATTTGTTGAATAAACCATTCAAAAGAATGGGAGAAATCTTGCACCTAGCACGAAGATGCCAAGCAATGTGTTTATTTTTCAGTTTACCAATAGTGTAATGAATGGAATTAAAGAATTATTGTTAGAGAGGTAAAATTTTTTAAAACCTAGTAATACAATGGAAAATTTACATTTAAAGGGGAAGCTAGGTATTAATAGAAAGGAGTTTGTGTGTGTGGGTCAGAGGCATGTAAGATCTAACCAGCCTGTAAACCTAGGACTGCGGCTGCAAATTGCAAGGAACCTCATTTTGAATTCATAAGGTCAAATGTGCTTTGCCTGGTGTCTGTTTAAAGTCTATGGGTTACTGTTGCCTTGGTGAAGATTTGCTTGTGGGTGATTAATTTGGGGATTTGTTTAAGAGTTATTATGACAGTAATTTGTATGTCTACAAATTAATAAATGTTCAATTTACTTTATATAAAAATCCTCTTGAGGCTTTGTGGTTTTATTCCTGAATTCAGAGCTACATCTCAAACATAACAATTGAAAATATAGGTTTCAACAGTTGTTCAAGTTTCCCTCTTGGATTTAAACAACTCAGCCTTTACCAGCTGCTGTGTTAAACACAGGGGGCTCTAGGTTTGGCAGTCCCACCCTTTTTCTTTGTGGGGACATGTCTACACTGTGCCCGTAGAATTTCACTTTTGAATACCTCCCACTGATTTGACACCATTTTCCCTTCTGGGAGCTTGTGTCCAGCCCAATTTCGCCAGCTCACCTCTCAGCTTTGAGAAATTTATCTTCCCCCAATTTAAAACTTTTACTCCTGTTCTATCTTTGTCCTTTTCCACTATGATGCTAAATCTAACTATATTCTGGTCACCATCTCCAAAATGGACCCCCACCACCACTTCATCCACTTGCCCAGCTTCATTTCCTAAGACTAAATATAAAATTGCACTCCCTCTCATTGGGCTTGTTATGTGCCAGCTGAAAAAGTTCTCTCGAAACCTGTTCAAGAATTTTGTGCCCTCTGTGCCCTTCACACTGTTTGTATCCCAACAAATATTAGGGTAGTTGAGGTCTCCAACTATTACTGCCCTATTGCTTTTGCGCTCAGAAATTTGCCTACATATTTGCTCCTCTAACTCTCTTCCACTATTTGGGAGTCTATAGTGCACTCCAAGCAATGCGGCTGCCCCTTTTTTATTTCTGAGCTCAACCCATCTGTGTGAGGTACTGTTCATTTGTACTGATTTATTTATGGATACGAATGGAGAGACTGAAGGAATTGACGTTGTTCTCCTTAGAACAGAGAAGGTTAAGAGGAGATTCAATTGAGGTGTTCAAAATCATAAGGGGTTTTCGTAGAGTAAATAAGGAGAATCTGTTTCTACTGGCAGGAGGGTCAGTAACCAGAGGGACACAGCTTTAAGCCAATGCACAAAAGAACCAGAGGGAGAGATGAAGAAACATTTTTCTACACAATGAGTTGTTGTGATCTGGAATGTGCTGCCTGAAAGGGCAGTGGCAGCAAGTTCAACAGGAACTTTCAAAGGAGATTGGATAAATACTTGAAGAGGGGAAAAAAATGACAGGGCTATGGGGAAAGAGCAGGGGGAGCGGGACCAACTGATAGCTCTTTCAAAGAGCCAGCATAGACATGATGGGCTGAATGGCCTCTTTCTGTGCTCTATCATGTTATAAGCCTGCATTAGAGAGTCCACATTCTCTGATAATTGCTGCAGGGAACATCACCCTCGTCATTATCACACAGCTGCTTGTGGGATCTTGCTGTGTGCAAATTGGCCGCTGCGTTGCCTACATTGCAACAGTGTCTACACTTCAAAAGTAAAGCACTTTGGGATGCCCCGAACTTGTGAAAGACGCTATAGAGATGCGTGTCTTTTGTTGAGACAATCCTGTGATTTAGGCTGCTCTCTCTCCTCATCCTCCCTGTGGGAAATGCTGAGCTGTTGTTTCATATCACACACTCAGGTCTCTGTTCTTTCAGAGAGAGGCGTGATCCACTGATGAACACTACACAGAGTTATGGATGTTTCAGCAGTGAATAATGCGTCTATAATTTAGTCCTAGGGATCAGGTGACTACCATGATGCAGAGAAAGAAACTTGAGCTGCTAATGGATGTCAACAGATCTCTAGAATAAATTGCAGACTTGAACTCACTCTGCAGCACCTATAATTTTTTATAATGTACTTACTGCAGATTGAATAAAAAGCTCATGAGAGTGGAAAACAGACCTAAAATTATGGTGATTGAGGCTCTGGAGGAATATTGTGAAACCTGACTTATACTTCACAAAAATACAGTCACATTAGTCAAAGCAAGCTAAAATAAGGAAATTATTTTTTAAAAAGAGAATTAGAGATATCCGCTTATTCATGCAGTGTTACGAGAAAAGAGACACTCAAACAGAAGTGTTGGGAACAGGTTAAGCATTCATATCTGCACCTTAAGGATTGCCAACTCTCCAGAATTGCCCTGGAGTCCCCAGGAATTAATGATTAATCTCCGGAACACTGCTGGGAGCAAAAACCCAGAGAGAAAAATCATAGCAGCATTTCAAAAAAAAGTTCTGATTTTTATTCAATTTTGCTTAAATGCTTGTTTTTTTCATTAGCTGTGGGAGTAATGGCTGTTTGCCAGAATCATCCAATCAGATTCAGTTTGCTTTGCAATCAGCGTGGGAGGGCGGGGCATTATGAAGATGGACTTGGCGGGTGACCAATGGAGAGGACATCGGGCCAGGACGTTTGGATGTCATTTGTTGAAACCTCTAGGATTGTGGCTAATCAGTGTTGTCAATCCAATCTGAGCCTCCTAACCTGTGGATCAGGATTGGAGCTCAGAATCTAGGCTGACATCCAAGTGCAGTGCTGAGGGAGTGCTGCACTGTTGAAGGTGTTGTTCTTCAGAAGAAGTATGCGCCCAAGGCTCTTTTTGCCTATTCCTGTGATCCAACTGGAATCAAAGGGTTCCATGGCACTATTCAAAGAGAATTCCCAATGTCCTGATTAACATTCCTCCCTTAACTAATACAGGCAAAGGCAGATCAACCAATCATCCATTCCCACACTGGTTGAGCAACCTTGCTGTATTTTCCCAGTATAATAACAGTATAAAGGCTGGATTACTAGTCTAGCAATGTAACCACTACACTACTGTAGATGGAAAAGACATTTGAAAGACAAAATGGCCCAAATTTTACAGTCACTAGTGAAGCAGCAGTGCACACTGTTCATCTTACTTACAGCTCCCTGCAGGTTTTTACTGGACTTTTTAGCAACAATTTACAGTATGTAGAGATATTTTTCAGTATATCGACCTCTCCAGGAGATCTGCATGAGCTGGTCAAGCAACCAATTAGATTGAAGAATCCTCACTGAGATACACAGAGTTGAAACCAGGAAGTATGGATTAGAATATTTGGTTTAACATTAAGTCATGTAATCAAGGTCGAAAGCAAAATAAAGTGTGGTATAAAAAGATGGGAATAAGAGAATGAGATAAAAGAGATAGAAAAGGTTAAAAAAAAGTTTTTAAAAAATCTCCAACAATAATTAAATTTTGCGCGAATGAAACTTCAGGCTTGTTAAAGTATATTTTCAGTGCCAGAGAGGTTGTTTTGTAATAACTAAGATTTATCTCACTGTTACCTGACCTCACCAGCACTGACTATTTCTGCTGTCTAGTGGGTAACTAGTGAGTAAGTACAGCAACTTGACACTCTGAACACTGAGTCTCTTGGTGAGATACCTATCCGGCAAAGTTTGTGGTTGTGCTGGGTAAATCAGATAGCAACTTCCTATTTCCCCATTTAACTGTGTATGTGCAAAGTCCAGAAGTTTCTGTCCAATTTATTCCATAACAGCGGTGAGTTCCAATTGCTGCTTACTGACTTTCTGCCATAAAATCAGGTCCATTAAACTGCTGGAGAGCAGGAAAAGAACAGGAGTTAGAAATATTTGTGCAAAATTGGTAGAAAGGGTGATTAAACTTGTTAAGTGCTTGTTAAACAGCTGCTGTAAACATTCTGCAAAGATGAAATTCTTCAGACATTCAGAATGGGAGGAAGTGAAGTGAGAAACAGCAGGTTGTAAACAGCAGGAAAGCAAAGGGAACTGATTCATTGGGGATTTCTGATCACAGCCACAAACTGATCCTTTCATCTAAGTGGAGACTGAGGAGTGGGAGATCTGGGAGGGCTTGGTGAATTAACGCAGTAACTGGATGCAACACAGGCTCAACACGATAGAGACAGTGAGCGATTACACTGAATGCACACCAAGACCCAACTCGTCAGTGTTCAGAAACCATACAAGTCTCTTCTCATTATAATTAACTTTTCCCACCTTCCTCACACCCCTCCCCATCCCCCTCCGCCCACCACCACCAACAACAATCCCTCTATACCTTTATCCCTGGCAGTGGACATTGGGTGAGTGTGGATACTGAATGAGAGTGAACGCTGGTTGAGAGTGGACACTGATTGGACACTGAATGAGAGTGGGTCTAAGTGGAAGCTGGATGAGAGTGGACCCTGGATGAATGTGGGCATTGGGTGGACACTGGTTGAGAGTGGACACACTGGATGACAGTGGCCACTGGATGAGAATGGGCACTGGATGAGAGTTAACATTGGGTGGACACTGGATGAGAGTGGACACTGGGTGGACACTGGTTGACAGTGGCCACTGGACGAGAGCAGACACTGGATGAGAGTGAGCACTGGGTGAACACTGGATGAGAGTGGACACTGGTTGAGAGTGGACACTGGATGGGAAAGGGCATCGGCAAAATCATAAAATACACATTTTGAAAACAACAGCAGTGTAACAGGTGACGCACAGTGTATTATTCTACCACTAAGTTGGACCAGTGTTTAAGCTGAGCTGTTTCTTTAAAACCAGAAACTATTTGTTTTCTATTTCTATGGCCTGAGTGCACTCCCAGTCGAACGGTGTTTGATTGGGGTCTGTCGATTGGAATGTACTCGTCATGTTCAGGCTCCAGCTCAGAAACATGCAGCATGTTAAGATTGATTTGCATCTGTGACAAAGTGTGAAATCAGGAGCATGGGATTTGGAAAATGCTGAATGCTATTTTTTGCACGCTGATAGTTGTTAACCTTAATGGTTTTAAAATGGATTTTTATTTAAACAAGCTGGAAGAGATTCCTTCATGGTGATTGTTTTGAATATTTTAATCTCTGTGTCATTTCATAAAAAGCAATGTAAAAATTAACAATGCATGAAGATCTTACGTCTAATCATTATCTCACTTGCACTGACACCATGACTCACAATTTCTTTTACCCATTTCCCTTTCATATTCTAATCAGGGCCTCTGTTACCTCACTTTACCCGAACTACACACTTTAAGGTCTGCAGCTGTATGATATGACCTGTCCTTTCCACACCAGATAAATACAACAATAAAAATTCATGTGGTACTTTCAGAGGAATGCTCAATGCTGACTGAAATAGCTCTTGGAACCACATTAATATGTACGTCCTATCACAAACTCATCAATCACAGGTTCCAGCCAGAGTACCTCTTCCACTGCATTTGCAAATACTCAAATATTGGGACATTATTGAATAAATCCTCTCACCTGGAGAAAGGAGCTTAGATATTTGTTAAATATTTATAAACAGGATTTCACTGATATTAAATTTCAAATTCATCTTTATCATTCTGGAAGATGTTCTTTACCATACAGCTCAACTTAATCTGTGTCCTTTGATCCTTCAACAGTACTCACACAGGTCACAGCAGATCATTTCAGGAATCCATTACACTGCTGTGAGAAACAGAGGTAGATATAGAGGGGGTAACAGAGAGAGAGGGAGAGAGAAAAAGAGTGAGAGACATCAAGAGAGTGAGAGCAAACTGACAGAAACATCGCAAAAGAGAGAGACAGAGAGGGAGGGACAGAGAGGGAGGGAGAGAGATACATATAGAGAGAGTCAGAGACAGAGATGTTGGTCAGAGAGAGAGCGAGACAGAGAGTCAGAGAGAGAAACAGAGGGAGAGATAGAGGGACAGAGAAATAGAGGGATAGAGAGAGAGAGCAAGAATAGAGAGAGAGAAAGTGAGAGAGACAGAGAGAAATAGAAAGAGAGATTGTGATAGACAAATAGAGTGTAAAAGAAACAGTGATCATCTTTATGATTAATAAATGAAAGATAATAAAGAAGCCCCAATAGTGTGGAACACAGTCTTTGATTTTTCTCCTAGGCTGCTCTCTGAAGTTTCCAGGAGTTAAAGCCTCTACATCCCTACAATGCTGAGGTCAGGAGGGTTTGTTTCCTGAGGTTAAACCCAGACGAGAGCCAAATGGTCAGTAATGTTTTAAGGTTAATGCAAAATTAGCAACCCTTTCCATTGCTGGCTGGGTCTACACGACAGGATGTCTCTCTGTCCTTCTTAGAAAAGATCAGTGAGTGCAAGCAGAGTTCATTATCTGAATCTCATTATGGACAGAGGAGAAAGATGCGGGATAATTTCCCCCTTTTCTCACCTCTTGGCTGACAACAACTAGATGTATTTTAGAGAAAAGTGTTTTAATCCTTCGAGTGTTGTGGTTTTTAAGAACAGACAGAAAACAGGTTTTCTGGTAAGGTTAAATTAAAAGAAAGGATAAATATTTACTTCTCACACTATCCGAAAATATATGCAACAAACACCCACTCTTCATTCACATAGTCACACACAAACATGCACACATAAGCACGTACATGTAAACACGGAAGCACAAACACGCACACGTAAACACATACAAACAAAACAAACATGCACGTGCACACACACGAGAATAGATGATTTCTAAAGATGTAGCATACACCTAGTTACCTTACAGAGTAACCAGAGGTCACTTCTAATCATTGCTCAAGGTGATAGTTGAAATGTTGCGGACCTGAGCGATTCTCTCTCGGTGCACTGAAAAAAAATGGAAGTCAGATGTTTCTGGTGTTGAATTCACACTGATTCACCCCAAACAACAGCAAGCTTCTGGCTTCCTAGTCAAAGTTTCCCAAGCTCCTGTACTGAAGGACTATACTCTTAAAGGTAAAACAAATAACTCTCTGCTTAAGGTGACTTTTGGGGGAGAGTCCTCCCTTGAGCTGGTTGAGATATGACTCCCCCCTAGTCTTCAAGTCCCAGGCAGACCTACCCTGGCCTATCCTTGTGGATTAATAAGATACTTCCAGGTATTTCTTATCACAACTCAGTTTTTGTCATGCGACAGCAGCATCAATGTTTTCAATTGTCCACACAATGGGTTGATGGCTAAGCAATTTGCCGCACGACTGAGGGTGTTTCATAACCTTGTAACATTCCAGCCATGAGTAGCCGCCAAAATGTTTTTATTTGTAATTTTGCCTTCACGGGGCCATCAAGTCTAACAATCATTGTTACTTTGAGTCTCTTCAATGGAAGGTCTTCCAAGATCATTTACATTTTAGTGCCTTTCCATAGATATGTCCAGACATGAAGTTAGTCCCTGTCTGCAGAAACTGCAAAAGAAGTCACCCGACCCTCTGGGGTGCATTTTGTGAAGGTAATGGTCCAACTTTCAGGCTGCCTTTTAAAAATAAAGTGTCCATCTTCCTAAGAAGGTTTGACATGACTGTGACAATCTGCTACAGACTACAGTTCCCACCTCTTACACTGTCCCTGCTTTATCACAGACAATCACCAAAATCAGGGAAATGCTACGAACCATTCCACAACACCACTGAACTCAATTGCAAAGGCAACGCTTTGAACAAATGAAAACACCCAGGCCTGGATTTTCGCTCCTGGATCAGGTGGGCAGAGACAGGAGTATCTCTGGCTCTGCACACCTGACCTTTAAAAACGGCCACCCCACAGGTCAGATTTTCGTTCCTGGCGGTGGGCTGGATTAGACTTTGGGCCTGCTGCCCCCGGAATGCGTGTGGAGGCTGCCGCTTGTGGAGATGGGCTGGGCGGAGGGCCTGCCTCTGTGCTCCGGCACTTTGTTGAATTAAATAAGAAAAGAATAAAACAAAAATCAGCGCCCCCAACCTTCACCCTTCAAGCTCCTCCACACATTCCCCATGCCCCATCTATGCCAGCCTTTGCCATCTCATGCCCCCACCCACTCCCCATGGCTCCCATACCCCCTATGTCAACCTATGCCCCCCTACACATGCTCATGTCCCCTCAACCTCTCTATGTCAACCCATGGCCCTATATGCCCCTATGCCAACTTAGTGCCAACTCATGCCAACCCATGCTCCACCACCCTTTGCACTTACCCCTTCCATGCCAACTCGCCTAGGATCTGTTGACAGTTCTTTGACAGTTCCAATGAATTTATGCACTTTTTATGCACAATTATCGGCAGAATTTTCCTCCCCATTGGGGGATAGTTCAGGAGTGGGTGCGTGGAGGCGCGCCTCTGATCGGCGCCCCCGATTGGGAGCGCGCCACCATTTTACGTGGTTGGGCCAATTAAGGCCCACCCAGCGTGACGTCTGCAAGGAAGCGCTATGTGCTCCCTGTGCGGGCTGGGGGATTCGCTGAGCCGAGAGTGCACTCTTTCACACGTGCGCACGAAAGAGCTCACTCATCTCCCTGAGGCTAAGTGCAGCCTCAGGGAGATCGACTCCAAATGTAAAAATGCTAAAAATAGAAAAATAAAATTCCCCTGACGTGCCCCCTCATATGATACTGTCACATGAGTTGGGATATGCCCAACACTTTTTGTTAAACTTTTATTAAATTTTTAAAAACCTACATGAAACCTCATCCCGCCTGTGGATGAGGTGTGATGCTTTCTCTGAAGCCCGTCAGGGCTTCCGGTCTGCCCCGCCAGCCTTAAGGTTGGACGGGCAGGTTCATTAATGATGTTAATGACTTTGTCAATGGCTTCAATTGGCCGTTGACAGGTCGGCGGGCGCACAGCTGATTCGGCTGCGCCCCCACTGAGCTGAAAATAGAAATGGGGCGCGGTGACGTCGGGAGTTCTGCCTGACATCATCCTGTGTCATTTTACACATCGGCGAGCAGGCCCCACCCACCCCCCTGCTCACCGACCAGGAAGTCCTGCCCTATGTTTACTTTTAACAATCCCAAAGGGGTACCCTGGCTATCCAAACCAATCCACTAAGTTGAGACCAGCTCTTACCTGGTCTCATCCGACACATTCTGGGTTTCACACGCCTGGCCTACCAAAATCCCACTTCAGTGGAGGCAGCTGGTGATTTAAATGGCCAGTGGTCTCCACAAACCAGCGTTTGAGAACACCAGCCCAACTCCAGTCCTCCCCCCATGAAAACGGAACATGCCCTGTTTGGGGGCGGGACTTAGAACTTTTGTCCATGTCTGGGATTTTTTACCATGATGGGGAGCCTGTCTCCATTGTGGTGAAAATATGGGCCCCGGTCTATATGGAAGGTGAAAGCTTCACCATCTTAACGTTCAAAAGTTGCCACCAGCTCCCTCTGTTCATGCTTTTCAACTGATTAACTCTACTGAACATACAACACTTACTACCAAGTATTTACAGTGGAGAAACAACCCATTTAGATCAACTCCTCTGCACTGATGTTTATGCTCCACACAGGCCTCCTCCCACCCTCTTCATCTCCCCCTATCAGCGTATCCTTCTATTCCTTTCTCCCTCATGTGTTTATCCAGCCTCCCCCTTAAATAACTCAATACAATTCACCGCAACCACTCCCTGTGGCAGCGATTTCCACATTCTCCCCACTCACTGAGGAAAGGAGTTTCTCCTGATTTAACAGTGACTGTCAGATATTGATGACCCTTCATTTTGGTCTCTCCCTGCCACAAGTGGAGACATTTCCTCTAAGTCTATGGGTGGGATTTGCCAGCTCTGCCTGCTGCTGGGATCACCCTGACCCACCGTAAGTCAATGGAACTTTGGCTGGGTGGCCGCGTCCCCCGGGGTGCCTCCCATCAGAGCTGGGCTGGAAAATCCTGCCCTGTACCTTCTCAACGCCAGCCAGCTGTTCCTGTTGCTCCATCTCATTTTCCTTTGCTAAAGTACACATTTCAAGTGTCACTGAAGCTCATCTGCTAACTGAATCACTCTGATAGGTTGTGGCCACGTGTACTGGAGCAAAGGAGGGGTTCGCAACAATTTGGAGATGAAGCAGCGAGAAATTGTCTGTGTGTCTCAGCAACACATCAGGCCGTGCCTCCTACCCACTGAGCCACGGGGAAACTGGGGGCTTTAGTACTTTTCAGTGGAAGCCACGGTAAATGTAGCCTTAGAAATGTCCTGCAGTTTTAATCTTCCCCTATGGTGACACTGTGCGATGTTTACCCAAACTCATTTTCCTGTCGTTTATTACTGAACAATAATCATCCCATTGACAGACTGAGGCAGCTTTCCTACTGTCACTGCAGGCAAACTTCATCTGTCCACGCTCTGTGAACACTCAGTAATACCCGGAAGCACATTCTATTGAATAATTGATAGCTGGGAGCCCGCTACACAGCAATAATTCAATTGATAGATGACTGTAGCCCCCTCCCCACTCTCCAGATTAAATTACATATTGTAAATCACTCCCAGGGCTGTATCTGTTAGTTTACAGAAAGTTGTGGCTATTTTAAAGGAGGTTTGGATTCTGTGTGCCAATGGACAAAGCAGTTTGCAGTGTTTGCTAGCGAAGTTTACTACACAGGATTTTTTCCCTCCCTCCCAGTTTTCTCCCATTGAGAATCTACAGTTGAAGCCAGTGTCTTAACTCACAGCTATTCCCATTCCCCTGTCACCCAGGGGAGATGGTGACATAGAGGTAATGTTGCTGGACTAGTAATCCCAAGGCCCAGGCTAATGCTCTTGGGATATGGTTGGATGGGCAGCTTTCTCAATAGGGTTAATTAGTTAATTAATGGCCTTAACAGGTCTTTGACAGTCAGCTGCACACCCGCTGAACTGAAAATCTAAATGACGCGCGGTGACGTCAGGATGCAAGCCCGGTCACCCCGCGTCATTTTACGTCTCAGCAAGCAGACCCCGCTCCTGTTCACTGAGCCAAAAATTCTCCCCTATAACGTAAACGCTACCCCTTCTTAAACCCCTCTACACAAACCCGCGGGCGCGCACACGCACACACATGCACACACACACGACATACAAAACATGGATTTTAACGGTGAGATAAAACAGTTCAATAACACCAATCCGGAGTTCAGGATCAGATGGGTTGACTTTGATTTATTTTTCCCAAGTTCCTTGCAGGTTGTTGTGGCTGACAGCAGGTGGTCTCCCAGCACTTGCATTCTGTGGTTCTCTGGTTGAAACTTACTCTTATATCTCTATTTGTGATTTTTCCCCTTTTCCTCTTGACAGGGGTTTCTCAAACAAAGCAGGACACGGTGATGTAAGGAATAGCCAGCTAGCTACTATGGCAGAATCACTGGAGTCTTACAAAACACAGGAGAGAGAGGTTTCAGGTCTTTCCTCTTTTTAGGCTAGGAGCTGATCTTCTGCACTATTCTCACACAAAACCTGGTCACTTGGTCAGGAGCCAATCAAAGCGCCGTCGCTAGGCAGTTCCCTCTTAAACCAGGTCTCCTTTCCAGCACCATTCTGTCCAAACTGGCACGCACTGTTCCATAGTAGCAACATTGTAGATTTTCTTCTTCCTGCTCCAGTGAACACCTCTTTTAAACTGTAGCATGGTAGCTTTTAAAGCTGCAGTCCAATCTTAAAGCCACAGTCCAATCTTAAAGCCACAGTACAAAAAAAATGTTATTTACAACAAAGCATACACTTCCTAACTCAACCCCAGTTTCAATGAGTGTCTCTTTATATCTGCTCATGTGAAGTCCCAATTAATGCCCTTTACCTGCATATAATTAAACACAACTGATATACAACTATCACTTATTGAATGACTTGAGAGGACGAATCTCCTCTTCCTGTCCCTATTTTGTACGTTCTTAACAATCATTGCACTCCAAGAAGTAATCTGTTGTGTGTGGAGCAGTGCGAGGTGTACCGACAGAATAATAAAGTCTTACACTAGTGTAGCCTCTGCTTAATCACTTCAACAATGAAATATTCAGCAGTGAACAGCACAGAAAATGAGAAAGGCAAAAGGAAAAAAAATTATTTGGAAGCCAACCACCTCTTTCTGATGATCAGTAGTCCCGACGTTGGCCTTGACAGAATTGTTCTGTTTAAGTTCCTGTTGAATTGTCTTCCACTTCTTTGGCTTCAGGTTATATTATCTATGAAAGTGTGGGAGAAAGAAAAGTTAAGGTTTGTGTTTGGGGAGGATCTTTCTCCATTTAACATTGTAACAATCGGAATCAAAGCCAATTATTGACAAACATTCTCCAGCACTTTGAACAGCCCTGGACAAAGACCATACTGATTAAAAAAAATATATACTAGCTATGCAGAATAGTGAGCACATGGTTAATTCCTTTTGATAAATTGGGACGTTATTGAGCTGGAATGTTTTCCTAGCTCTCACTGCTGAACTGGCCATGATGTGCAGCCTATTCCATATTACAATTTTAGATTTATTAGGCTGTTTATGTTGGAGATTGTTCTTTCAAAAAAAACCGTACGCATTGATTAACGCACCAAATGCTGAGACTGACAACCCTCGTCACAAACCTCTGCTTTGCTGGAGTCGGTAACCTTGCCAACTGTTTGAAGGATTACCCTGTTCATTGCTACTCCAGGGTGGTTTGAAGTGTCATTTTTCACAGCATCGCGATGCATAAAACAATGTAACTGACAAATTAATGACTGCGTCGCTGGAAAATTATGAATGTGGTTTTATTTAAGTCCATACATTAACAAGTCTAACTTACTGAGGGACAATATGTCAGCTGCTTTTGCTATTCGTTGTACAGAAGGAAACATTTTGCCAATTCAACTCATTTAAAGAAACCGCTTTGACCTCTGGCCATTTTTCGGACCCCTCTTCTACCCACCCCCCCTTCCCCATCTTGACTCTTCACTGTGGGAGTGAGTCCATGGGTGCTAGGGTTCCAACTGTTGCTCTGAGGGCTCCCACTCTTGCACCCAGAGACTGAGTTTGGTTGTAGAGTGCAACATGGTTGAGTCTGATCCTGCCCCATGTCTGCAGCGTGGGAGGTGGGTGGTGTCAGTCAGAGAACCCAAGGGTGGGGGAGGGCAATCGGGGGGAGGTGGGGTGTGATGTCACTGCTGGGCGGGAATGAGATTTCAGAGTTGAATTTACCGCTCCATTATCACCCCGTATCCAGCTGCTGCCATTTCCATCTCATTGTGGGATTGACCTATTCATAATGGGCAACAAGGGCCAGAATTTTTCGCTCGAGCGTGTAATGACCATGTGGTGATGTCGGGCGAGTGTCCCGATGTCATTGCACACCTGGGCGATATTGCAGTCAGTGGATGTGCGCTCGAGTCAGCAGCACGCCCGCTGACAATTAAGGCCCTTATTGAAGTAATTGATTCAAATTTTTCGCTGCCCATCCGACCCTTCAGTTGGCGAGCGGGCGAAAAGGCCAAGCGGACTTTGCATTTTTGGCGAAACCTCACCCACGGGCAGGATGAGGTTTCAACCAGTGATTAAAAAAAAAACATTTTGTGCTCATATTTAACATGTGACAGAGTCACCCGAGGGGACATGTTTTCATTATTTTTCATCTCTTTGTTTTGAGTGCTGAAAACCTTCAGCTCTCTGGGCCCCCACCCTGGCAGCTCTGCAGCGCGCTTTTCCTGCTGGCTGGCTGGTAATTGGCCAGCCAGCGTGAAATCGTGGTCGGGCCCGATTGCGGGCGGTCAGTCAGCTTCTCGATCGCTCCCAGGCCCTCCCACCGCGCCCGCCTGACACGGGCAAAATTCTGCCCAAGGATCTCATCCTGATTGCGGGAAAACCTGATACAATATCCAGATGTCAGTGGATAGAGGGTGGGTTGTACACAGTCAGTCAGGATGGAGTGTAGTGTAGATTTACTTAGAATGATACCTGGAGTTCAAGGGTTAAATTACCGGGAGAGATTTCACAAACTAGGATTGTGTTCCCCGGAATTTAGAAAGTTAAGAGGTGATTTGATCAAAGTTTTCAAAATATGAAGGGGAACAGATAGGCTAGATAGAGAGAAACTATTCCGCTGTTGGGGAGTCTAGGACTGGGGGGGCAGAGTCTAAAAATTAGAACCAGACCTTTCAGGAGTGAAATTAGGAAACGCTTCTACACGGACAGAGCGGTATGTTTGGAACCCATTCCCACTGTTACAACCGGGACTGGAGAAGTGCGCCCACTAACCCCACTACTCCACAGGTTGCACTATAAGTGTCAATATTTAATTCACTCATTAAAATGGCCAATTGTTTACTTTCAGTGTTATTAGAACCAGAATAAAAGGGACTTTAACTGGGCTTCTTTCAGTAAGCGCAGAATGATTGATTTATAATGAAACAAAGCCTCTTTTTGAAAAACAAGTTGCAAAACAGGTTAACATTCAATTTGTAATCCAGAAGTGTAACCATATGACCCTTTAAATCCCATCACACACACACACACGCACGCACACAAAGGACAAAACAAATAGGTTCTCTGCAGGGGTTGGTGTTTAAGGGAAAAAAACACCTTTTAGCCAATGTTAAAACGTTATGAAAATGGATAAAGTTCAAAGGATTTTTGATGCTGTCAATCTGGTGTTCCTGCGTGCAAGGACAGATCACTGATCACAACAGCTGTCTGGAATTTCTTTCCAAAGGAGCTTCGGTGTGGAGGAGAACAGAGTGGAATCAGTGTCCTTGGGGATCTCTCTCTCATCTCAGCTTCTCAGGTTTACAAATATGGATGAGTTATACTGAGACAAGGATCTCTAGCTGGATATTGATAACTACACTGAATTTCAGTTGGGGCAGGGAGAGAGCAAGTTGGGCAACCTTCTCCTTTCTGGTTTATTCCCAAAACTGAGTCCAAAAAACCAAATTAAAAACAGCAAACTCCTCTCAGTCAGGTGGTTTCCAGGAAATCACCAGGACCTCACAGCCTGAAAACAGTAGTTTTTTTTTCTCCAGCAATTAAAGTTCAAGTAAACAAATGGTTCTTATCTTCTCAGGTGCCTTGCAGGTCATTTAGCTGAAGTCATGTGACTTCTTGGAAAAGGCAGTTGGCTTGTAGTCTAAAGTGAACTTATAACCTTTTTTTTTTAAAAAAAAGAAGCCAGGTTAGTTCCCAAGAAAGTGTCCAATTAATTCAATGTCTTTCCAATTTTCAAAAAAACATATGGTTCTTGGAGATATGTATTTAGAACACCACAAACAGCAATTGATTCTGGACCAATTGTAGCTTTCGTCAATCTAAGTTTGATAGATTTTTGTTAACCAAAGGTATTAAGGGATATGGGGAAAATGAGGGTGTACGGAGTGAGGTCACAGATCAGCCATGGCCTCATTGCATAGCATAACAGGTTCAAAGGGCTGAATGGCCTCCTCCTGTTCCTATATTCCACTTTGCCCATTGGCATTCAGCAGAATAACCAATGCTTCTTAAAGGGAAAATGCAGCAAAACATATAGCTTAGCGATATCATTCAGATATTTTCAGGCCTCTCAGTTAGGTGTGGGTAGGTGTATTGATTGAATTTTAATTACAAAGTCTCCTATTCCAAACACCCATACCTCCACACTCCCAACATTGGTCCCCAGTCATGTCCATCCTCACAGTGCCCAGCCCCCACACACCCTCGGGCCTGCTCTGCCATTCAATAAAATCGTGGCTGATCTGATTGTGGTCTCATGTCTCAGTGTCACAGAATCTTTACAGTGCAGAAGGAGGCCACTCGGCCCATCGAGTCTGCACTGGCTCTCTGAAAGAGCATTCCACTTAGTCCCACTCCCCTGCCTTATCCTCGTAAGCTTGCACATTCTTTCTTTTCAGGTAGCAACCAATTTCCTTTCGAATACCTCAACCAACAAACAGTACAGTACAGTCTCAACTCCACTTTCCTGTCTGGACCCCATAACCCTTCTCTATTAAAAATCTATCTAACTCAGCCTTGAATAAATTCCATGACCCGGCCTTCACTGCATTCTGAGGAAGAGAATTCCACAGACTAATGATCCTCAGAGAGAAAAAAATGACTGCACTCCTGTCATTCTGGCCTCTTGAGAGCATCCTCGATTTTAATCGCTCCACCATTGGTGCCCATGCCTTCAGCTCCCTGGGCCCTAAACTCTGGAATCCCCTTCCTAAACCTCTCTACTTCTGCAGATCTCATGTATTTGCATTCATCTCTCTTCCATTTCATTCTCCTTTAGAGTGTTTCCCCTGTGACTCTTGCAGGGACCAGTAAGTTCCCTGACAGTCTGGCCTTCCCAACCTTTCACATACATAGAAAGAACTTGCATTTATATAGTGCCTTCCTCTATCTCAGGACATCCCATAGCATTTCATAGCCACTAAGGTACTTTTGAAGTGTAGTTGCTGTTGTAACGTAGGAAACAAGGGAGCCAATTTGCTCACAGCAAACTCCCACAAACATCAGTGTGATAACCAAACAAATAATCTGTTTGTTTTTAATGTTGATAGAGGGATAAAAATTGCCCAGAACACCAGAGATATCTCCAAGCTCTTTTTCAGAAGAGTGTCTTGAGATTATTTACGCACACCTGAGAGGGCAGAAAGGGACTCGCTTTATCATTGAAAAGGCAGCGTCTCTGACAGTGCAGCACTCCCTCATCCTGGACTTTGTGCTCAAGGCTCTGGAGTGGGACTGCGAACCCACAACCTTCTGACTCAGAGGCAAGAATGCTCTCCACTGGACCTCTATTTATTTCCAAATGCCTTCACTATTTTCTGGTCGGACCTCGCCCTGCCCTTGTTATCTTCACCGTCAGTGTTCCGGTGTGGTTCCCTGCTCTGGCACCATGTGCTAAGATTACTCAGCTGCCAAATTACAGGGAGTGTCACCACTGAGCCACCTATTAAATACCAATCACCACATCGATTTCTAACATGTTAAAAAAGTCTTTATTTTCAATTTGGGATTGCTCGGGCGCATTACCACACAGACTTTTTTTTCTAGACATGCTGAATAGTCTCAGTAAATGGGAGTCAAGGGTTCATAGTTGATGTATGTATGTGCTGAACAGTCTTAAAGGAGAGTAATGCTTCATTAAAAGGTGTTTACACCTCCTCTTCAGGTCAATGTCATTACAGGCCAGACATTGGAAGACACCGATGAACTACTCACTGAGCCTTGGAACCAATGCGGTTTTGATTAGAAGAATAACAGCTAGTAGCTGCTCAGCTGGTAATCACAAATAAACAGGGTCTTAAACCCCCTAACGTTTATTGTATAAGTAAAAAGAAAAGGGTTGCATTACTATAGCCCCTTTCATGACCTCAGGACGTATCAAAGCACTTCACAGCCAGTGAAATACTTTTGTATTGTTGTCACTGGGAAAAGTTTTCCCCCCCGTTAAGGGTGGGGGGGGGGGGGGGGTGGTGGGGGTGCCCCAATTAAGGCCCACCCAGCATGACGTCCACCAGGAAGTGCTATGCACTCCCTGTGCAGGCGGGGGGGGTGGGGATTCCCTCAGCCGGGAGTGCGCTCTTTCACACATGCGCACAAAAGAGCGACTCATCTCCCTGAAGCTAAGTGCAGCCTCAGGGAGATTGTCTCCGATTTAAAACTTTAAATAAAAAGGTTTAAAAATTTTCCCTGCCATGTCCCCTCATGTGACACTGTCAAATGAGTTGGGACATGTCCATAACTTTTATTGAAAGATTTGATAAAAATTTAAATATCCTCATGAAACCTCATCCCGCCCGTGGATGAAGCTTGATGCTTTTTCTGAAGCCCGCCAGGGCTCCCAGCCTGCCCACCAACCTTAAAGTTGGACGGGCAGGTCCATTAATGACCTTAGTTAGTTTTTCAAAGGCCTCAATAGGCCGTTGACAGGTCAGCGGGCGCACAGCTGACTCGACAGTGCCCCTGCTGACCTGGAAATTGAAATGACGCGGGGTGATGTCGGGAGTTCCGCCTGACATCATCTCGCATCAATTTACATATCGGTGACCGGGCCCCGTCCCCACTCACCGACTGGAAGACCCTGCCCACTGTTGTAGAAAATGCAGCAGCTAATTTGTGCACAGCAGGATCCCACAAACAGCAATGGTGCAATGACAAGACAATCTGTTTTTATCATGTTAGCTGAGAGATAAATATTGTCCAGAACACTGGGGGGAACTCCTCCCTGTGGAGTGTCTTCAACACATAAAAAGGACTTCAAAGCAAGTACAGCTATTTTTCTATGACTGGTAGTCCTGTATGTAAAGAGGAATTGGCCAGAACATTTTACAAAACGAAACTTGATTAAACCAGGGTGAAGAGTCCTCGGCCCAACCATCTTCAGCTGCTTCATCAATGACCTTCCTTCCATCATAAGGTCAGAAGTGGGGATGTTCACTGATGATTGCACAATGTCCAGCACCATTCACGACTCATCAGATACTGAAGGAGTCCATGTCCAAATGCAGCAAGACCTGGACAATATCCAGGCTTGGGCTGACAAGTGGCAAGTAACATCGCACCACCCAAGTGCCAGGCAATGACCATCTCCAACAAAAGAGAATCCAACCATCACCACTTGATGTTCAATGGAATTACCATCACTGAATCCCCCACCAGCAACATCCTGGGGTTACCATTGACTAGAAATTGAACAAGACTAGCCATATAAACACTGTGGCTACAAGAGCAGGTTAGAAGCTAGGAATCCTGTGGCGAATAACTCACCTCCTGATTCTCCAAAACCTGTCCACTATCTACAAGTGTTAAGGAATTATCATTTTTTTCCTAATATTACTCTGGGATACTGAAGCAGGCTTGTGTGTGTATGTTTGTGTGTGTGTGTGTGTGTATGTTTGTTTGTGTGCATGTTTGTGTGTGTGTATGTTTGTGTGTGTTTGTGTGTGTGTGTGTATGTTTGTGTGTGTGTATGTTTGTGTGTGTGTGTATGTTTGTGTGTGTGTGTGTATGTTTGTGTGTGTGTGCGCGTGTATGTTTGTGTGTGTGTGTGTATGTTTGTGTGTGTGTTTGTGTATGTTTGTGTGTGTGTGTGTGTTTGTGTGTGTGTATGTGTGTGTGCGTGTATGTTTGTGTGTGTGTGTTTGTGTGTGTGTGTATGTTCGTGTGTGTGCGTGTATGTTTGTGTGTGTGTGTGTATATTTGGGGGTGTGTGTATGTTTGTGTGTGTGTATGTGTGTGTGTGCATGTATGTTTGTGTGTGTGTGTTTGTGTATGTTTGTGTGTGTATGTTTGTGTGTGTGTATGTGTGTGTGTATGTTGGTGTGTGTTTGTGTGTGTGTTTGTGTGTGTGTGTGTTTGTGTGTGTGTGTGTTTGTGTGTGTGTATGTTTGTGTGTGTGTGTATGTTTGTGTGTGTGTGTGTGCATGTTTGTGTGTGTGTTTGTGTGTGTGTGTGTGTATGTTTGTGTGTGTGTGTGTATGTTTGTGTGTGTGTGTGTGCATGTTTGTGTGTGTGTATGTTTGTGTGTGTGTGTGTTTGTATGTGCGCACGTGTATGTTTGTGTGTGCGTGTGTGTTTGTGTGTGTGTGTTTGTGTGTATTTTTGTGTGTGTGTGTATATTTGGGGGTGTGTGTATGTGTGTGTGCATGTATGTTTGTGTGTGTGTGCGTGTGTGTGTGTGTATGTTTGTGTGTGTGTGTTTGTGTGTGTATGTTTGTGTGTGTGTATGTTTGTGTGTATGTGTGTTTGTGTGTGTGTGTGTATGTGTGTGTATGTTTGTGTGTGCGTGTATGTTTGTGTGTTTGTGTGTGTTTGTGTGTGTGTGTGTTTGTGTGTATGTTTGTGTGTGTGTATATATTTGGGGGTGTGTGTATGTGTGTGCGTGTATGTTTGTGTGTGTGTATGTGTGTCTGTGTGTGTATGTTTGTGTGTGTGTGTGTATTTGTGTATATGTGTGTGTGTGTGTGTGTGTGTATGTTTGTGTGTGTGTGTGTCTGTGTGTGTGTCTGTGTCTGTGTGTGTGTGAGACTAATTACTAATTTAGTTAAACTAAAGATAGGCAGACTGCAAGATTTAAATCATCAAAGGGTTATGTGTAAGCAGGCATTTTGAAATGGAAATGGCTGAGCTAACATATGTATTTTTTAATAAACTGAGAGGTTGTTTGAATGTCAAAGGATAATTAGAAGGTGACAAGGAAAATGGTTACATCTTGATGGAGTTCATAGCTAAGTAAGTAGTGCAGATATCATGTTTTATTGAACCAAAAGCAAAGCCAAGTTAATATTCTCAGAAAAGTAACTTCCAAAGAAAGGTTGAAATAATGGGATTTACAGATCAAATGGTAGAAAATATATTTAAGGAAAGATGGAAAGCTGTATGGTGAGTCGCCTTGTGAGATCTTGAGAGGTGGACTGTGTGAAATAGATCTGTGAAAGAGCAGCTTCTAGCCCCCTCAGAGAAGTGCTGGGTTGGCCCAGAGTGCAAGGTTTTGTTAAAAGACTTGGAGCTCAGTTGTCAAGTGAGAGGGAGAGAGAAGCTGTGACAAAATCTCCCTTATAGCAACAGTGGGTGCTTGTGGTAATATTGCTGGAAGTGTTATAGATTAAGAATCTATTTGGACTGTTGCCTGAAAGGGGTATGTAGTTGGGAGTCTAATTAAGTAAAAATCCTTTGGGAACTGTTATAAGACGATGTTTAACTGTGTAACTGTAATCTTATGTGTGTAACTTTTTCTTTTCTTTTGTTAATAAATGTTTTAATTTGATCCTTGAAGATCTCCAAAGGGGGTAGTGGACTCTTTACTTCTGAATTCAGTGTACATACCTTCTCGTAATAAATACAAATTGCAAAATCATTTTGATTGCTTGACCAAGTTTCCCTTTGTGATTTGGTCAGCTCGGCAATTACCACTTGCCACATCGTAACAACAAGGCACAAGTCAGGAGTGTGATGGAATACTCCCCACTTGCCTGGATGAGCGCAGCTCCAACAACACTCAAGAAGCTTGACAATATCCAGGACAAAGCAGCCCCGCTTGATTGGCACCCCATTCACAAACATTCACTCCCTCCACCGCCAACGCACAGTAGCAGCAGTGTGTGTACCATCTACAAGATGCACTGCAGGAATTCACCAAGGCTCCTTAGACAGCTCCTTCCAAACCCATGACCACTACCATCTAGAAGGACAAGGGCAGCAGATAGATGGGAACACCACCACCTGGAAGTTCCCCTTCAAGTCACTCACCATCTTGACTTGGAAATATATCACCGTTCCTTCACTGTCGCTGGGTCAAAATCCTGGAACTCCCCCCCTAACAGCACTGTGGGTGTACCTACACCACATGGACTGCAGCGGTTCAAGAAGGCAGCTCACCACCACCTTCTCAAGGGCAACTAGGAATGGGCAATAAATACTAGACTAGCCAGCGACGCCCACATCCTGTGAATGAATATAAAAGGAGGTTGAATGAAAAAGCTGGAGAGCTCCCAAAGCAAGCTGCTGTCCAGTGATACCTGTTGGAAAGGCTGATGGTGGCAGAGAAGAGATTCAGATTTGCCTGTGACCAACTCCTAGGCCAAGTTGCCAGCACAGAAACAGGCTATTCGATACAACAGTTTCACACTGGTGTTTATCCTGCAGGCGAGATTTCTCCCACCCACTGTTCCTGTAATCCCAGCTGAAGTTTCATCACATGATATCACACTTGCAGCCACCTCTGTCCACCATGCTTCCACTATTGCTTGCTTGACATGACAATTGGTCAATAATGGCAGCTACAATACCCACCACCCCCAATGCTCCGGAAACCATGCTACCCCTTGTGTGGTTTTACCAGACCGAGCGAGCACCAGGGCCACAATGTAGCCCAGGCACATTGCAGATCAGCTGTTGTGTTGTGAAATGGGCAAAGAAAACTTGCCTCTGATCTTTCTCCCAAGGAGTATCTGGGACATTGATTTCGGTGGACTCCAGGTAAAGCCAGGAGGGTTGCTGACCCTACTGCTGCACAATAATGGCCCATTCAAACCAACATCAAGGCTCCCATGAAGAAAGGCCATTGCATGGGCAGGACAGGTGGCAGAAGGAGCCTCTGGGGGGAGGGTCTCCCACACCAATGGAACCAAAGCCCCAGCAAGGATTCAGCACTTTCACATTGTTGACAGGTCTGTAGTTGTCCTGGTTTATCCTTTTCTCACTTGTCTGAAAGAAGATCTTGAAATTGACTACCCTTCAACCCTATGGTAAAACTTTCACTCCAAAGGTGTTTGAAAGATTCTGGTTGGTTTTCTCCCAGACACTACTCCACATTCTAAAGATACCTCATCATTATTGTCAGTGTCCTGTTCTTTCACCACTTGGAGTTCCAGCAATATTTTCAATACTTTTTCCTCATCTCTAGTTCTCTTACTTAAAATTCGAAATCTCCTTTCTTCAAACTGGAGATGATTCAAAAATGAATGATATCAAAATCAACCAATTCGAGGTTGGGTAGTTCCAAATTGCCATCCTACCATCCTCATTGGTTAAATGTCACTCATGATTACTTCCAGGTCGGCGAGTGTGCCTGTGAATAAAGACCCTATTGGACCTGTCCTGTATCTTTATTGACGCCGTCCTCACCCTTTACTGGTGTTGCCCTACCAACCTCATTGGCTATACTACATATTTATTAGTTATGATACTACATATAATGGATAATAGTACAGTTATCATTGGTAATTATTACTTAAACATAATTAATAAAGTGATTAATGCAATTGCTGCAGTGGTCCATGACCAGCTTGTTTTAACATCAACAGGTCTTAAATTTGTAGCCATTTTTGTATATGGGTGTGTGTGGAGGTTAGCAGACCAGGGGTGGTGCCTGTGTCCACTGTTCCTCACCTCTGCCATTGACCACTCCACACACCTCGTCAGTCAATTTGAATGGTAGCCCTGGTGAGGTTGTTAATGAACTTGTCTGTCCAACTCAATCTGTACAAGTGCAAGGCAGGAGCAAGGCAGATTTCAGCCCAGATTCATGGTCTCTGGATTAAATCCCAGGAGTAGAAAGAACAACACTTTCTCTCACAGTTTGTAAACATTATATCTTTTCAGTGCAACTAATGGGAATGAGAGTAATTCAGCTTTAATGGTGGGGGGTTTGTGATGTCAGATGCTGCAGATAAAATGACACAGCAATGTGTCACTCCTGCAATATTGTCTACAATGTTTTGTTCTGTTAAATCTATGAGGCAATTTTTAAAATAGCATTGCAGCTGAATTCAGAAGAGCTCACAATTATACTGCCAAGGACATTTTTGCTTAGAACTGGATTTCTATAAAATGCACATGAAACAGACAATTTAAAAATCTTTTGCAACATGCCTCACTTAATCATGTAATCAGCAACTCAATGTAAACAGAATACGGTGCTGACTCTCACCGGGGTATGGGTCCCACACACACTGACTCTCGCTGGGGTACAGTTCCACACACGCTGACTCTCACTGTGGTACGGGTCCCACACACTGACTCTCACTGGAGTACAGTTCCACACACACTGACTCTCACTGGGGTACAGTTCCACACACACTGACTCTCACTGAGGTACAGTTCCACACACACTGACTCTCACTGGGGTACAGTTCCACACACACTGACTCTCACTGGGGTACAGTTCCACACACACTGACTCTCACTGGGGTACAGTTCCACACACACTGACTCTCACTGGGGTACAGTTCCACACACACTGACTCTCACTGTGGTACGGGTCCCACACACTGACTCTCACTGGAGTACAGTTCCACACACACTGACTCTCACTGAGGAACAGTTCCACACACACTGACTCTCACTGGGGTACAGTTCCACACACACTGACTCTCACTGGGGTGCAGTTCCATACATACTGACTCTCACTGACAGATATGATGGAGTTTGACGGGGAGCAGGTGATCATACACCTACTGGACACAAGAGTCACATTGGATGTCGGCTGCGAATTTAGAGCTGTTGTACCTGTTTCCACTCTCCGGGAAGGAGTTACATGGATGCTTGAGGCAAGTTGGAATGACACATTGGAGGGAAATTTGGTGCCTACGTGAGGGAAAAGGAAAGAGGCAGTTTTGGAAGAGAGTGGGAAGAGGTAATTAAAGTGGGACATGGCTCATGGAGAGGACTAACACTGGCTGAGTGGCCTATTTCCGCATTGTACAGTCCATATAATTCCATATCCTGTGTTGTGGTTCAGTGAAGAGCTCTTTCATCTCCAAGTCCAAGGAGGTTGCAAGTTCAAGTCCCACATCAAAGACTGGAGCACAAACCCCAGGCTGACACTCCGGTGCAGCACAGGGGGAGTGCTGCTCTGTTGGAGCTGCCATCCCTCAGGTGAGACATTTAACCCAGTTCCTGTCTGCTGCTTCTGGTGAATGTAAAGGATCCCACCGTATCATTTTGAAGAAGAGCAGGGTAACTCTTTCTGGTGTCGTTGACCAGTTTTATTCCTCAATCAACATCACTAAAACAGATGCTTGCATTGTCACACTGCCATGTGTGGGATCTTGCTGTGCACAACTTGGCTCCCGCGTTTCCTACATCACAACAGTGACCACACTTTTGAATCACTTCATTGGCTGTAGCACTTTGGGATGTCCGGAGATCATGAAAGGCGCTACATGAATGCAGGTTCTTTCCCTTCTTACTTTACAGCTGCTGCTCACAGTCCTGTGAGGTGATGGAGACATCACATCCTTCTACACTTCACCGATTGCTGAGGACAGGAGGGATTCAGGGAGAAGGGAGTGATTGACGAGGAGTAGTCATTGATCCTGACAACCTGTAAAGCAAGTGAATCAACGTACACAACATATCTTCTTCTGTCCTCTGTTGAAGGAAGTTCCTAGCTTGCTAATTATTCACCACACCACGGAAAGGTGCTGTGTATTTTTACCGCAGGCAGTACACGGAGTCAGGCCCCGGGTCTACCTCAGCTAGAACCAGGTTCAAACCCAGTGATGGTGGCATTAATCTGATCCACACATTAGCCCTCTCGCCAACTGAGCTAACTGGCCCCTCCCACGCCACAGACAGGACAAGATATTGCAGCAGTCGCAATGATAATGTGATTGATAAGTCCACTGGGCATTGTAAATCATTCACTCATCATTTTCTCATGTATCGGTGCAGACTCGATGGGCTGAAGGGCCTCTTCTGCACTGTGTGATTCTGTGACTCTCAGACCATGCTCACAATGGCCTTTCACAATGCTAACTGCCCCAGCTGTTAATGAAAGAGAAGGAACCTAGGGGAGAGAGGAAAGGTTTCCCCCAGTACCAAAAAAAGGGATGTCTCTCACCTTGCAGGTGACATCTTTGATTTCTTACACTGTTGGATGGGGACAGTGCAGAGGGAGCTTTACTCTGTATCTAACCCCGTGCTGTACCTGTCCTGGGAGTGTTTGATGGGGACGGTGTAGAGGGAGCTTTACTCTGTATCTAACCCCGTGCTGTACCTGTCCTGGGAGTGTTTGATGGGAATTGTGTAGAGGGAGCTTTACTCTGTATCTAACCCCGTGCTGTACCTGTCCTGGGAGTGTTTGATGGGGACAGTGTAGAGGGAGCTTTACTCTGTATCTAACCCCGTGCTGTACCTGTCCTGGGAGTGTTTGATGGGGACAGTGTAGAGGGAGCTTTACTCTGTATCTAACCCCGTGCTGTACCTGTCCTGGGAGTGTTTGATGGGGACGGTGTAGAGGGAGCTTTACTCTGTATCTAACCCCGTGCTGTACCTGTCCTGGGAGTGTTTGATGGGGACAGTGCAGAGGGAGCTTTACTCTGTATCTAACCCCGTGCTGTACCTGTCCTGGGAGTGTTTGATGGGGACGGTGTAGAGGGAGCTTTACTCTGTATCTAACCCCGTGCTGTACCTGTCCTGGGAGTGTTTGATGGGAATTGTGTAGAGGGAGCTTTACTCTGTATCTAACCCCGTGCTGTACCTGTCCTGGGAGTGTTTGATGGGGACAGTGTAGAGGGAGCTTTACTCTGTATCTAACCCCGTGCTGTACCTGTCCTGGGAGTGTTTGATGGGGACAGTGTAGAGGGAGCTTTACTCTGTATCTAACCCCGTGCTGTACCTGTCCTGGGAGTGTTTGATGGGGACAGTGTAGAGGGAGCTTTACTCTGTATCTAACCCCGTGCTGTACCTGTCCTGGGAGTGTTTGATGGGGACAGTGCAGAGGGAGCTTTACTCTGTATCTAACCCCGTGCTGTACCTGTCCTGGGAGTGTTTGATGGGGACAGTGCAGAGGGAGCTTTACTCTGTATCTAACCCCGTGCTGTACCTGTCCAGGGAGTGTTTGATGGGGACAGTGCAGAGGGAGCTTTACTCTGTATCTAACCCCATGCTGTACCTGTCCTGGGAGTGTTTGATGGGGACAGTGCAGAGGGAGCTTTACTCTGTATCTAACCCCATGCTGTACCTGTCCTGGGAGTGTTTGATGGGGACAGTGTAGAGGGAGCTTTACTCTGTATCTAACCCCGTGCTGTACCTGTCCTGGGAGTGTTTGATGGGGACAGTGTAGAGGGAGCTTTACTCTGTATCTAACCCCGTGCTGTACCTGCCCTGGGAGTGTTTGATGGGGACAGTGCAGAGGGAGCTTTACTCTGTATCTAACCCCGTGCTGTACCTGTCCTGGGAGTGTTTGATGGGGACAGTGCAGAGGGAGCTTTACTCTGTATCTAACCCCGTGCTGTACCTGTCCTGGGAGTGTTTGATGGGAATTGTGTAGAGGGAGCTTTACTCTGTATCTAACCCCGTGCTGTACCTGTCCTGGGAGTGTTTGATGGGGACAGTGTAGAGGGAGCTTTACTCTGTATCTAACCCCGTGCTGTACCTGTCCTGGGAGTGTTTGATGGGGACTGTGTAGAGGGAGCTTTACTCTGTATCTAACCCCGTGCTGTACCTGTCCTGGGAGTGTTTGATGGGGACGGTGTAGAGGGAGCTTTACTCTGTATCTAACCCCGTGCTGTACCTGTCCTGGGAGTGTTTGATGGGGACAGTGCAGAGGGAGCTTTACTCTGTATCTAACCCCGTGCTGTACCTGTCCTGGGAGTGTTTGATGGGGACAGTGCAGAGGGAGCTTTACTCTGTATCTAACCCCGTGCTGTACCTGTCCTGGGAGTGTTTGATGGGGACAGTGCAGAGGGAGCTTTACTCTGTATCTAACCCCATGCTGTACCTGTCCTGGGAGTGTTTGATGGGGACAGTGCAGAGGGAGCTTTACTCTGTATCTAACCCCGTGCTGTACCTGTCCTGGGAGTGTTTGATGGGGACAGTGTAGAGGGAGCTTTACTCTGTATCTAACCCCGTGCTGTACCTGCCCTGGGAGTGTTTGATGGGGACAGTGCAGAGGGAGCTTTACTCTGTATCTAACCCCGTGCTGTACCTGTCCTGGGAGTGTTTGATGGGGACAGTGCAGAGGGAGCTTTACTCTGTATCTAACCCCATGCTGTACCTGTCCTGGGAGTGTTTGATGGGGACAGTGCAGAGGGAGCTTTACTCTGTATCTAACCCCGTGCTGTACCTGTCCTGGGAGTGTTTGATGGGGACAGTGCAGAGGGAGCTTTACTCTGTATCTAACCCCGTGCTGTACCTGTGCTGGGAGTGTTTGATGGGGACAGTGTAGAGGGAGCTTTACTCTGTATCTAACCCCGTGCTGTACCTGTCCTGGGAGTGTTTGATGGGGACAGTGCAGAGGGAGCTTTACTCTGTATCTAACCCCGTGCTGTACCTGTCCTGGGAGTGTTTGTTGGGGACAGTGTAGAGGGAGCTTTACTCTGTATCTAACCCCGTGCTGTACCTGTCCTGGGAGTGTTTGTTGGGGACAGTGTAGAGGGAGCTTTACTCTGTATCTAACCCCGTGCTGTACCTGTCCTGGGAGTGTTTGATGGGGACAGTGTAGAGGGAGCTTTACTCTGTATCTAACCCCGTGCTGTACCTGTCCTGGGAGTGTTTGATGGGGACAGTGCAGAGGGAGCTTTACTCTGTATCTAACCCCGTGCTGTACCTGTCCTGGGAGTGTTTGATGGGGACAGTGCAGAGGGAGCTTTACTCTGTATCTAACCCCGTGCTGTACCTGTCCTGGGAGTGTTTGATGGGGACAGTGCAGAGGGAGCTTTACTCTGTATCTAACCCCATGCTGTACCTGTCCTGGGAGTGTTTGATGGGGACAGTGTAGAGGGAGCTTTACTCTGTATCTAACCCCATGCTGTACCTGTCCTGGGAGTGTTTGATGGGGACAGTGTAGAGGGAGCTTTACTCTGTATCTAACCCCGTGCTGTACCTGTCCTGGGAGTGTTTGATGGGGACAGTGTAGAGGGAGCTTTACTCTGTATCTAACCCCGTGCTGTACCTGCCCTGGGAGTGTTTGATGGGGACAGTGCAGAGGGAGCTTTACTCTGTATCTAACCCCGTGCTGTACCTGTCCTGGGAGTGTTTGATGGGGACAGTGCAGAGGGAGCTTTACTCTGTATCTAACCCCATGCTGTACCTGTCCTGGGAGTGTTTGATGGGGACAGTGCAGAGGGAGCTTTACTCTGTATCTAACCCCGTGCTGTACCTGTCCTGGGAGTGTTTGATGGGGACAGTGCAGAGGGAGCTTTACTCTGTATCTAACCCCGTGCTGTACCTGTGCTGGGAGTGTTTGATGGGGACAGTGTAGAGGGAGCTTTACTCTGTATCTAACCCCGTGCTGTACCTGTCCTGGGAGTGTTTGATGGGGACAGTGCAGAGGGAGCTTTACTCTGTATCTAACCCCGTGCTGTACCTGTCCTGGGAGTGTTTGTTGGGGACAGTGTAGAGGGAGCTTTACTCTGTATCTAACCCCGTGCTGTACCTGTCCTGGGAGTGTTTGTTGGGGACAGTGTAGAGGGAGCTTTACTCTGTATCTAACCCCGTGCTGTACCTGTCCTGGGAGTGTTTGATGGGGACAGTGTAGAAGGAGCTTTACTCTATATCTAACCCCGTGCTGTACCTGTCCTGGGAGTGTTTGATGGGGACAGTGTAGAGGGAGCTTTACTCTGTATCTAACCCCGTGCTGTACCTGTCCTGGGAGTGTTTGATGGGGACAGTGTAGAGGGAGCTTTACTCTGTATCTAACCCCGTGCTGTACCTGTCCTGGGAGTGTTTGATGGGGACAGTGTAGAAGGAGCTTTACTCTATATCTAACCCCGTGCTGTACCTGTCCTGGGAGTGTTTGATGGGGACAGTGTGGAGGGAGCTTTACTCTGTATCTAACCCCGTGCTGTACCTGTCCTGGGAGTGTTTGATGGGGACAATGTAGAGGGAGCTTTACTCTGCATCTAACCCCGTGCTGTATCTGTCCTGGGAGTGTTTGATGGGGACAGTGTAGAGGGAGCTTTACTCTGTATCTAACCCCGTGCTGTACCTGTCCTGGGAGTGTTTGATGGGGACAGTGTAGAGGGAGCTTTACTCTGTATCTAACCCTGTGCTGTACCTGTCCTGGGAGTGTTTGATGGGGACAGTGCAGAGGGAGCTTTACTCTGTATCTAACCCCGTGCTGTACCTGTCCTGGGAGTGTCTGATGGGGACAGTGTAGAGAGAGCTTTACTCTGTATCTAACCCCATGCTGTACCTGTCCTGGGAGTGTCTGATGGGGACAGTGTAGAGAGAGCTTTACTCTGTATCTAACCCCATGCTGTACCTGTCCTGGGAGTGTTTGATGGGGACAGTGTAGAGGGAGCTTTACTCTGTATCTAACCCCATGCTGTACCTGTCCTGGGAGTGTTTGATGGGGACAGTGCAGAGAGAGCTTTACTCTGTATCTAACACTGTGCTGTACCTGTCCTGGGAGTGTTTGATGGGGACAGTGTAGAGGGAGCTTTACTCTGTATCTAACCCCGTGCTGTACCTGTCCTGGGAGTGTTTGATGGGGACAGTGTAGAGGGAGCTTTACCCTGTATCTGGTGTGTAAGCAACTGGAGGGTGTAAGGGCCAAATCCCTCCACAACCCATGACTGATTCCCTTTAAAGAAAAATGCTGATGTAAATATTAAAACCCATTCCCCAATGCCCTGGGGAACTGACTGTGCCAGGGAAATGGTTCTGGAGGTCGCTCATTCCCTCCAACCTGAACCACCAGCCAATTGGATCATTGCTGATCGGTATATTCATTCCATGTCCTTTATAGCCCAGTTGAACAGAATTCTGTCAATCCCAGTTTTGAAATTTTCAATTGAGTACCAAGCTCAGTAGTTTTGGGGAGGATTACTGCTTTGAACTGGAGCCTGTATAATGATGAACATGAGCAGTGAATAGATGAAAAGCTATAACACAAGGACCGGCTCAGCTGGTTTGTGAGGCTGTGAAGTTGTATTGGTGGGAGTTTGCCTTGTCCCTGTGAATCTGTTTGCTTCATTCTGCTCAATTTCCTCCTAGGTTTCTTCATGGAAACATTAATCCATCAGCCATTTATTGCGCAGGATGTTGTGAATAAAATTAAATCCAGGACTTCAATATTGCCAAAGCTTCAGGATAAGGTCTTATATCACTTTCAAACCTTTCATTATTTTCTTATCTTGAGCTGTTTGCTTACTTGCGCTGAAGTGGAGTTGAAAAGAGATTTGTGAATTTTACTCTGGCAAGTTTCGCCTCACAAACTTGTGTGAAATGCCTTATTGTTAGCCCAATGACAAGGCAACAATAATGCTGCATTTATAGAGGTATTTGGAGACCAGTAAGTGTGGTGGGTGAGTGGGACTTGGTGTACGCTATGACACAGGCAGGAGAGAGTTGGAGGAGCCCGTGATTGCGAAGCCTCAAGGATGGGTGGGTGGATGGCCAGGAGAGCATCGGAATATTGGAGTGAAAGGATGCCAGAGGCCTGGCTCTTAGCTTCAGCAGGGGATGGACTGGGGTTGGAAGTAGGCAGTCTTTGTGTTGGAGAGACTGAGGTCAGAAAGTCAGCTTGGGGTCATATAGGAGGCCGAGGTTCTGAGCAGTTTGGTTCAAGTGCTCAGGATGGTCAGAGAGGAGGCTGGAATTGGGGACAGGTTGTCTAGCTTAAATCCTTCCTCGTTCTATAAGACCATAAGATGTAGGAGCAGAAGTAGGCCATTTGGCCCATCAAGTCTGTTCCTCCATTCAAGGAGACCATGGTTGATCTGATAATCCTTAACTCCACTTTCCAGCCTTTTCCATATAACCCTTGATTCCTTTACTGATTAAAACCCTGCCTATCTCAGCCTTGAATATACTCAGTGACTGCCTTAGCAGTACAGTCTGGTGTCCTATAAACTGCCCTCATGATACACCAGCGTCTGACTCCCATGGTTCAGTTTGCTTTGTTCCCACAGAAATTAAAAATTTCCCCCTTTGCTCCATTTTTGCCAGGACCATTTAAACCGCCCTGAAATATTCTAACACTCTGTAGCCTTATTTGTAAACCAGCATTCCAAGTATTTTCTTTTGCGGTTTCACCAATTTGCCTTCACAACTGGTGTCACAAGGAACACAAGAAATAGGAACAGGAGTGGGCCATTCAGCCCATCGAGCCTGCGCTGCCATTCAGTACAATCATGGCTGATCTTGAGCTTCAACTCCACTTTCCTATCCGCTCCCCATATCCCTTATTTCCCTGAGAGACCTAAAGTCTGTCAATCCCAGTCTTAAATGTTTTCAATGATGGAGCATCCACAACCCTCTGGGGTAGAGAATTCTAAAGATTCACAACCCTTTAAGTGAAGAAATTTCTCCTTGTCTCGGTGCTAAATAATTGGCCCCTTATCCTGAGACTGTTTCTCCAGGTTCCAGATTCTGCAGCAAGTGGAAACAACCTCTCAGTATCCAGCCTGTCAACCAACCTTACAGTTTAGTATGTTTCAATGCGATCGCCTCTCATTCTTCTAAAGTCCAGAGAATATAGCTTACTCAGTCTCCCATCATAGGAAATACCCTCTCATCCCATGGACCAATTTACTGAAGCTTTGCTGCACTGTTTCCAATGCAAGTAAATCCTTCCTTAAATATGGAGACCAAGGGTTGGATTTTATGGAGCACTGTATTTCCTGCACCCCCCCCCCCCACCACCAAAGGACTAAAAGATTGGTTGGGAGCCCATCCATCAAAAAACCAGCTCCCCCACAGCCATTTAATACTCAGCAGGATACTAACCGGCTCAGGGTGAGACTTCAGCCTCCATCTGGTGAGGAGGTCCCACCTTATCGAGCACCGGCCAGATTGGCGAACAGTCCCAACAGCACCATTTCGAGCAGTGGCCATTGCTGGGACTGCAGGCAGTTCCAGAAAGAGAGGAGCCAATGGAGGCTAGACTGAAGGGAAGTCCAGGATTCTTTCAGTTCATTCTTTCATTGGGATGTGGGCATCACTGGAAAAGCCAGATTTCTTGCCCTTGAACTGAGTGTCTTGTTAGGCCATTTCAGAGGTCAGTTAAGAGTCAACCACATTGCTCTGGGTCTGGAATCACATGTAAGCTGGACCTAAAGGACATTAGTCAACCAGTTGGGTTCTTATGACAATCAACCACAGTTTCACCAGCTTTTTAATTCTAGATTTTTATTAATTGAATTTGAAGTCCCACCAGCTGTTATGGGGTGATTTGAACCCTAGCCCCCAGAGTATTAGGCTGGGCCTCTAGATTATTAGACTAGTAACATTACCACTATACCAGCATTTCCCCTGATCGGATATTGGCATGGCCAGTCTTGCAGACTCCAGTGAAGAGATTGGGTGGCCAGGGCAGAGAGGCCCGGGGAAGGGGGTGTAAAGCTTGGAGAGGGTGTCCCCAGTGGGCACAGGGGACCCCCAAAGGAGGTTCCCTCTCTCTTCATGGACACCAGCCAGGCCAGTAAAAGCTGGCCTCCCCCCTACCATGGGTAATTTAGTGGGTTGGAGGGGTGGGTGGCAGTATGAGGCTATTAATTGGACGTTTGAGGGCCTCAGTAGGCCCAAGGGTGGGCGGGTACTCGATGTCCCTACCATCACCCATAAAATGGGGGTCAGGGGAAGGCAGGAAGGTGACAGGAAGACGTGTGCTGCATTTTACGAGACCCCTCGCCTTCAAACACACAGGCCGGGCGGTAAACTCCAGCCCCAAATCTGCACACAGTATATCAGGTGTGGCCTCACCAAAGCCCTGTACAATTGTAAACAGACTGTTTTTTATTCTTGTACTCCAATCCCCTTGCAATTAAATCCAACATGCCATCTGCCTTCCCAATTGTTTGCTGTAGCTGCAAACTAACTTTCTGTGTTCCTTGTACAAGTACACAGGGGACAATGCCCCCGCTCTTCTTCCAATAGCGGCAATAGGGTGCTTTTTGCCCAACCTGAGAGGGCATTTGGTTTAACATCTCAACCAAAAGACAACACCTCTAACAGGGCAACATTCCCTCAGTACTGGAGGTAGGAATATCAGCCTTGGTTTTTGTGTTCAATTCTGCAGTGAGACTTGAACTTACCACCATGTGAGTTTCCACTGAGCTACAGCTAACACCAGAAACACGAGGCGAGTTTTCCTGGTTTTCCTGGTCAACACTTATCCTTCAACCAACAACATCAAGACACATTAGAAGAAATAACTTGGCTACAAAACACTTTGGGATGTTCTGAGGCAGTGAAAGGCGCTATTTAAATACAAGTTCTTTTTTTCCCTATCTGTCTCCTTCTTCAAATTAAATCTAGCTTCAGCTTTTGAACTGGGTTTACAACTACGGTTTGCCAGTTTTACTGGTTTGCTGTGTGACCCCTAACATTGAATGCTGAGGGCGCTGATAAATTATTGAGAAAAAGACATCAACTCACTAGCACTCAATATTATTGGGACAAAAATGTTGCACAGCTTCCCTCTGACCTTCCCCCTGGGGGAAATAAACAAACTACCAGCTTCTTGACGCTCGTAGTCAGCCAAGTGTCCAAGTCTCTGCTTGAGAATCTCAAACCCAATTACTGAGGGATCACATAAAAGGATGATATGGCCTGTACATTCTCCCCAGTAAAGACACTTATCCTACTTAGCGACATCTGAAGAACTTAGGTATTGATTGGCAAGAGCCATGATTTCCGGTTGCTGCTGCAGTTACACAGTTACCTCCCCAGGTCGCTTGTTGAGCTAATGCTGTTGGTTAGCATCAGCAACAACAACTTGTAATGATATGGCACCTTTATTATCATAAAACCCTCCAAGGTGCCTCACAGAGGCATTATAAAGCAAAATTTAATACAGAGACACACAAGGAGATATTAGATCATGTGACCAAAGGCTTGGTCAAAGAACATCATGGGGGAGAGAATTCCAGAGCTTGGGGCCCAGGCAGTTGAGGCACGGCTGCCAATGGTGGAGTCATCAAAACCAGAGATGCTCAAGAAGCCAGAATTAGAGGGGCACAGTTATCTCAGTGGGACTAGAGGAGATTACAGAGAAAGGGAGGGGTGAGGGGTTTGAAAACAGATGTGGGCATCATTGGCTGCCCATCCCTAATTGCCCTTTAACTGAATGGCTTGTGAGGCCAGTTATATTGTTGAGGGTCTGGAGTCACCTGGCAGATTTCCAGCCCTAAAGGAGCATTAGTGAACCAGATGGGTTTATCTATGATAGCTTCATGGTCACTGTTGCTGAGATTAATTTTTACTTCCAGATTTATTAATTGGATTCAAATCCCACCAGCTGCCATGATGGGATTTGAACCCATGTCCTCAGGTCTCTGGATTACTAGCTCAGTGACATTACCACTACACCACCATCTCCCCATTCTAGACAGCCCCAATGAGTGAAGACTGGGGCTCTGGCTCTGAATTCTGGTTTGAAATCCAATATGATACTTAGACTTAGTGGGAATGGGTTTGTCCACAATAAACCTTGAAGCACTATCAGCTGCTTGAAAGGTGAATATGGGCGTGGAAGGACTATTCATATCTTGACATGCCGAGGCTCTTAATCAGCTTATCAATCCTTCGCACTTTTCCCCAAGGGAATGAGTGTTAAAATTCTAACATACCAACTGGAGGAATTGGCCTTCTTTCCAAGCCAGTAATATCATCTGGCCAACTATACTTCCTATTAACTGCGGCTCAGATGGTTACATTCTCATCTTTCAGTTAGGAAGTTGTGTATCCCAACCCCAATCCAGAGACTTGGTGACAAAAAAGCACTGGCTGACATTCCAGTGCTGTACTGCTGCAGGTGCTGTCTTTGGATGAAATGCTCAACTGAAGCCCCATCTGCCCTGTTAGGTAGATGTAAAACAGCTCATGGCACTGTTTTGAAGAAGAGCAGGAGGGTGTTCCATTGTCCTAACCAATATTTATCCCTCAATCAATATTAAAAAAAACAGATTACCTAGCTATTATCCCATAGCTGTTTGTGGGATCTTGCTGTGTGCAGATTGGCTGTCACGTTTCCTGCATTACAACAATGACTGCGCTTCAAAAGTGCTTTATTGGCTGTAAAGTGCTTTGGGATGTCCTTTTTTAAATTCTTTCACGCGATGTGGCCATTTCTGGCTCAGCCAGCATTTATTGCCCATCCCTCACTGCCCTTGAGAAGGTGGTGGTGAGCTGCCTTCTTGAACCGCTGCAGTCCCTGTGGCGTAGGTACAGGAGGGAGTTCCAGGATTTTGGCCCAGCGACAGTGAAGGAGCGGCGATACAGTTCCAAGTCAGGATGATGTGTGGCTTGGAAGGGGAACCTGAAGATGGTGGTGTTCCCAAGCATCTGCTGCCCTTGTCCTTCTAGATGGTAGAGGTCGTGGGTTTGGAAGGTGCTGTCTAAGGAGCCTTGGTGAATTCCTGCAGTGCATCTTGTAGATGGTACACACACTGCTGCCACTGTGCGTTGGTGGTGGAGGAAGTGAATGCTGAATGGGGTGCTAATAAAATGGGCCGGGGCTATGAAAGGTGCTATGTAAATGTAAACCTTTCTTTCTAAGTAAAAACAGCAAATGCTGGAAAGACTCAGCAGGTCTGACAGCGTCTGTGGAGAAGCATCTGTCAAACCTGCTGAGTCTTTCCAGCATTTTCTGTTTTTATTTCAGATTTCCAGCCTCCGCAGTAGTTTGATGTTTACCTGTCTCTCTGAACTCCATCATTCCCCAGTGAACAATCCTCCCACAGGCTGGAGACTCCACCAGCTCTCACACCCCTGACAACACTCATTCCTCATCAGGATGATGCTTCTGACCATTTCACATATAAAAGTCAGCAAAAGTTGTTTTAGGCAAGAGTGGTTCTGGCCAAGGCTCTTCACCGAAACGGTCTGTTAAGGAGCCTGGTTTCACCTTCAGGTGTTGACAGGTTTTTGTTGTAAATGGTGCCAGACACTGACATCCGGAACCTTCCGCTGAGGCACCGGAAACCGCCCGGAGCACCGGAAACCGCCCGGAGCACCGGAAACCGCGCATCGCCCGCGGGGGGGCAACACTGAGCGACGGGATCGGTTACCGTGGCGACGCGGCCTAGTTGTCAACTCAGCCTCAGCGCCGGAGTGGGGGTCGGGTGGACTGACCCATGGCGAGTGGCAGCGAGTTCCCCGAGTGGGAGCGGAGTCTGGAGGCGGCGGGCGGGGAGCTGTCATTCGGGGAGCGGCGGCTGAAGCTGGACTCGGCGGCGGACGGTGAGCGAAAGAGAGAGACCCTCCCCCCATCCCCCCCTCTCCTCCCCCCCTCTCCTCCACCCCTCCTCCCTCTACCCTCTACCCCATCCACCCCCTCCCCATCCCCCCTTTACCACCTCCCCATCCCCATCCCCCCTCTCCCCATCCCCCCTCTCCCCATCCCCCCTCTCCCCATCCCCCCTCTCCCCATCCCCCCTCTCCCCATCCCCTCTACCCCCCTCCCCATCCCCCCTCTACCCCCCTCCCCATCCCCCCTCTACCCCCCTCCCCATCCCCCTTCATTGCCCCCCCCCGCAATCCCCCCATTCCCTCCCTCTCAACACACACACCCCCACCCCCACCCCACGCCAAATTTAAGGTGATTGGCAAAAAAAACAAAGACAACATAAGGAAAAACTTATTTTATGCAGCAATTGGTTAGGATCTGGAATGTGCTGCCAAAGAGTGTGGTGGAGGCAGGGTCAATTGTGGCATTCAAAAGGAAATTGGATTAACATCTGAAGAGAAAATAATTCCAGGGTTACAACAAACGGGACTAGCTGAGTTGGTCTTGTAGAGAGTTGGCATAGGCTTGACAGGTCGAATGGCCGCCCTCTGTGCTGTAACTATTCAATGATTCTATCAAATTAATAGAAATAAATTATATGGGAACTAAATGAACCAGTCTGACTGGCCCACGAGCTGTTGATGCCTGCTGATTTGGAAAACTTGCAATAAACTGTTACTTACCTCCCACTTTAAATATTAACTATTAAGTATTAAACAATGCCCCTTTGAATTCCTTCCCTAAACCTCTCCATCTCTCTTTCCTCCTTTAAGATGTTCCCTTAAAACCTACTCCTTTGATCAAGTTTTTGGTCATTGTCCTCATCTCTCCTTACATAGTTCAGTGTCAAATTTTTGATAACGCATCTGTGAAGTGCCTTGGAATGTTTTACTGCATCAAAGGTGCTATGTAAATGCAAGTTGTTGTTGCTCTGTAGCAAATTGAACTGGCTAATTTGTGTTTCTGGAACAGGCTCCCTCCAACTAAGAATTTATTTTTTTATTCCAAGTGGCTATTGATGCTGCAGCCATCTTCCAACGCCTGGGATTTCACTCTTAATTACTTTCATCCATATTTTAGCAGATGAAAGAAAAGCAGAGTTATTTTAATCCATAGCAGCTAGATTTGTTGGCTCCAGGTATGCTCCTGGCTTTGTGCATTGATCTCTCTCTCTCCCTGCTTAAATGTAGATCCTGGTGCCTTTCTTTCTTATATATTATTAATGATGAGAGGGGCTGGGCTCTGCTTTCACCATGGAACATGTCGCATGCTCAAAGTTAAAGTTGTTTCAGCAGCTTGGTGCTGCTGGACAGCTCCCACTCTTTCAGCTGAGTACTATAGCGAAGGAGAGATTTATTTCGTGACTGGTGCAATCATTATATTTGACTGGGCAAGTAATCCAGAGAATTTGAGTTTGCAGTCAAACAGTGGGCTATTTGAGAATTTGAATTCACTTTTTTTTCTCCAAAAAACTGGAAATAAAAAGCTGATTACAGCTAAAAAGCCCATGAAGCTATTGGATTGTCATAACACCCCACCTAGTTCATTAGTGTCCTTTAGGGAAGGAAGCCCTCCGTCCTTACCCAGCTTGGCTTTTATGTGACTCCAGTCCCACATCAATGTGGTTGATTCTTAACCATCCTCTGAAGTTACCTAGTACATCCACTCAGTTGTATCAAATACTTTAATGCAGGGTTTTCCTTCCTGGGGTGGGAAACGGAAGTCAGGACCGTTTCTGGGCCCTGAACCTGCCCCAGGGGTGGGGGCTGGGGGTGTGGGGGTGGGGAGGCAATGTGCAGAAACAGGAACCAGCCTGGATTTTCACAATGCCCCCTTAGTTGACCTGGAGATGAGCTTAGTGGCCAATTAGCAGCTATGGTGGGGTCAGAAATGGAGGTGGAACTGAGAGTGGCAAAGCACACCCATGGCAAAGCAACCCATCTATTCTCAGTGGTGGACTTAGAGGTCCTCCACAGTCCATGAGGAAGAGGAGGGAGGTCCTCTTCCTGAGGACAGCAGGAGGAGGCTACCCATACTCACCAAGTAAGCCCAGATGGAGATAGCTGGAAAAGTCAGCAAACAGAATTTGGTGCACAGAAACTGGATCCGTTATTGGAAGAGATTCGATGACCTGATATATTCTGGCAAGATGAGTGCAAACCCCACCCTTAGATTAGGCCTCTGGGTATTTGCCCTCCAGCAGATGCAACAGCTAAGGAACTTCAGCATGTTGCTACTGAACATGTGAGGAGCGTGTGGTGAGGCCATTTACTGACCCCACAGAATGGCTGAGAGCCATAGTGCTGTTGAGGAGCTACCAGGCACTGAAATATGCAGCTTCTGATGAATAAGAGCAGCTGGTATTGACCATAGAGCAATGCCTTATATCTCTCTCTCACTTTTGTCCTTGTAGGAGAAATGGACTCATAATGCCCAAGAGAGGGCCCAGACTGGTGGAGGGCGTCCTAACCACAAGTTATCACTGCCTTGAGGGAGGAGCCATGGACATCACAGACCATGAGGAAGTTGGCCAAGCTGAGCTGGACTGCAATGGTGGATATGGTGATCACCAAGTGCAGTGCGTTCGTTGATGGGATGCATTGTACTCCACCCCTTCTGACAGCATACTGAAGTTTGAGTTGCATTGGTAAGCTTCAGCATGGCACAGGCTCCTGCTCTTCAAGACTAGCGCTCATCATCTCTTGTGTCTCCCACAGGTGCAGATATCAAGGCGATTAGACCAACTTCCTCACCATCGCTAGGCTAAACGCAGCCACATCAGAGCTCAGAAGAAGCACAGTTATGCCTGCACTCTTCGCCAACACCTTGGTGGGCTCTTACACCGATAGTTAGGATGGCACTGGGTGATGAGCATGGCACTTGTGTGCAGGAGGAAGTGCCAGAGGCAGCTGTGGCAGTTCCCTTTGGAAGGTGGAGGACAGACACAGCCCTGCTCAGCTGAGCACAGATGCAGGGCCTCATGAGTCACATAAAGTCATATACCTAGATCAGCAGCAGCAGATGTGCTCCCACATGTCAGAGATTCCTGAGGCAGTGTGTGGTTATGTTCTGAGATTGGAGGAGTCCATCCAGCTTGTGTGCACCACCGTGTCTCAGGACTTTTTGCGCATGAGGTCCTCTATTGACAGGGTGGGCAACCTCATGGAGAGCCATCTGTGGCAGCACCTGGAGTGCGTGCAGAATCTGCACACTAATGTACACAGGATGCATTCCGCACAATGTAGCCTTGACAGGTCAGTGGTGCTGATGGCACAGGCATGTTTGGAGGTGATGCCAGTTGTGCTCCAGCTGCTCCTCCGCTCCAGCCATCCAGAGTGCCTGCCAAGGGCTGAGTATGAAGCTGAGGATGAGTGTGCCGCCTCTCATGGGCACTGTCATCATCATTTTCAGTGCCGTTGGCCCCTCTGATTGAGAGAGACTCGATGCAGCAGGGCCCAGTGAAGGAGGCTACCCTGGCAATAACACCAGTGCAGCGGCCTCTTGAGGTGCCCCCACAGGCATCTCCACAATGAAGATGGCTACCATGTGCATCTTAGCTGCAGGTAGAGATGTGGGCAAGCTGTCTCTGCTTCCTCTGAGGCCATAAAGGGGGCATCACGTAGAGGTGGCTGAGTGTGGAGGCCACCACGTCAGGCGGAGCACTGAGTGGGTCAGGGTGTTTTCTATTGTATGCATTAATTATGTGTACCATGTAAATATTGACACATGAAGCCAGATGCCAGGGCCTCCTTTTATTAATGGCAAGACAAAAAAAAAAGGTTGTGAAGTGGCGCAGGCAAGCAGGAGTCTGTCAGCGGTGACATTGAAACCTATGGGCAGATGTTCATCTTTCAATGCCGGTAAGAGTTTACTTGCTTCAAGCTGCATCTTCAAAGGAAGTGTTAGTGCCGACAGCTCAGAGCGAGCTCCAGAACATATCGTTCCTTCTGGATCAAAGAGGCTCACTCGAAATGAACCTGAATCAGGTAATCCCCAACATTAATGGTTCCTGACTAGCCCCTGAAAGCCCAGAGTGGCCTTGGCCACCTCTCTATGCAGCCTGGGAGCCTCCTGTGTTTCTTCTCTGCATCTTCTTCCTTTTTCTTGCCTTGCTTCTTCTCTTACTCCGCTGAGTTGTGTGCTTCTAGAGCCTCATGCTCTTCAAGTTCCATTCCTCTCTGGAGGGTATCGTTATGGAGAGCACAGCAGACCACCACAATGAGCGAGATCCTTGTAGTGACGCACTGCAGGATGGCACCTGATCAGTCCAGGCACTAGAACACCCATCTCCAGAAGCCCGATGACCTGTTCTGTTGTTGCCCAAGTGAGCAGATGGCTTTGGTTATATTGCCCCTGTGCTTCTCTCTTGCACTCTCGTCAATGGTTGAATAGCATCTCTTTAAGGGATTTCCCTTGTCTCCTAGAATCCATCCATGGAGTTTGCAAGGGTGGAATAAAGAGCTGCAGCATCCACTGGAGGATGAAAGAGTTATGGCAGTCACTAGGAAGGCGAGCACACACAAGTAGGAAACTTTTGTTGTGGTTGGAGACCAGCTGAAGGTTGAGGGAATGGAAGCCCTTCCTGTTGATGGATCTTACTGGCTGTTCACTGAGTGCCTTGATGGCTATATGGGTATAGCTGATGATGCCATGCACCCGGGGAACCCAGCAATGGAGGGGAAATACAATGCTCCCTGTCCCAGTGAGGCCATGTCTGTCTGGAATTGAATTATTATCCTGCTCTCGCAACCAGAGCTTCAGTGATCTGCAAAATGCAGTGATGTGTAGTTGTAGCAAGATGCTAACAAGGTCTGCAGCTGATCCTTGGGAGGAGGCAAAAAGAAAGAGGTTCAAGGCCACAGTGATGGCTATCTGCAGGGCATGGCAAGCAATCTATGAGTGCAAGGTCTTCAGCAATGAGGGCTCAGATTTTTGCGACCATCTGCCTGGAGAGTTGCAGTGCTTGTGGCTCTGGTTCGTGGTCATCTCAAAGTAGCTCCTTCTTTGCCTGTAGATACTATGCTGAGGATATGGTTTTTGAGTCCTTCCTACCCCTTGTCCCTCTTCTATGCTTTCTCAGTAGGAGGCCTGCCTTTCCTGCAAAGAATGTTGCTCCTCATCGCTGAACCCAAAATCTGAGAGACTCACCCCCATTGCCAGCTGCTGCCTTCCTTGTACTCAGCTGGTCCCCCAATTGAATTTGGCAGCCTTACCCCCGCTATGGACCTGCAGTGCCAGGAGGGAGATGTCCCTCTGCACTGCCCAAGCATGTTTTGACTCCTCACCCTTCAGCATGAGCTGAGCTGATGCTACTTGTTTGCCAGCCTTCATTCCCACCCCTGGCAGAACCTGAAAATTTAGCCCAAAAAATCAATCAATGTGGCAGTATCTTCATGATGCAGACTGCAACGATTCAAAATGAGCAACTAGGGATGGACAATAAACACCAGCCCCTCAAGCGATGTCCACATCTAGAAATGCATTAGACTGAATGAAAAGATGCTCTGATGCAACCACCTGTTGCCTGGCCAGCTCAGGCAAGTGCAGTACTGAAAGACGTTGTTCCTTTACTCCATCCTGCACACATGTCATAGTCTAAAACAGGAACCAATTTTTTTGGTTGAAAAGATTGATGACGGAGAGTGCTGAAGTGTTTAGCTGGTCAGTCAACTTCAAGAGAAGACTTCAGACTGCAACACCTGAAACATTGCCTTCTCTGTTGTTTCCACTGATGCTGTTGACCTACTGAGTATTTATAGCGTTTGTGGATCTTATGAAAGATTCCCAGTGATTTTAGTTTTATTTATTCCTGCATTTTGGTTTTTGTTTGGAAATGAAGCAGCTTGCCCAAAATTGCCACAAGTTCTTTTATAATCCTTTCACAGCATGTGGGCATTGCTGGCAAGGTCAACATTTTCTACCCTTAAGAAGTTGGTGGTGTGTCATCATCTTCAACCGCTGCAGTCCATGTGGAGTAGGTATACCCACAGTTCTGTTAGGGAGGGAGTTCCAAGATCTTGACCCAGTGACAGTGAAGGAACGGTGTTATATTTCCAAGTCAGGATGGTGTGTGGCTTGGAGGGGAACTTTCAGATGGTGGTGTTCCCATGTATCTGCTGCCCTTGTCCTTCTAGGTGGTAGAGGTGATGGGTTTGGAAGGTGCTGTCTAAGGAGCCTTGGTGAGTTGCTGCAGTGCATCTTGTAGATGGTGCACACTGCTACCACTTTGCATTGGTGGTAGAGAGAGCAAATGTTGAAGGTGGTGGACAGGGTGCCAATCAAGTGGGCTGCTTTGCCCTGAATGGTGTCGAATTCATGAGTGTTGTTGGAGCTGCACTTATCCAGACAAGTGGGGAGTATTCCATCACACTCCTGACTTGTGCCTTGTAGATGGTGGACAGGCTTTGGGGAGTCGGGATGTGAGTTACTCACTGCAGAATCCCCAGCCTCTGAACTGCTTTTGTAGTCATAGTATTTATATGGCTAGTCCAGTTCAGTTTCTGGTCAACGATAGCCCCCAGGATGTTGTTGACCATCATTTGTATTCTGTCTTATAGTAATTTAAACTGACCTTGCATGTTATCACAGAATCACTGAATTTTAACGGCACAGAAGGAGGCCATTCGGCCCATCGTGTCTGCACCAACTCTCCAAATGAGCATTATGACCCAGTGCCATTGTCCTGCCTTTTCACTGCACCCCTGCACGTTGTTTCTATTCAAATAACCATCTAAGGCTCTCTTGAATGCCTCGATTGAACCTCCCTCCACCACACTTCCAGGCAGTGTATTCCAGCCCCAAACCACTTGTTGTGTGAAAACGTTTTTTCTAACGTCACATTTACTTCTTTTGCAAATCACTTTAAATCTGTGCCCTCTCGTTCTTGATCCTTTTACAGGCTGGAACGGCTTCTCCCTATCCACTCTGCCCAGCCCTCTCATGATTTTGAACATCTCTATCAAATCTCCTCTTAGCCTTCTCCTCTCCAGGGAGAACAGTCCCAACCTCTCCAATCTATCTTCGTAACTGAAGTTTCTCAAGCCTGGAATCATTCTTTTAAACCTCTTCTGCTCTCTCCAATATGTTAACATCCTTCCTATAATGCCCAGCTGAGGTCTAATGAGCGTCTTATATAAATTCAACATAACCTCCTTGCCCTTGTACTCTATGCATAAAGCCCAGGATACTATATGCTTTATTAATTGCTCTCCCCACCTGTCCTGTCACCTTCAATGATCTATTATGGTTCATGAAGTGTCGAGTCCAAGAGGTATCTTCAAGTGAAGTAAGATTAACTGGGGAGTTAATTGGAGCAAGGCTGTTTTAATTCAGCCTGTGTTTTGAAGTCAGACATTCTGTCATTATTTTACTCTATTTCCATTATAAGTTATTTTGTCCATATTTATAATGGAAACTGTCCATAATAAACCTTTTGAAAAAAGAACCACATTGACCCAAGTCACAAGCTCTGGCTGCTGAGTTATTTTATTTAGGCAAAGGAATCCAACCAAACTCCTGGAAAATGGGAGAAGCAGCATCCACATGGAGCATCCCCTTGCTTTTGTCCATCTCGAGACAAACCTGACACTTTCATCCAAAACTCCTGTTGCTCCTGTTACTGTAATAAACATGAGTTGAAAAGGAGTCTATTAGCCCCTTGTAGTCTAGCTCTAATTTCATTTTGTGTTGTGCCAAAGACTATTTTTAGGGCAAAATTAATTTTTTTGCCTATGTTGAGTTTTTTTTTGAACTTGTATTCTTGAAACGCTAGAATCAGCATAAAAGGATTAATTCCCAAGATTGCATCATATAGAAAAGTCAACAGCTTGAGCTAGCTTGTTTGCCTATTAGATTTTTCCTTAAGTCTCAAATTGTTTAGGGGCCGACACAACAGTGATTTTAAGTGTTAGTCAGTTAATCATTCCAAAGGCAAGGCAAGGTCATCTTTAATAATTTCTTGGAAAACTTTTACGTAGCGAGTGGTTAAGCTCTGGAATGTGCTGCTTGAGAATTATTCAATTGAGGCCTTCAGAAGAGAACTGGATCGTTATCTGAAAAGAAAAAAAAAATTGCAGGGCTACAGGGAATTGCAGGGGAGTGGGACTAGGTGAGTTGCTCTTGCAGAGAGCCAGCATGGAGATGATGGCCCGAATAGCCACCTCCTGTGCTGTAACCATTCTATGAGATGTTTGAATATGTGAATTAATGCCAAATGATGGTATTATTAGAGGTGGCTCATTGTCTCACAGGAGTGCAACCGTGATACCGGATTATTTAAGATGTTTTATTCAGTTTGCGCTGTGTTGGGGGTGGGTGGGGTGGGGTGCAGGAGGTGGTGGTGGAAGTGGACAGCCATGTAGACTGTCGGAAACCTCTGGTTGCTCAACTTGTAATGCTGAATAGTTCTGTACTAACCTGATCAATGGAATCCAGCTGGTCTGAGGTTATGGTAACTAAACGTATGGTTAACATTTATAATTTGAGAATTTGTTTTTGAAACCGGAGAATTTATAATAGAGAACAAGGAAATGGCAGAACAATTTACCAACTACTTTAGTTCTGTCTTCACGGAGGAAGACGCAAATAACTCCCCAGAAATACAAGAGGACCAAGGGCCTAGTGAGAAGGAGTAATTGAAGGAAATTAGTATGACTAAAACAATAATGCTGGAGAAATTAATGAGACTGAAAGCCGATTAAACCTCCAGGGCCCAGCAATCTACACCTCATGGTACTAAAGGAAGTGGCCATGGAAAAAGTGGATGTGTTGGTTGTCATCTTCCAAAATTCTGTAGATTCTGGAACAGTCCTGGCAGATTGGAGGGTGGCAAATGTAACCCCACTATTTAAATAAAGGAGGGAGGGAGGGAGAAACAGCTCATTACAGACCAGTTAGGCCTAATCTCAGTAGTAGAAAAAAATGCTAGGGTCTATTATCAAGGATAACAGGATACTTCGAAAATATCAATGGGGTTAGACAAAGTCAGCATGGATTTATGAGAGGGAGATCATGTTTGACAAACCTACTGGAGTTTTTTGAGGTCGTAATTAGCAGAATAGATGAGGGATAACCAGTGGATATGGCGTATTTTAATTTTCAGAAAGTTTTTGATAAAGTCCCACTTAAGAGGTTAGCATGTAACATTGAAGCATATGGGATTGGGGGTAATATATTGGCTTGGATCGAGAATTGAATAGCAGACAGGAAACAGAGAGTAGGAGTAAATGGGTCCTTTTCAGAGTGGCAGGCGGTGACTAGTGGGGTACCACAGGGATCTGCACTTGGGCCTCAGCTATTCACAATATACATCAATGATTTGGATGAGGGAACCAAATGCAATATTTCCAAGTTTGCTGATGACACGAAGCTTGGTGGGAATGTGAGCGATGAGGGTGTTAAGAGGCTTCAAGGCGATTTAGACAGGTTGTGTGTGTGGGCAAATACATGGCTGATGCAGTATAAGTGTGAAGTTATCCCCCGGTAGAAAAAACAGAATGGCAGAGTATTGTTTAAATGGTGATAGATTGGAAAATGTTGACGTACAAAAAGACCTGAGTGTCCTTGTACACCAATCACTGAAAGCAAACATGCAGTGCAGCAAACAGCTAAGGCGGCAAATGGTGTATTGGCCTTCATTGCGAGAGGATTTGCATACAGGAGCAAGGATGTCTTACTGCAGCTGTACAGGGTCTTGGTGAGACCACACCTGGAGTATTGTGTGCAGTTTTGGTCTCCTTACCTAAGAAGGGATATACTTGCCATAGAGGGAGTGCAGCAAAGGTTCACCAGACTGATTCCTGGGATGGCAGGATTGTTGTATGAGGAGAGATTGGGCCGACTAGGCCCTGTATTCATTGGAGTTTAGAAGAATGAAAGGGGATCTCATTGAAACGTATAAAATTCTGACAGGGCTGGACAGACTGGATGCAGGGATGATGTTTCCTCTGGCTGGGGGGTGGGGGTGGTGGAGAACAAGGGGTCACAGTCTCAGGATACGGGGGTAGACCATTTAGGACTGAGATGAGGAGAAACGTCTTCACTCAGAGGGTGGTGAACCTGTGGAATTTGATACCACAGAGGCTGTGGAGGCCAAGTCACTGAATATATTTAAGAAAGAAATAGATTGCTAGACTCTAAAGACATCAAGGGGTATGGGGAGAATGCGGGAGTATGACGTTGAGATAGGGGATCAGCCGTGATCATATTGAATGGCAGAGCAAGCTCAACGGGCCAAATGATCTGCTCCTGCTCCTATTTTCTTTGTTTCTGTGTTTAATATAGAGGAAGTTTCAGTAAGGGTGAATTTAGTAAGAGTTCTTTTGGATGATGCTATCCTGTAACTAGGTGAGCAAAAAGGTGTGGATAACCACCTGAGAGAATGACTAGTGCTGCTGAACCCAAGAACACATCTACCATTTAAAAAAAGAAATTGACACATTCTCTCCCGTGCCATCTACCGTGTGATCACATCCTTCCTATAATGCGGTGACTAGAATTGTACACAATACTCTAGCTGCAGTCCAACCAGGATTTTATACAAAACAAAAACAGAAATTACCTGGAAAAACTCAGCAGGTCTGGCAGCATCGGCGGAGAAGAAAAGAGTTGACGTTTCGAGCCCTCATGACCCTTCGGCAGAACTGAGTAAAGTTAGGAGAGGGGTGAAATATAAGCTGGTTTAAGGTTGGGTGGGTGGGGGGGTGGTGGGGGGTGGGGGGACAAGCAAGCAGTGATAGGAGCAGATAATCAAAAGATGTCACAGACAAAAGGAACAGGGAGGTGTTAAAGGTGGTGATATTACCTAAGAGAATGTGCTAATTAAGGATGGATGGCAGGACACTCAAGGTACAGCTCTAGCGGGGATGGGGTGGAAAGACTGACAGGGTATTACAGTTATAGATTTAAAAATAATGGAAATAGGTGGGAAAAGAAAAATCTATATAAATTATTGGAAAAAACAAAAGGGAGGGGGAAGAAACGGGAAGGGGGGTGGGGATGGGGGAGGGAGTTTAAGATCTAAAGTTGTTGAATTCAATATTCAGCCCGGAAGGCTGTAAAGTGCCTAGTCGGAAGATGAGGTGCTGTTCCTCCAGTTTGCGTTGGGCTTCACTGGAACAATGCAGCAAGCCAAGGACAGACATGTGGGCAAGAGAGCAGGGTGGCGTGTTAAAATGGCAAGCGACAGGGAGGTTTGGGTCTTTCTTGCGGACAGACTGCAGGTGTTCTGCAAAGCGGTCGCCCAGTTTGCGTTTGGTCTCCAATGTAGAGGAGACTGCATTGGGAGCAACGAATGCAGTAGACTAAGTTAGGGGAAATGCAAGTGAAATGCTGCTTCACTTGAAAGGAGTGTTTGGGCCCTTGGACGGTGAGGAGAGAGGAAGTGAAGGGGCAGGTGTTGCATCTTCTGTGTGGGCATGGGGAGGTGCCATAGGTGGGGGTTGAGGAGTAGAGGGGTGATGGAGGAGTAGACCAGGGTGTCCTGGAGGGAACGATCCCTACGGAATGCCGCCAGGGGGGGGTGAAGGGAAGATGTGTTTGGTGGTGGCATCATGCTGGAGTTGGCGGAAATGGCAGAGGATGATCCTTTGAATGCGGAGGCTGGTGGGGTGATAAGTGAGGACAAGGGGGACCCTATCATGTTTCTGGGAGGGAGGAGAAGGCGTGAGGGCGGATGCACGGGAGATGGGCCGGACACGGTTGAGGGCCCTGTCAACGACCGTGGGTGGAAAACCTCGGTTAAGGAAGGAGGAGGACATGTCAGAGGAACTGTTTTTGAAGGTAGCATCATCAGAACAGATGCGACGGAGGCGAAGGAACTGAGAGAATGGGATGGAGTCCTTACAGGAAGCGGGGTGTGAGGAGCTGTAGTCGAGGTAGCTGTGGGAGTCGGTAGGCTTGTAATGGATATTGGTGGACAGTCTATCATCAGAAATTGAGAGGAGAGGTCAAGAAGGGGAAGGGAAGTGTCAGAGATGGACCATGTGAAAATGATGGAGGGGTGGAGATTGGAAGCAAAATTAATAAATTTTTCCAGGTCCCGACGAGAGCATGAAGCCGCACCGAAGTAATCATCGATGTACCGGAGAAAGAGTTGTGGGAGGGGGCCAGAGTAGGACTGGAACAAGGAATGTTCCACATACCCCATAAAGAGACAGGCATAGCTGGGGCCCATGCGGGTACCCATAGCCACACCTTTTATTTGGAGGAAGTGAGAGGAGTTAAAGGAGAAATTGTTCAGTGTGAGAACAAGTTCAGCCAGACGGAGTAGAGTAGTGGTGGATGGGGATTGTTCGGGCCTCTGTTCAATGAAGAAGCTAAGGGCCCTCAGACCATCCTGGTGGGGGATGGAGGTGTAGAGGGATTGGACATCCATGGTGAAGAGGAAGCGGTTGGGGCCAGGGAACTGGAAATTGTTGATGTGACGTAAGGTGTCAGAGGAATCACGGATGTAGGTGGGAAGGGACTGGACAAGGGGAGAGAGAAGGGAGTCAAGATAACGAGAAATGAGTTCCGTGGGGCAGGAACAGGCTGACACGAACGGTCTGCCAGGACAGTTCTGTTTGTGGATTTTGGGTAGGAGGTAGAAGTGGGCCGTCCGAGGTTGGGTGACTATCAGGTTGGAAGCTGAAGTTGGAAGTTGGAAGTTCGAAGGTTTTTTCCAGGTAATTTCTGTTTTTGTTTTGGATTTCCAGCATCCGCAGTAGTTTTTTAGTTTTTTGTTTTTATCTAGGATTTTATACAGTTCTGGCAAAACTTCCCTGCTCTTATAACCTAGGCCATGACCAACAAAGATAAGTATCCTATAAGATTTCTTGACTATCTACCTGTCCTGCTACCTTAAAGGATCTGTAAACATACGATGCAAGGCGTGTCTGTGTAAAAAGGAGCTGATGGAATTGCCTACATAACAACAGTGATTATACTTCAAAAGTAATTAATTCACTGTAAAGGGCTTTGGGTCACTGAGTATTTGTAAATGGAAATTCTTTCTGTCTGCCTTGTTTCTCCATTATAGGACTTGAGCCGTTTAATTGTAACAGCTGAAGTCTTGGAGTGGAGCTTAAAATCACAACCTTCAGTTCTCTGTGAAATTAACTTTGGGAATTCTGAAATTGCATTGCTTCCTTTCCTAATTAACCACTACATTTGGATTGCTAATCCACTTTCAAATGGAGCTCCGAAGGCCAAGTTAAACAGTATTACAGAAGCAAAATACTGCTGATGCTGAAAATCTGAAATAATAACAGGAAATGCTAGAAGCCCTCAGCAGGTCAGGCAGCATCTGTGGAGAGGGGAACAGAGTTAACGTTTCAGGTTGATGACCTTTCATCAGGACTGTAAAAAGTTAGAATTGTAATAGGTTTTAAGCAAGTGAAGGGGCAGAGGGAAGGTAAAAAGAACAGAAGGGAAGGTCGGTACTTGGTTGGAAGACAGAGATTAAATGTCACTCCCTTTGGCTTTGTACCACCAACTATTTTGTCATTGTCTTTTGTCCTTTTCCCTCACCTCTTCACTTGCTAGGTTAAATAGCCTTGCTATAACTATATTCTGACCTGAATTTTGTTGTGCATTCAAAGGTATGCAAATTGCAGTCATATCGCTGCAGCTTTCACACAGTTGAACCTTCTTTTCCATGTTTGAAGTGAAGAGGGTAAAAAATGAGGACATAAGTGTTGGGGTTTCACCACCTTGTGTCTCTAAGTGGAGTTATATGATTCATGAGGTAACATTCAACGAATAAGTGGACCTCACTGCACTGTACTTGGGAGAGAGAAGGAGAGGAATTTTGACGTTGTTTACACTGAGGTCCACATATGATTTAAATTGCTTCACTCTTGGCGAGCTGTGGATTCCACAGTATACAGTGGCAAAGTATTTTTACATTTCAGTTTCTCAAACATTTGGTGCAACAGAAAAATGAAAGGAATTGAGAACCAATTTAGGTACATTGCTGTTGAGGAATGACGTAGCTGTATATAATTTTAACTAGGTGTTTTGTGATTTCTCCCATGGATATGAAGCTGCACAGCAATGATATCCATGAGCTAAAATTGCATAACCAAAATTGGAATAGAGCAGAGTGGCAGCAAAATGAATCCTGGTCGTGAGGTGCAGTTTACAATGGCTGAAAACACTTCAGTTACCACGGTATCCAAAAGGCCACAGCTATTGTGTAAACCCACTGAAATTTTAATTAGTGGGAATTGGCAACACTACTGATCTGGTTTCAGATTTCGGGTTATAAGCAAATCTTTTAACATTTGTGTGCCCTCTGTGGCTTTACCAAGTAAAGAAGGCGGCCTCATCTGCAAATTCCCGCTCTCTCCCTTTGCTCAACCTTGAATGCTGGTCCTGGCAAACATCCATGGCTGGTTTGTTCTGATTTGCCCTAGGTGGAAGAGTGAGCAATACTTGGGCCTTCTGACCTGTGTGACCCAGTAGCAGAGAGCGGAGACTTTATCCTATGAAACAGTCAAGTAGCCTGATTTGTTATTTTTGGGAGAATAGCAGTAGCCATCTTTCAGATGCGTCCTTAGAACAAGGTCTTGTCTACCCCTTCAGGAGGATGTAAGAGATCCCACAGCACTATTTTGAAGAAGAGCAGGGAAATTCTCCCTGGTGTCCTGGACAATATCGACCCCTCAATCAAAACAAATGATCTGGTCATTTATCTCATTGTAGCTTTGTGAACTTGCTGTGCACAAATTGACTGCCATGTTTCCTATCTTACAACAGTGGCTTCGCTTCAGAAATACTTAACTGATTGTAAAGCACTTTGGCACATCACAAGATTGTGAAAGGTGCTTTATAAATGCAAGTCTTTCTACTCTCACCACTCTGCGTAAAGAAGTTTCACCTGAATTTCTGACTAGATTTATTAATTGCCATCCTTTATTCATGGCTACCAGTTATGTTCTCACCCATGAATGGAAAAAGAAAATTGCAGAGTTATGGGGATAGAACAAAGGCATGGAACCAACTGGATAACTCTTTCAAAGAGCCAGCACATGCACGATGGGCTGAATTACTTCCTTCTGTGATGCAAGATTCTTTAATGAGGCAACTTGACCTCAGGTCTGCCTGTGATTACTGGTGATCACTAGGAGAGGGTTACTAATGATCCAGGGTGGCTCCCTTCTGGTTTCCCCTTTCACTAAAGAGAAGCACCAAACATCTGTTCAGCACTTACCAAACAGCATGATGGTAGTGATGGAAATACATCACACCAGGAACTCTGCAACATATTGAAAGCAGCATGTTGACAAAGTATTAAGTCAATGTGCAAGGGCAGAAGGACAGCTTGGTAATAGATCTACTACTTTTCTGGCAGATCAGAGAATAAAAACAAGCCACTTCATGCATAACATGCTGCTGCTATTGTGAAAGAGGTGTGCAGTGTTCCTTGCCTGTTCAGTTATAAACATTGCTTGTTTCATTAACACCCTGCTGTCATGCGATATTTAAAGAAGCCAACTGTAATTACTTTGAATAAAATAATTTTTTGTGTACGTGTGTTCAACTAGGGCTAACTAATTTCATGGAATCAAGTGGTTGACTTCTCACACACACACACAAATGCACCTTTTTTCCAGACAGCTTGCTTTATAAAATTACAACCTAAACCGCCTACAGCAATGCAGAGTTCAGAAGACACCTTGGCAAGACCAGAGAGAGATGATGAAACTATAAGCAACCCTAAACTCAGTGGAATACAGCAGCAACAAGCAGTGCTGAATAATACATTAACTGTAGGTATATAATCATCTGTGACTTCAGTTCATCCAAAAAAAGTTATATCTTGTGCACTGAGTGGTGGTCTATACTTTAATTCCCTGCCTAAACCTTTCTGCCTCTCTATATCACTCTCTTTTAAGAAGCTTATTCAAAGCAATTTCTTCAACCAAGCCCTGTCCTAATATCTCATTATGTGGCTCAGTGTGAAATCCTGTTTGATAATCGCTCCTGTGAAGGATCTTGGGACATATTACTATCTTGGGGACCTTTAGAAATGCACGTTATTATTGTTTGTAGGAGCAATAAGCATTCAGTTGGATAGCTGACAATAGGAAGACTAGCATTTATAAAGCACCTTTCACAATCTTGCGATGTGCCAAATTGCTTTACAATCAGTTCAGTATTTCTGAAGTGCAGTTACTGTTGTAAGATAGGAAATGTGGCAGCCAAATTGTGCACAGCAAGTTTACAGAAGCAGTAATAAGATAAATGACCAGACCATTCATTTTGGCTGAGGGATGAATATTGCCTAGGGCACCAGGGAGAATTTCCCTGCTCTTCATCAAAATAGTGCTGTGGGATCTTTTGCATCCTGCTGAAGAGGCAGACAGGACCCTTGTTTGAGGACGCATCTGAAAGATAGCTACTGCTATTCTCCTAAAAATAACTTCCCATGACAAATTAGTCTACTCGACAGTTCCACAGGATAAAGGTGGAACAAACTACAATAGGGAGTGGTTGAGGTGGATGGTATAGATTCATTTAAGGGGAAGCTGGATAAACACACGAGAGGGAGAAAGGAAGAGAAGGATACATTGCAAGGGTTAAGATGAAGAAGGGTGGGAGGGGGTCTGTGTGGAGAATAAGCAATGGTATGAACCAGTTGGGCTGGATGACCTAGAACACAACATAAAAAATAGGAACAGGAGTAGACTGTTCAGGCCCTCGAACCTGCTCTGCCATTCAATAAGATCGGGGCTGATTTCCACAGTCCCATCTAACCCTGATAACCTTTGATTCCCTTGCCTAACAAGAATGTATCTAGCTCTGCCTTAAAAATATTCCATGACCCTGCCTCCACCATCTTCTGAGGCAGAGAATTCCAAAGTTGCACAACCCTCGGAAAGAAAAAATTCTCCTCATCTCTGTCCTAAAAGGGTGACCCCTAATTTTAAAAAAGTGCCCCATAGTTCTGGACTCACCCACAGGAGGAAACATCCTTTCCACGTCCACCTTGTCAAGGCCATTCAGGATCTTCTGTACTTCAATCAAATCACCCCTCACTCTTCTAAACTCCAGTGGAAACAAGCCCAGTCTGTCCAACCTTTCCTCATAAGACAACCCACTCATTCCACGTATCAATCTAGTAAACCTCCTTTGAACCACCTCCAATATATTTACATCCTTCCTTAAATAAGGAGACCAAAACTGCACAAGTATTCGAGGTGCGGTCTCACCAATGCCCTGTATAACTGAAGCATAACATCCTTACTTTTATGTTCAATCCCTCTCGTAATAAAGGATAGCATTCCATTAGCCTTCTTAATTACTTGCTGTACCTGCATACTAACTTTTTGTGACTCATGTACTAGAACACCTGGATCCCTCTGCACCTCAGAATCATGCAGCCATTCTCCATTTAAGTAATACTCTGCTTTTTTGTTCTTCCTGCCAAAGTGAACAACTTCACACTTCCCCACATTAAACTCCATTTGCCAGATTTTTGCCCACTCACTCAACCTATCTGTGTCCATCTGCAACCTCCTCATGTCCTCTTCACAACATACTTTCCTACCTATCTTTGTGTCATTGCAAATTTAGCTTCCTCGCCTTCATTCCCCTCATCTAAGTCAATGGTGTAAATCGTAAAACGTTAAGGCCCCAGCACAGACCACTGTGGGACTCCACTCATTACATCACATAATTAGAGTGGGTGAGAGAAGCAGAGAAATTGAGACGGCCAATGTCACGCCAACAGTTCTCAATGAAAAGATCAAGAGCAGGTAAGAGGCCAGAGGGAGGGGTCCAGGTGGAGGGAGAATACTATAGGGGGGGTGAAAGGATCCACTGAACGGGGGGAGGACTTCTACTCAAAAGAAGTGAGCACGGAGACAAAGGCGGTGGAAGAAGAGTTCAGCATTGTGCTGAGCCCAGAATCCATTGAGGTGAGGGCGTAAGGGTATGAAACTGAGTCACAATTAGAAAAAGACCCATTTATGCATACTCTCTGCTTTCTGCCAGCCAGCCAATATTCTATCTGTGCTAATATGTTACCCTCTACACCATGAACTTTTATTTTCTGTAATAATCTTTGATGTGGCACCTTATCAAATACCTTCTAGAAATCCAAGCGCAGTACGTCTACAGGCTCCCCTTTATCCGCTGCGCATGTTACTCCTTCAAAAAACTCCAATAAATTAGTTAAACACGATTTTCCTTTCAGAAAACCATGCTGACTCTTCCCGATTGCCTTGAGCTCTTTAAGTGCCCAGCTATAACCTCCTTAATGGTCGATTCTAATAACTTCCCCACGACAGAGGTCAAGCTAACCGGCCTACAGTTTCCTGTTTTCTGCCTCTCTCCCTTCTTGAATAGATGGGTTATATTTGCTTCTTTCTGATATAATGAAACCTTTACAGAATCTAGCGAATTTTAGAAAATAAACACCAGCGCATTGACTACCTCATTAGCCATCTCTTTTAAGACCCTAGGATGCAGTCCGCCGGGACCCGGAGGCTTGCCAGCCTGCAGCTCCATTAATTTGCTCAGTACCTTTCCCCTAGTGATTTCAATTTTACCAAGTTCCTTTCCCCCATTCACCTCCCGATTTGCAGCTATTACTGGATGTTTTTGAACTGTGGCGTGACATTGACCATCTCAATTTCTCTGCTCCTCTCACCCACTCTAACCTGTCTCCTTCTGAACTTGCTGCACTCCTTCCTCAGGTTCAACCCTGACTTTGTTATCAAACCTGCCAACAAGGGTGGTGCTGTTGTTGTCTGGCGTACTGAACTCTACCTCACTGAGGCTGAGCGTCAACTCACAGACACTTCCTCCTACCTCCCCCTGGACCATGACCCCACCACCGAACATCAAGCCATTGTTTCCAGGACTGTCACTGACCTCATCTCCTCTAGAGATCTTCCCTCCACAGCATCTCATAGTCTCCCAACCTCAGACACCCCACTTCTACCTCCTCCCCAAAATCCACAAACAGGACTGTCCCAGTAGACCGATCGTGTCAGCCTGTTCCTGCCCCACGGAACTCATTTCTTCCTATCTTGACTCCGCTCTCATTCCCCTTGTCCAATATCTTCCCACCTACATCCGTGATTCCTCTGACACCCTACATCATATCGACAGTTTTCAGTTCCCTGGCCCCAACCGCCTCCTCTTCATCATGGACATCCCTCTACATCTCCATCTAGGATGGTCTGAGGGCTCCCCGCATCTTCACTAAACAGAGGCCCGAACAATCCCCATCCACCACCACTCTCCTCCGTCTGGTTGAACTTGTTCTCTCACTGAATAATTTCTCCTTAAACTCGTCTCACTTCCTCCAAATCAAAGGTGTGGCTAAGGGCACCCGCATGGGCCCCAGTTATGCCTGTCTCTTCATGGGGCAAGTGGAACATCCCTTGTTCCAGTCCTACTCAGGCCCCCTCCCACAACTCTTTCTCTGGTACATTGATGACTGTTTTGTTGCCACTTCATGTTCTCATCTGGACCTGGAAAAATTTATTAATTTTGCTTCCAATTTCCACCCCTCCATCATTTTCACATGGTCATTCTCCGACACTTCCCTTCCTTTCCTTCACCTCTTTGTCTCCATTTCTGGTGATACACTGTCCACCAATATTCATTACAAGCCCACTGACTCCCACAGCTACCACGACTACAACTTCTCATGCCCTGCTTCCTGTAAGGACTCCATCCCATTCTCTTAGTTCCTTCGCCTCCGTCACATCTGTTCTGATGATGCCACTTTCCAAAACAGTGCTTCTGACATGTCTTCCTTCTTCTTTAACCAAGGTTTTCCACCCACGGTCGTTGACAGGGCCCTCAACTGTGTCTGACCCATCTCCCGCGCATCTGCCCTCACACCTTCCACTCCCTCCCAGAACCATGATAGGGTCCCCCTTGTCCTCACTTTTTACCCCACCAGCCTCTGCATTCAAAGGATCATCCTCCGGCAACTCCAGCATGATGCCACCACCAAACATATCTTCCGTTCACCCCCCCACTTTTGGCATTCCGTAGGGACCGTTCCCTCCGGGACACCTTGGTCCACTCTTCCATCACTCCTAACACCTCAGCCCCCTCCTACAGCATCTTGCCATGCAATCGCAGAAGGTGCAACACCTGCCCCTTTACTTCCCCCCTCCTCACCATACAAGGGCCCAAACACTCCTTTCAAGTGAAGCAGCATTTCACTTGCATTTCCGTCAATTTAGTCTTCTGCATTCGCTGCTCCCAATGCGGCCTCCTCTACATTGGAGAGACCAAACGCAGACTGGGTGACCACTTTGTAGAACACCTTCGGTCTGTCCGCAAGCATTACCCAGACCTCCCTGTCGCTTGCCATTTCAACACACCACCCTGCTCTCATACCCACATGTCCGTCCTTGGCCTGCTGCAATGTTCCAGTGAAGCTCAACACAAACTGAAGGAGCAGCGCCTCATCTTCCGACTAGGCACTTTACAGCCTTCCGGACTGAATATTGAGTTAAGCAACTTCAGATCATGAACTGTCTCCTCATCCTCACCATTTTTTGATCCCCTTTTTTCAAATTTAAAAAAAAAAAAATTAATATATATTTTTTTCCCACCTATTTTTATTATTATTATTACTTTTTAAATTTATTTCCATTCATTGTTTTATCCCCACCGTTTAGCCTATTTCAATCTTTTTTCCCACACCGTCCCCTCCCCCCACCCCACTCCCACTAGGGCCATCTGTCACTTGCTTATTCTGCTTTCTACTCTTAATGTCACCATGAGCACCTCCTTTAGCCAGTATCACAACCATCAACACCCCTTCGATGTTTTGTTTATGATATCTTTTGCAATCTTTCCTTTGTCGCCACCTATCACTGGCCTTCTGTCCAGCTTCACCTGTCCCACCCCCTTAAACAGTATATATTTCACCACATTTCTACTTCTCTTTAATCCTGAAGAAGAGCCATACGGACTCGAAACGTTAACTCTGTCTTTCTCTCCACAGATGCTGTCAGACCTGCTGAGTTTTTCCAGCAATTTTTGTTTTTATTACAGAAGCAAAATATTTGCTAATTTATTCCGCCATTCCCTTATTATCTACTAGTAACTCCTCACTGTCACTCTCTAGAGCACCAACACTCAGTTTACTTACTCTTGTCCTTTTTAAATACCTGTATAAACTCTTGCTACCCATTTTTACATTTCAAGCTAGCTTCCTCTCACACTCTAAATTCTTTCTCCTGATTAACCCTTTAATCATTATCTGCCATTCTTTATTTTCTGTCCAATCATCTGTCCTGCCACTCATCTTTGCGAAATTATATGCTTTTTCCTTAAGTTTGATGCTTTCCTTAACATTTTTAGTTAACCACGGACGGTGGATCCTCCCCTTAGAATTTTTCTTTATAGTAGGAATGTACTTATTCTGAATGCTCTGAAATATCCCCTTAAATGTCTGCCACTGCTCTATTGATCTATCCCTAGCTTAGTTTCCCAGTTCAGTTCATCTAGCTCAGCTTTCATCCCCACATTTAAGTTTAAGATACTAGTCTTAGACCCGCTTTTCTCCCTTTCAAACTGGATGCAAGATTCTATCGTATTGTGGTCGCTGCTACCTAGGGGTCCCTTTATTCTGAGGTCATTAATTAATCCTGTCACATTCTGAGGTCATTAATTAATCCTGTCACATTACACAATACCAAGTCTAATATAACCTGCTGTCTGGTTGGTTCCAGAACATGCTGCTCTAAGAAACTATCTCGAAAACATTTTAAGAACTCCTCATCCAGGCTACTACGCCAATCTGATCTTTCCAGTTTATGTGTAGATGAAAATCACCCATGATTATTGCCGTCCCTTTATCACAAGCACACAATATTTTCTCTTGAATACTTTGTTCTACACTGTGGTAACTGTTAGGGGGCCTGTAGACCACTCCCACTAATGACTTTTTTCCCCTACTATTCCTAATCTCCACCCAAACCAATTCTGATCTCCTGAACCAAGGTCATCTCTAACTATTGTACCAATGCCCTCTTTGATTAACAGTGCCACCCCTCCACCTTTACCTAGCTTCTTATTCTTCTTGAATGTTTCTGGACTGCGAATACTATGAAAACTATAGATATCCCAATTCCCATTGAAAGTAACTGTTGAAGCTGCTTCCACCACTTTTTCAGGCATTGCATTCCAAAGCATAACAACTCGCATCATTTATTTAAAAAAAATCCCCTCATTACCCCTCATGCCCTCTTGATTAGGGAATAATGCATAGCGTGATCCCAGGAAAAAGGGGAAGGGGGTGCGAAGAGAGCATTTAAAAATATTGGGAAAGACAAGGAGAGGAGTTTAACTTTTATATTATAAACAAACCTTTTCTTCTTTGTAAAACTTCTTCAAGAAGCTATTCCCCACCTCCCTCCCCCCCACCCCCACTTTATGGTTTTTTCAGTTTATCAATGCAGAGGAAACTATATGGTTTTAAAATTTCATTATGAGCAAAGTTTTTGTTATACCCCATTTATCTACTGAGCATGGCAGAGCTGTTGTTCTTCCTAAATCGATGCCCTTTATTTTGGCATTTAAACATGGCAAAGTGACTGAGTAAGCATTACATTTGATGTGTGTACAGTTGCTCTAAAGTTTGCATCTTTAGTGTTCTCCCAGTGTTGAAAGAAGATCCATACAACATAGCAACAGGAAAATGCACACTCGATGGGCAAGCAGCCTGCGTCTTCAGTCCAAATCAGCCAGTGAGCTGAATGATATGTCCAGCTCTGAGGCCGACACATCGCCCCTTTGATCAGAGATGTTGTGTTGGCTGCTTCCAGAGACACCTTAACCTCCTTAAACAGCCACTAGGCTGATTGAAACAGACTTGTTGCTCTCAATGAATGGGAAACCTGGCCAAAGGAATGCTTATTGCATGGCAAGACAAAGCTCACTGAGGACAATAGATACAACACAGAAACAGAGAAAGGATTTGAAATGGAGGGATAAATGTTTTTTCTGTTCTTTGTGAATTGTAACGTTAACTTGCTCTTCTGCCTCGAAAGTTGTGGAGCTGCTAATTCCATTGTCCATTCCCCACCCCTGCCCTGTTGGTTCATTGTTCATGTGAACCTCTAGAACAACTGATTGTGTGATCCAACATGCAGAGCTGTGACATTGGGATTAAAAGTGCAGTTACTGGGCTGAAGATTTTGTTGAAAGTAATCAGATGCTAAATCCTATCCAGTGGGTCTAGAGATAAATTTATGATTTATCAATGAAGGATACAGGGGAAGGATTCAAAGAGATATGATTGTGCAATGGGTGGATCAGAATTTGAGAAATGTTTGAATTGGGATTTGATTTTGATTGTATGCCAGTTAAAACACCACCAGTACTCCATTTATTTTTTATTTGAATTAGTAAAACCATGGATTGCTATTGCACAGAAATGAAACGAGCTATTCAGCTCACCCAGTTAATCTTGTTTTGCTTGTTTCCCAAACCCTCTCTTTCCTTTTCTCCTTTTTCCCCCTTATTTCTCTTTCTCTTTTTCCCCTATCCCCTCTACTACAATTGGGTAGGTAAGAAAATGAAGTGGCATTGGCACAAAGGCCCCTGACCACACAATGGCTTTTAAAAATAAGCCAAAAACTTGGTATGACCTTTGCCATCCTTCAAGTGCCTCTTAATGTACCTTTAAAATTTCCCTGTTTGAAGAAAACTTCATTTTAAGTATGGCGTTAGATAAGTAATACTATATCATTATATAGCTGGGGTTCCAGTATGTTGGTATTTTTTTTGTATATTATAAATACTTTATTTTTGAACAGAGTCAATTTTTCCAGTGAAAGTGAGCAATTGGTCAGGAATGCCCTTGGCACATCATTATAAATTACCCCCTCCATGTACCACCATTCATTTGTCATTGACAAAATCGGCCGGGTTCTTCCTCAGTGACAATTCATGTTCATGGTTGCCCCATGTATAAATAAGGTTTGTATTGTCATTGCCCTTGAGGTAGTTTGTAGATTGGCTTGGCTGAACTGCTGACTAGCAGGTGTTTTATATTTTTAAAGGTTTTTTTAAAGCATCAGAAATCCTCAGAACATCAGTTTCTAACTGTTCTTGCTTGAGATTTGAGTCACTTGTGGTAGCAGCAATACTAAACACCAGGGATTAAAAACTGAGTCATGCAGTAGGTTTATCTGCAGTAGTATGTATGCATTGTGCTCCAGTGAAAATGTACAAATTTCCAGAACTGGCCGTGTCCCTTATAGTGAAAGATTGATTTTATGTTGTCAAGGGCTCAGTGTTGTGGTGAATTTTAATTGCATTTGTTGGGGAGCATTCTACCTGCACTTTGCATTCTGATTATTGCCTCAATCATGGGTTCAGTGTGCCTGGGTCCTTGGGATAATGTCTAAGATTGTTTATTAATTCTTTATTAAATTGCAACCTGCTCTCTAGAGAGAGGAGATCTAATGAAAAGTGTTTATTGTGCGAATCAGCGCAAGTAAATCACTGCACCTGTTCTTCATTCTCCTGATAAAATTGTGTAATAATGTTGCTGTTGCTCCTTTTACATAATGACTTAACTCTCTTTTTTCCAATGGATCTTGCTAATGTATGATTCTAGGGTTTCAGCCCTCTATACAATCTCAGAATTAGAAGTAAGCTGTTTAAGACTGAGTTGAGGAGAAATTTCTTCACTCAAAGGATTGTGAACCTTTTAAAATTCTCTGCCTCAAAGAGCTGGGGATGCTCCGTCATTGAATATATTCAAGTTAGAGATTGAAATATTTTTGGACTTTAAGGGGATCTGTGGATACAGGAATAATGTGGAAAGGTGTAGCTAAGGTAGAAGATCAGGCAAGATCTTACTTAATGATAGAGCAAGCTCAAGGGGCTGAATAGCCTACCCCTGCTCCTGTTTATGTTCTTATAGTGACTCTTTCCAAAAGGGATCATTATTTGTCTTTGGCTGAGATATCAGCTATGCTATGGGAGTAGGGGCATAATAGCTGAACCAGTTTGTCTGCTGATTGCCAAACATGCACACTCCCTTGAAGGTTCACAGGGTAATGATAGAGTGCTGGCTTCCCCTTCCTAACCTAATCTTGGCACCAGCTGCTGTCCTGGAGTTGAACCTTAACATGGATCAGGGATTGTGAACTGAAGAATTTTGGATTTTATTGTTTTATTCCTCAGGTCACACTGGACTAATCAACTCCCCCAGTTGACTGGAAGGATTTTAGATGCTCTCAGTATTACCCAGTACAACTCTTTAGCCAGGCCGTGAGCAGATGCACAATACTAGTTCATAGAAATAGGAAGAGGCCATTCATGTTCTGCCAATCTGTTCTGCCACTCAATTAGAATTAGGCTGATGTAACAGAGCTAAAAGCTCACACTATATTTTTTATGAAATATATATCTATCATCATGGCTAATTTACGAAACATTAAAAACTAGACAAAGACTTTAAAAGGGCTGCAGCTATGTCTGCCTGTAACCCTGAACAAAAGGAACCTTCTGGCAATATCAGAGAAGCTAATGCCTCGTTATCTCTGAAGAGGCGCCAAATACCCCAATGGCTACGGAGATCAAATTCAAAGGGAATTATGCAAAGACATCTACATTTCGTAAGCCAGGCCTGGCCAATGGAGACTGCTAGTCTGCTAGGACAAAGGACCCAGCAACTCCTTTTCAAATTCTTAATGGTTGAATATTAGCAATCTCAAGAATCCGGACAAAGGAATATCCATCCTTCGTCAAAGCCAAAGTGGAGAAGGGGCAGTCCCCCCTCTTGCTGGGAGAGCCAGTTACCCTGTCTTGCTGTGCTGCCACTCAGTCTGCAATCTTCCATCTAGCAGGCAGCAGTTCAGAATAAGGGCTCGGTCCAGGTGAATGCCTGGCCCCCATCTACACTGTTTCCACTGGAACTTCTGAACTTCTGCACCAGCGCCTACAAGACTAATTCATCTCTACGTGCCTATCCCATTGTGGAAGTCATCTCTACTGGAAAAGTGATTCATCTAGCATCAGCCCTCAGCTTGCCAACTTCTGAAAGGATACACTATTGGACTTTGCCCTTTAAACCGTTCTTTCTCTGTCCCTCTTTTAGTGTATGAATGCACTGGGGCCTATGCACCCCCTCTTGTGTTTTGAGTGCGCGCGAATAAACAACCCTCTGAGTTCATCCCATCTCGCGTTTGCTGTGGAGTTATTAATAAAAATTGGATTGCACCAAAACTGAGGGGTTGGGAATACGCCACTGCTTGAAAAGGGGGAAATCAAAGTTATAGCATCTTTCTTACAGGTTATGAGAGTAGAAATCGGGGCTGCTTAAATTAAACCCCCTCCTGTCCATTACACTTGATCTTTGGCTTAATTTCATCTACCCACTTTTATTCTATAACCCTTAATGCCCTTATTTATTAATCTCCATTTTGAAATTTTCAATGGGACTCACCCTCAATAGCTTTTTGGGGAAGAATGTTCTAAATTTCCACTTCCCTTTGTGTGAAGATGTACTTCCTGTCATTGCCCTGAACTGCCTAACTCTAATTTTAAGGTTATGTCCCCTTGTTCTGGACTCCCTCTCCCCTGCCCTTCACTCAACAAGAGGAAATAATTTTTCTTTTGCTACCCAATTAATTCCTTTAATAATAAAGAACACAATTAGGTCATCCCTTAATTTTCTACTCTCAAGGGAATGCAAGCCTATTCTAAGCAACTTGTTCTCATAATTTTAACTCTTTTGAGATCCAGTATCATTTTAGTGAATCTGCACTGCACTCCTTTGAAGGCCAGTATATCCTTCCTAAGATGTTGTGTGCAGGCTGAACGTTTAGAACAGCCCAGTCCAGTAAATTGCATTGAACCCAGCGTGGTGCCTGTAATGACATTTTATTAACTGACTTTTGGATTCTTCCTCCCTTTTTTCCAGACAGGTGTCTTAAGTGCTTTTTAGACAATGGTATGCAAAATGCTTTGTGTGTGGAAGACTCTTACAAATATTGCCCATTCTTGGGACTTTGTCTCAGCTTCTGAAAGGCAGTTATCAGCTGCTTTATTGAAAACAGTGTTTTTGTTAGTATGCTTCAACAGAAATAACATGAGGAAGGTGACAAGTACAGGAGTTTGACGAAGCCATTGGAAACTTGTGACTTGCTTGGATGGCCTTGCAGTTCTAGGAAAAGCGAGTGAGTGGTGTCTTTTTGTTCATTGATCCCTCTAATACTATGGCCAATAGAGTGACAAATATCTATAGAACAAGTGAGGCTGACTGGATGATGATGATGGATTACAGTCATTCTCATCAGTAAGAATACTCACTGGGCCACACTGGTCATGATCCAGAAAGACTTCTCATTATGTAGCACCTTAAGTTATCCGAGTGCCCCATAGTGCTTTAACGTCAATAGATTACTTCTGTTATAAAGATAAAAACAGCTATATTCTGTAAACAGCAAGTGAATGATCTCACTGAAATGTTTTCAACTGAGGAAAATCAAATATATTTATTTTTGCATCATCCTGTATTTACAAATGTGGGGCACACACTTCCATCATGTCAATGTGCATCCAATTCCATTGATTCAGAAATCCACCCAGTTTCAATCCAGCACCTCAGAATCCAAGCCATATCACAGCCTTACATCACCCTTTAAGTAGAACTAAATGAATTAGAAACACGTGGCTCCCTGGTAGCTAGGTGTTTATGGACTGGTTTTACTGACATTCTCAAACTAGAACTACCAGATGGATTATTTTGTGTCTGCATATATGTCATGTCCCCAGTAAGGATATCATATTCCTAACTTTCAGGATGTGGTCTTCACTCAGTTGGTCAAAATGCTGCCCAAGATGGTCACTGAGAGTCAAGTGACGACTGTTTTTAATTTCTGCACAGACAAAGTTAAGTCATGTTTGAACTGGCTTCTGGAAAGTTTCCAAATGCAAATGGATTTCCCAGGTGCCAATCAACCACCCTTACCAGCTCAGTGGAAAAGATTTAATAGACAGTGGCTCCCTGACTTCTCAGGGCTATGGGGCTGGAAGTCCTCCAGTGAGTAAATTGTAGCTGGTATGTTGTTGGTTTATCAATCGCTCCTCCACTGTGTATCAATCATCTTGGCTCCAACCCATTATGGGCAATGGGAGGCACAGAAACTTGCCATCACATGATTGAAACTAGCTGGTGGGGAGTCAAGAGCTTATCACTCCACAAGACAACCCAGCAAGGCAGCATGAAACCAACAGGACAAGAGGGATAATTCTTCCAGCCAGAAAAACAGAACCCTGCCTAAAAACCAGTCAACCCAGGCAGTGTAAGAGGGAACTCTTACATTTTTACCTGCAAAGCTTTGCCCCTACAGAAACCCAGCCATAACCTCATCTGGAAATCCAGAGACTTCCAACTTCTACTCATCCCCAAAGAATGATGGGAGAAAACCCATTCGGGTATGTGACATGTGCTTCCTAAAGGATTGGTGATACACTTGATTTACTTTTTGTATTTTTTTAATGCTAATAACCAAAACAAATGCTTTCTGACTGGAATCTATCTTTACTTGTGTGTCTGTCTGTGTACACGAGGGAGTGAGTGTGTTTCATTTTGGGATGTTGTGTGAATCAATGTTATCCTTTCTTTTGATTTAAACTTACCCAAAAACCTGCTTCGTGTTTATTACTGAAAATCACAACACAATAAAGATTTAAAACAATCCCTCTAAAACACATCTTATTGCAGAGAAGTGAGAGGTGAGGAGAAAGGGGATAAGTTATCCCACCATCTCTCCCTGTTTGTAACAATATGCTCAATGCTACTAAGTTTTGATGGAGACAGTAGCAACCAATGAAATTCAGCCAAGTAACCTGCCTGTTGCAAGCAAGGCTACATTAATGCCCCTGACTTGATGATGAGTTAGTTTAACAAATAACATGTAACAAAATGGTGGAGCTATTTACTGGCTAATTGTATTTAATGGGAGTCCAATGTATTCTGTTTCTAAAGTTATGGACCTTTTGAGCAGACTATTCGTGTCAAGGTTTTGCTACACTCCAGTGATGTGCCTACACATTGGTCTCATTGGACTCAATGGATGTGAGAGCGCTGTTTCTATGGTAAAGCCAGAGAGAAATGTGTGCGGGATGCATTAGAATTGGACTAGCCCAGGGGAAATATTGGTGTTTCTGTCAGGTCATTTAGATTCATGCCCCACTTATACTGCAGATCCTTTGCACCGCTGTGACACAAAACCTGCAGCATAATTCTGTTTATCTGGCCTTATAACAGCGAATGGTGCTTGGAGCACTATTGACAAAAGTGGCCTCGCACTGCCAACAAACTACCCTTACTGTAGCTGCCATTTAGGGGGAATTTTTATATTTTAAAATGCTGTTTTGTAAAACATCCTTTTATCTGTTACTGCTTTTACATTTCTATTGATTGAAAAGAACTGCCCATCCCACCAACTCTTTGTTCATTAGTCATTTCACCAGAGGATTAGTGAGGAGACTGTTGTCTGTGGATTTGAGTATTGGATAGGCTCTTGAGGAAAATAAATTTGCAGAGTTACAGGAATAGAGCGGAGGAATGTGACTGACTGGATTGTTCTACAGAGAGCCAACATGGACTTGGTGGGCCGAATGGCCACCTCCTGTGCCATACTGACTCTCTCTGACTAGACATGAATGCAGTTCTTTTGCTGTTCCACTCAACAGCACTGTTTTTGGTTGTGACTGCCAACTTGTGTTGAGTTTAATAAATGCACCTTTAGTGCACTGCTTGGTACTAAATACATTTGCATGGGGTTCACAACTGTAACAACATGCAGGTTTACAGAACAGTACCTATTAAACAGCCTTATCTTTATTCCACTGTTGTTTAAAACCAGGACAGCGGCCAGGTTACAAACACAACAATGCATCAATGCACTTTCTCTTTTATTTTTAACGTTCACAATAGAAACTACTGCTGTAAAGGACTCAAAAGTTTGGTTATGACTAGACAACCTGTCAAATTAAGGAAGCTTATTAATAATTGTTTCCATCATTTTATTTTCATTGAAGCTTAATAATTAACAGGCACTTGGTGTTCCAAAGCATCTGACTGAAACTAGCCTGTTGTAGTGAACCCATGCACATTGCAGAAATAATTGTGATGGGTACTCTGTGAAGGATGGCAGTGACGCCAATCTCTCACCCCAGTACAATTAAATTTTCACAAGCTACATCAGCGACTCTCTGCCTCTGCCTCTCTCCCTCTGTGGAATGCAGGAGCTCAAGAGTTCACCCTTGTCATAAATAACTGTGCCAATGTAAAAATAATTAACTGTACTTGTTGCTTTTCATTAAAACCTCAGATAGAGACTGCGGTGTTATGGTAATAAGATAAACAGTCAAAAAGTACATCGTTCTACTGTTCGTACACAAGACTTGGGCAATTAGAAATTGCATTGGACACAAAATCACTAAAAATGATAAATACCTTTTTTTAACAGTCTAACCCATACATTTATGTAGTTTCTGACTTGCATTGTTGAATGTTTTTATCAAAATTCAGGCAAAGTAATTCCTTGTCTCCAGACAGTACTTCCACATTCCTCGCTCAGCTATCCACCTAAGGCTTTGTGTTTTGCTAATAGATGTCTCATCCTTTTATTTCCTTCATGCCCCCTGTGTAAGGATCTCAGCCCACTGGAACTAAGCCAGATACATGAATTGCAAATAGATACAAAAACACTCTCTTATTTACATACTCATTTATTTTGCTAAATTCTCCCAGGTTCTTAATCATTTAATCTGTCATAAGGAAATTCTATTCACACACTACACCTCAGCTGGGTTGGGGCATGCAGCTGATCTACTTGTAAGCTTTTGACAATCTGTGTCCAATTATTTTGATCTTGGCTGAGGTGACGGTAGGGATGCTGCAGGGGTCCTTAGCGTCCTTGGATCAGGGAAGAAGAGAAGTTAGCCAGGCTTGCTGCTGTCCATCACTATCCAGTGTAGGGTTGCCAGCTCTGGATATATTTTGGTGTTTTCATCACATGACCTCCTGCTCCCATGCTCCTACCATTTGCTGCCCAACACATTCATCTTCGTGACGCCTACATGTCCACAGTAATTGGAAAGCAAACAGATTGTTCTGATTGGATGGATCTTGACTGTCAAGCCTTCCCTCCCCCAACCCCCACCCCATCTCCAATATTTTTAGAACTAATAAACAAAAGTGTTTCTTTCTCAGTGCTCCAATGGCCCTTCCCTGGGTGTTGCTCAGTTATATCCCAGAGATTAATCTTTCATTTCTGGAGATGCCAGGATGATCCTGATGAGTTGGCAACCCTAGACTTGAGGTCCCCCTCAAAGTCCATGTGCATTAGTATTGGGTGAAAACAGGTTCTGTAGTTGTGGGCTGGTCCACTGTCAAGTTTCACACATAAATGCCTACTTTGGAAAAATGAATATAAAGAACAGAGAGACTTGGGGGTTCATAGATCCTGAGGTGCAATTGCACATTGATAAAGCCTTAAACACTGACAGCATTTTGTGTTTTATAAAAGGGACAGATACTGCAAGAAAGTAATGACAAATTTGTACAAAACATTGCTTATGTTCTGTGCACTTTCGGACGGTCCATTACAGAATAGACAGTAAAGCATTAATTCACATAAAGTTTAGTTTCAACAGCAACAACTTGCAATTGTATAGTATCTTGAATGTAGAAAATATCTAAAAGTGCTTCAGAGTAATATAACTTAAAAGAAACGGATGCTGAGCCACAGAAGGTGACATAAGGGCAGTGGAGGGGTGGGTGACTTCAGAGCTTGATCAAAGTGATGGGGTTTTAAGGAGAATCTTAAATTAGGAGCAAGAGATGACGAGGAGGATGGATTTAGGAAGGGAATTCCAAACCATGGGTAAGGAAGAAGATAATGTATAAGATGTCAGTCAGAAGAATGGAGAGGGATTTCAGTGGATGGAGGAGGTAGAGATGGGAAGGGGATGAAGCCATGGGGAGATTAAAACATGTGGCTAAAAGTTTTAAAATTGAAATATTGGGCCAATGGGACCCAATGTAGGTTAATGGGTCATGGAGCAGACCTGGAGGATTAAAAGAGTGCAAAAGGGGACAAGACTTCCAGCGGATGTGGAAGCTTCAAAGGGTGCGAGAGGGGGCGAGATTTCCAGTGGACCCAAAGGCTAGCTGCTGCCGGTGACAATGGGATTCAGTCTGTGGACTGACCAGATTTGGAGAAAATCAAGTGTGATGTCACAGGGAACCAGGTAAGTGATTGGTTGGTGAGTATTTTGCTTCTTTTGCTTGTTTATCTTTTTAGAACTGGTACAACTTATTGGTAACTGTAAGGTTTTATTAGTAGTAAGGTTTTTGTAGTAGCTGTCATAAAGCTTATTTGGGAGTAGAGAGGTTTATTAATTAAATTATTTAATTGAATACATAATTAATTAACACAATTGTTTAAATAGCTGGATTATAGAAAAACATAAAAGTTTTGCGTAACTAAGTTAAGGGCACAGGAGAAGGAGCTGATTGGCCAGTAAGTCACTTTACTTTCTAGCCTCCAGTTTATAGTAAATAGGCCAAAAGTAGTTTTAAGGTATGGCAGGGCAGCTCGGCCACCCACAATGCCCATCTGGTGGCATGTGGGGAGTCATGGACACTTGACGTGGCCTAGACGAGCACATGTGCAGGAAATGTCACCAGCTGCAGAAGCTTGAGCCCCAGTTTTCAGAACTCGAGTGGCGGCTGGAGTCACTGTGGTGCATCCATGATGATGAGAACTACATGGAGTGCATGTTTAGGGAGGTGGTCACACCATAAGTTAGGAGCGTGCAGGCAAAGAAGGAATGGGTGACCACCAGAAAGTCTAGGGGGACCAGGCAGGTAGTGCAGGAGTCCTCTGAATCTATCTCCCTCAAGGGCCAGTTTTCCATTTTGGATGCCAGGGAGGGTGATGGTTCCTCAGCGTAGTGCAGCAAGTTTGAGGCACCACAGGTGGCTCAACTGCACAGGGGGTGAAGGAAGAAGAGTGGAAGAGGAATAGTGGTAGGAGATTCGATAGTCAGTTTAAAACCCTCTCTACTTCCCTAATTTTGGGGCTTGCTAGAACACCAGTCCCAGAACGGTTCAGGTGTAGGCCATCCCAATGGTACAGATCCTACTTCCCCCAATACTGGTGCCAGTGCCCCATGACCAGAACCCACTTCTCCCACACCAGTCTTTGAGCCACACGTTAATTTCTCTAATCTTATTTGCCCTATGCCAATTTACACTAGGCTCATGTAATAATCAAGAGGTTCTGCTTCTTAATTTGGTGCTTGGTCCTCATACTGACTATGCAGAACCTCTTTCCTAGTTCTACCTATGTCATTGGGAGCTACATGTACCATGAAACTGGATCCTCCCCTTCTCACTGTAAGTTCCTCTTGGGCCCTGAGCAGATGGTCACAGAGTTTTCAGATGAGATACAGAGGGGGATTAAAAAGGAGTGGGTGGCAATTTTGGTTAGAGAAACAATGACAACTGTGAGGAAGGATGATATGTTAGAAGGATCATCAATTGAGGTCATTTGGATAGAGTTTAGGAACAAAAAAGGGGCAGCCACATGACCAGGAGTGCACTATAGACCCCCAAACATAGGGAGATAGAAGAGCAAATATGTAGGCACATCTCTGAGAAGTGCAAAAACAATAGGACAGTAATAGGGGATTTTAACTACCTCAATATTAACTGGGATAGTTTTAGTGTGAATGGAATGGAGGGAACAGAATTCTTAAGATGCATTCAGGAGAACATTTTTGGCCAGTTTGTAGCAAGTCCAGCAAGAGAAGGTGTGGTTCTGGACTTAGTTTTAGGAAATGAAGCTGGGCAAGTGGAAGGAGTGGCAGTGGGAGTGACCATAATTTGGTTAGTTTTAACATAATTATAGAAAAGGACAAAGATACAACAGGGGTTAAAGTTCTAAATTGGGGCAAGGATTGATTTGGCAAAAGAGAATTGGGAACAGCTAATTGAAAATAAATCAGTGTCAAAGAGGAGATTCAAGGGGTTCATGTTCCCACGAAGAAAAAGGGTGGGACAGCAAATCTAGAGCCCTCTGGATGTCAAGGACCCTACAGAGTAAGGTAAGGCAGAAAAGGAAAGCTTATGTCAGACACCAAAACCTCAATACTACAGAAAGCCGAGAGGAGTATAGAAAAATGAAGGAGTGAAATCAAAAAGGAAATTAGGAAAGCAAAGAGAGGGCATGAAAAAATATTGGCAAGCAAAATCAAGGAGAATCCAAAGATGTTTTATCAATACATTAGGAGTAAGAGGATAACTAAGAAAAGAGTAGGGCCCACAAAAGATTAAAAAGGTAACCTACGTGTGGAGGCGGAGAATGTGGGTATGGCTCCGAATGAACACTTTGCGTCTGTCTTTACAGAAGAGGGGACAATGCAGATATTGTAGTTAAGGCGGAGGCGTGTGAAGTATTAGATGTGATAAAAATGGGGAAAGAGGAAGTATAGGGAGTTTAAGGGTAGTGGTATTGTCACTGGACTAGTAATCCAAAGACCCAGGGTAACTCTCTGGGGACCCGGGTTTAAATCCCACCACGGCAGATGAATTCAATAAAAATCTGGAATTGAAAGTCTGGTGATAACCATGAAACCATTGTCGATTGTTGTAAAAACCGTCTAGTTCACGAATGTCCTTTAGGGGAGGAAATCTGCTGTCCTTACCTGGTCTGGCCGACATGTGGCTCCAGACCCACAGCAATGTGGTTGGCTCTTAAATGCCCTCTGAACAAGGGCAATTAGGGATGGGTAATAGATGCTGGCCTAGCCAGCGATGCCCACATCCCATGAATGATTATATTTTTTAAAATTAAGGTAAAAGTATTAAGTATTAGCATCCTTGAAAATGGATAAGTTACCAGGGCCGGATGGGATGTACCCAACGCTGTTAAAAGTAGCCAGGGAAGAAATTGCTGAGGGTCTGACCATCATTTTCCAACCCTCACTGGGATACATATGTGGTCCTGAGGGTTGGAGGTCTGCTTTGTTTAAAAAGGGAGCAAGGGATAGACTGAATAATTACAGGCCAGTCAGCCTGACCTTGGTGCTGGCCAAATTATTGGAATTAATTCTGAGGGACAGAATAAGCTGTCACTTAAAAAGGCATGGATAAATCAAGGACAGTCAGCATGGATTTGTTAAGGGAAGATCATGTCTGTCTAACTTGATTGAATTTTTTGAGGAGATAACAAGGGGGATTGATGAGGGTAGTGTAGTTGATGTGGTCTACATGGATTTTAGCAAGGCTTTTGACAAGGTCCCCCATGGCAGACTAGTTAAAAAAAATAAAAGCCCATGGGATCCAGGGGAATGTAACATGCTGGATACAGAATTGGCTCAGTGGCAGGAAACAAAGTTTGACAGTGTTTTTCAGGCTGGAAGGTTGTTTCCAATGGGGCTCCGCAGGGCTCAGTACTAGGTCCCCTGCTTTTTGTGGTATATAATAATGATTTAGATGTACATGTAGGGGAATGATCAAGATGTTTGCAGACAACCCAAAAATTGGCCACGTGGTTGATAGCGAGGAGGATAGCTATAGGCTGCAGGAAGATATCAATGGACTGGTCAGGTGGGCAGAAAAGTGGCAAATGGAATTCAGCCTGGAGAAATGTGAGGTAATGCATTTGGGGAGGTAAGGCAAGGGAATACACAATAAATGGGAGGATACTGAGAGGTGTAGAGGAAATGAGGAACCTTGGAATGAATGTCCACAGCTCTCTGGAGGTAGCAGGAACAGGTCAGTAAGGTGGTTAAGAAGGCATATAGAATACTTTCATTTATTAGCAGAGGCATAGAATATAAGAGCAGGGAGGTTATGCTGGAACTGTATAAAACACTTGTTAAGCTACAACATGAGTACTGTGTGCAGTTCTGGCCACCTCATAACAGAAAGGATGTAATTGCACTAGTAAGGATACAGAGGAGATTTACGAGGATATTGCCAGGATTGGAAAAGTGCAGCTATGAGGAAAGATTGGATAGACTGGGGTTGTTCTCCTTGGAACAGAGGAGGCTAAGGGGAGATTTGATTGAGATGTACAAATTTGTGAGGGGCCTGGATAGAGTGGATGGGAAAGGCATATTTACTTAAGCAGAGAGGTCAGTGACTATGGGCCATAGATTGAAAGTGATTGGTAGAAGGATTAGAAGGGAGATGAGGAAAACATTTTTTCACCCTGAGGGTTGTAGGGTCTGGAACTCACTGCCTGAAAGGGTAGTAGAGGCAGAAACCCTCAACTCATTTAAAAGGTGTCTGGGTGTGCACCTCAATTGCCGTGACCTGCAGAGCTACAGACAAAATGCTGGAAAGTGGGATTGGGCCGGGTGGCTTGTTTTACGCGTGGTGCAGACATGGTGGGCCAAGTGTCCTCTTCCTGTGCCGTAAACTTTCTATGATTCTATGATTCATAGGCAAATGGGATAATATGAAGGAGCATTTGGGCAGCTGGGTTTTAAATGAACTGGAGTTTATTGAAGATGAATGCAAGCATTGGTATAGTCAAGTCTGGAGGTGACAAAAGCATGCATGAAAGTGTCAATTGGAAATGGATTGAGGTAGTGTGGAAGCAGGCAATGTTATGGATGTGGAAGTAAGCTGCCTTTGTGATGGAGAGGATGTGGAGGACGGAAACGGTGCTAAGTAGAACAGCCAGAATGTGAATGGAGTATTGAGATTTCTGACAAGGATACAGGGGTTACGGTGGGGACGAAGATGGCGGCTTTGGTGGACCCATTGTATAGTCAGAGGAAAATGTGGCTTTCCAAGATATCAGACAAGACATCCGGCAGTACAAGAGCAGTGGAGGAGTTGAGAGGTGGTGTAAATGTAGAACTGGATAACATCAATGTATTTGTGGAAGTTGACCTGGGATGATGCGAAGGATGGGAAACTGTAGGTATGAGGAGAAATTGTGATACAGGGAGCAGAGATGGCCACTTGGGGATAAAAGATTTTGATAGACTGTAGAGTGAAAGAATATATCCTATGGCTAGGAGTCATTGATGAGGGGTCAGGAATTTAAAATTGAGAGTGAGGAAGAGAGTTATGTTGTAATTTCTTTGTATAGGACTGTTGGAGTATAGAATGCTTTTCCACACAGGCAGTCACTATTGCATCCTTTAAGGGAAAATTGGATAAATATTTGCAGCAGTGGATGCTGGGGAGTTTTGAGGATTGTGAGGGACACTGGACGTCCTGTCACGCCCTAGTAAAGATCATCATGGACATGATGAACCAAATGGCCTCTGGTGCTTGTAACTGCTCTGATTCTACTTGGGTGACTGATACCTCAGAACTATACTCCAGTAAGAGTTGGCACCTTCAGGAGAGCAGAACATTATAGGAATGAAAAGTTACTTTGGATTTGATTTTCTGTCCCTGCTAACTGCCTCTCCTTTGGGGGTGAAATAGTTAACCAGCACTTACTGCTCTGCTGGTCATTTTGGCTGAGATTCATTTGGGTAAGCACTAAATGCAGTCTATCATCCACATGAAAGTTCATTGACCTGAAACATTAACTCTGTTTTTCTGTGCAGATGCTGCCTGACCTGCTGATTACTTCCAGCATTTTCTGTCTTCTTTCAGATTTCCAGCAGCTGCGGTATTTTGTTTTGGTAACACTTGAATGAAGTCCCATGTTGTAGAAATCAGCCCATGTAAACTTGCTTATAAGTGCACTTAGTGACATTTAATAATGGTATAATGAGAGATAAATCAAAGGAAAATGTTAATATGTTGTGATCACAGATGGCAGGCTACATGGGTGGTATTGTTATAATGATGCAAACAAAATGGAGGAAAATGCTTTGGCATCATTTTTTGGCCAGTATGTGGCAGATGACAGGAGGATCAGTGACTAGAAAACATAGATTTAAGATGATTTACAGAAAAGCCAGGAGAGAGATGACAATTTTTGTTTTGCTTAGTTGGTTGCTGTAATCTGAAAGGCTGCTGAAAACAGTTCCAGTAATAACTTTCAGAATGGAATTGGATAAATACTTGCGTGGCTTTGGGGATAGAGCAGCGTACTAAGACCATTAGATAACGCTGTCAAAAAACTGACACAAGCTTGACGGGCCAAATGGCCTCCTTCTGTGCTGTATCATCCTATGATTCTTTAAAATAAGCACAGAGTAAAATGGAGCCACAGTGAAAGAATTGTCCACATTGTTACCGAGATGTCAATGGCTCACAGGTCTGAGGCATTTTCATATCATGTCCTACTGAAATGCAGAAAACACCCAGAGAAGTATAAGAAAATGGTGAAGTGCTGGTCGATGAATTGTGGTGATGAATTTAATATCGTGTAATATTTTATGATCAGCTCTCCATGTAGCTGAAGAATTTACCCAGTGAATGCCCAGCTCTGTTGAGAAGATCAGAAAGGTTCAAGGTTCAACACCTGGTCTGTGATAGGGTAGTTGAAGTCAGCTGAGGTAGCAGTAGGATACTGTAAAACTGAATGAGCTGCTGTCGCTTATGTATGAAAAATAGCCACTTAAACAGCCTACCAGAAGATGATTGACATCTGTCAAAACTCTATGCTAGCAGTGAATTGACACCATTTGGAAGGAAGGTGAACAATAGCAGGAAAGGTTTACAGTCTAGTACCAGTTCACTAAATATGCTTGGAACACTATGTAGGTATAACGTAGTGCAAGCTGTAGTGGGCAGGGTATTTTTGTCCCTCTTAGTTGGTGCTTTCAGTTTTACTGTTAATGCCCACCAGTTAGCTTATTGGCCTTATACTGTTGTTGCCTAAAGCCACACTCCTGATATGAGCCATTCTTGTCATATATGTGCTGTCATAGAGTCATAGAGGTCTACAGCACAGAAAAAGGCCCTTCAGCCCATCGAGTCTCCGCCGGTCAAACAAGTACCAAACTATTCTAATCCCATTTTCCAGCACTAGGCCCATAGCCTTGTATGCCATGGCATCGCAAGTGCACATCCAAATACTTCTTAAATGTTATGAGGGTTTCTGCCTCTACCACCCTTTCAGGCAGTGAGTTCCAGATTTCCACCACCCTCTGAGTGAAAAAATTCTTCCTCACATCCCCTCTAAACCTCCTGCCCATTACCTTAAATCTATGCCCCCTGGTTATTGATCCCTCCACCAAGGGGGAAAGTTCCTTCCTGTCTACCCTATCTATGCCCCTCATAATTTTATACACCTCAATCATGTCCCCCCTCAACCTCCTCTGCTCTAGGGAAAATAACCTCAGTCTATCCAATCTCTCCTCATAACTAAAACTCTCCAGCCCAGGCAACATCCTGGGAAATCTCCTGTGCACTCTCTCTAGTGCAATCACATCCTTCCTATAATGCGGATTCCAGAACTGCACGCAATACTCTAGCTGTGGCCTAACCAGCATTTTATACAGTTCCAGCATAACCTCCCTGCTCTTATATTCTATGCCATGGCTAATAAAGGCAAGTATCCCATATGCCTTCTTAACCACCTTTATCTACCTGTCCCGCTACCTTAAGGGACTGGTGGACATGCACACCAAGGCCCCTCTGATCCTCGGTACTTCCCAGGGTCCTACCATTCATCATGTATTCCCGTGCCTTGTTTGTCCTGCCCAAGTGCATCACCTTACCCTTGGCTGGTGCTGCTTGTAAGATGCACATTATTAGACTCCAAATAAATTCCTGACCTTTCTTTATTATGAAACTACTCCTTTACTGAATAATGAAAATGTTTTATTTTGTTTAGCTCTCAGTACACCAAGCAACCTGTGTGTGATTTATGCTGTGAGATGGCGAGCATTGTCGATGCTTTTTGCTCTGTTTAGTTTATTAGCAGAGTCTTCCTTATTTGAGGGCAGGATGTTTTATATTACTCTCTCTTACCATTACACTGTAAAGTGGTGATTGGCAACAATGGAATTTTCCAGTGCTATGCAATTGATATCGGGAGGGATGGGGAGAGAATGGCACTAAGCATGGGCACTAAGGTTGATTAAAAATAGTGCCCTAATTGTACCTAATCAAGAATTTCTCAGCTAGCCTCCTCTTTGCCTGAGGTAACCTTGTTACTTAGATCAGGGCTGTTCAAGCTGTTGTCTTTGCAAGTCGCATGTGTGTATACGGATGTGGGTCATTTTCATCATCCACTTCAGAAGTATTTCATTGGCCATGAAACGCTTTTGGACACCTTGTGAAGTAACAGAGCCATCACATCCTTCTATACTTCACTGATTGCTGAAGACATTGCAGGCCATTGCTTGGGAAGGGAGTCGGGGAAAAGGGAATGATTGACGAGGAGCAATCACTGAACCTGACAACCTGTAAAGCAAGCTGACACTGTCTTTCAGAAGTTAATTGACAGTACGGAGGGATGGATTTCCAAGTGTTTCACTATAGCTGATCCTCCACCCACTCCAGAAATCAGTTCTAAAAACAAGTATAGACTGTAGGTTTTCCCCCAACTCGAACTGAATGGTTTGTAGGTTTGTATACTTGTTTTGCGTATTCCACTCACTGTGGAGGGGCAGTGAGTGCTTTGAGAGCCCAGCTTGCTAAGTGATGGAGAGATATTTGTATCTATTTTTAAAAATTATTTCCAATCGATACAGCAGCTGTATATTAATGGCCAGATTATGCTATGAAATGGTTAGATATTTCAATGCATCAGTACAACTTTTTATCCAAATATACACTGAGAATCTGCAGGATTTGATTTAGATCAGTCTAACTTGGTAGACTGGATGTGAATCAGATAGAAACCATGATATTTAAATGTATGGAGTACATTACCGGATCCTTAAATTTACAAAATATGATAAAGATGATACAAATAATCTTGATAATATCCATCCTTGGAGTGGATATAAACAATAAGTGCATGTGAACACCACCTCCAAGTTAGTCTCCCAAATCATACACCATCCTGACTTAGATATTACATCTCATTGCACAGTACCTGCAACACAGAAAGAGGCCATTTGGCCCAACAAGTTCATGCCAGTGTTTATATATTCCATATGAACATTCTCAAACCCTTCTTCATCCAACTCCATCAAACTATTCCCTGTTCCTTTATCTTTCTACTCCTTAAATGCATCTGTGCTCTTTGCCTCAACAACTCCCTGTGGGAGTGAGCCCCACCTTCTCACTAAAAATTTAATAGCAACTACCTTATATTTATGGTCCCTTGTTCTGGTCTCCCCCACAAATAGAAGCATCTTTTCTACGTCTACTCTGTCAAACCCTTGCAATATTTTAAAGACCTTTATCAGGTGACTTCCAGTGTTCTTTTTTCTGGAGAAAAGAGCCCTAGCCTGTTCAGCCTTTCCTCACAGGTGCATCTTCTGGTATCATCCTACTAAACCTTTTTTGCTCCTCCTTCAATGCCCCTCTACCGTTTTTATAATTTGGAGACCAGAGCTGTTCACAGTGCCTCAAGTATGTTCTAACTAAGTGTTGTACAAGTTGGATATAACTTCTCTTCTTTTAATTCTGTCCCTCTAGAAATGAACCCCAGTGCTTGGTTTGCTTTTTTTCCTAATGGCCTTATTAATCTCATTGCTACTTTTAGTGTTTTGTATTCTCTGTATCCCTGATTTATGTATCTTTACATATATCCTTCAATGACCTTGGGTAAATATCCTGAAACTCCCTCCCTAACAATGCAGTGTGGGAGTAACTTCACTATCCTGACGGCAGTGGTTCAAGAACAACACTCTCTTCTCAAGAGCAACTAAGGATGGGCAATAAATGCTGATCTTGCAGGGAAGCTCACAACCCAAGAATGAATAACAAATAAAAGTCGCTAGATTGAATATGAATATTAATCGGTGTATTTTATGTATGTGGATTTATTACAATTTGTGCTTTAAAATTCTAAGGATACTCCTAGTAATCAGAAACTTTACCACATCAATTTTATATCGCACACAAGTGCAGCAAGATATAATGCTCTAGTGATTCAACCAACCTTATGGTTGAATAATTTGGAGGCAGCGATTAGTCTATGCATTTATTTCATAAATCTTCATATATAAAGCAATTAAATGGGCTATTGGCCTCTCTGTGCAGTTGGTAAACAGTATTGTGCTGAAGCTGGCGGGAACTGTTTGAGAGGGCAGCAGAAATATCTTCTCTGACCCTCAACTTCACTCCAATGGGAGCATTGCTCAAATGGCCAAGTCTGTGTGTGGAAATTGTGAATCCACTTCCTGCCACTCAGTTGCACATATGTGTCAATGTGCTATTATGCTGCTTAAATGGAAATTTTTAATGAAATATTCAGTGAACCAAAGGCAATGTTTGCAACTGCAGTAAGTTTAATTAGCTCTGGGTGTTAAAATAAGATGGTACAAGCAGCAGTTTTCTTTTTAATTGTATAATATTAAACTGTCCTGAGCTGGATATATAGTGAACGTGGAATGTCATTTTTTCAATTAAGTTCAGGTTTTGTACTATCATGCTTTAGCCAGTTTATCTTCACCTAAGTTAAGTGGACATTCTTCAATAAAAATGTATTTTTTTTTTGCTTCCCTTTCCATTTTGCCTTTAAAGTTGGTATATGGTTTCCCAAGTGATCATTCTTCAGTGTGGCCACTGGTCAAGTATTTGACTATAGAGACCGTCACAATTGAGCCTGTACCTCAGCCAATATTCATGGTCTTGATACAAGGGAGATCAGAAGTCCTTCCTTAGGCTACCACCTAGCTAATATCAACTAACCCAGTAGAGGCTTCTTGGTCAGTGTGAGTCAGTATTGCCCCATGTGATGTATTTGCCTGTTTAATTAATGGAATAAACATGTGCCCTATTAAGTGCAGCTGCAGGTCAATGGTGCGCACACATCATCCTGACATGGAAATGTATTGCCTTCCCTTCATCGCTAGATCAAAATTCTGGAACTCCTTACCTCGCAGCACTGTGGGCATACCTACACCACATGGACTGCAGTAGTTCAAAAATGTGGCTCACCACCACCTTCTCAAGGGCAGTTAGGGTGGGTAATAAATGCTGATCTTCACGGTGAATCCCATGTCCCACAAAGGGATATTAAAAAATGTGAATGAGAGCTTGTTGGTGCTTGGTTTTGTTTTGCTGCACTCAACTTTCCCTGCTGGCCTTGTGATGGGCTAACTCACAATGTCATTGAAGGTATCTGCCCACTGACTGGACCTGCTTGGTGAACTACCATTTAAATTGCATATTCCTTGAAACAAAGAATGCAGGAGAGAGGAGAAGGGGAAATGAATAAGTTTTCAACTTTGTGCTGTTATTTGCAACTTTAATTCTTCGTACTATTTACCAATTGACCCTTAACATAATGGTATGTCTATTATATGAAAATCTGGATTGAGTAATTGACTTCTTTACATTGTCTACCCTTGATGGGGCAGCTGGATAGGCAGAATGTAAAATGGTTTTTCTCTTGTATGCCTACACATTTTGTGTGAGTGGAGGTTACATGTTTTGTGTGGTTGGATATACAATTTCTAGTTTTTTTAAATAAAATAATACTGTCTGTAAAGAATGACTTAATCTGGAAGATTTGGTCCTGAGTCTATCATCATCTATATTGTCTTACATTTGAATTGGCACTGAGATAGAATTTGACCTGATTTCATTTCAGCTGGCTTAAATTTTGAACCTATAATTCAGGGACACAAGTTTAAGAAGTTGGTAAAAATCAAAAAACTGCTCGATTTAATCCCCAAGATATACTAAATTAACTGATTCCAGTTGGCGCACAGGAGAGTTTGTATAATTGACCTCAGAACTCCGATGTTAGGTAGGAGAATATTGACCTGGATTCCTCCTCCTGTTCATCCAGCAGTCTTTTCTGAAAGTGCAATTCGTTACGAAGACAAGACTATGATCATCTCTATGGCAAAACAGCTTGCTAACACTCACTGTTGAGGCTTGCACATGCATGATGACTGTATGAGTGAGCTAACAGAGAGCTTTCAAAACTATGGAACTATACCATAGTGACTTCAAAAGGAGAGGAGAGAAAGCTATTGATAAAGGTAAAAAAATGCAAGTTAGAAAGAAGAAGAAAGGTGAGATGGACTTGCTCAAGGGCAATTTGAGATGGACAATAAAAGCTGGCCTTGCCAGCAACGCTTATCCCAAGAACGAATAAACAAACACCAGAGAGTAACAGTTAAAGAGTAGCTTACCAATGAAGATCAGTGACGTGGACAGTATCATTCACATTATAACACTTTACATATGGTGGGGTGAGGGTTGGGGTTGGGGGGGGGGGTGGGGATGGTGGGGGGTGTTGGGGGGAGCCTGATGCTTGGGCAACTCAGGGTTTCCATGCTATCTGCCCAGACCTGCACCCTGGAGAGGACACTCCAGGCTCACGGTTTACATTGTCATAAAATTAGAAGAACTAGTTACTGGTTATAAGCTCTCACTTGATTGGCGTAGACCTTGAGTGCCAGGGATTACTTCCAACGGTGGGAGAGAGCATCACACCTCACTGGCTAGCTAACGCCTGCCTCAGGCTGGGCAGCCCTTATCAGCTAGGTGCTGTTCTGCCATGGCCTGCTTGCTTAGTGGATGCTGGAGCTTAGAGAGTCATCTCTCAACAGGTGGATTCCTAATCTATATAGCAGGCAAGACTAACTCAACAAAAGGTCCTTTCACAGAAGAAGTGCTGTGAACAGCGCAGCGCAGACCTTGTCAGCTGAGGCAGACTCTTTAAACTACTGCGGAAAATAGGCTGCCCGCCTGAATCCTGGGGGTCATTCCTTCTTTCCACAAGAACGTGCACACAGTTTTGTCAGTTACAGTGGAGCATATCTTTGTCTTTCAAGATCAGCAGCGGGATAAAGCAAGGCTGTATCCTGCTGCCAACTGTCTTTTGCATATTTTCCTCCATGCTGCTATTGAACGCTTTTGGCGATTCAAATGAGGATGTCTACCTGCATGCCAGAGCCGACAGCAAGCTGTTCAACTTGGCAAGACTGCGTGCCAAAACCAAAGTGCGTAATGCCCTAGTTTGTGAGTTGTTGTTTGCTGATGACGTTGCACTGGTATCCCATACTGAAGTTCACTTGCAACTCCTTGTAGATTGGTTCTCCCGGGCCTTCAGGGAGTTTGGACTGACAAAGTTACGGGCCAGAATGTAGAGAATCCGTCTTCCATCAACATTGACAACCTCACTCTGGAGATCTTTGATAGCTTCACATACTTTGGATCAACAATTACCAGCGGCCTGTCCCTTGATGCCAAAATCAGCACCAGGATTGCCAAGGCTGTAGCTGTCATGTTAAAGTTCAGAAGTCAAGTGTGGGCCAACAGCAAACTAATGGAAAATACAAAGCTCCATGTATACCAGGATTGTGTTCTCAGCACCCCCTCTTTATAGTAGCGAGGCATGGACAATTTATGCAGGTTAAGAAAAGTACCTGAATATCTTTCACCTCCACTCTTCGGAGGAATATTGAGTATCTTCTGGCAAGACTGAATGATGAATATGGAAGTACATGGAAATATACCAGTGTGCAGGGATCCCCAGCATGGTTGCCTTCTTGAGTCAGCGGCGACTCCTTTGGCTGGGCCATGTGAATTGAATGGATGATAGCCGCATCCTTAAACACCTGCTGTGTAGTGAGCTTGCTATTGGCACAAGACCAACAGACAGGTCATCCACGTCAGTGATACAAGGATGCCTGTAAGCGAGACTTCAAATTGACCGGGATTGGAAACAATGCATGGGAAGTCCTTGCAGCTGAGCAGAGTGCCTGGGGATGAGCAGTCCAGAAGGCGTGGAAAGAGCAGAGGACAAAAGAAATATCCAGATGCGGAAAACAGAGCCCACAGGAAGGAAAAAACTCACTCTCCCTCGGGCCAACATTATTCATCTATGCCAGCTGCAGAAGGGACTGCCACCCACAAGTCGGCCACTACTGCCACAACAGACGATGTTCAATACAGTAGTGACACACACCCTGGGCGCATACCATCATCCCCCAAGATGGATGGATGCTAATAGATAGAAGAGCAGAGGGTTTGAACAAGAGCGTCGAACTAGACGGGACTGTAGAGGTAGAGTTATTCACTTGTTGGGCTTGATGGTCTTTTCCTGCAATCTTTGTGTTCTTTATTTCCAAGTGAATGAATTTGGAATCTCAACTTGGTTACAGTTTACCTTTTATTATTTTTCTCTCTCCCACTCTCATCACCTCATGTCCGGCTCCCCTTGTGGGGTTGCAGATACTGCAGCCTGCACTGCGGAGACTGAACCATCCTTTGTTATTAATAGATAAATTCCTGACTTCTCTGTTACCTTGAAGTGTTTTTAGCATTTTGAAGTTAACTACCAATGAGATATGTAAATAGTATGTGTGAAAATGTACATTGATGAAATGGCTTGTAGCAAGGGAGTTGTTGTAAACATTGTGCTGATACAACCATTTGAATGCTAATGTTTGAATACAAGAAAACAAGTTTTAACACATGAGCAAGCATCTCCGCTGGGTCTTTCTGATAAATTTATTTGTTCTATTTTGCTCAGCCAGGGACTCCTTTAATATGCGGTGTGTAGAAAAATGTTGAAATTAATAAATTCAAGTGAAACCTGTTTGTAGTGACCACCTGTTGGGATTGACTGAAGGTGTTCCACTAATAGCTGAATGTATCTATCTGCATGGGTAATCTTGGGACTAACTCAGTTTGCTTTTCTGAATACTGAACAAGAGATCCTCAATTCAATTATCATTTTTCTGGGTGTAAAGGTTGTACCTTATTCTAACTTCCAAGTCTCTTTTTTTTGTTTTCTCCTCTCCTACAGCTGTTCGGAGTCCTTGTCCAATTCTACGGTTGCCCGTTACCCTGGGTACTTCACTTAGCCTAGTAAGCAAACATCAGAGGCCATTTTGATTGCAGAAGGTGTCATAGCTGGGCCCAAACTTGTTTTCAAAAGCAACCAATGCAATTTGTGCACAGGCGAAGTGAATATTTGCAAAATATTTCCAACACAGTCAGAAATGGTTTGCTAGACACATTTTGGTTGCACCCAAAATCTCAGCAGTACCCTTGCCATTTTGGGGAGATCAGCAGTGCAAGCATTAGGAGTGTGCACTGCAAGTGTACCCATTAGGTAGACCGTGACATCAGTCACCATATTACACTGATTTGAAAGCAGCGCTGCCATTTTTCACCTCGCCACTCCACCTAACACCCAAGTTTTCGAGTCTTATTCAAATTTTCCCTTTTATCCTATTTGAATTTGAACTGTAGTAGAACTTCCAATGGTACACAGTATTGATTACAAATGTAGGTTTGTGCCTCAAGTCTGTTTTGGGTTCCGCTTTCAACAACAATTGCCTAGCTTATAAAATATCCAGAAATTGAAAGTGCCAGGGGATGGCAGCTGCCCGCCACTTGGATGCCCAAGGCTTGCTGGGCGCCATTTTCACACAGTCCTTTAAATGGGTGCCCAGCAACCTTCCTGAAACTGGCAGGAAGCTGCGTGTATATACGAATCTAGGCCTGATGCTGTTTCTAGGGATCCATTTGGTTTTTTTTTCCAAGTACAAATGGACATGTGTACCAAGGGGTAAGCTGCCTAAACCAGCAGCCCTCAAAGGCTGAATACGACAATCAAATCTGACCTGGAACATATTCGTGGGGCCAGGAGGAGACCCAGTGCTTCTCCTACTCCCAGGAAAAATACTGCAGCCCACTGCAGGCTAGGCTGTCCTCTCCGCTGCAGTATTTTTTTCTGCTTTCCTCTTAGTTGACATGCTGGTTGAGCATTGGATAGCACGTCAACTGAATTGTAATGAAACCTGAACGTGCTGAATGGTTCGGGCAGGCACAGCAAATTCACTGCTGACTCGGAGTCTGTTTTGGGTGTCTGTTTAAAGTTGCCCCTCATCCCTGTTACGTTTAAGTGACAAGCCTGTCATTGTGCGTGCAATTTGAGTATTATATTGCCTGAGGGGGTGGTGGAGGCAGATTCAATATTGACTTTCAAAAGAGAATTGAATCATTATCTGAAGAGAAAAATTTTGCAGGGCTACAGAGACAAGGCAGGGGAGCGGCACGAGGTAAATTGTTCTTGCAAAGAGCTGGTACAGACATGATGGGCCGGATGGCCTCCTTCTGTACTGTAACCGTTCTATGATCCTCACTTTAAACCCCTTTTCTCCCTTTGTGTGTTGACATCACACAATATAATTATACTAGCAGCATCTCCATCTGCCCTGTTTTCTGCAGTTGACTTGATTGTGTAGTGTATAGGTTAATTTTAAACCCCAAGAAAGCCTTCGCCTTTAAATTTCCTGTACTGAAACTCACAGTGGTAATATGTAGCAGTGTGTGTGAATGTATTCTAAATAAAATCCCTAACATTTGCAGGATGATGCAGATCTTTAATTGATCCTTAAACCTCTTTTTCTATTGATCTGAAAAGTACTTTATTCAAATTCTTCCATTTCACCTGCAGCTGTATTGAAGATGGGGTGTGCAGACATCACACTGTTACGATGCCAAACAGCCTTCAAAAATAAAGTGCTCTGAGCTGCAGCCTGTAATCAAACAGCACATTCCAATTTGTAGCTCCCAAATCAAAAAAAAGAAATACCAACTATTGTATTCCACCTTTCATGAGCTCTGCGCATCCTAAAGCGTTTTACAGCCAATGAAGTGCTTTTGAAATATACTTGCTGTTGAAATGTAGGAAATGCGGAAGCTGATTTTATGCACAGCAAGCTCCCATAAACAATAACGTGATAAATGACCACATTATCTTTTTTAGTGATGCTGGTTGAATCATTTATCATGCATTATATGATATAATGTTCTTTTTTTGTACAATTTTACAGTTCCGACTTACCAGGAGCAGTGTCATACAATATTAAAAATAACAAACAGTGGTCAGAACAGGGGACAATGTGGGCGCAGAAATGTTTTTCTTTGGTTTCCAATTGTTTTTGGTTCAGTTAAGCTATAAAATTATATTGGCCCTTTTAATAGATGGAGCTCGCTGTGCTCTGTGGATTAGAGAGAATGTTTGGGCTAGATTTTCATTGAGTTGGGAAGCCTTGGTAGACCTTTAAAAATGGCAGGCAGGAATTGGATGTACGAGTCCTACCCTTTTTCCTGACACATCCAATTTTTGCCAGCAAGGGGAAGGAGGTGGGGTATGAATCACAGACAGGACACCCAAACTCAAGGCCATTTGAACTTAGTGTTGAGTTCAAGCAGACACAATTTTGGCTTTTGCAAGGGCCTTAAGCAGCAGTGTGGGCATCATAAATTGATGAATTAGATGTAAATGCTCTTGAAGAGTGGCTAGGGCCTGTTTAAGTGTCATGATATGAAGTGTTTTAAATCCTTGCTGTTTAAACATGAAAAAGCACACTTAAGCTGTCAGTGAGAGTTTAAAAAAAGCTGTTGGACTGCTTTGATTGACAGGCCATCTGTAGAAGTTAGAAAAAAATACACCTGGCAGTGCTGTTTCAATAGAGGCCTTTCACATTTCCCCAAGGGCTATTATTACTATTACTATTATTATGAATGCTTGGCTGAACTTCAAAAGCTACCATTATCTCAGTGGGTGCTCTGAGTTAGCAGTTTGACAGTTTAAAGAGGCTATTAAAGGATTAGCTGTGTTTGTGGGGTCTGAATAGAAGTTAGTTTGTTTTTATAAGGGATTAGCCACTTGAGATTTAAAAGTTTTCAATTCTGGAATGGGAGGATTTTTTCACTATCAAGTGTGTATGAGTACGAGCTGCGTAAGATTTTTTTTTCATCTCCACATAGCCACTGAGGTCTTCTCATGATGGATGCTGGGTGAGTGGAAGTGACATGGGAGTATAAGGGGGCACTTGAGTGGCATAGAGGTTCTTTAAACAGATGCAGGTCTGCTGAGTTAGGAAATTTCCTGACTCGAGCTACCTACCTTGGTAGTGAAAATCCGGCCCTTGATTTCTGTATCTCTGACTGCTGTATTACAAATGTGTTGGGAACCTATCAGTCTGACGCTCATCACGAATGCTTTGTTGAGTGCACTAAATAGGAATAGGTTCAGGCAGCATTTTGCTACCAGTTCTGTGATTATATGTTTTTACCCAGCAAAGTAATGGATCACAGAACTGTTTCTATACAGGGTTTAAAAGCTTTCTAATGTATTGAGTGGCACATCCAAAAGGTTACAGTGCAGGCACTTAGAAAAACCACCAACAATAACAGCAAAAACTTGCATTTATATTGCATCTTTAATGTGGTAACACCCCCAAGGTGCTTCACAGGAGAAATTACCAACCAAGATTTGTCACTGAGGTGCATAAGAAGATACTAGTGCAAATGACCAAAAGCTTGATCAAGGAGGTAGGCTTTAAGGAGCGCCTCAAAGGAGGAAGGAGAAGCAGAGAGATGGAGAAATTTAGGAAGGAAATTCCAGCCCAGGCAGCTGAAAGCTGCCAATGGTGAAGCGATTAAAATTGGGGATGTGCTTTATGCCAGAGTTGGAGGAATGCAGATACCTTGGAGGGTTGTAGCTGAAGTAGGTAACAGAAGTTGGAAGGATAAGGCCATGGAGGGAATTGAAAGTAAGGATGAGAGTTTTAAAATCAAGGAATTGCTCCACCAGAAGTCGATGTAGAGGCAAACAATTAGCCTGTCTCTAGAAATGTTGAGATTGTATTAAATTAGAACTGGCTTTTCACTTGAACATAAGAACATAAGAGATAGGAACAAGAGTGGGCCATTTGGCGTCTCGAGCGTGCTCCACCATTCAATTAGATCATGGCTAACCTGATCGTGGCCTTAACTCCACTTTCTTGCCTGCCCCCAGTAGCCCTCAACTCCCTTGAAGATCAAAAATCTGTCTAACTTAGCCTTGAACATATTCAATGGCACAGCCTCCACTCCTCTGTGGTGTTAGAGGATTCCAACAATTAATAATCCATAGATTTCTCCTCATCTCCATCTTCAACGGGGGCCCCTTCTTATGAAACTGTGCTCCCCAGTTCTAGATTCGCCCACAAAGAGAAACATCTTAGATAAAAGCAAAATACTGCGGATGCTGGAAATCTAGAACAAAAACAAAAATACCTGGAAAAACTCAAATGAGTTCTGATGAAGAGTCATTCGGACTCGAAACGTTAACTGTATCTCTCTCCGCAGATGCTGTCAGACCTGCTGAGTTTTTCCAGGTATTTTTGTTTTTATTCTCACGTCTTACCCTGTCAAGCCCCCTCAGAACCTGATATGTTTGAATAAAATTTCTTATCTCCATTCAAACTCGATCTTCCAAGCCAAATCGTTATTTTTTCTTACATGGGATGTCGCTGGCAAGACCAGCAATTGTTGCCCATCCCTAATTGCCCTTGAACTGAGTGGCTTTCCACACCATTGCAGGGGCCCGTTAAGAATCAACCACACGGCTGTGGGTCTGGAGTCACATGTAGGCCAGACCAGTTAAGGATAGCAGATTTCTTTCTATAAAGGACGTTAGTGAACCAGATGGGTTTTTATGCCAATTGACAATGGTTTCATGGTGACCATCACTGAGAATAGCTTTTCAATTCCAGATTATTACTTGAATTCAAATTCCACCGGCTGCCATGGTGGGATTTGAACACCCCCTAATGTTCCCAGAACACTAGCCTGGGCCTCTGGATTACTAATCCAGCAGCATTACTACTATGCCACCATCTTCTTATTACTATACTGATCTCATCCTTTATTAATTGAGCTATCCACCTCCTTTTCGTTTCAAACCTTTTGAAATGTCAAATACCCGTGAATATTCACTTCCCAGCCTTAGCCACCTTGAAACCACATCTCTGCAATTGGAGATGAATTGCCAACTTGATTGAAGCTGTAATGATTTGATACAATATTTAAAGTATTTTCTTGAACTCGGGTATAAATGAATGGGAAATTGTTAACCGCAAGCAATTTTTTGAAACTTACATTTTTCCTCATATTTGTCATTGGTATCCTGTCCTTCTGCTCGTGCCCTCTCAGGTTGAAATATAAAGCCGTAAGTAGCAGGGCATCAGTGAGAGAGACGCCTGATGGATATAAAGATGGGATACCAAATGGCGGACGGCGAGTTTTGAACCTTTGTTCTGCTGATGACATTATTCTGCTTGCTATCTCAGTGGAGGAGCAACAGGAGTTGGTGGATCGTCTCTATCAAGTTAACCAGAAATACAGTCCTCTGATAAATGTGGACAAGACAGAAGTGATGGGGTGGGTGGAAAGACCTGCAAGATTCTGAGTAACGGAGTTCAGCTTGAACAAGTTGATAACTTCTGCTCTCTTGGATCACTCATCATGGAAAATACACAGTCTACAAAAGAAATTTGGGCTAGACTTAACAACGGTCCTGGCATTGCGAACTCACTTAAAAGAGTATGGAGTAGCCACAGCATCTTGATTACAACGAAAATGTGTCTTCTGAAAATTCTTGTGTGGCCGGAGTATGGCTGTGAAAGCTGGACCGTCAAGAAAAGTGACAAGGCTCGAATAAGAGCATTTGAAATGAGAGGACTCAGACGGATGTTATGTGTATTATGGACAAACGATTGGGTGCTCGAGAAAGCTGGTGTCAAGAGGAACCTGCTTGAGGCAGTGATATCAAGGAAGCTCACGTATTTTGGACATGGGATACAGACAGAAGGGGAGTGTTTGGAAAAAGAGGTAACACAAGGCAAAACACCTGGAAAACGTGCAACAGGAAGACCCAAGATGGCGTGGATGGATAAAATCAGAATGTGGACTGGCCTATGCATGGAACAGGCAGCGAGGAGAGCAGAGAATAAAAATCAGTGGAGAAAGATTATTGATAGTATGGCCAACCCTCGATTGAGGACGGATGAGAAACAAGATGAAACAAGCAGAGACTCTTGGCTGGAGTTTCCATTGGCACTAGCCCTTGGAACCTCCTTGTTTTTTGTCATTCTTCATTCATTAGCCCGAACATTGTAGTGTGCTAACCTGCCTCCACACAGAACACACAGAACAAACGGGAGCTCTTGCTGATATTTTGTTAATTTTTTATCTTTTGGTTACATATTATCCTTTGCCTGCTGTTGCACTGATTGAAAAGACAGGAGGTAACAAAATGTCACATCTCAGGTTGCAGCTTGCTAACCAGTATTTGCTGCCGAAAATCTGTGTGTGTCAGGCTCTAGGTCAGGATATGGACCAACCCTGACTACAATCTGGTATCACCTCCTCCAGACTGAAAGTATAAATGTCTATAATATATATATAGATTTTTTTTTGGACGAGTGCAGTTGCATGACTGCTAGTGGCTCTCTGGTCTCTCATTCAATATAATGTAATGTGTAAGCCTGGACATTGTTGTTGGTCCACTATTTGACCAAGACAGACACTTGCACTCAGATCTCTTACCAGGAGTGACAATGGTTTTCACTCCCCAGCCCAGAGACATTGAAGCCAACTGAACATCTCATTTCCGCATTGCTGCTCAGTGATGGAACCTGGGTCCGTATTACAATATGTGGTGCATTTACCCACCAGGGATTTCGAAGTATCCTTTTGTACTAAGCTTTTTTTTATTGTGAGCAAGTTTAAGCGTTAATGTTGAAGCAAGTTCCAAACTACCCTTGATCACATGAAAGCCCCATAGATTTTCTTCAGAAGGTACAAAATGTTATCAATAAAAATTACATGTGCCAGCTAAATGTAATGATTCTCTGTTGAATGATTTGAAAGGCAGTCTTTCATTGTATAGCCTTGTGTATTGTCTGGCATTGGGTTCATTGGACGTAACAATAAGCACAGATGCAAGTTTTGTACAATGTGTGCTTATCTGACATCATTCATCAGTGCTGGGAGAAATATGATGATCATCTGTGGCTTCAGTTCCTTGAAGTTTGTAAGAATTCTAAAATGCATGTTTTTTTCTGCTAAGTTTCCTTTGCTGATTTTCTCACTTTCCCCCTTAAAGCACAAAGAAAACCATAGTTGAGGGGGGCCATTCAGCCCATCCTTCCATGGTAACACAATCTTCAGCACAGCATTTAACAGGCTGTTGAGTTTTTGTTATTCCACTCTCAAAACCATTCTAAGGATTGAAAATTATTGTTTTCTGACATCACTCTTTTACCAGTTTGTAACCATATCCTGTCACCCTATGGTTCTCATTTAACTTAAAATGATGCTTGGGATCTATCTTCTCGATTCTAAATATTTTATGATAGGGTATTATATTATATGATGTTTCTTTATCAACTCAAAAGAAAGCAACAACTCTTCTAACTATCTGTCAGCGTGAGGTTGTGAAAGGTGCCACATTAATGCAAGGTGTTTTTTTATGATTTATAACTCAGTCCACTGGTGCTGGACACCAGCCTTGTGATCCTTCTCTGCATCTGGCTGGAAGTGGTTCCATGGACGAAATGGCCATTATTAATGTGAATGGCAGTAGGCTGTATGAAAGTGAGGGACACCAAAGTGAGGCCTGATTATGCTTTCGCCACAGTGTGAACTTCCAGAAAAGTTATCAGGAGGAGAACCACGCATCTCTTTTCTCATCACAAATCTGGTGGTGCTGTGGTCATACCCCCATTACTGGTTGAGAACACCCCATTTGGCACACATTGGGGGATTGAATCTGGAATTTTCCTTTCTGTGGCTTGTAGTCATGGCCTTGGCAAGCTGAGCTGTCAAGAGGGGCATTAAAATGCAGTTTTAATAAGAAAGCTTCATTGACCTAGAGAACAGAAATCACTGTCTACTTAGGAACTATAAAGTTGAAATATTATGTGGGTGCATGCAATTGAGGTTCTAATTAAATGTCACAATCTGCAGATTAAGATAATTTATGTCTGAACTTTGCCAATATTTCCTTAAACATATTGAAAGATTGCTTTTTTGACCTCGCTTAAAGAGTTGCCACCTCTTGTTGAAAAACAATAATTTCTGTAATTGGAGTGGGTGTGCTGAAACAGAGTCTGTGATTCATCTTCATGTTTGCGATGCATACAAGGCAAGTAGCTGGCTACATTGGGACGAGAGGGATGTTTATTTCCTTGCTGGTGCTCTGCTTAAAGCCACCTGCATTCTTTGGAGTTGTTTATTTCACAAAGTAGTCTCACTGCGTTACTTCAGGTGAGAATATTAGATAACCGAGAATGATGAGTGAATTCTTCCAGTCCTTCACACTTTTTAGCAGGAATCTGGGGATTGTGGTCAGAAGTATGGACCCTGTTGTTTTTTAATTTCCTACCTTGCGAGCTGAGCCTAGGACCACCAACCTCTGCCAGCCTCTGGCTAAACTTAGTAAACTTGATGTAAGAGTAATGGTAATTAGCCATAGTCCACAAAGGACCATAGCTATCTCTCTCCATTAGAGAAATACAATTGGTTATATATAGCTTGAGAGGCACCACTCCACAAGCAAGGGGCAAGGTGAGAAGTCAGGCCTCCGTGAACTACCGTACCTTGTACACGGATTGAACCTGAGCCGTTGGCGTTATTCTGCACCACATTTTATACATCTACCCAAGTTAGCTAACTGACTCCAAGGACTCAAGCATGGGACATCTTGTCCTATATGGTTCAGTAAAGTTAAACTTTTGGGGCACCCTAAAATAAACTGACTCCCACTATGCAGTGTTCTTGCCGTTAACAAGACAACTGCATTATGTTTCTATGATGTGAGGCCTAATACATTGATGGTTTGGAAGTTACTGCAGAACTATTGTCCAATCTTATATAAAAGCAAAATACCGCGGATGCTGGAAATCTGAAACAAAAATAAAAATTGCTGGAAAAACTCAGCAGGTCTGACGGCGTCTGTGGAGAGAGAGACAAGAGTTAACGTTTCGAGTCTGTATGACTCTTCTTCAGAACTAAAGAGAAGTAAAAATGTGGTGAAATATATACTGTTTAAGGGGGGGTGAGGCAGGTGAAGCTGGATAGAAGGCCAGCGATAGGAAGGTCTGGGTCATGCTTGCGGACAGACCGAAGGTGTTCTGCAAAGCGGTCACCCAGTCTGCGTTTGGCATAATGCTCATCCTGCTTTCTGCTCTTAATGTCACCATTAGCACCTCCTTTAGCCAGTCTCACCACCATCAACACCCCCTCGACCTTCTGTTTGTGACATCTTTCACAATCTCTCCTTTGCCTCTACCTATCGCTGGCCTTCTATCCAGCTTTACCTGTCCCACCCCCTTAAACAGTATATATTTCACCACATTTTTACTTCTCTTTAGTCCTAAAGAAGAGTCATACGGACTCGAAACGTTAACTCCGCCTTTCTCTACACAGATGCTGTCAGACCTGCTGAGTTTTTCCAGCAATTTTTGTTTTTGTTTCTAATGTCCAACCTTCCTGTGTGTAAACCCTGTATAACGTGTATCTCTTCCTATTCTGTCACATTACCCTTCCAAAAATAAGCATAGATTGCTCAGAGGTGGTTAGCAGTGTTTCATGAATCCATTTATTCATCTTTAGAGAAAGTTAATCCATATTTAATTGATTCACAAACAAAGCATGTTGACCACAAAGGTGAGGTGGGATCTAGCAACTGCCTTTTTTCTTGGTCTTCATTTTCCATGTTTCCAGTTTATGTTCAAGTATTGAGTTCTTTTTGTGCTAAACCTGGGCTAGGATTGAATTGCGCCCAACTGTGATGGCCCATGCAGTCACATAGACTCGCATGTGAAGAGTAGCCATTGGGATAAGATACTGGAGGGTGACTGCTGCTACTGGAACAGTGCCTCAGTGAGGAGTCAATTACTTCCAGGGTGTTACAGTGAAAAAAAGTAGCAAAATAAGAAACATTCTTGCTGTTTAATGTCGGTAGCATCCAGATATAAAGTAGCTTGTTATTTCAGTGCTTTGTGTAGATAGTAACAGTGAAGATCACCAATAACCATCTAACAATCTCTGGACATCAGACCAGAGCCAGTGTCTTTAATTCACACTATCATGGAACCAGGCTCTTTTGATTTTTAGCTGTTGTAAGTTTGGGAGCTAAGTGATTTGAGTTCACAGCCATAAGTGTATGAGGCTACTAGAATTGGCAAAGTGTGAAGATCGAAGAAATAGAGGAAACAAAGAAAGAGATGGATGGAGGCCCAGGGTGGGGTCGAATGCGGGAGATAACAAAGCTGACAATGTTTGTAAATAACAGAAGCGGAGATGTTAAAAGGCAGTCTGAATTCATTTTGATTTAGTGTGGTTCTATTTTTTTCTTTTCCATTTTCTTGTATGATTCCCTTTGCATTAGGTGCCCTATCGTACCTTGGCCATATGACTTGTTTTTAAGAAGTTATCCTGAAGGTGCCAGCAGGCGATTCAACTTTGGAAAGAGTCACAGCCTGATGGACTTTCTGCAGGGCTCACTGATGGTGATGAGTGGCTGCCAACCCCTTCTTGATGTGTTTTTCTCTCTCTCTCTACCCATGGATGTTTAGATCAGTTGGGGCACCCTAACTCTTTTACAGCTTATGATATTCAACATAATATCTGCCCTCAATTCAGATACATCATGAATGTACAGACTACCTGTTGAGTGTGTTATTCTAGCTCTGTCAATTGGTATCAGCTTCCAGTGATCATAGTTTCTTGTTCTACACTTGCATTTTCTTTTGAAGTTAGAATAATCTTTCAAAACCTTTTAAACAGACCTTGCCATATAGTTTAATGAGTAGATGCACATGTAATACTGTGAAGGATCATATATATGGCAAGAACAGGGAAGTGGGCTGGAGAATTAGTTAATGATTCTGTTATAGCTTTAGCACTGTAATAGAATTAGCACTGTAATTGAATAAGGATATCTGAGAGGTTTGTTGAAACAGGACGTACATAGATAGACTTAAGACATAAAGGAAATCGGACAACATGTATGCATTACAAGTCACTAAACATTAAGGATAAGATGGAAGGTAGGTCTCGGGAAGTTCCGGGATATGCAGGATCAAAAGTACAATAATATTGGGTAATTTTAACTATCCTGAGAAAGACCCATTCCTTTGTACAGAATTAGTTTAAAATTTGGCTGAATTAACATTTCTGTAAGTGTGGGCATTGTTTGTAATTTGCCTATTGATGGTGTAGCTTTAATTACTTGACTGGGGCTAAGGTATTGCTGGCTCCAGTAGTTTCTATGAAAATCCATTGAGTATTGGAAACTGAAGTTGTGCAGGAAACTCTGAGAGACTTAAAAGAATCAATGGCTTCCTGTAAACCTGCTGTGAAAATTAAATGTTATGACTAAAGATGTGTCCAAAGAGTCAGAAACTCAGCTTGCTAATTTAAAAAGGACATTGAAGCATCAGGTTGAAAAGAACGAATTAGTGGCAGTTGGAGAGGAGTTAATGCTGTTTGAATCAAAAATGAAGGAAAAGCATCAGCAAGATGTGACAAAACAGATGGTAACAGTACTCAAATGATAAAATAAAGGGAAGTAATGCTTTGAAGGAGGGTGCAAAAGCTGAATCCAGTGCTGACATGATAGAGCTAAGAGGAAAGATACTTATTCTTGAATGTAAATTAAAACTTTAAGATGAAGAAGCAATCGCTCTTTCTAGAAGAGAATTAGACAAAGCTCAAGTGCAATGGGAGGACGAAAAGTGAGAGGAATTTTTTTTAAATTATGAACTGACTAAAGAGGAGTATCAGACTTTCTGAGGTGAACATTGAAATAACCTTAAAACAGCTAAAGAGGATTTTACTTGACAAAAAAATGAACTGCTTGCACAAAAGGAGGCAGCGGTAAACCTGCGTATCCAGAGAAAGAACATTGAAGGTTAAGTCATGGAAAAAAATTTAAAGTTAAAAATGATCCTGAATTTAAATAGGATGAGGTGAATTCAATTGTTATGCAGGGCAATTCGGATGTTTGGTTGGGTGAAACTTTTCTTACAGACATGGGCACTAAAAACATGCAGACATGAACCAAAATGAAGATGAGGAGTTCAAAACTGAACAGAATGGTTTGGGGTCTGTTTTAAAACAGGAGGGAGAGATGGTGGCATTCACAGCTACCAGTAACCAGAAGCCAGGTGGTTTTCCAACCATCAGTAATGTTGTTCTTGGCAGGGTTAACCAGACCAAACAAATTGTGCAATCTCTGGCTTATCAAAAGTACTATCGCAGGGTCCAGATTGTGCACAATCTGAACCAACATGATGGATGCAAAATCACAAACAAAGGACATGGAAAGGCTATCTAGACTAGGCAAAATGAGAAAGGAGATCTTTTGTGGAGATTGAATGAAAGTGAATCAGCCAGTAGTAAAATAAGCTCTCATTTGCAAAAGAGTTGGGAATCTAAGAATTTACTCAAGCTGGACTTTAAATCCTAATTGTCACATTTGGTTGATTGTTACAGGTTAAGCCTTATAATGTTGCCAAGACAGAATGTTTAATGGTGAAATGTGACAAAAAAGGGAAAGAGTGTTACTTAGACTGTATGTAGTAAGTTAGTTGTTAAAACATTTACAACTTTATATTTTGAAAGTACTACAGTAATGCTTTATTTTCCTTTTTTTGGGAAGCTATTGCAAATGCTGGAGTTTACAAGACAGTGATGTTTTAAAATGTCTCCTTTTACTTAAGGTAAAACAGAGTTTTCTGGAAAGGTGATGGTGAGGTCATACTAAATGCCTGCACATGGATACGGGCCCATGTGATCTGGTGGCCATGGGAGGGGAACTCGAATGGAAACCAAATTGAAATATCAAGTGATGGTTTCAACTCACTTCTACAGTGACTCACAGTGAAGGGACAGCTGTTTTTGTGAGATACAGGGAGAGAGACAAAGTAACTACTGCTGTGTGGAGAAGCATAGCCACTACTGTGAGAAGAGCAGAGAAAGACTGTTTTGTGGTAACAGCCAAGCAGGATGCTTCTGAGTTTTTGTTTTCTGTTCAGAAGGAAGGGGACAGAACAAGTAATGTTTGATCTATGTTGACTTTAGTATGTTTGTTACTGTAAAAGTCCGAAAACGTGAAGTTTTGTCCTTTGGTTATTTCCATTGGTCATTGGGAAATTAATTTATTTTTTAAAGTTATCAGTTTCTACAGGGATCATAACATAAGTCAAGTGATCAGAGTGGGAACTACTTTCTAGGATATATTCTAAATTAATATATTTCTTGCGCAACAAGGAAAGAAGTATGAAATGAGAACAGAAAATTCCGGAAATACTCAGCGGGTCAGGCAGCATCTGTAGAGAGATAAACATTCTCTCCACAGATGCTACCTGACCTGCCAAGTCTTTCCAACAGTTTCTGCTTTTATTTCAAATTTCCTGCATCTGCAGTATTTTGCTTTTGTATTAGTGAGAAGGAAAGAAGCTTTGCTTGATTTAGTTCTGTGAAGTGTGAGAGGTGATGTGCCAATGTAGTTAGGTTCAGTGTCAAATTGGAAAAGAATAATGGTTCAGAGATGAGAACATTGGACTGGAAAAAGGAAAAAAAAATCAGCAAGAGTGTGAGTTCAAGTCACATTCCCACAGAAACTAATGTGATGAAAACTGGTGTCTGCAGTGAGCGTGGTTTGAAAGCCGGAGAAGAGCAAAGTTGACGTTTCAAGTCCTCATGACCCTTCAACAGAACTAAGTAGAAATAGGAAAGGGGTGAAATATAAGCTTATATCCACCGATTCTGCCAGACCTGCTGTGTTTTTCCAGGTATTTCTGTTTTTGTTTTGGATTTCCAGCATCCGCAGTTTTTTGTTTTTATCTCTGTGGTTTGAAAGCCTGTGTTTTTTCGGACAGTCCCTAACTGAAACAGAAACCAAGTGCAGGTTTCTGGGAGGGGGTGGTTAATTGGATTTCCAGGCTATGACCCCAGACTTCTGAGAAATCAGCCTGTGGCCCAGGATGTTGGTTGGGAGAAAAAAAACAAAGAGCAGACTGAGAGGTCAAATTTCAGCCAGTGGTCAAAACAGGCAAGGGCTTCTTGCAAAGTTCAGTTTTTCAGCAGAAGAGGAGAACAATGACTGTGAAGCTGTGAGTGTAAGGCAGCTAAGGTAGAAAGTCAGAGTACAGCCGGAGAAGGAGACCGAAAAGGCTAATTCCCGAAGCAGTGCTGTGAAGCATCCGGAAAAGCATGCCTTTTGGTGGGCATTGTACCAAGAAACTTGGGGGTGGTAATGTGACTTCAGGCCTAACTCCTGCGTGAATGAAGGAACTAAAGCTCTACCTGGAAAGAACCAAGTTTTGCGGGCCTCCGTGGCTGAGATTAATGCCATATGTGCTGAAGGAACAAGCTGAGAAGTCCGTGGGTCCTATTTTTGTTGTATTGGCTATTTGATGTGTAAATTATAGTTTCTACAAAATACAATTTTTCCGTTAATTCATGTTTGCTTTATGTTGATTTTAGTTTGACTATAACAGTAAAAGTTTTAAGAAGTGAAATCTTATGCAACAGTTTCTCCTTTTGGGGATTTTTTTTACGTTTTTGGGGATCACAACACCAGGCAAAATGAACTGGGCAGGAATGTAATCAACAGTGGGAAATCTTCAAATATGAGATGCATACGGATAGAATATAGATTCCTATATAAATCTATCTTTAATCTATGAATAGGTAAGGAGTATAGTAGCACTGTGGTTACTGGACTAATAATCCAGAGGCCTGACTAATGATTAATGATCAGTTAAATAAATCCGGAATAAAAAGCTAGTGTCAGTAATGGTGACCGTGAAACTCAGATTGATGTAAAAATCCATCTAGTTTATCAATGCCCTTTAGAGTTGGAAACCTGCTGTCCATATATTGACTGGTCTTCACATGACTCCAGACCACAGTAAAGTGATTGACTCTTAGAAACGACTCATGGAAAAGGCACTTAGACATGTTTTCCATACTCCTTAAATATGCAAATTATGTGGTTGGGTTGAAGAGTTGCTCAAGAAGGGAAGAAAGATAAACTAGATAACTAAACTAGTTAATCTATCATTAGCTATGAATAAACCTTTGGGGCCAAATTTTCGTCTGGGCTCGAGGAAAATCTGATGTGCACACTTTTGAAATATGCAAAATATACACCCAACCCATGTGTGACTCTACGAGGGATTTTCGCCTTTTCATGGGTGGGGATCACAGTGCATTTTATGAGCCGCGACGGAGTGCGTGAGAAGTGGGGGTGTGAAGATGGACCAGTTAGAAGACCCGCCTCAGTTCTCCAGTAAAACAACCAAGTTCCCAACAATGTTTAAAGCCTCCCTAAACCACACCCTTCACCCCTTCACATCCCATGCTACCTCTCATTCCCCAGTGCCATGCAATATCCCCTCACATTCTCTCAAGTCATCTGCATTCCCCATGCCATCCCATGCTCCCTCGCATTGCCATGTGCCGCCTAACATTTCCCCCAGGCCCCCACATGCCACCTATATACCCCCATGCCACCTCATTTCCATGCCACCACATGCCACTCTATACCCTGTGCCATCTCACATTCCCCATGCCAACCTATGTCACCTGTCTGCCACCCCCCCCCCCCCCCCCAATGTATGCACAATGTACAGTTCTCAGGAGCCATGCAAGAGCAATGGGAATTATTTTAAAATCATCGCAAAACCATTAAACCTGTAACAATCTAAGGAAACCTTGAAATCAAACTTACTATCATTGATACTGGATCAAAAAAACCCAAAGAAAAAAAGTTGTAATCCTTTAAGTACTTATTAAGTTTGTGAACAAATAAGAAACCACACCAAATACATAATCTTATTGTAGGCTGAAGAAAGTTTCAATAGTTCTTGGATCTTGAATCAATAAGACCACCTGCTGAGTTGAAGCTTTTGAACCCCAGGCAAGCATTCATAATGGAATGGCTGTTATAGCAAAATCCTCCAGCTCCACTGACAGAATGTGCATCCATTTCCATTTCAAAGAAGAGTGCCTGTCAATCAATGGAGGGGGAGCAGGCGCAGATCCATTTTTTCTACATTCAGAAGCAGGTTTTTTTTGAAAGAGCCAAATCCGCTACTTCAATTAAATCAGAGCACAGAAACATGACAGCAGAGGGCATTTTATTCCCACATTTTTTAATGCGTTGTGGTATTTTCTCCATTGCAAAAGCACCTTAATGCATGTGAACAATTACATGAAGCTAGTCAATCTAAGGGTCAACTTACCTTTGCAAGACAGATTCTATAATGAATCACCACATTAAAAACACACTTACATTACAATACAACACCTAATAGTGACATTTTTTATTTATTCATTTACAGGATGTGGTGTTGCTGGCTAGGTCAATATTTATTGCCCATCCCTAATTGCCCTTGAGAAGGTGGTGGTGAGCCATTGCCTTGAACCATTGCAATCCATGTGGTGTAGGTACACCCACAGTGACATCAGACATTTAAAGGGGTCAAAACATTTTTACATTTACTTTTCAGAATGTTCCCAACTCATCACCAGGCTTTTCATTTCCTTCAAGAATTCACAAACCTGGTATGCTTTCAATGTGCTTCCAAAACCCTGCAACACCAGATGAAAATTGTATGCAGGAGGAAATCCAATTTTCACCCCCCACCCCCCCCCCCCCCCCCCACCCACCATTTAAATTAGGGAACCCAACCTCAGCAGGGGCACGTGTGTTTTGCAAATGAGGCATTCCTGACCTGCAAAAAGGCCAGAGGAAAATGGCAGAGGCTCAGGAATGTTGAGGAAAATCAGGTTTCCTCCAGAAAAATCAAAGTGTGATCATTCACGCACCCAAAACGTGTCTCCGTCCTCCGATGAAAATTCGGTCCTTAGAATCTATGATTAGAGTTAAAAATATGAAGCGTGGGTTAATCACCGACGACCAGCCAGATTTGTTAAAGGGCTGTCGTGTTTGACAAATTTAATTGAATATTTTTTCGAAGAAATGACTGACTTTTGCAGCAAGAGCTCCATAAAATGCCTCAAGATGCCTTTTAGAAAAATTCAGGCGTATTTAATAAGAGGAAACGTAGCACTTGGATAAAATGTTGGTTGGCGAGCAGGAAACAAGAGTTGAAGAAATGGATGTTGTTCAGTTTGAAAATGCTTTACCCTGGGGTGAGTGATGATCCACTTTTGCTTTAATAGATATCGATATTTGTGCTTGGGTATAGGAAGGCAATATTGAAACTGTCTGACAATACACAAATAAGAGGATTGGCAATCAGTGAGGGGGACTGTATAATACTTCAATAAAATACAGGTAGGTTAGAGAATGGATAGGCAAATATGAGATGTGACTTAGTAGATGAGTGAGAGTTAACAGATTAAAGAATGCACATGTATTCTCAGTGGGAAAACACTGAAGAATTTGGATGAGCAGATACTTGGAAATCAAATAAATAATTCTTTGAATGTGTGAATATAGGCTGAAAAAAATTTAAGAGAAACTTGGAGAAATAATTGAAGCAGAGGAAGATACAGGCCTACGGGGAGAGTGCAGGGCAATGTATTGCTCAAGACTAGGGTTAGCATTGACAAGATGAACTGAATGGCCCACTTCTGTGCTGTAAATTCATGGTTCTAAATTTCTGTGACTCTTTATGGACCAGATCCCATGGTTTGATCCCAGCCTGTGTTCAGTTAGTTGATCTATAATTTCCAAGGTGCTACAATTTCACCGAATCGCAGAATATTTACAGTGCAGGTGGAGGCCATTCGGCCTATCAAGTCTGCACTGGCTCTCTGAAAGAGCATTCTACCGAGTCTCACTCCTCTGCCTTATCCCTGTAACTATGCACATTCTCTCTTTTCAGGTAGCAATCCAATTCCCATTTGAATACCTCGATCGAACCTGCCTCCACCACCCTCAGGAAGTTTGTTCCAGACTCCAGCCACCCTCTGGATAAAAGATTTTTTCCCCGCATCACTTTTACTCCAATTTTCCTCTGTTGGGTTAAAGTGAAGCAGGGTTCCTACTCCTGATTAGTGTCCAGTGACCACCCCGTCCCCCAGCGGCCCCAAAATCACAATTATTACAGTGCAGAAGGAAGCCATTCGGGTCAACGTGCCTGGACTAGCTCTCCGAATGAGCAATTCACCTAGTGCTGATCCCCTGCCTTCTCCCTGTAACCCTGCGCATTCTTCCTTTTCAGATAACAGTCTAATTCCCTTTTGAATCCTCGATTGAACCTACCTCCACCACACTTTAAGGCATTCCAGACCTTAATCTCTCACTCGGTAAAAAAAAAATTTTCTCATGTCGCTTTTGGTTCTTTTGCCCATCACTTTAAATCTGTGCCCTCTCGTTCTCCATCCTTTCATGAGTGGAAACAGTTTCTCTTCATCTACTCTGTCCAGACTCCTCATGATTTTGAATATCTCTATCAAAACTCCTCTCAGCCTTCTCTTCTCCAAGGAAAACAGTCTAACCTCTCCAATCTGCCTTCACAACTGAAGTTTCTCATTCCAGAAACCATTCTCGTGAATCTTTTCTGCACTCTCTCCAATGCCTTCACATCTTTACTAAAGTGCGGCACCAAGAACTGGGCATAATACTCCAGCTGCACTATCCTCTTTGCTTTGAATATTCCTGTGTGGCCATCAGTTGTGGACAAGATCTGCCTCAGTTACTCACCCTGTCCTCAGACTGCTAACACTCACTGATTAGGTTTCTGCAGAAGAAGAATTGTGCTTGAGGCAAGGCTCTGGAGGGCTGAAGACATTGGTGAACCATACCCCAGCAAGTGCTGGTGACAGTGGATAGTAGGGAGTGGTGCAGGGGGAAGGAACTGATCAAAAATAGTGTTTAAATGATTAACTTGCTTGTGGATGTTTATTTTTTAAAGCAGTCTGGAGTGCTTTCATCAAAAGCAGTGTCATTGTTTAAGAAAGATCAGCGCTGTATTTCTACAAAATTCTGTTGTTAATACATGAATTATAATGAATGGTTGGTGATTCTCTTTGTGTTTGTATTGATCCGATCTTAATAGCTCACTGCCAACTTTACACTTAATCCTTACTTAATATTGTATTTTGCCAGTTCAGTAGGAATACAGTGGGGATTTGCATAATTGCCTGGCAAGGCAAGTGTCAGCTTATCATATTCATTATGACAATAAGTTTTGGTTGCTTTGGGCAAATGACTAAATGCAGGTATTCTGAGATGAATATTAAGTCTGCTGGTTTGCAATTCTGCTATTCTGGCATAGGGCCAGTCGGCCACTGGCACTCTTAATCATTTTAAATACGTTTTACATTTTGTGTTTTCATTTAGCTTTTATAGAAAAAAGGGATTTTTTTTTTAATTTTTGAAGATGTGTAATTCTGGATCAGAATTCTGTAAAGTGGCTCAAGTACCTGAGATTTACTGACTCTATAGTTATGCTCTCTTCTACTGTTCCCATCCCCTCCCTCTTCCATCGTTGAATAATAAGGTATGGCAGATTTGCTGAGATGATCTTGAATGAATAATCAAGATGCTGTGGATGTGAGTTGGGGAAACCCTCCCCCCACCCCCATTCACTGTTCAGATATGTATTTGGAGTGTCTGGCAGTTGATGCAGTTTGTGAATTTACCCTCCACTGTATGACTGGCAGAAGGGAGAAGTGGTTAGGTGTTTAGCTGCAGAACTGCTAAAGAGATCCCGAATTCTGTACTAGAATGCTAAAAAATGCTGAAAACAACAGTTAATTTTTGGTACAAGGGGTGGAGGAGAGCAGAAAGTGGCTAGATTGACCCATGGGGTTAGAGTTCCCTATGCAATACCCATTTATTGGGAATTAATCTTACCATATGGTGAACAGGGAGCGTGCACATGTTACAAGTTTGAAGTGCACCATGCAATGTATTGTTAAAAAGTTAGCGTACCTCTGTACCTATGCCCAGAAAAGGTATTACGCCCTTTGCATGGGCAAATAAGGGGCCTGATACCAATTTATGGCGCCACTGCACGACTGGTTTGCCCTGCAGGAGTCGACAGCAGCTGCACTCAGGAAACCAGGCCTATGTGTGGCATAGCAGTTCTTAAAGGGACAGCTGCTGCCACAATCAACAAGGTCAGTATTTAAAATATACTTGCTTGATTAGTCAAGAGGTTTGAGGAGACACCTGACTGAACATGCAAAGAATGTGGGCTACTGCCACCACTGCTGGCCCTCCAGCGACGCCCCCCCACCCCTCCCCAACCCTCCACTCCCCACAGCACCCCCTCCCAAACCTGCTCCCCCAGTCATTGTCAATACTTCCTTCCTAAGTTGCAATAGTTAAGGATGAAGTGAAAAGAGAGCTTGGAGTCTTGTTAGGTTTGGCGTTCATTGCATCTATCATTGTAGAGCAGCAATCAACAAAGCAAGCAGGATGCTGGACTATATAGGGCCAAAAATGTTGAGTACAAGTTAGAGGAGATCGTGCTCAAACTGTGCAGTGCTATGCTGGACCATAGCTTGAGTACTATCTGCATTCTGGTCACCAAGGCAGAGAAATCCAAGCTCCGGAGGGAGTTCAGATACAAACCCAGGCTGATTCCTAGAGTCACAGATCTGAGGTATGAGGAAAACCTGAAGAAACTTGGCTGACTGAGTGGTGATCTTGTAGTGGTGTATAAGATAATAAATGGTATGGAAAAGAAGAATGCAAGAAATAACTTCAAATGAAATTCTGACAGTTGGACAAGGTGACACTGGTTCAAATTAGTAAAAGGTAGGCTTAAGACTAATTTCAAGAAGTTCTTCACACACTCAGATTAAAATATGGAAGAGCGACTTGAATTATGTAGAGAGATTGGACTGAGATTAGCCCCTGGGTTGAACAACTGTGGGGTTTAAATATTGAACAGAACAATGGGCCTGAAATTGCTGAAATTATTTTATTCATTTAGCTATTCAGACATTGGAGAGGATGCAGAAGAGATTTACTAGAATGGTACCAAGAGCAAGGGACTCGGTTATTTAGACAGACTGGCGAAGCTTGAGTCATGGAAGGTTAAGAGGAGATTGAATGGAGATGTTCAAAACCATGGATGGTTTTGATGAGGGTAAATAAGGGGAACCTGTTTCTAGTGGTACAAACATTGATAACCGGAGAACACAAATTTAAGGGAATTGGCAATAGAACCAGAGGTGATATGAGTAGACATTGTTTTATGCAGTGAGTTGTTATGCTCTGGAATGGACTGCCTGAAAGGATGTTGGAAGCAGATTCAATAGTAACATTCAAAAGGAAATTGGCTAAATATATTTGGGAGATAATTTACTGATGCTATTTGGAAAGAGCAAGGGAGTAAGTTTAATTCATAGCTCTACCAAAGAACTGGCACAGGCATAATAGACTGAATAGCTTCCTTTGGCACACTATAATTTTATGAGTTGCAGAGGCAAATTCTCTGGAGTTATTTAAGAAACAACAGGATATTGCATTAAGAGGGAATTGTGGGTTCTATTTAGCTGGATAAACTAAGATGGACTGATGGCCTTCACCATCTGTATTTATTTAGTGTGAGTCACACAATTAGTGGACATAAATCTAAGATGCGTTAGCTTAGAAGTGGTGCTTGCTTCCTGGTTAGAGATCTCTTTTTCCCTCTGCACTATGTGGACTACTTTACTGAAGCTGATTGTAAAAGGCACAGATGTATAGTTGTGCTATGTAGCAAGCACTGTGGGAATTTTGTTTTCCAAACACACCTCTGTGAAGTAAGGAGCTTTCACTGTGTGAGAACTAGAAAGTTAGCCTGGAGTTGGCTCGAGGCAGTAACTTTACCAGTTTTTTCTGTGGATCAGGAAGGGCTGAGGGAAGAATGGAGTGAGCGCAAGCTTAGATTAAAAATGATAGGGAAGCTGTGCAAATCCTAAGCTGAGATGTTATAATACTTTCTGTAAGGTTTTCATTTAGTCTATGTCGAAAATTCACTTTACAGTCAGCAAATATAAAAATAGTTTTTCTTTGTTTCATCGGAATGTTTGCAAAAGGATTGTTTTTAGAGATCAGACTCCCCTTGACCCTTGATGATATCTTTTCTTCATTTTCCTCACTCTTTCAGAATAAGAAAATTGAAATAATGTAAAGCACTGATGGAATTTTTCTGCAGTTGATGCAGTTTCATATAAGTTGCAGAGCTATTGGTCCACTGTATCACATTTTATTTTGTATCTTGGGCTAGTTTATATTTGTTCTAGGTAAATAATATTTGTCACCTCTGAACCTGAAGGGCAATAGTCCACCAGGATTCCTTGTTGGCCCTACAGAGATCTAATTTCATTGCCTTGTTCCCCTTTTTCTTGAATTCTTTCACCCATTTTTCCACAGCAGTTGACTCCAACAGCAACTTCCATTTATAAACTGCATTTAAAGTAAGAAAATGCCTGAGGCCTTAACAAGTACAATAGCAATAAAAGCATTTTGACACCAAGACATTGAAGGAGCTATTAGGGTAGATGACCAAGAGCCTGATCAAAGAAGAAGGTTTTAAGGAACATCTTAAAGGAGGAGACAGAGAGAGGTGAGAAGCTTTGAGAGCAAATTCAAAGCTCAGGGCCAATGCAACTGAAAGGTTGTCTCCATAAATGGTGGAAGGATTTTAAATCAGAGATGCACAAGAGGCCAGAACTGGAAGAGTGCAGAGATCTCGAAGGTTGGAGGAAGTTACAGAATACCTAGTATTTGAAGATGTCACATGGCTGTGTGGGTAGGACTCTCACTTCTGGGTCAGAAGATCATGGGTCCAAATCCCATTCCAGAGACTTGACCTCATAATTAAGGTTTGCCACTCCCAGTGCAGTATTGAGGGAGTGTTGTACTGTCAGAGGTGCGATTTTTCAGATGAGATGTTTTGTATCCCAAATATAGAACTCTCCTCCTTCATCCCTCCAAATTTAGAGATTAAAAAAAATACTTCCAGTGTTAGCAGAGTATTTTATTTTAGTGTTGCCCTTTATTTTGAATTGAACATGTTACCATGAAAATGTACATTCAGGTTACTGTGTTCACTGGTTTAACTGTGGAAGCCTTATTGATTTTTCCTCCTAAATTTTGCTTTCTAAAACAAGTTTAATTTGGCCATATTTCATGCCTATTTACCTCTCAGTGAGATACTTCATTTAAAATGTTGCCTTAAATATTTCTTATTTTTCGAATGTGTGGCCTGTAATGATACTGCTGGAGGAATAGCTGACTGTTGTTGTCTGGATTTGTGGGAAGCAGTATCCCATCTCGACAATGTGTTGCTGATGGATTCTGTTTATTTTATTAGCTGTGGTGTTTTGCTCTGGCTGATCGCTTCATAGAACTCAACTGCTGTACTTTCGTTTTCCTTTTCCCTTTTTTTCTTACTGCTGATGAGTTATTTTACTGGCAATATCTGAATTTTGAGTGGGCTAGCAATACACTCATGGCTGGTTTACATCTTGGCATCGTTCAAGGCTTCTCTCACTGTGTTTGCAAAGTAAATAGGGCAGATTGCAAACTTTGTCACCACCCCCTCTAATTTTCTCTCCTCCTCTCCTGAAGGATGCCATTCCATGATAGCCTTATGATTTTCCCCAGAGGCTATTCATGTGAGCTGACTGAATTTTGGAGGGCTGTTTACCTGTGGACTGCATTACGGCAGAATCTGTTCTCCCTTGCATCCATGCTTAACAACAGTAGTCACTGGATAGTGGGCAAGTGTGGAATTGTTACTGATTTTTTTTATGTCCCCCTTTGAGCCATGATGACCAATCTGAAGTCTTGCATTTCTGTAGTGCCTTTCATGACCTCAGGAAGTCCCAAAGCATTTTTCATTCAATAAAATATTTTTGAAGCTTTGCCACTGTTGTAATGCAGGAAAGGTGGCAGTCAATTTGTGCACAGCAAGGTCACACAACAACAATGTGATAATGACCAGACAATTTGATTTTTTACTGATGTTAGTTGAAGGATAAATATTGGAAATATGAGGCAGGACACTGGAGAGAACTCTCTTGCACTCAGAGTAATACAGTCATGTTAGCACAAGAGGAGGCTATTTGACCCTTTGGGCCCATTGAGTCTGTAGAGCAGTCCAACCTGTCCCATTCCCCCACTCTATCCCCATAGCCCTGTAAGTTTATCTCCTTCAAGTGCCCATCCAATTTCCTTTAGAAGTAATTTGTTATCTTTGCTTGCATCACCCTCGTAGGCAGCGAGTTCCAGGTCATTACCACTCGCTATGTAAAAATATTCTTCTTCACATCATGCCTGCATCTCCTGCCCAAAATCTTAAATCTGTGTCCCTAGCCCTTGTATCATCAGCTACCACCTTCTTTGAAATAGTATCTTTATGGGGCCTCAGTTTAACGTTTCATCCGAAAGGCAGGGAGTTCCAACAATGCAACACTTCCTCAGTATTGCGCCTAGAATTCTATGCTAAAGTGTTTGGACTTGAACCCATACACTCTGGCTCAGGTGAGAGTGCTACCGCTGAACTGCAACTGACTGGCAATTGAGCCTGGTCTATATGAATCAGTGTAGTAGTGGTCTGCTTAAGGGCAGCTCCTCTGCTCATTTCTCCACACCTCACGGTCTTGTGCTTTCCTCTTCAGTTGCTCATTGGATCCTGCCATTTTTGATTTCAAGTTGTCTAACATCATCATTCTCTTTCTCTCTTCAAGTATACATCCCTAGTCTAATCTTCCTTCATTCACCCTCTTCAGCAATTCTCATGCTTTAGAATACGGCCAATTCAACCTTGTTGCCTTTTCTGGATAATATTCACTAATGATCTTCCCTCCTCCACCATCTTGAGAAATTGTTCCTTTTTCTTGCATTCTCTCCAACTGGTCCGCTCCATCCTTCTCCAGAACCAAATTTAACAACTTTCTAATCTTTGTATGCCTGCTTCTCGCAAGGACCACATTTCAGCCCTGTACGAGATACTCCAAATCAGTCCTGATAATTCTTTTCTTACAATCTCTACTCATTCTGATGCTGAGCAATTCTTTATGTTTGGAGAATGCATTCTTTGCTACTGCTATTCTAGCATTGATTTCTTTATGGCAGTGACCATCTTCTGACAAGATGCTTCACAGGTATTAAAATTATGATACCTGTTTCAGCTGTTGACCATTTATCTTGACCTCTATTTTTTGTTTTTATTTCTTCCAATCTTCATAACTTATAATAATTTTCATTATGTAGGCTTTCACCACTTCATTCATTCTATCCATTTGTATCGTAGATCTTCTGATGTGTTAGCTACTAGGGCTTGTTCATCTGCAAAGTACTGCACAACAAAGTTAATTTACCCATTAGGAAGCTTTACATGAATTCTGACAGGCGAGCTGATAGACTGACTGTATGCATTATCATTGTATGACTCTGCAGCTGGTTGAATTGCCTTGTGGGCATGCACAGTTTGTAAGTATTGCTGGCAGTATGTAATGTTGCAGGCTAATGGGCTGATCTGGGTGAGCAATGAGCTGATACAGCAAGGCTGGCGGCACTAGCACTTCAGAGGAACTCATCAATAGGACAAGCAGAAAAGGTAATGGGACCCAGGACAAGTGATATACATTTCGTCTTGTCTGGCCATGAGCTTCCATTGAAATATGGTGTACGTTCCAATTCTCTCTATAATCAGTTTTGTTTAGCATCAGCAACATTGCTGAAATTGATGAAGAAGGGTTGCCTTGAAGCATGTCCTACAAATCTAGTAGATCAATAGAATAGTAAGCTCCAGGGAAACATGCAAATAATGACAATATCTAGTTGTTCATAATAATAATAAAAAAGTCTGCTCTCAGTTACAAGCCTTGAAGTCTCACTACCTTCCCAGTTTTATTATCTTCCTGCTCAATATGTTGATCAAAAGTGTGTAGAATTTCATCTGATTTAGATCCTGAATTAAACTTTTGATTTTGAAAAAAACTTGTGAAAGAATTTACTTTTCAGAGTTAAGCAGCTGTAGTTCCATTATGGTTCCTGTGCTGTTTCATTCTATTATCTGATTGTGATGAATTCAGCCTGATCTTGTTTAACGTGATTTGCCTGTGCAACACCCCCCTTGATTTTACAGTGGGCCGAAGCTGCATGTATCTCATGTGCTTGAACCTACCTCAACTGTTGTGCTTAGATGCACATAGCATTTTGGGTTAGCTCCCTTAAATGATCTAGTTTAAATTTGATATTTCCACTAACACTGGTCTAGCCTTCTAGACCACTTCATGGGATGGAGAAATTTGAGGCCACTTCAGCCTAAAGAGTTCCAAGAAATAATCATCTATAGAGTGGGGAAAAAAAGGTCCCCAATTGCCTGGATTCTGCAAAAAGTGTACGGAGGATGTGCACAAGCACCAGGATTGGCAGAAAGTAAACTACTCTGCCACCAACTGCAAGTAAACCAAGTTTCCCATAGACCAACAGCCCAGATGGTAATGTTTCACATAATAGTAATATTTTCTTTTCTTGTGGTGCCCTTCTTCTCCTCTGACACTTTTGCTAACTATTATTGTGTGACTGAAGGGTTCAGTTCTGGATATTGTTTGAACAGAGGTGTAATTCAGTGACTGTGAACAGTTCATAAATAATGTGCAGGCCATAAATAGTGCACAAGCTCATTCTTAGTGCACCAGATCCTCACACAGTTACCTGGTAGCATCAGTCAGTAGAAGGACTCCCACAGCTTCTTGCTTAAACTTGGCTGGTGTCATTGTTGCCTCTGAGTCAGAGGTCGTCTGTTCAACTTTATTTCTGTGCCATATGCCAGGCCAGTGGTGTCCAATAGAATTTGCTTCCCAGTCACACACATGGCAAGTGGCAATGCCACTTAACTATATGCACTAGCTTTATTGGAAAGCTCATTCAATACAGATAAATGTATTCTCCTCCTCCTTCAAGCACCATGCTCTAAGAGGGCATTGGCGACCATGGATTCCCATTGGATTAGTCCATGATTAATGTTCGGCAAAGTACTGCAGTGGATGCCGTTGCTTTCTGCAGTATGGCTGACCAGGAAACTCTCCTGCTTTTATCACCTGCCATCAGGTGTTTTGAAAGGATTTACAGACTGATAATCAACCTGTTTGGCTACGTTATGAACACACTTTCCCTGGCCATCAAGTCCTGAAGTGGGACTTGAACCTGGAACTTCTGGCCCAGAGGTAGGGACGCAATCACTGTGTCACAAGACCTCCCTCACACGTGTATATATTTCCTTAATAAACAGCTACCTCCATTCAGTAGCCAAGCAAGTAAAGCACTCAGCTATCAAAAATCTTTCACACACTCTGCTTTTTATTTCACCATTTTACCAACAAATACACAAAAGGATAAAGAACACAAGCATGCAGGTTCCAGTATCAGTCCCACAAACAAAGTTTTAGATTCTCGCTTCATAGGGGCTCATATAATGAGATTTCTATTGACGATGGGCCCAGGGAGAAGCACAAGAACTCTGGCCTCAACATGTGTACTGGGACTGGCTCCAAGGCCTGGTCCTGCTGAGTAATCACTGAGGGATTCAAACACGTGGTGCGGGTGTTTAAAGCATGGGGGGAATACTGTTATCTATCCCATTTACCCTAATGTTGGGCATTAGAGGATATTGTTATGTATTCTTTACCTCTAATACTAGGTTGAGGACTAGGTAACACTGAAAAATTCTGCTTAAGACTCTATTAAATCAAATCAGTGAGATAATAAAACACATCATCCAGGCAGTGCGTCTGAAATATAGGCAGCAATCCTCACATACCAGGCACTCTCAAGATGTTAGTAAGCAAGTTTGGAAAGCAGAAGAAGCAAAGGCTAGAAAATAGACAACAAAGAATTTGCCAATGCTTAATGGTATCTATGTCAATCCAAGAAGTCTAGTGAATAAGGCAGATGAACTGAGGGAACAGTTAGACACTTGTAAGTGTTATGGACAGGAGCGGGGGTCCATTCAAACAGCACTAAATTTTTCTCTCGCCACCCGTCCATAAACAGAAAGGTGTTTTGATTTGTTTCCTTTTTTAATTAGGATGGTGTATTTCCTAACCTCTCGGTCTTTGTGTGATCCAATTCCTACTAATAACCCCAAAGCAAACTCAAGGTAGGATGAACTCAAAATGGTTAGTTTATTGCACACATTTAAAAGCTACAAAAAGGAGGGTCCACAACGCCTCCCTCCATACACGTACAGTAAAGAGAGGGATAGAGAAAAGAAGGTTTTACGGTACAGAGACCACAGAGAAAATAAATGTTGGTTCACGTGAGGTCCAGAGTCCAGAATCAAAGCCCTTGAGGAATTCCTTCACAGAGGTCGGCAGGCTGAAAACCGGGGGGTGTAAGATTCGCTTTTCCATTGGTGTTGACTTCACAAGTTGAAATAGGCATGCAGAGATGGATCAGTTTGTACATGATGTGCAGAACTTTCCGCAGAGGCAGGGTAGATGGGGCCAGTTGTCCAGCTTGGCCAGAGCTCCTGTGTGGCCTGCCAGTCAGATGTTAAAGCAGCATACTGGCTTGCAGCTCAGGAAGGCAACAAGCCTTAGGTCATGTGACACAATATCTTCAGCAAAGGATGTTTATCCAGTGTCTGGAAATTGGCTTTGTGTTCCAGGCTGATAACGTCTCCACTATTACGGATTGAAAGAGGTGCTATTTGTTGAGGGTCTGGTGGTTGGGAAGCCATGGTCTCCGTAGAGTCTCCAACTCTGTTGGCAGGCCTGGTTTATCAAATACAAATGGCTTTCGTCTAGCTCCCTTTGAAGTTGGGCTGTGCAGTTCCCCGGGTGTTAGTAGCTCCTCAGAAATAACGAGGAATGACATTTTCAAAACTGCAAAGTGGCTTCTCTTGTTCTGGTGATTCACAGACAATAACTCAACATGATTTTTGTTCAGCCAAAAGATCCAGTTTAAAATTAAGAAAATTAAAAATAGACAGTGTTAGGTTCTGTTCCATCGCATATGTGTGATATGATAGCTATTGCAGAAACATGATTGGCAAAAGAAGAAGAGACTACATGAAGAAAAACGTGTCCACGCAGCGAGTGTTTAAGGTCTGGAATGCATTGCCTGAGAGTGTGTTGGAGGCAGGTTCAATTGAAATGAAATTTGACTGTTACCTGAAAAGGAGGAATGTGCATGTGAAGTGGGAGAATTTTCCCTATGACAGACATTAAGCTAATTGGCCTATAGTTTCCTACTTTCTGTCTCCCTTCTTCCTTGAATAGAGCTTTTACATTAGAGATTTTACAAACCCCTGGAATCTTTCCAGAATCTAGGGAATTTTGAAATCCCTTCTAGAAAACTGCCTATCACTGAAGTTAAACTAATAGGCTGATCGTTTCCCCAATTCATCATCGTCCTTTTTAAACAGAGGCACCACATAGGCTTCTTTCCAATCCAGGAGAAGATATCTGATGCCTTCTTGCTTTGGTTTGAAAGTTGTCTAAGACGATGATTGTTCTTTGGATGAAAGGAAGTCCTGTCACAGCACTAGAACCAGTGAACCAGTTTAATTTAATTTCGTGAAGGAACCAACCTATTCAGTTTGAATCTGCTGACTATCAAGTTGTACAAACCAAGCCCAGAAAGCATCTTCAATTGTTTTATGTCCTATGGGTCCTTGACAGCCATAATGCAATTGTGAGATATCCATATTTTTTATATCCTTTGTTCTTGACTGAATTTTGAAAGTCATTTCACCTGTTCCCTGAGCCTGACCACATAGGGGCTGTACACATGTGGTTCCAATGAAATCACATATAAGCTTTCAAACACACATCAGATCTGGGTTTAGTGCCACTAGAGTTAATGGAATGTTGTTTCTTTTTCTATTCTGCATTCATGCAAGATTGAGTTGAAAGTTTTGGTTTGAAACAGTTGAAAGTGATGTATTGTCTTTGTCATTACTTACATTATTCTTAATGACCCTACTCCATGGTTTCTAACCCAAGCCAATGATTTAGTATACCACTTTATGAACTTTAAGAAGTCATGAGAGGGTTTGTGAAATAAATACAAAACTTGGCATTTCTGTTTGACCCACAGAAACACTACTAGACCTTGGAGACATAAACATGTGATACAGTTCACATGGAGTGATAGCACATTTAAAGTGTGGAGCATCAGGAAAATCTGAGTAAAATCTCTGTGTAAGATTGTTTCAGTTTGATTGTAGTAAGGAAAGGGTTAAGAACCCCCTACATATGGTAAGATAGTCATGAATGTTATCGTTACTACTATTCTAAAATGTGAAGTATTTCAACACTTTTTCAGTTCTTCTGATCTGCAAATTCCTTTTTGTAAAGTTCTGTCTTTTAAAGCATAGCATTTTCAGCTAGATTATTTTGGTTTGGGTTAGGGGATGCAAAAAATAGATTGTATTTCAAGAGAATAATTTTTTGACTTAAGACAGCAACAGCCCTTGAGGTGAAACATCAGGTGGGTGTGCAAAATGTAATCTCTAATTAAACAATGTCATCTGATGATGCGTTGTCACTACTTAAATTTTTGAGACATGAATTATAGCCCGACCCTTGGAAGGTCACTTTCTCAAATGGAATGCTGTGAGACGACTGGAAATGCTAACTGCATGTTGCTTCATCGACTTAAATGAATGGGTGGGATCTTGTGGAGGCAACAGCCAGCAAGTCCCCCATATCGCCTCTTTTTGAAAAGGCCTGCCGCATCTTGTGCCACTTAGGCACTTAACAGGCCAGCGACAGACCCTCCAAGGACCCCTGGAAGTCCAGCCTGCGGATAACTGCCAGCCAATCAGAGGCCGGCAGCGGCCAGCAAATCCGAGGCCTTTAGCTCCCCTGTACTCAGCAGTGCCAATTGGGTGGTGGTGGCTGCTGTTGGTATGACACCCAGCCGAGGCCCAGTATCGTCACTGGATCCCGGGCCATAGGTAAGTGGAGGAGGGAAGGGGGTCATGGAGGAAGTGGAGAGGGAGCCAGCAGCAAGGGGAGCAGGGGAATGTAAGAATTTTTTAAAATATAATTTTAAGTTAGAATGTAAAATACAGTAAATATTGTTTGGAGCTTAAAGTTCAAAGTCAGCAATATGTTGCCAAATTCATGCCATGCTGAGGAATGGAGTGGCATATGTTTATACCTTGTGACCAAGGCGAATATTTGTGTTTCCCAATGGACAGAATTACAAATGCAATCCCCAAAACCATCAGTTAAAGTACAAGAAGTGAGTATGTGGCAGCCTTCTTTTTCATAAGATTATGGTTTGAGCCTCGGTGGTCAACTCTGTCCTAAGCATCGCCTGGTGTGGCTCAGGAGTCTTACTATGGCATGGAAGTCTCTGCCACACTTGCTGCAGAGGAAGACAGTAGGCTGAGAGGTGCACGATTCGCTGGCCCGTTTTGTCTGTGTCCTCTTCTCAGCCAGCTGAGCTTTTTATTTCTGCTCGCCCCTCCCAGTATTATCCCAAACAGTCAGCCTCCAGAGGTCACAGCCATCAGCGATTGTCTCCCAGTTGCCAGTTTCATTATCTGCCATCTTCATATCTCGCTTGCGGGTGTCCTTGTAAAAAAGGTCGCAACACCGAGGAGATCATGACCCAATGGTTGGTTCGCTGTACAGAAGGTGTTTGGGTATATAGCCATCATCCATCCAATGAAATGAAAACAAAAATAGCTGGAAAAACTCAGCAGGTCTGACAGCATCTGTGGAGAGGAAGACAGAGTTAACGTTTCGAGTCCATATGACTCTTCATCAGAATTCTTCATCAGTTCTGATGAAGAGTCATACGGACTCGAAACGTTAACTCGGTATTCCTCTCCACAGATGCTGTCAGACCAGCTCAGTTTTTCCAGCTATTTTTGTTTTTGTTTCAGATTTCCAGCATCCGCAGTATTTTGCTTTTATCCATCCAATGAACATGGCTGAGCCAGCGCAGACATCCTTGGTTTAGCAGTGAGTGTATGCTGATGGAATTAGCAAGCTCCAGGATCTCTTACTAGCCAAGAGATGCCAAGGATACACCTGAAGCAACAAAGGTGGAAACTGTTCAGTCTTGGGTTGGCAGATTCACAGTTTGGTGTTCTCGGTCAGGTTGCTGTTGTTTCACACTCTTTTACACAGCTTGGATATTACAGCTGCAGCTTCTGAGATTTCAACATCAAGTGACAGACTGCTGGTGATTGTGGAGACTAGAGACGTGAAGCTATCAATAACCTCCAACGTCACATTGTCAGTGCTGATAAATGGTGGCAACATCCTGGACCATGACATTTGTCTTCCTGATGGTCAAACCAAACGTTTTACAGACATGAGAGAGTCTGTCCATTTGCTGCCATCCCTCAATATGGTTTGCTAGTGCGACCTCATCAGCAGAGAGCAACTCTGATGAGGACTTGGTGTAGCTTTGTCTTGGACCTTAGGTGGGCAAGGCTGAAGAGCTTTCTATCAGTTCTGGATGTAAGTAGACACCCTCTGTAGATGACCTGAAGGCATATGACAACAACAAAGAAAAGAATATGGCAAAGAGCGTCAGTGCCAGAACACAATCCTGTTTGACCCTGCTGTGAATTTCAAAGGGTGCAGACAATGGCCCGCCATAGCTGATCTTATCATCATGTTGTCATAGAAAGAGGAGATCACATTGAGCAGCTTTGGCGAGCAGCAAGGTTTTGCGAGTAGCTTAAAAACTGCCTCTGCTCATATGGTTGAATACCTTGGGGAGATCGAAGAAGGCAATATATAATGCGATATAATATATATAATCGTTTGTTCATGGCATTTCTCTCACACCAGCGGAATGAGAAGATTGTGTCAGTTGGAGATCTTCCAGTTCTAAAATTTCACTGGGATTCAGGATAGATGCGTTCAGCCAAGATTTGCAGTCTGGCGAGGGCAGCACAGGCAAATACTTGTCCCACGGTGTTCAGCATGGAGATGCCTCAATAGATGGGCTTTGTTAAGCTCCTCCACTGTGGGTTTGATATCCGGCTCTGCCATGACAAGTAGGCTTTCTATGGTGTCTAGAGTTTCCTCGGTGACAGTGTTGTCCCTAGACTACAACTTAAGGTAGTGTTCCATCCATCTCTCCAACTGTTTATTGCAGTCAGTGATGGCAGTTCCCTTTGTTTTCAATGGAACCATTTTCTTTGCTGATGGACCTATTGCCTTTTTGATCCCTTCATACATGCCCCTGACAAAAGAAGTGAGTACTAATGACGATTTAAACTGTCTGTCCAACAATGCACGTGGCATCTAACATAAAACTGGGGAACTGGAGGCAATAATCCATAGCAACATATCAGGTAGTAGGAACAATTGAGATATGACTACATAAAGAACAAGGCTAGCAACTAAATATTGCAGGTTATGACATAACAGGAAAGGATAGGAAAAGAATAAGGAATGTGGTAGCTCTACTAATTGAAGCTAACATAATGGCAATGGAAAAAGGACATGACTGATAGTGGGCTATAAACAGGATCTATGTGAATTAAAATATAAGATAAAATGGGATCAATTACACTAATAGGAATATACTATAGAGCACCTCAGAGTGAAAAGGAAATGGAATAAGAAATTTGGAAGCAAAGATGTGAAAATAATAATCATAGGAGATTTTAACTACTCCCAAATGCATTTAAGGGGAGGCTGGATAAGCATATGAGTGAGAAGGGAATAGGAGGCTATGTTGATGAGCTTAGATAGGGAAGGATGGTGTGCTGTACACTCTGTATAATTCTATGTAAAAAAAATAGACAAGAAGAGACAACAAAAGGGACATGAGAAATGGTAGTCTTTAACAATGTATGTAGGACTCCTTTCTTACCCAGTATGCAAAAAGCCCAACAAGAGAGGGAGCACTGCTGGATTTGGTGATGGGGAATGAACCAGAACAGGTAAGAAAAGTAAGTGTAGGGGAACATGTAGGCAATAGTGATCACTACACCACAAGGTTTAAGATCAGGATTGAGAAAGACATAAGTAAAACAAAGACCCGAGTAATTAAACCGGAACAATTATTGGTTTTAAGGGGATGAGAATGGAACTAGGGAAACAAAAATGGAAAAGGTAACTGACAAAGAAGCAGTGGGAAGCATTTAAAACAGTGAGCATTAGAGTCCAGGAGAAATATATCCCTAACATCATGGATGAATAAATAAATAAGGGCAAAATTGAAACTAAAGAAAAAGGCAAGCACTAAGTACATAGACAATAAAGGAAAGGATGACTAAAGGGAATATGAAAAGGTTAGGAATTGAGTCATAAAGAAACCTATTAGGAAGCCAAAGAGAAATGATGAAATTAAGGGATGGAAAAAACGGCTGGACTTGTTTTTGCAGAGGTAATGGCCCCAGCCCCTCCAGTTGAAACGTGGTGGGGGGCAAACCCGCCTCCACTGGGCTGGGAAGCCATGACTGAATTTTACGATTATCAGCTGTTAACTGCCTGAGTTTGTGGCTTCTGTCCCCATCTAGAAGGATGTTCCACCTCTGAGAGCTGCTGGTGAATTAGCTGGCCTGCAGCTCCTCAATGCAACTGGGAGTGGTAGCCACTGCTGAGAGTGTAACCAGTCCTTCCCAAGGGACAGCAATGGTGGCTAGACTGAAAGGTAAGTTGGGGTGGCTCCACCAGGGCATGTCAGGCAGTCCCCGTCAAGAGGGATGAGGAGCCATGATTAGGAGGCCAGGGAAAGGGAAAAAGCTGAGGTGGCATTTACCTTTGTGGGGGAGCCATAATTGGGCACCGGGTAGACCCCTCAAACCAGCTGCCAGGGTTTACCTGAAACATATCAGCAGCAGGAGGAGGCCCTTAACTGGTCATTAATTGGCTACTTAAAGGCCTCAAATGGCTGAAGGGTGGGCAAACCAACTGATACCTACTCCACCACTGGTAACATTCCAACAGAGGCAGGTAGGCAAATGCATGGCGTCTCCACATCATGCCACCCAATTTTACACCCTCCACCCAGTTGCCAGCCTACTCCTGAGTGGGCGGGGGGCAAGAAATTCTGGCCAAAGTGCCCTACAGACACACAAAAGCAAAATCAGGATAGGACCACTAAGGAATACACACAATAAACTCACAGGCATTGGCAGTGAAATGGCAGAAATATTAAAAAGTTACTTTGCCTTGATATTTACCAGGGAAATTAACATGGTAAACATGACTTTAGAAGATGAGATCAAAAGGATATAAAAAATTTAAGGCAGAAGGAAAGGAGATGATTGATAAACTGATCAAACTTTGAGAGGATCATATGTCAGATCCAGATAGAAGTATAGAAAGTTTACGTGTCCGTGCTGACTGAAAACATTTATCCAGCCTAACCCCACTTTCCAGCTATTGGTGCATTGCACTGTAGATTATGGCACTTCACATACATATCCAAGTATTTTTTTAAATGTGATGAGGGTTTCTGTCTCCATCATCCTTTCAGGCATGGGTTTCTTTGATACATATTAGTGACGTTATTACATATATATAAAAATCCATTAGAAAGTGAATATTACCAGAGGACTGGCAGACAGTTAATGTGATTCCTATATATAAAAATGGAAATGGAACAAGCCCGTGGAAATGTAGACCAATTATCTTAATGTCAGTGGCAGATAATGGAATCCTTAATCAAAGATGCAATAGAAAAGCATCTAGAAACTGAAAATATAATAAAACACAGCACAGATTCCAGAAGGGAAGGTCATGCTTGGCCAACCTTATTGATAGGATGGAGAAGGTAAGTGCTGTAAAGTACTGCATGGTAGACTCAGGTCAAAACATAGAGTCAGAGGATAAGTAGCAGAATGGAAAGAAAGCTGGCTACAAAACAGAAAATAGATAGTAAGAGTTAAAGTAGTGACTCAGATTAGCAAATATTGGGAGATGGTCTTCCAGAAGGATTTGTGTTGGGACCACTGTTGTATACCGTTTGCATAAACAGTTTGAACTCAGGAACCAGAAGTGCAATTTTAAAATTTGTGGCTCATCCCAAAATAGGGGTTGTCGTTAATACAGACGAGGTCTGTGGCAAAATATAGGAAGACATTAATAAACTTGCAGAATAGGCATATCATTGGCAAATGAATTTCAATATATTTAAGTACACGGTAATATATTTTGGTAGGAAGAATAAGGAGGCTTCATACTCTATGGAAACTAAGGCCTGAATTTTCACACAGATGGAGACGCTCACCGTATGCACAAAATGCTGACAGAGGCCCAAATCCAGAAATTCCACCCCTGAACCTGGTATCTGCCATTTTCACAGGGAGTAATGGGGCGGGTTCTAAATCACACCTCCATGGTTCATGGAGGCAGCTGTACATATAAATCATCAGCTGCCTCCACTCGTGATTTTAGTGAGGTAGGTGCCAGAAACTTGAACTGTGCAGATTAGACCTGGTAGGAGGAGTTCTGAACCCTATGGATTCATTTGCATAGTGAGGGTACCTTTTTGGAGAGGTATGGGGATAAGCTACCTCTTTGGATATGGTCCCGGGGATACCTTTGGGAGAGGTCAAGTCCCATTGGTGGAGGTAAGGTACCCTTTGGGAGAGGTCAGGTACCCCTATACAATTGTTAAAGTGGACATGAATGCATGTAAAAAGTGCATAGAGCTGTCAAAGAACTGTCATAGTTGTCAAAGAACTGTCAAACCATCGTGCTGTCAAAGAACTGTCATAATTTATTGTAGCTGTTAAAGCTGCCAAGGGATTTAACTCTGCTGGGCTTTAAATTAAAAAATGTGTGACCTTTAAAAAAATCTGTGCTGGCTATTTTACCCTCTTTGCTGAGATAAGGCTGAGGGTTATCATTATAGGATTTGTGCTGCATGACTGATTTTACAACCTAATATTATCACAGTGGGGTGCCTGTTAAGTGAGCAGTTTGATTGACAGTTCCAAGTGTTTATAGAATAGCATTGCTTGTTTTCATAAGAGATTAGTTGAAAGAATTTCAATACTACATTGTTTTTTGTCTGAACTGAACTGGGGAAAATAAAAGGCCTATGTGGATTATGTGGACCCAGAAGCAACTCCTTGCTTCTTGAAAGCAAGCCTTATGCTCTGAGAGAGAAGGTTGGTGCTGAATTGAACCGGCTAGAGAGGCTGGATGTCTTAAAAGTGGTTCAGTTCTCAGAGTGGGCAGCACCTATAGTTTTTTTTATCAATGAGAGCTTTTTTTAAATAGTGATGCCATCAACTGATAAACAATTTTATTTTATGTCAGCCTGCCTCCTGAGGTCTGCCCATGGTGGATACTAGATGAGCTGACATGAACAGGGTAAGGGCAAAGGGTGATGCGTGGGGTGCATGGGTTTGCACTAAGTTGGTATATGGGCTAGAGGACCATGGGACACCATAGGTTGGCATGGAGGGTATGGGGGTCCATGGGTGTTGGGTACAAGGGAATAGATTGGCTAGGATGGTATGGGGGTGCATTGGGTTGGGTGGGGGCATAAGTTGACCTGGGTTGGCATGGATGGGGCATAGAGTTCTGTTGAAGGGTCATGAGGACTCGAAATGTCAACTCTTTTCTTCTCCACCGATGCTGCCAGACCTGCTGAGTTTTTCCAGGTAATTCTGTTTTTGTTTTGGATTTCCAGCATCCGCAGTTTTTTGTTTTTATATATGGATGGGGCATGGATAGTTAGTGGGGAAGGGGCATGAGGGTTGAAGGTTTTCTCTAAATTTTCGAGTAGCATTTAAAAAAAAATTTTGACCCAGCAACAGTGAACAAACAGTGATATAGTTCCAAGTTAGGATGGTGTTTAGCTTGAAGGGGAACTTGAATTTCTCATCTTATGGTCCAATAACGTTAAAATTCAAGCTGAAACTACTTGCTTCATCTTTCTCCTCACGAATACTAAACATACCCAAAGCTACTCAAGGACATTTATATTGCACAGAATTCCAGGAGATAACAAAGTATTTACAGCACAGATACAGGTCATTTGGCCCAACTAGTCCATGCTGGCATTTCTGTTCCACAGGAGTCTCGTTTCATCCTTCCTCATATATAACATTTTCTTCTATTTCTCTCTTCCTTATGTTCTTATCCAACTTTCCTTTTCATTTTTCGGGAGGCAGTGGTATTGTCGCTGGACTGGTATTCCAGAGACTCAGGGTAATGCTCTGGGGACCCAGGTTTGAATCCCACCATGGCAGATGGTGAAATTTGAACTCAATAAAAATCTGGAATTAAAAGTCTAATGATGACCATGAAACCATTGTCGATGGTCATAAAAGCCCATTTGGTTCACTAATGCCCTTCAGGGAAGATTTACCTGGTTTGGCCTACATGTGACTCCAGCAATGTAATTGAATCTTAAATGCCCTCTTACCAAGGGCAGTTAGGGATGGGCAAAAAATGCTGCCCTAGCCGGTGATGCCCACATCCCATCAAAATTTTTTTTAAAACTACACCTTAAGGTAGTGAATCTCAACATCTAACCAATCACTGGGTAAAGAAATTGCTATGAATTCCCTATTGGATTTGTTAGTGGCTCCCTTATATTAGTAGTTCCTAGTTCTGGTCTCTGGAAACATCTTTGCATCAACCCTATCAAACCCTTTCATCATCTTAAAGACCTCTATCATGTCACCCCTCAGTCTTCTCTTCTAGAGAAAAAAGTCCAGCCTGTCCAATCTTTCTTGATATGTATAACCCTCAGTTCTGGTATGATTCTTGTAAAACTTTTTGCACCTTCTCCACTATGTCCATTGTTACGACCGGTCCCCGGGAGAGGTCTCCCAATTTGTTATGATTCCAGATGAGATACCAGAAATTGTTGTGCTCCCGGGTAAGCACAGCAGCAAATTTGAAAACTAATTATTATCGACGTGGAAACAATCATATTCCCAATGACTGGCGATTTAAAGGGGTGGAGTGCTATTTTTGTCACAAAAACAGGGCACATATTGAAAAATTGCAAAGTGAGATTAAAACAGGCTTCCAGGCAACAAACAAAGTCAAATGAAGCATATAATGTGGAAGAACCAGAAACAACCAATTCTGACAAATATTCCTTATTCAAAATGACATTTGGGAAGACAGAGTCAATTACTATCGCTTTACAGGTGAATAGGAAACCCTTAAAAATGGAAGCAGATACTGGTGCTTCTTCCACTGTGGTAAGAGAACCACACTTTGAGATATTTAAATAAAGGTGCTCAGCAATTAAATTTGGAACAGACTTCTGCCAAGTTGAAAACGTACATAGGTGAAGAAACCCAAGAAAGGGGTAATACCAGTGTACCTGTTTATTATAGACACCAAACAGCACAACTACCAGTGAAGGTGGTAGAAGGTGAAGGACTGAGCCTCCTAGATCGTGATTGGTTGAAAGAGATTAAATTAAACTGGTACGAAATCTTCCAGTTGCAATTAGGAGGACTGCCAGAGCTGCTACGAAAATTGATACCATCTTCCGGTCTGAAGTGGGGAAAATCAAAGGCCCACGTGGATTATTAGCACCCAGAAGCAACTCCTTGCTTCTTGAAAGAAAGACTGATGCCTTATGCTCTGAGAGAGAAGGTTGACGCTGAGTTGAACTGGCTAGAGAGGCTGGATGTCTTAAAAGTGGTTCAGTTCTCAGAGTAGGTAGCACCTATAGTCCCTGTACTAAAACCGGATCAGACCATCCGGATCTGTGGGGGCTATAAGCTTACAATCAACAAAGCAGCCAAACTGGACAGGAACCCTATTCCCAAGATTGAAGATCTCTATGCCAAATTAGCAGGAAGGACAGCATATACAAAACTTGATATGAGTCACGCATATCAGCAACTGGAACTGGATGATGCCTCCAGAGAATTTGTGACCATAAACGCCCACAAAGAGTTATATCAATGCACATGCCTGCCTTTTGGTGTTTCTTCATCCTGTGCTATTTTCCAGAGGGCAATGGAGAGCTTGCTACAAGGGCTACCTCAAGTTGTGGCCTACCTGGATGATGTACTGATAACTGGATTTACGGAAATGGAATGCTTGGCTAATCTAGAGGAAGTCCTGAAACGATTTTTAGAAGCGGAAGTGCGCCTAAAGAAGGAAAAATGTACTTTTCAGGCAAATGAAGTTATTTATTTGGGCCACTGGGCAGATGCCCAAGGGTTATACCCTATTGAAGAGAAAGTTAAAGCCATCAGAGAGGCACCTGCAGCTAAGAACATCTCTGAACTTAAATCATTTTTAGGGATGGTAAATTATTATGGCCCATTTCTACCAAATTTATCAGCGGTTCTAGCCCCGCTACATTCACTGCTAAAACGGTACTGTCTCACAAGATGGACGACGGTACAGAGAGGCTGATAGGCTATGTATGCAGGACACTTACTACAGCCGAGAAAGGATATTCTCAAATTGAAAAAGAAGGAATGTCGATTATTCTTGGAGTAAAAAAATTCCACCAATATGTGCATGGGCGACACTTCATGATAGTATCAGACCACAAACCACTTTTGGGTCTGTTTAGCGAGGAAAAGGCTATCCCTCCCATAGCCTCTGCATGAATTCAAAGATGGGCCCTAATTTAGCGGCATATGAATACACTTTTGTGCATAGTCCAGGAATTCATATTGTCAATGCCGATGCCCTAAGTCGCCTTCCTTTGCAAGAGAACAAAGAACATGTCCCAATTCCCCAAGAGATTGTATTAGCAATGAATTTTCTGGATTTCTCACCAGTCTGTGTCAGGCATATAAGAAACTAGATGAATCATGATCCAGTCCTGTTTCAAGTGAGAGACCAAGTGTTAATTGGATGGTCCCAGGAACCAGTCCCTGCTGAATTGAAGCCATTTTTCAACCAAAGACACGAAATGAGCTGTCAGGATGGTATCCTATTATGGGGTGCGTGAGTAGTAGTTCCTTGACAAGGAAGGGGAACCATTCTTAGTAGCGTTACACAGTGCCCACCTGGGAATCTCAAGAATGAAGATGATTGCATGAAGTTATCTTTGGTGGCCGGGAATGGATAGCGATATTGAGAAGTGTGCAATGCCAGCAGCTACAGAAGTTGCCAGTGGCAGCTCCATTACACCCGTGGGAATTGCCTGGTAGACCCTGGGTGAGATTGCACATAAATTACGGTGGCCCTTTTCTTGGAACCATGTTTATATTGATTATAGGTGCTCATTCCAAGTGGTTAGACATATGTGAGGTCAAGTCGCCAATGTCAGACAGTACTACAGAAAGATAACGCCAAAGCTTTTCTATCCATGGATTCAGATTCACAGAATCACAGAGTGCAGAAGAGGCTCTTCAGCCCATCGAGTCTGCACCGACACATGAGAAACACCTGACCTACCTACCTAATCCCATTTACCAGCGCTTGGCCCATAGCCTTGAATGTGCTCATCCAGGTACTTGTTAAAGGATGTGAGGCAACCCGCCTCCACCACCCTCCCAGGCAGTGCATTCCAGACCGTCACCACCCTCTGGGTAAAAAAGTTTTTCCTCACATCTCCCCTAAACCTCCTGCCCCTCACCTTGAACTTGTGTCCCCTCGTGACTGACCCTTCAACTAAGGGGAACAGCTGCCCCCTATCCATCCTGTCCATGCCCCTCATAATCTTGTACACCTCGATCAGGTTGCCCCTCAGTCTTCTCTGCTCCAATGAAAACAACCCAAGTCTATCCAACCTCTCTTCATAACTTAAATGTTTCATTCCAGGCAACATCCTGGTGAATCTCCTCTGCACCCCCTCCAGTGCAATCACATCCTTCCTATAATGTGGTGACCAGAACTGCACACAGTACTCCAGCTGTGGCCTCACCGAGGTTCTATACAACTCCAACATGACCTCCCTACTTTTGTAATCTGTGCCTCGATTGATAAAGGCAAGTGTCCCATATGCTTTTTTCACCAACCCACTAATATGCTCCTCCGCCTTCAGAGATGTATGGACACACACACCCCAAGGTCCCTTTGTTCCTCAGAACTTCCTAGTGTCATGCCGTTCATTGAATACTTCCTTGTTCAAATTACTCCTTTCAAAGTGCATCACCGCACACTTTTCAGGGTTAAATTCCATCTGCCACTTATCTGCTCATTTGACCATCCCGTCTATACCTTCCTGTAGCCCAAGATACTCAACCTCTCTATTAACCACCCTGCCAATCTTTGTGTCATCCATAAAATTACTAATCCTACCCCTCACATAATCATCTATGTCGTTTATATAAATGACGAATAATAGAGGACCCAGCACAGATCCCTGTGGTACGCCACTGGACACTGGCTTCCAGTCACTAAAGCATCCTTCTGTCATCACCCTCTGTCTCCTACAACTAAGCCAATTTTGAATCCACCTTATCAAATTACCTTGTATCCCATGTGCATTTGCCTTCTTTATAAGTCTCCCATGTGGGACCTTGTCAAAGGCTTTGCTGAAATCCATATAAACTATATCAACTGTACTACCCTCATCTACACACCTGGTCACCTCCTCAAAAAATTCAATCAAATTTGTTAGGCATGACCTCCCTCTGACAAAGCCATGCTGACTATCCCTGATCAAACCTTGCCCATGTGGAGATAGATTCTCTCCTTCAGAATTTTCTCCAATAGTTTCCCTACCACTGACGTGAGATGCACTGGTCTGTAGTTCCAGATAGCCAGAAGTAATCGTCTCAGATAATGGTACTGCATTTACTAGCGCTGAATTTCAAAGATTTCTCAGCCTAAATGGCATCAACCATGTGAAGGCTGCACCATACCATCCGTCATCTAATGGACTGGTGGAAAGAGCAGTACAAACTTTTAAGGCAGGAATGAAAATATTAATAGTTGAATCTTTGGAAACTAAACTTGCTCATTTCCTACCTCACTACAGAACAACCCCCCACACTACTACAAGTGCAAAACCTGCAGACTTACTGATGAGGCATCGTCTTCAAACAAGACTAAGCCTGATACTTCCCAATTTGGAGGGAAAGGTGGAGAAAGGTCAAAGGAACCAAAAAGCGACTCACGATTTGCATAGTCGTGAGTGAGAATTTACTGTTGGTGAAGCAGTAAATGTAAGGAATTTCAGTGGGGGACCGAAGGTTACCTGGTAAAGTAAGCTCTGTGACCTAAAAGTGTAGGGCTGGATCATCTGTAAGCATGTGGATCATTTAAGAAGAAGGGAGATACCCCAGCAAAATGATGTTGCACCTGTAACCATTGTTGAGCTTGTAGTTCCTGTTGAGGTTGTGCAACCAAGGATAGACATGCCCGATGTCTCTGTCAGACTGGATGACACTGAACTGCCTATGCCTAATGAGGTGCTTGATGCTACTGCAGTTTCAGAGACTGTGGTTCCTGCCAAAGATTAGAAAGTCACGGCGCTACAACATCCCACACCGATCAGGAAACCACCTGAAAGACTGAACTTGTAATTTCATGACCTGTGTAAATATTGTAATGTCATGAGATAAACATCCTTGTAAGTACAAAATGTACAGAAAGGTTAAAGGGGGAGGAATATAGCAATTATAGTTTTGATAGACATAGGACTGTAGCTTTAAGAATGATCCTGTATTGTAGGATCACATGACCTGTATAAACCAACCAGTTTTCAGCGCAGGGAACCTCTAGGAGGGAGTTCTTCTTTAGTGATAGAGTTAGATGCACACATGTAGCTGCTGTTGCTATCTTGTAAATAAAGTTCACTGTTTCCACCAAGAAAAGTTGCCAGGAAAATCAACTCTCTAACAATGTCCTCTTTCTTTCTTCCATTATGGATCACCTTGCACTTATCTCTCTACTGAATTTTATCTGCCACTGCTTTGTATTTGCAATTTTACTTTAAGTTCTTCTGTAATTCCTTGGCTGCTTCATAAACCTCAACTGCTCTCTCTAAATAAATTCCATCTGCAAATATGATCAACTTGTTTCAGTAAATTATCAACACTGCTCCCAAAATTGATCCCTGGGGCACTACACACAATCTATATATGGCACTAATGCATTTTTTATTGGATTTTGGTCTTTATTTTCTGCTGAAGCAATTACTGGACAATCCTATCACCCAGACTTGACATGACATAATGCATATGGTTAGTCACTAAGTTTGATCCATCAGAACCACACTGGTTTATAAAAAATGAGCTAGTTAGAACACATACTGTACAAAGTCTTCTCTGCTTTGCAGTCTTGTTGAGCAGAAAAGGAGCTTGGCAATCTTCAACACTTAGATCTATATATAGTTTTTGAATGTAGTCAAAAGATGCTGCTGAGAAAGTAATTTATTTAAAAGTAAGACTTGTATTTATGTAACACCTTTTACAACCTCGGGACATCCCAAAGCGCTTTACTGCCAATAAAGTACTTTTTGAAGTGTAGTCTCTGTTCTAGGCACAAGGCAGCCAGTTGGTGCAATTTGAGCATTTTTGGAAGCTCCAGAGCAATATGATAATGATTGGATAATCTTTTCTTGTGATGTTAATTTAGGAATAAACGATGGCCAGGACACCAGGGATAACTCCCTATCCTTTGAAATAGCGCCATAGGATCTTTTATGTCTACCTGAGAGGGCAGATAGGGACTCTGTGATATCTCATTTGAAAGATAGCACCTCCAAAGTGCAGCGCTCCCTCTGTACTGCACTGGTGTGTCAGCCTTGAGTTTTGTGTTCAAGCCCTGGACTGCACTCGTTACTTTCTGATTCAAAGGTGAGAGTGCTACTAACTGACTCCCTAAATTGCTTCGAAGACAGTGAATATTTCTTAACATTGAACATCAGTCAAATATCAGTTAAAGATTTGGAAGATCAAAGCAATCATCATTGGTCTCTTGCCACATGCTCAGGACCCTGGGTACACACTCCGCACCCTCGCCACACACTCCCCACCCTCGCCACACACTCCCCACCCTCGCCACACACTCCCCACCCTCGCCACACACTCCCCACCCTCACCACACACTCCCCACCCTCGCCACACACTCCGCACCCTCGCCACACACTCCGAACCCTCGCCACACACTCCCCACCCTCGCCACACATTCCCCACCCTCGTCACACACTCCCCACCCTCGCCACACACTCCGCACCCTCGCCACACACTCCCCACCCTCGCCACACACTCCCCACCCTCGCCACACACTCCCCACCCTCGCCACACACTCCGCACCCTCACCACACACTCCACACCCCCGCCACACACTCCCCACCCTCGCCACACACTCCGCACCCTCACCATACATTCCGCACCCTCACCACACACTCCGCACCCTCACCACACACTCCGCACCCTCACCACACACTCCACACCTTCACTGCTGCTTCTATTCCCCTAGCCACACATTGCCCCAGGTTGAACCAGACTGCTGATAACTTTGATATTCAATTTGATCCCAAGTTCAGCTTGCAGGCCCATAGCTTCTCCATCAAATGATAACCAACTCCCACTTGTTTACCATGACCCTGCCTCCTCAGCCCAGCTGCTGCAGAAGCTCTTCATACTTTTTGGCATTATCATCTGTTTTCCAAGAAGATTTAAATGTTTAAGTTGCAATAAAATGGATCTATTGAATTAAAGAAAGTTCTTCCATTTAGATCGTGTCTTTCATGACCTCAAGAAGTCTCAAAGTGCTTTATAGCCAATTAACTGCTTTTGAAGTGTAGTCATCCTTGTAATGAATTGGACAAAAGTTACAAAATCTTATTGATTTGTCTTCAGTTGCTCTGTCAATTTTTGGAAGAATGCTACATAGAATTAAATAGAATTTTCTGCATGGAAAACAGTCGTTTGGTCCAATTGATATGTGCTGGTGTTTAAGTTCCACAGGAGCCTCCCCCAAGTCCACATATCTAACTCTGTCAGATATTAATCATAGATTTGATACTTTATTAAAAATCAGTAATCTGGCATTTCATTGTCCGGATTTTTGCTAATATGGGACTTGAATTACATAATTCTTAATTTTATTTTGACTGTTGATGTTACAGTCATTCCCAGAGACAGAGGGCTGAATTTTATCAGCCTCCTGGAGATAAGCTGGGAAGTGGAAGAGACCTTAAAATGACTGTGGAAAGCATTGGGAGGGAAGCCTTATGTGTTCCCACTGCTGCTGTATATTATCAAAGGGGAAATGGCAGTGGCTTGTCATGGCCAATTCAGCTAATTAATTGACCTTTTGACGATCATTTTACAGCCCCGCTGGCATTTGACTGGAATGGGAACAGTTCCCTGTTTTGAGGCAAGTCTGCCTGGCCCCAGGACAAAACTGCTTTTTCTGCTGGCCCTCCAAGAGCCATTCAATGTTGAGGTGCTCTCTCTGTCTTCTGTAGTCTCAGTAGCAGCCACCTCTATCGATGGCGCTGCTGAGCTGCCATTCCTCTGATTGGGCTGGCAGCTCAGAAAGACAGGCTGTCATCCTTAATGGGACCACGGTCCCCGTGGCAATCTCTTAATTGGACACTACTTGTAACATCTCTTCTGATGCCCCACCTTTCGCCTGCCCAGGTTCGGGACCTGCTTTTGGTCCCAATGGCAAAACCTATGGTGTGCTGGTAAAATTCCAACCAGAGTGTAAAATTTATGTGATTGTTTTTGCTGGGAGAGATAGGAAAAAGGAGGTGAAGTCTTAATTCACATTGTTAGGAGATTAGATTAATGAACCCTGGACTGAGATGCTTGCTGAATGTTTAGAAATTTGGATTGATGTTGTAGCTCGGTGCAGTAGGACAGTGGATTGATATGGTAGCCCATTGCAATGGATTGGTAATAGGATGCAAGGTTTATTTGCAATTTTGTATGTAGCATAATCCCAGACATTCGGGAAATGCAGATTGGGGAAGTCCCCTTCTTCACCCCATCATCATGCTCCTGTTAATCCTGGTGGCTAGCTTGACTGGGAGTCTGAAAACAGTGAATTTCCTTGGTTTTCATGTACAATGTAGAAGTAGAGGGTGAAAGAATATGTTTTATTTAAACCTATATATGCCAGTGACTATGGTGAATGGACTGGCAGGTTTTATTACGATATAGGTGCCCTCAGAGCCCTGTGGTCATCTACGGTTTGTTAACCAGGCGTCTGTTTTCATAGCCCAGTATAAAATGTGTTGGGTTGTTTATGAAGTGAAACTTGCATAAGTGCTAGTTCTGGGATGTGTATCATTTGGTGATCCAGAATATTTTTATGGTTTGAAAATATGTATGTTGTTATCTAGCAATACCAATGAACTAATCCTGGCTACTCCATCACCAGTAACTATCTGCCCTCCTAATGCAGTTAATAAATAGATGGCGTGCCCTGCTTCTACAAAGAAGTTAAAACCACAGTGTGCACTGCCAGATGTGAGAATAGGTGAATACGTTACTTAATGCGCATTATCTTTTGAAATTATATGATTCACCACCAACACAACATGCTGTCAGATGTTGGCTTCCTTGATTTAGTGAAGTTAGAACTTGTGCAGTTTATAAAAAGCAATGTTGACATTGAGTTACATATGAGCCATAGGGTAGCAGATGTTGGTGAACTGCCAGGTTTTCCCTGGTGTCTACTGCGTATGTACAGGATCTGACACTGCGGTGCACATAAACTGTATAATACCAGATGGGAGTGAATTGTTAGGTATTGTCTAGGGTGTTGGATACAGATAGCAAAGAAAAAAATGGTTTATCTCATCTTCTAAAGTGTAAGGGGTTTGGAAACAGGAGAGATGGCTTGGGGGTGGGCAACAGCTTGAGTGCAGTGGGATGGAACATTGGTTCAAGTTTTGACCCCCCTGTAGATCAGCTGAGTTCATCAGCAATAGTGTGTCACTTTGAGAGGGCATAAAGTGCACACTAAGTGGTCCCTGACATGAAGACAAGCTCCTTTAAAGCTAAAGAAGTACTTTTGAGTGAGTAAGCTGTTGTAAATGTAAGAAACGCAGCAGCCAATTTGCACACAGCAAGGCTCCAAAACAGAAATAGACTAAATTGGAATAAACTGTTTCCATTGGCTGAAAGGTCGATAACCAGAGGGCACAAATTTAAAGTGATTGGCAAAAAAAAAAAAGGCCACATAAAGAACAGCTTTATTACTCAACAAGTGGTTAAGACTGAGAATGCACTGCCTGCTAGGATGGTGGATGCAGATTCAATAATAACTTTCAAAGAAAATGAAATAAATACTTGAAAGAGAAAAAAATGAGCAGATAGAAAGACTCAGGGAATGGGATGAACTTGATTGCTCTACGAAAGAGACAACACAGACTTCATGGCCTGGATGGCTCCCTCAGTGCTATGGCATTCTGTGACTCTCTTCAATGAGCAGATAATCTGTCCTACTGATGTTGGTTTAGGGATAAATATTGGTCAGGATACTGGAGAGAACTCCCCTGTTCTTCTTCAAATAGAACCTTGAGATCTTTTATGTCCACTGAGGGGAAGACTTGGTCTAACACCTCATCTCAAAGATGGCACCTCTGACGTTGCAGCACTACATCAGTAGTGCACTTGGAGTGTCACCCTGGATTATGGGCTCAAGTCTCATTCTGACTCAGAGGTGACGGTGCTACCCACTGAGCCACAGCTGATACTTAAATGTATAACATTTCAACACAGTGACCTTGGACGCTATTCACCCTCTCTCCTGGTCCCAGCTGATGTCTAGAGTGAGCAGCAGAAGACAAAAATAGTTGGCCCTCGATTTTGTTTTGTCACATTCTCAGCTGGAACAGCTGTATTTTCATTGAATTATTGCGTGATGTGTATCCTTTTTTGGACTTCCATATGAAATTTATTTACAATTTGTATTGGAAATAAATTGGGCATGAAAGGCAGTATTTAAAGCAAAAGCTTTCCAGCTTATTAAAAACTCTGTAATTTGTGTGTCATTTGTACCGAATCAAATCTGCCCCCGACTCAATTTCAAACAAAATGCTTTGGACTTAATCCTGCATCCTACGGGTTATTGCAGAAGTAGTGAAGCCTCTGGAAAGAAATTACTAATGCAGTGTGCAAATTAAGTTTTAAACATATGAAGAATAACATAAACGTTTCTGGTACATTAGCTTGAAACGGAGATGGTTTGACGGGACTGGGTCATACGTTTCCACTTGTGCGAGCACTCCCAAGCGAGCGGAAGAACACTGCGCTTTTCTGGTTTTACTGTAATATTGAGGAGATCAGGCGTAAAGCAGCGGTTTTTCTAATGAATTTGGTATAAACTGGCCTGGGGGAAAAGATTCATTTCAATTGAAACGTATTTTGTTTAATGAAATGATGTTTTTTTTAATTTTTTCTGATTATCGCAAGAACACTGTGGAGTATTTGCTGTTCCATGCACAATGTAATGTAGGATGACACTGCGAGCCAGAAGCTGGGTTGGATTTTGAAGTACTTGCTTCATGTTTCCACTCATCTGAGGACAAACTGTACATGATGGTAGAAAACTAGAAATGTTCAGAAATTGTAGGACCCGAAACCCCCCTTTGCTAATTTGAAAGGTAACATATCACTACTTCCTGTTCCTGTTTAGTTTATGCTAAAATGTATAATTTCAGGAAATTCAGCTCCTAAATGACATAGGTCTGAAAGTATTCCATGATATAAAAATTCTATGGATCTCCTGGAACACAACACAAGTTTTATTACTGTATGAAAATTTTCACAGTACTGCTCCCACTCATCATGTTGCTGCTGCTATCCTGACACTGCAAAAATGGTGGTTTCCAAACCCATCCCATTCCCTCTTTGCTATTGTTGAGAGTAGACATGAATGTAATAAAAGGTGGATAAGGTCTGGGGAACTATCAAGCTGTCAAGTAATTTAAATCCCCTGCTCTTTAAATTTGGAAAAAAGCCTGGTGTGTGTCTCAGTTGAAATAAACCCGTGCTTGCAACTTCAGTAGCTGTTTGTTGCCATAAGCCTGAGGGTTATCATTATAGTATTAGTACTGTTTGACTGCTTGCACAATCACTATCACAGTGGGGGGTCTTGTAAGTTCAGTTTGTTTGACAGTCCCAAGTGGTTTTAGAGGGATTAGATGTCTTTGAGGTGGGGCTATGAATACAAATGTTTGTTTACATAAGGGATTAAGTACATGAAGGGATTTAAATGTATTGAATGGGCTTTATCAACAAATGTTTTTTTAATATAGTGAAATCTGTAGTAGATACTACTTTATTTTATTCCATCTCAGCATGGCTCCTAAGGTATGCCCATGGTGTATACTGGGTGAGTTAGCATGGAGGATGTAAGGCACTAAGTTGGCAAAGGGCACTATAAAAAGCCACGGGGATGAGTAGGGGGTCATGGGTAGGCATGAGTTGGCATGTCCTCCTTCTTCCTTAACTGAGGTTTTCCACCCACGGTAGTTGACAGGGCCCTCAACCGTGTCCGGCCCATCTCCCGCGCATCCGCCCTCATGCCTTCTCCTCCCTCCCAGAAACATGATAGGGTCCCCCTTGTCCTCACTTATCACCCCACCAGCCTCCGCATTCAAAGGATCATCCTCCGCCATTTCCGCCAACTCCAGCATGATGCCACCACCAAACACGTCTTCCCTTCACCCCCCCTGGCGGCATTCCGTAGGGATCATTCCCTCCATGACACCCTGGTCCACTCCTCCATCACCCCCTACTCCTCAACCCCCTCCTATGGCACCTCCCCATGCAAACGCAAGATATGCAACACCTGCCCCTTCACTTCCTCTCTCCTCACTGTCCAAGGGCCCAAACACTCCTTTCAAGTGAAGCAGCATTTCACTTGCATTTCCTTCAACTTAGTCTACTGCATTCGTTGCTCCCAATGCGGTTTCCTCTACATTGGAGAGACCAAACGCAGACTGGGTGACCGCTTTGCAGAACACCTTCGGTCTGTCCGCAAGCATCACCCAGACCTCCCTGTCGCTTGCCATTTTAACACTCCACCCTGCTCTCTTGCCCGCATGTCTGTCCTTGGCTTGCTGCATTGTTCCAATGAAGCTCAACGCAAACTGGAGGAACAGCACCTCATCTTCCGACTAGGCACTTTACAGTCTTCCGGACTGAATATTGAGTTCAACAATTTTAGATCTTAAACTCCCTCCTCCATCCCCACCCCCTTTCCGTTTCTTCCCCCTCCTTTTTGTTTTTTCTAATAATTTATATAGAGTTTTCTTTTCCCACCTATTTCCATTATTTTTAATGTATTCCACCGATTATTTATCTATACCTTTTATGCCCTTTTAGTCTTATTTCACCCCACCCCCACTAGAGCTATCTGTACCTTGCTTGTCCTGCTATCCATTCTTAATTAGCACATTCTTTTAGATAATATCACCACCTTCAACACCTCTTTGTTCTTTTGTCTGTGACATCTTTTGGTTATCTCCTCCTATCACAGCTTGCTTGTCCCAACAACCACCACCCCCCTTCTCTCTTCACCTCCCTCCCCCAACTTAAATCAGCTTATATTTCACCCCTCTCCTATTTTTACTTAGTTCTGTTGAAGGGTCATGAGGACTCGAAACGACAACTGTACTCTTCGCCGATGCGGCCAGACCTGCTTTGTTTTTCCAGGTATTTTTTATTTTGGATTTCCAGCATCCGCTGTTTTCTGTTTTTATCTCTGTGTTTAATTGACTGCCACTTCTCTTCAAGAAATGCCTACCTTGAAGAAGTTTTGTTTTACTCTCCGTCAGGATTTTCGTATCTCTCTTCTGCCTTGTTCACCTTCATTGCTTTCTATTTCTCTCCTGGTGTTTGACAAGGTGTTTACTAAAACCCGCTTTCACAGCCATATTTCCTTTCTCGGTGACTGTCTCCGTCTCCGACTTACCCCACGTGGATTTCAACTGAAATTCCATCCCTCATGTTTCGAACCCACCCAGGATTACAGGTATCTCCGGGACATACAACACTCCTCAGACTGCTGTTCCCGTCGCATTCTGAGATCCACACTCAGTGCCATGCGCTGCCATATGAACACATTCCACTTCTCCCTCCAGCAGCACCGCCGCACCCTTTTCCAAAGCTGCCCGTGCCCCCAGTTTCATTTTATTCTTCGTCTCATCCAACACCTCAACAAGAAACTTTTTCTCTTTCTCTCAAGTGCTAAGGAACGCAAGCTCCAACAACTCATCGACACCAACACCCATCCAGGACCCTCCAACCCTGCCTGTCCATTTGTCCTCACCCCATCTTCCAATCCCAGCCCCGGCCGGGTATTCACTATACCTCCTGACCTTCCCCTCTCTGACGCTGAACGTTCAGTGCTCAGCAAAGGACTTAGTTTCATACCCTTACGCCCTCATCTCAATGAATTTCGGGCTCAGCACGATGCTGAACTCTTCTTCCGCTGCCTTCGTCTCCGAGCTCACTTCTTTGGGCAGGAGTCCTCTCCCCGTTCAACGGATCCTTTTACCCACCTCCAATATTCTCCCTCCACCTGGACCCCTCCCTCTGGATTCTTACCTTCTCTTGATCTTTTCATAGAGAACTGTTGGCGTGACATTAGTCGTCTCAATTTCTCTGCTCCTCTCACCCATTCTAACCTGTCTCTCTCTGAAATTACTGCACTCCGTTCTCTCAGGTCCAACCCTAACATTGTCATCAAACCCGCTGACAAGGGTGGTGCTGTTGTTGTCTGGCGCACTGACCTCTACCTCGCGGAGGCTGAGCGTCAACTCGCAGACACTTCCTCCTACCTCTCCCTGGACCATGACCCCACCACTGAACATCAAGCCATTTTTTCCAGGACTGTCACTGACCTCATCTCCTCTGGAGATCTTCCTTCCACAGCTTCCAACCTGATAGTCGCCCAACCTCGGACGGCCCGTTTCTACCTCCTACCCAAAATCCACAAACAGGACTGTCCTGGCAGACCGATCGTGTCCTACCCCTGCCCCACGGAACTCATTTCTTGCTATCTTAACTCCCTTCTCTCTCCCCTTGTCCAGTCCCTTCCCACCTACATCCGTGATTCCTCTGACACCTTACGTCAGATCAACAAGTTCCAGTTCCCTGGCCCCAACCGCTTCCTCTTCACCAAGGATGTCCAATCTCTCTACACCTCCATCCCCCACCAGGATGGCCTGAGGGCCCTTAGCTTCTTCCTTGAACAGAGGCCCGAACAATCCCCATCCACCACTACTCTCCTCCGTCTGGCTGAACTTGTTCTCACACTGAACAATTTCTCCTTTAACTCCTCTCACTTCCTCCAAATAAAAGGTGTGGCTATGGGTACCCGCATGGGCACCAGCTATGCCTGTCTCTTTATGGGGTATGTGGAACATTCCTTGTTCCAGTCCTACTTCGGCCCCCTCCCAAAACTCTTTCTCCGGTACATCGATGATTACTTCGTTGCTGCTTCATGCTCTCGTCGGGACCTGGAAAAATTTATTAATTTTGCTTCCGATCTCCACCCCTCCATCATTTTCACCTGGTCCATCTCTGACACTTCCCTTCCCTTCCTTGACCTCTCTGTCTCAATTTCTGGTGATAGACTGTCCACCAATATCCATTACAAGCCTACCAACTCCCACAGCTACCTCGACTACAGCTCCTCACACCCCGCTTCCTGTAAGGACTCCATCCCATTCTCTCAGTTCCTTCACCTCTGTCGCATCTGTTCTGATGATGCTACCTTCAAAAACAGTTCCTCTGACATGTCCTCCTTCTTCCTTAACCGAGGTTTTCCACCCACGGTAGTTGACAGGGCCCTCAACCGTGTCCAGCCCATCTCCCGTGCATCCGCCCTCACGCCTTCTTCTCCCTCCCAGAAACATGATAGGGTCCCCCTTGTCCTCACTTATCATCCCACCAGCCTCCGCATTCAAAGGATCATCCTCCGCCATTTCCGCCAACTCCAGCATGATACCACCACCAAACACATCTTCCCTTCACCCCCCCGACGGCATTCCGTAGGGATTGTTCCCTCCGTGACACCCTGGTCCACTCCTCCATCACCCCCTACTCCTCAACCCCCTCCTACGGCACCTCCCCATGCGAATGCAAGATATGCAACACCTGCCCCTTCACTTCCTCTCTCCTCACCGTCCAAGGGCCCAAACACTTCTTTCAAGTGAAGCAGCATTTCACTTGCATTTCCTTCAACTTAGTCTACTGCATTCGTTGCTCCCAATGTGGTTTCCTATACATTGGAGAGACGAAACGCAGACTGGGTGACCGCTTTGCAGAACACCTTCGGTCTGTCTGCAAGCATCACCCAGACCTCGCTGTCGCTTGCCATTTTAACACTCCACCCTGCTCTCTTGCCCACATGTCTGTCCTTGGCTTGCTGCATTGTTCCAGTGAAGCTCAACGCAAACTGGAGGAACAGCACCTCATCTTCCGACTAGGCACTTTACAGCCTTCCGGACTGAATATTGAGTTCAACAATTTTAGATCTTAAACTCCCTCCTCCATCCCCACCCCCTTTCCGTTTCTTCCCCCTCCTTTTTGTTTTTTCCAATAATTTATATAGATTTTTCTTTTCCCACCTATTTCCATTATTTTTAATGTATTCCACCGATCATTTATCTATACCTTTTATGCCCTTTTAGTCCTATTTCACCCCACCCCCACTGGAACTATCTGTACCTTGCTTGTCCTGCTATCCATTCTTAATTAGCACATTCTTTTAGATAATATCACCACCTTCAACACCTTTGTTCTTTTGTCTGTGACATCTTTTGGTTATCTCCTCCTATCACTGCTTGCTTGTCCCAACAACCACCCCCCCGCCCTTCTCTACCCCCGCCCCCCTCCCCTTAAACCAGCTTATATTTCACCCCTCTCCTATTTTTACTTAGTTCTGTTGAAGGGTCATGAGGACTCGAAACGTCAACTGTGCTCCTCTCCACCGATGCTGCCAGACCTGCTGAGTTTTTCCAGGTATTTTTTATCTTTTTTTATGAGTTGGCTCTAAGTTGGCCTGGGGGTATAAGGGCCCATGGGGTTGGGTTGAGGGACATAGGTTGGCATGGAGGGTATGAGGAGGGTGGGGGAAACGAGGTGGCATGAGTTGGCACAGATGGGGCATAGGGAGTATGTAGGAAGTGAGGGCTTTACTGTTTTTATTACAACTGGGATAAAGTCCCAGAGCACCAAGGTGGGCCTCGAAAACAGCACAAAACCGCACGCCTCAGCACTTGGCAACCTTTGTGGCTGCCCCCGAACTGTATTCAGGAACAGTGGGTCCGACTCCAGTTAGCACCTGTACCCCCCAGAATGAAAATCCAGCCAGTCAGGGAAGTTTCTCTCAAGTTTCTCTTGGAGTCGGGAAATTTCCTTACTCTGTGCACCCAGCCCGGGAGTGAGAATTTGAGCCCATATTTGGAACATTTAGAGAATATTTGCTGCCTACTTTGAAAGGGCTTTGATACATTTGAGAAGATTCTAGGATTTGTACTCAGTCCTGGGGAGAAAGTCACAGAACTGTACTTCCGTTTTTTAATAATAAAAAGGAGGGTGAGGAAGAAACTGAACCATATTTTTAACTTGATGAGAGCCATATCTGATATAAATGTAAGCAACTTACTTATAGAACTTATGAAGGACACAGATTTGAATTTAATAAACCTAATGTACAGCTAGAGGTTAGAAGATTTTACCCATTTTTTGCTGCATTCTACAATAATAGAACTATCCCCAAGCTTGTTGAATATCAATTCCTGTACAGAGGATCTACATAAATATCTGATTGGAGATAGTACTGAAGGCTACATAGGAATAAGTGTGGATTTAGCTGATAAATCCTTGGGACATAGTGGTTATTGGGCTGCAGCTTGGGGTGGAATGATGAAAATATGAGGATGAATGAATGTTATGAAGTTTTGTCAGATGATTGTTGTCATACTCTGAGAGTACTTATGCAGAAATTTCCTCGGGGACATTACATGAATAAGGAAGTAGTGGGAGAGAGATTACACAACAGTGTACATTATACATGGTATGGGGATGAAGTGTCTTTGATATGCCAAATGGCCTCCTATTTCCATTCTTGGTTTCTTAATTTAGAACATTTGTTATGGCGAAATTGCAACATTATTCATTCAGATCTTTCACAAGTGCTGCCTGCAGTCTTTTGAAGGCACTGATGAAGGCACTGCCTGAGGCCGGTGGAATAAGTGTCTTTCTTTAGCTCTGAATGCTGCTCAATACAACGTTATTTTATCTTCACTCCTGTTGAGTTGTGCCTGTAAAACCCTGAAAAGCATTCCGTTTACTTGTGCTGAGCAATATTGATTGAACCTGTAACACTGGCAAGGTTGCAGGTGTATTGAAGGTGTTGCCTTAGGCCTCTGAGATTGTGTCCTCATCAACGTAGAAGCAAATTGAATGCACAGGTTGCTTTATATCCCAAAATAGTGCCACATGCTGGGATTTTCAAATGCACCAGCAGACAGCATTTTAAAATTTATAAACTATTTAATAATTCCTGTAGTTATTTCTCATAATTAGAGTCCAACGTTTTTATTCCCGATTCATCAGATCTATGTGGCTTTTGTCAAATTCTGCTTCTTTGTTGGAGTGGGAAGGTGGAGGAATGGGTCTGGGGGGAAGTGAAGAAGTGAGACATGGAAACACCTGGAGGGCAAAATTGATTGACATAGAGGTACTCAGCAGCATGGTCCACTACCTCCGCATCATTCTTCAATGATGTCAATGAAGAACACTGGGTCACACCTGTATGGCCAGTGGTGTTAGGGTTACATACAGGTCTGCCTATCGGCACAAATGGATTTCTCTCCCTAGATCTTCAATAGGATAAGCTTAATTGGATGTGGCACCAAAAATATTTTTTTGCTTTTATCAAGTTTAGAGTTCATTTCCCTCAATGGTTCCAGTTTATCCAGTGGGTAAGTGATACTTTCAGAGCATTAAAGTTCCAGGTTCAATCTCAAGGCTGTGTTGAGTTAGTTGATTTGAGCTGAAAGGGCAGGTGGGCCCCAGCAATTACTCAGTGAGCCTGATTTAGGTTGGAGATAAATTAGGCTGAATTCTTGGTCCTGATTGTTAGCCAGGAACACCTACTGGAAAGGAATGTTTGGATGCTGGATATGACCAGATCAGGCTTGCTGGGCATGGCCATGGGTGGGTTAATCAGTGCACTGACATTTTGGGCCCAATATTCATTGTGTGGTGGAGGTGAGAATGGAGGAGGGGAGGCTCTCAATTTCATGCAGCTGGGCAGTGTGCCAGCTTCTTGGCGCAGCACCAATGCATGGCAATTTTCATATTGGTGTTGGAAAGCGGTACTCTGCAACCCAATCAATAAGGCAGGTGAGCAATTGATAATGCAATTGAGCTAGTTAATGGCCCATTGAGAGCCAGTTTACTATTTTGGAAAGGATGCATGGGAACAACTCCCAATGTCTGTCAGGCAATACAGCAGGGAGCCAGTCGTGGCCAGGGGAGATAATCAAAGGCAACATAAAAGGTTCAGATAGGCCTTGTGCATTGGCCCATATTTGCCAATGTGTGGGTAGGGCTCCTGGAACATTTAGACTGTGAGCACTGGGGTAAATGAGGGGGGTAGTAGGTCAGCAGGGATCAAGGGGGCCAAAGGAGCAGGGGGTTCTGGCAGGCATTGACTGATTTGATGGCAAACAAGGTCAGATCTGGCAATGGGAATGAGCTACTCTGATATAGGAACAAATAGCAATGAGGAGCAGCATGCACTGCAGCAGATCTTTTTTTATTCTTTCATGGGATGTGGGCATTGCTGACTCAGCCAACATTAATTTTCCATTCTTAATTGCCCTTGAGAAGGTGGTGGTGAGCTGCCTTCTTGAACCGCTGCAGTCCATGTGGTGTAGGTACACCCACAGTGCTGTTTGGAAGGGAGTTCCAGTATTTTGACCCAGCGACAGTGAAGGAACGGCGATATATTTCCAAGTCAGGATGATGAGTGGCTCGGAGGGGAACTTGCAGGTGGTGGTGTTCCCATCTATCTGCTGCCCTTGTCCTTCTAGGTGGTAGAGTTCACTGGTTTGGAAGGTGCTGTTGAAGGAGCCTTGGTGAGTTGCTGCAGTGCATCTTGTAGATGGTACACACTGCTGCTACTGTGTGTTAGTGGTGGAGGGAGTGAATGTTTGTGGAAGGGGTGTCAATCAAGTGGGCTGCTTTGTCCTTGACAGTGTTGAACTTCTTGAGTGTTGTAGGAGCTGCACTCATCCAGGCAAGTGGAGAATATTCCATCGCACTCCTGACTTGAGCCTTGTGGGTGGTGGACAGGCTTTGGGGGAGTCAGGAGGTGAGTTACTTGCCACAGGATTCCTAGCCTCTGACCTGCTCTTGTAGCCACAGTATTATATGGCTGGTCCAGTTCAGTTTCCGGTCATTGGTAACCCCCAGAATATTGATAGAGGGAGATTCAGCGATAGTAATGCCATAGAATGTGAAGGGGAGATGGTCATTGCTTGGCACTTATGTGGCGTGAATGTTACTTGACACTTATCAGCCCAAGTCTGAATGTTGCCCAGGTCTTGCTGCATATGGGCACAGACTGCTTCAATATCTGAGGAGTCGCGAATGGTGCTGAACATTGTGCAATCATCAACGGACATCCCCACTTCTGACTTTATGATGGAGGGAAGGTCTATGATGAAGCAACTGAAGATGGTTGGACCTAGGACACTACCCTGAGGAACTCCTGTAGTGATGTTATGGGACTGAGATGATTGACTTCCAACAACCAAAACCATCTTCCTTTGTACTGGGCATGATTCCAGAGTTTTCTCCCTTATTCCCATTGACCCCAGTTTTGCTAGGGCTCCTTGATGCCACACTCGGTCAATTGCTGCTTTGTTGTCAAGGGCAGTCACTCTCACCTCTGGAGTTCAGCTTTTTTGTCCATGTTTGAACCAAGGCTGTAATGAGGTTAGGAGCTGACTGGCTCTGGTGCAACTCAAACTGAGCATTATTTCTGAGTAAATGCCACTTGATAGCACTGTAGATGACACCTCCCACCACTTTGATGATGGAGAGTAGACTGACGGGGCAATAATTGGCTGGATTGGATTTGTCCAGCTTTTTGTGGACAGGACATACCTGGGCAATTTTCCACATTGCTGGGTAGATGCCAGTGTTGTAGCTGCACTGGATCAGCTTGGCTAGGGGTGCAGCTAGTTCTGGAGCAGAAGTCAACAGTACTATTGCTGGAATGTTGTCAGGACCCATATCCAGTGCCTTCAGCTGTTTCTTGATGTCACCCGATGCAGACCCCTGCGCATGAGGAGTACGGAGGAGAGGAAAAAGAAACAGGAAGGCAACAAAGGTGATTTTATCAACACAGGGTGGATCCCAAAGAATAAGCTACCTCGACATGTCAGAGCATTAGTGCAGCAAGAGGCTTTGCCTATCCAGGCAGGTAGTTTCTGACCTGTGTGCCCTCATGGAGGAATACCTCAGACCTGGCAGGTATCGTGGGCATGCCCTGCCAATAGTTGTCAAAGTCACAGTGGCTTTAAATTTCTTCACTTTGGAATCATTGCAAGGATCGACAGTGGACGTTGGTCCATTTCACAGGCAGCAGCACATCATTGCATAAGGCAGGTCTCAGATGCTCTGTGTTCGAGAGGGCAGGGGAGTGCATAGTGATTCCAACAGATGGGGCAATGCAGCCGCGGAGGGCAGTGGGAGCTAGCCACTTGACTAGTAGCTGCTTTCTTTAGTTGCTATTGAAATGTTCAATCGGATTCATTTGGTTGTCCATTTGTACATTTATTTCTTGGAATTACAGACTCTAATGAGGCGGTCATATTGTTCTGTATGAGAATGGCCCTTACCGTTATATCAATAACTTCCATATAAGTAGTCGTTTGATAGCACAGAACTTGAGTATTGCTGAAGAAAGAGACAGGCCTAAGCTTTTCATCTTACACTCATCAGGACACTTGCAAGAATACCAATATAAGGGGGAAAGCAACAATTTATATTGTATGTGAAGAGAGTGCTGATTGGTTGGCAAGTGGCTTTGCCATGGAGAATGTACCACTGGTGGTGACTGACAGCTAACTGCCAAGCATTGTTTGAAATTTAAACCAGGCAGCTTGACCTTGATTGGTCAAGGCATTTCCCTGATGAATGAGTCAGCAAATGGCTGTCACTTATTTTGTTTAGCTGAAACAGGCGCAATGTGTGTACATGTTCTGTCTGTCTGCAAAGAACAGGGCCCTGTGTGTTAACATTGAGTACCCAAGCAGCCTGTGCTGGCAAAACTCAAAACACAGTGTCCAACATTAGATGTGATTCTGCGATTGGACAACATTTGCTAAATAATCCTCAGTGTGCTAAGAATTCAGCTGACAATCAATTTAACCTTGTCAGTCGGGCTCACAATGTGGCGCATTTGTGCTGGAAGCTACATATATTAATACACAGGGCCCTGTCCTTTGCAGACAGAAAGAACATGTACACATATTGCGCTTGTTTTCAGCTAAACGAAATAAGTGACAGCCATTCGCTGACTCATTCCTCTGGGTGATGCCTTGACCAATCAGGGTCAAGCTGCCAGATTTAAATTTCAAACAATGCTTGGCAGTTAACTGTCAGTCACCATCGGTGGTGCAGTCTCCATGAAAAAGCTACTTGCCAATCAATCAGCACCCTCTTCACATACAGTATAAATTGCTGTTTTTCCCCTTATATTGGTATTCTTGTGAGTGTCCTGAGGAGTGCAAGACAAAAAGCTTCGACTTGTCTCTTTTTTCAGCAAAACTTCCATATTTTAAGGGTTCTTTGATCTAGCATAAGTTTGATAGTTGTCAGGTGGAGATTTGGCAATGTCCCCAAGTATTTGTAAATAGTACTGAAGGCAAATGAATTGCCATATAAACATGGCTTCCCTAATCTCCTCAATTTGATGCTTGGTAAAGAACTGAGGCACTCACTGCACGGACTGTGTAGGAGAAGCTGACTACCATTGTGTACATGTTCGTGTTACGTACAACCATAGAGTAGGACAGCACAGAAGGAGGCCACTCAGCCCATTGATCCTGTACTGGATCTTTCAAAGAGCAATCCAGTTAGTCCCAGCCCACTGCTCTTTCCACATATCCCTGCAATTTTTTCTCCTTCAAGCCTTTCTATAGATGTTATTGAAGGAGAATAAATAAGGTAAAGAGATTAAGCATGACCTTGGGGTGGGGAGGTGGTGAGGGGGGAAAAGAAAATCTCCGTGTGACCTTTAGCTTATTTTAACTATTTCTATTTCTAGACACAATAATTTGTCCTCATTGTTTCAACATTTAGAATTGCTGAAGATATAGTTGAATGAATGTGGGGAGATGTCTTCTTTTGTGAACTGCAGGGTAGTCTGAGTGATGTTTGGCTATTCCCTCTCCCTTCCCCTTTTGAACTGAAGTGCCATTAGATATTGATGACTGATGCATTGTGTTTACAGATTGATAAAAGCACAAAGGAACGGTTGAAAATCTTCGAGGGAAGTGAGTAATTGGGGATTGTCTTTTAAATACAAATAAGGCAGGCACAGCAAAGAAGGAGATAAACACTTGGGAGCACACCCCTGCAAAAGCTAACTCACATCAATAGCTTTGCTATCAGATCAGATAAGTGAGCAGAGGCAGTTACTGTCTGCTTTGTTGCAACACTATTCACCCATGTTCAATATCATTAAGCTGGGTAGGAGTCCTCGTGGTTAGCTCCTGTGTCAATAAAGGTATGCTCATAGAGATTGCAACACTGGAGAAGGAGAGGAGGCGGCATAATATTGTCATCCCAGGAGTCTTTTATTTTCTATTTTTTGATTGATTCTGCAGTGCCCAAATCCCTTTTCTCTCCTAGGATGGATGTTGCTATCAGTTGTTTACATTTTCAAGCCATTACTTTTTCTTGCTTGTTTAATGTAACACTAGCTGACGTATTGTAATGATAAAAAGAATCCACTAGTTTGCAGTTCAGATGTATTTCTGCTCCGCCATTTAGACCTTCAGATCAGGGAACTTGGATGTTTATAATTGGAGAGCTTATCATCTCTTGCCATTTTTCCTCCTCCCCTCATGAGTCTCAGCCTTGTAGAATTTACAGCACAGAAACAGGCCACTCGGCTTAACCAGTACATGCCAGTGTTGATGCTTCACACAAGTCTCTTCATCTCACCCTTTCAACAAATGCTTCTATTCATTTCTCCCTCATATGTTTACCTAGCTTCCTTCTATGCTGTTCGGCTCAACTACTCCCTATGGTAGCAGAGCTTCTGACTCCATATTCCCCCATTATCAAGATCGCCTCCTCCCATTATTATTTGCAGCATGGGAATTCAGTCTATCATGCTGATTTCGACAGAGAGATTGACGGACAGGTAAGGACCCAGTTTCTCCATGAAGCTTGTCCCACACAGTCACAATGCAACTTTACACATGGCCCCCATTGCCCTCCACCTAACAACAGCTATATCATTCGCAAACAAAAACCAAAATATCTGGAAAAACTCGGCAGGTCTGACAGCATCTGTGGAGAGGAACACAGTTAACGTTTCGAGTCCGAATGACTCTTCATCGGAACTAAAGAAATATAGAAATGTGGTGAAATATAAGCTGGTAGAGGGGGGTGGGACGGGTAAAGCTGGATAGAGGGCCAGTGGAGGCAAAGAAGAGATTGCCAAAGATGTCGTAGACAAAAGGACAAAGGGGTGTTGACGGACTCGAAATGTTAACTGTATCTCTCTCCGCAGATGCTGTCAGACCTGTTGAGTTTTTCCAGCTATTTTTGTTTTTGTTTCAGATTTCCAGCATCCGCAGTATTTTGCTTTTATCTAACAGCTATATCATTTCCTGGGAGAGGCAGAAGAACAGGGAAAAAAACCTGAGGTCAATTGCGGATATGCGGGATTTTGGGAAATTCCTCTCCTATCCCCGAAAGTGATCACACAAGTTCTTGGAGATCCCGGTGACAGGGATGTATGTTATCCAGTGTCTCACCTACCTTTGTATGCTGTTCACAACCACAGTTGTTGTGAACTTGCACAGTTCTACTTAGGATGTTTGCTGAGCTGAGCAGAGCAGAGGGTTGTGGCTGCCTGAGGTAAAATTGGAATAGTGGGGTCAAAAGCCATTGTAAATGAGTAGAATTGAACCATTTAGAAAGATCCATCTCTGAAATTGTTTGAAAACTTGTTTGTGATTGCATTGAGATTCCCAGTTTGACCTTTTGGAGTTTTTGTTCTGCCTTTTTTCCAGACAATCAGTCATTTCAAGAAAGTTTTATCCTGAATAGGTAAACCTTTTTTTAGGAAACTGCAGCTGTAGCTATTAGTGCTTGATGGCACACATATTGTTTGAGTGTTTTATTTAGCTGGATGTGGTGAGTACTGTTTGTGCTCCGTATGCAAAACCAATAAATGAAGGTTTGAAAGGATATCTGATTCTTATTTCACCCACTGTTTGTAAACGTGTTCTGTTCCATAACTTTGCTGTTACAGAACAAATAAACCTTGATGGCTGTTGGTTGCCTTTGAAGCTGTAGTTCCCAGAATCATTAGGTAGGTCTAGAATTGCACTCTGGTATTTGTGGCTCCCAGTCACACTGTCAACTTTCTTCAGTATATTGATCATTATAGTATTGATCAATGTAATGAGGAAAACGATGCTTGTGAAGGGAAATGCACAAATTAAACTGCACAGTTATTAATGTGCTCCTATCTGCAGTGTGAATTGGACATGGCTTGGTAACTACCCTATAATATTGGGGGAATTAAGGTACTGACAACCAAGAGAGGGAGAGAGGGATTCAGGCAGGTTTGTTGCACCCTCTGCATTTGTGCAATGTTCATCATTTGCTGCCTTACTACTGCTAAAGAGATTATTAATAGCATAAAAAATCAGACATGGGTAGACTGAAAGGTTCATGCAACACAATTTTCACTCTTTCACTCAGTAACCTTCTGAAAATTGCATTCCCATTGTATAGTAAAAATTATAATATTTTAAAGATGGATTGTCAAACTCAATTTGAAGAAAAGTCATTGACAATGTAAAGGAGGAGGGGAGAGATGTTGCAGGGGGTTAGACACTGTCCTTTAACATCTGGCATTTAGCTTCAATTCTACCCCGACTGATGAAAATGAAACAAAAGCATAACACTGTGGGTGCTGGAAATCTAAATCATAAGCACATAATTCTCAGCAAGTCAAGCAGCACCTGTGGAGAGAGAAACAGAGTTAAAGTTCCAGTTGATAAAATTAATGTCTTCTATCAGCTGCTCTTAAGACTAATATTGTGAAATGAATTTTGTGCAGGCTCACTGTTAGTTGGCAGTCTCAGCCACAGGACTGCTAGTGTGGGATTATTGGTAGAATAGAGGGTACTCTTATGCAGAGCAAAGGGTGCCTTACTCTATATCTAAACTGACCTGGGACTCTGAGTGTCCAAAATGGCTGCCTTTGTGTTCCATTCTGCAACAGGAATACTCCTCATCATCTATAATTTTAAGTGTCCTGTAGTAAAATTGTAGTTTTTGTTAATTTAATAAATACCCCATGGTTAAGGAAGCTGTAGGATCGTGGCTATGTTACTGAGCAGTGACTCAGAAGCCTGGATTAATGATCCGGAGACATGGGGCAGGATTTTATGTCCCATAGGCAGGCGACTGCCGACCCGATCGGGCGTAAAATAGTGCTCGGTGACGTTGGGTGAGCGCCCCGATGTCATTGCGCACTCAAGTGATATTTCAGTTGGCGGGCGTGCACGAGAGTCAGCAGCGCGCCCACTGACAATTAAGAGCCTATTAAGGCCTTTGATGTTTCAATTAGCGGTGATTTTTCGCTGCCCGCCCAGCGTTACAGTTGGCGGGCGGGCGAATCGGTCAGGCGGCCTTCGGACTTTTTAAGGGAGCCCCATCCAAGGATGGGATGAGGTTTCCAATATCAAATAAAAATATTAAAAATGTTTGGGCAGAATTCTTATTATCCATTTGTTTAGGTGAGTGAGTCCGATGTGTGGACATTTTTTTCTGCAATTTTTACATCCTTATTTATTGGTTTTAAATTCTTCAGCTCCCTGAAGCAGCTCTCTGCCTTCAGGGAGCATTTCATTGTGCACTCCCCCTCACCCACGCTGACGTCAGTGCTCACCCCCTTCCCGCCCCCGCCCGGCAGTGCTGAGCTTTCCAGCTGGCTGGCTGTTGATGGGCCAGCAGGAAATCATGGTCAGGGGCCGATCGCGGGCTTCGGCCCATTTCCCAGCCACTCCTGGGCCCGCTCGATGGCCCGGAAATCCTGCCCATGAGTTCAAATCCCACCATGGCAGCTGGGCTCTTTAAATTTAGATAATTAAATAAATCTGGAATAAAAAGCTTGTCTCAGTAATGGTGACCATGAAACTACTGGATTGTCGTAAAAACCCATCTAATGTCCTTTTAGGGAAAGAAATCTGCCATCCTTACCCAGTCTGTTCTATATGGGATTCTGGACCCACAGCAAAGTGGCTGACTTTTAACTGCCCTCTGAATTTGCCTAGCAAGCTGCTAAGTTGTCAAGAAGGTGGCACATCACCACTGTCTCGAGGACCATCAAGGGTTGACGATAGATGCTGGACTAGTCAGTCATGCCCACATTCTGTGAATGAATAATAAATAATTCAGAGGGAGCATATCTGTTCCCATGCTATATGTTGGTCTTTAATTGATCAGTCCATGCTCCTTTAATTGATTAAAATGCAGAATTACAGTATTCAAGCAAAAGAACATGGATTAAACAAATTGTTTTATTAGTTGACCAGATGTAAAGATGTAGGCTGGAACCTTCTGGTCCCACCAGCAGCAAGAAGCTTGGTGGGTGGAGGGGGGGAATCTGAATTTGGCAGGAGGCCAAAAATCAGTTTCCCAACGTTGGGATGAACTTTAGCAGTCAAGTTCTCGGAACTTTAGAGGCAGGTTGAGCTTCCCGCTGAGCAGTGTGGGGAAGTCCTTTTTGCATGTCATGTACGCTCAGTAAAAGGCCAGCTTGCCAGAATGAAGTGCCCTCTCCAAATTAAGTTCTCTGCCAGCAAGAAATGAGAAAGTTCACATTTACGCCTGCACATAAGGGCCTGCAGCTGGTGAAGTTAACTTCTTCCAGCACTGCGAAGGGAGCAGCTCCTGCTTTGGCCTTCTTGGCGACTGCTCAGAAAGGTCAGCCTGCTGGTTGAGATCTGGTGCTGGAACAGCCCAAGCTGCGCAGAGGAAGAGGGCATCAGCATGAAAGGGTGGAACGGAGGCTGGACAGGGGAGGCAGGCTAAGTAGGGAAGGGTGGGAGAGTGTCTGGGTTAGAAAGCCAGATTATACTGGGGTATTAGGAGGGTAAGCATGTCATGCATGTCTTGGTCCTGTTGTAAGGCAGTGGATGGCCTCCCTGGGCAGTGGGTGTCAGAGAGAGATGTGTCTAAAGGGTGTGGTCCGTGAGTTCAAGAATTTGGTCCTCAGGATTTGAATGATGGTTCTGGGAGGCAGAGGGTACAGTCACAGTCAGAAGAGGGAGCTGGATCAGTTAGGGTGGAAGTGTTAGGCTCATGGGCGATTAATAGATGGTCTCATGGTAGGGGTGTGGTGGTGTTGCGGAATGTCAGGGTACAGCTGGCCTCAAGAATCGGAGGGGTTAGTCAGGAGGGGGAAAGGAATGTTGACAGCTATGGGAATGGGGGCGGGCAGGAATACCCACAAAAATGATAATTGGGTCCAGGGCAATGGGTGGGTGGGGGGGTGGTTGAATGGCTACACGAGAGAGAGGAATGACAAGGTGGTGATTGTGGAGGAAGATGGGGGAACAGTGGGTAACCGGGGCGGCGGGGGGAGCACGAGGGGGAGCGGGGGGAGGGTAGAAGGTGCTTGACGTGCTAGTAAACCTCACACACACCATCCTGAAGCTCTCAAGGTTGTCGCACAGCTTGTAAAACCTCTCAAGCATTCGATATAATAAGGGTCTCTTTTTGGGTGGGAGGAGTTAATGCCTCCTTTTTTGGTCTGAGCAATGGAGCACCCTATTAATTATTAATCCACTCCATGGAGAACCAGGCTCAGCTGAGTTCTCCTTCAAGGTTCCAATGCCCAATAAATCAGCATTGCTCCATGACTAATGGATTACGCTTCAGTGAGAACCCATCAGGGTCTGGAGCTTCTTTACATTCTTTGCAGATTGGCATCTGCTGCTGTCAGAGGCAGGCACAGCAAATCCCCAAATCCAAACCTCCATCCTCCCAGGTAAATGGTCAGGGCTGACAAAGGCTTATGAGGTCTTTCTATGGTACCAAGGCACTGGTCTCTCTGTAGAGAGTAATGGAGGCATGCTGAATAGTGTCAGGGGGAGGGTTCTCACACATGGCTGTCATCACCGCAGTCAATGTACAATGTCTCCATACACAATCATGTATGAATGGGAGGAACACTCATCTCTGGTCCTCCAGGATGTCCTTCACCTGGAAGGGGTGGGGTTGCCATGTTTAGATGGAAGCCAGACACAGGGCTTGGCATTGAGCCTTAGCAAAGGAGGCAAACCTGAAAAGAATATGCTCACTAGTTGGATCACTGCAATTCATTCACAGATTTGCTGAGGCCAAGGTGATGCAGGCTCCAGGCAACCCTGCTTTCTACTGGCCCTCATCCAGATGAGGAGGAACCAGCACAAGATAGCCTAGGGCAGGGAGGAACAATGGCCTGAGCAGCAAGAGGCAGTGGGCACTCAAGAAGGTCAGGATGTTGGCGACCAGGGGCCAGTGCAATAGTGAGCATTGGCCCAAACTCGGGGATATCACAGGCAGTGCAGCTACCTGCAGATGAAAAAAAGGCAATGCCACAGGTGCCTTCGGATGTTCTGGAATTTTGTTGCTCACAGCTTCTCCATGAAGACCTGCATCCATAAGGACTTCATTGCCACAGAAGGCTGTGGAGGCCAGGTCATTGAGTGTATTTAAGACCGAGATAGATAGGTTCTTGATTGGTACGGGGATCAAAGGTTACAGGGAGAAGGCGGGAGAATGGGGTTGAAAAACTTATCAGCCATGATTGAATGGTGGAGCAGACTCGATGGGCCGAATGGCCTAATTTCTGCTCCTATGTCTTATGGTCTCTTATGGACTTGGAGGCAATCCCATGCTGGTAGCATTAATGCTCACCACTGCCCTAAATGTCTACGGCAGTGGCTCCTTCCTGGTCTCTGTTGGGAATGTTGGATGACCTGTGTGACATCTCTCAGTCAGCGACACACAAGTGCATCTGGGAGGTGTCAGATGCCCTGTTCAGGAGAGCACACCAATTTGTCAATAACTGCTTGGATCCTGAGAACCAAGCAGCCAGAGCGTTGGGTTTTGCAGCAATCTCAGGATTCCCACAAGTGCATGGGGTTATTGACTGCACAAATGTTGAGAGCTCCCTGGCAACAGCCAGTCACATTCATCAATAGGAAAAGTTTCCACTCTTTGAACGTGCAGCTGATCACACAAAACAAATCCTGCATGTTTGTGCTCGGTTCCCAAGGAGCTCTCATGATGCCTACATTCTGAACCACTCCCACGTGCCACAAATATTTGAAGTACCTCAGAGATTGCAGGTTTGGCTCCTTGGAGCCCCAGAAGACCTGGCTGATAACTCCAGTTTGCCATCCGCAGAGTGCCACTAAGAAGGGCTATAATGCCACACGTGACTCCACAAGGGCCACCATTGAGCAGACGATAGCCCTTCTAAAGATGACATTCAGATGTTTGGACCACTCCAGCAGGGCTGTCCAATACTCCCCACAAAGTGTGTCCCAGATCATCGTTGTCTGCTGCACCTTGCACAGCCTCACACAACAAAGGTGGGATGTCTTGGCTAAGGGAGACACAGAGGATCGAGATGTCTCCTCCAACAATGATGAGGGTCAATATGTCATGGAGGCACATGCAGGGGCCCTTGCAAGGGTACGGAATGGCAGACAGGCCTGAGACAATCTGATAACTAACAGATTCCAGGCAGAGTAAGCTGCCGATGCACCTCCTTTACTATTTGGGTTTCTATCCTCTGCTGGCTGTTGGGCTGCAGCTCTGTTTTTGTAATGGACATTATACTTTGCTCTCATGTACCTTGACTTATGACAGCTGAATTAAATTGCACCACTTAATGTCTGTCCTGCTGTGGTTTGATCTTTCGCATATGCCAAACTGTGCTGATATACAGACCCTTTGCGCCAGATGTGTGCATCAGAACCTGCACAGCACTCTGTTCTCTCTGACCTAGGGCACCTGTAAGTAGAAATGAAATTTTTCCCATGCCCTCTGTTACAACTGGTTCCTGGGTGAGGTCCCCCAATTTATTAGCTTCTGGAATGGGACTCCAATTTTGTTACATCCCCGGGTGAGGAGGAATAAGCTGCCTCCTCTTCTTTCAACCCCCTTGGTCGGTCACAACAAGGTTAATTTAAAATAGATCCCTCCCACCTCCGTGGATACCTTTCCCCATGTCCAAATGTATTTATGGCCAGAATATTACCGTCGGCGTGCAGGGTGCAGGCCCGACATGCTAATGTGCAAAATGACGCGCGATGACATCGGGCGTGCGTCCCAACATCGTCGCGCGTCATTTAGATATTTTGTTTGGCGGGCGCACACCAAAGGTGGCTGCATGCCCACCGAACTGTCAACGGCCTATTCAGGCCATTAAAAAACCAATTAAACTTGTTAGCAATGCTGTCCGTCCAACCTTAAGGTTGGCTGGCAGGCGAAGAGCCCAAGCAGCCTTCGCGTTTTTCAGGAAACCTCATCCACGGGGGGATGAGGTTTCCTGAAGGTTTAATAAGCCCACCCGACATAGGTAAGATGCATCCCTATGTTTTAGAAGGAGCCAATTTAATCAGGTTTTCATGAGTCAAAGAAAGAGTAAGTTTATTAGTTACTAAAAACCGAAGAAAAATACTAAAAAAGCAACACACATACACTCAGATCAAAAATGAGAAGTTGAGTCCAAAAATAAAAGTTAAAAAAGACATACAAATCAATCTTTGGCTTGTCCATGAGGCGTAGATGGTGGAACATTGTGGCCCTTAATTTGGGTGATTCCAGTAGAGCTGACTTTGGCAGTTTAGCAGTTGGTTTGGAGACACTTGGTTCTGCAGGTTGGCTGAAGAAGATGTCCTTTTCCCTTTTTGATTGTGGCTTTGTTGTCTTGCCTCCAGTCAGTTTATTCCTGTAAGGTAAAAAAACCATGTCTTGCCCCCAGTGTCTGTTTTATTTGACCTCCGACCATTTTACACATTCTGAGATATGAATCAACAGCAGATGGATTTTAGATGCCTGCTGAGACGTGGTAATCAGTCCTTTGTCTCTGCATCCGCAGGAGTTCTGTTTTTGCATCTTTCCTATCTCCCTTGCAAGTGTCTCTCCTTGAAGAAGGCCATGACACCTTTTCAGGTGTGACATTCCTTGTTCTCTCAGGACAGGTCCGTCAGTATGAGCCACATAGGAATTTTCCAGAAAGTGGTCACTTTACATTATCAGTCATCCTTTGCTCAGTGTCCTTGCTTGTATTTCTTTAAAAATACTCAAGTCTTCTTTAAAAAGTTCAGTTTGCCCGTAAGTAATTCACAGCTGTAATCGGCTTTTCATGGTACCTCCCAAAGTTCATTTGCATGGCACATCGAAAGCAACATGAAATCTTACCGGGACAGGGGTGCACCCATGTCACCCACACACCCTCTCCCAATGGGGGGCAGACCTTGCAAAGAGTTCTTTCAGGAGCCAGATATATGAGTGCATAGGGAAAAACAACATGAGTAGACCATATGGCCCCTCAAGATCGCTCCTCCAAGCGGATTGATCAGGGAAGTTCTTGTTACTGGCCCCCATCGGCACTTGCCCACAGTAACCCCATATCCCTTGATATCTTTATCATCCTGAAAAGTTTAGAGGTTACTTTGGAGTCCACTCAATGGCAGTGCCTCACCTGCACTAAGGGTTGTTGACTAACCACTTAAGACCTTCCAATTGCAGAGATCCTACAAATCTCAGTCCTAGATGCCCTTAATATTACTGCACTACTGTGTTCCATTATTCTGAACACCCAAGCCAAGTTAAACACCTTTTCTGCATGGAACCTGCAGAGCCCTGTAAGAGCTGTTGATGCTTCACACATATAGCCGCTCAGTCCTCCACATGGTCCAGCATACAGGCCCATTCTACTCGCTCTCACCTGATGGGACGATACCCTGGTCCTTCAATGATGTCCAGTGCACTTTACTTGCAATCATTTTTATGCAAGGTCTATTGCTAATCTTGACAAGGAGATGAGCAGGCCAAACAATTCTCCATGTGAGGTTTCACAAAGGCTGCAGTCAACTGCACACATTTTTAAGAAAATTCTACACTCAATCCCTCTTGCAGTCAAGGCCAACTTGTTCGTTACCTTCTTACTTGCAACCTTCACTTGCATGTTAAATCAATATGAAAATTGAACAGGGACAGCCAGGACAATTGGATTTGCACACCACATCATTTTCCTAACATATAGGGAAACCTCTGGTTTTCTATTATTAAGACCACAGCGGAGAGTTTCAATCTTTCAACCCTGAAACTGCATCTATGGTGTTCCTTTTCACTCACGTAGCCTGTTTAACTCCCCTGAAGACTCTTTGCATCCACTTCACATCTCACATCAGGGCAACAGCAGCAGGAGATGCACTGACTTCACTGCACACTCTGCGCAGACATCATTCTCAGAGCTCAGAATCTGGTGAGCTGCAAGTAATGGATTGCCAGTGCTTAAGCATCCTCATGTTGGAATATTCAGTAGTCACAGTGTTGATAATGTGAGAGACGTGACTGTATAGGAGGACATTATCGGACTCTGATGGGGGACCAAGTTCCACGCCCTTAAATGCCCACGACCACTGAAGCAACTCGCAGCAAGATGAGAATCCAGGACACTTTTAAGCAGTGTAAGTGAACATATATTTACAAATGCCAAATTGTATACAATGGGTTGTATTCCTTTGCCACCTGTGTGTCCTCAAAACATCTTTATCTTTCTTTTCCTATTACTACACTTGGGTGCAGCCCCGACATCCATACTGAGGTGAAGGCAGCCTGCCGACTGTTCTGTCTTGTTGACTATGATGACCTTGGCGGACGTCCCCTGGTGGCTCAATGCCTAGAGAGCCCTGTCCTGCTAAGGGTGTCCTGCACAGGTACACGTGCACCCTCCTCGTCCTGAAGTGCTGGAGGCAATGGGGTCACTGGTAGAGGGGCAGTGGAGTGGCAGGGCACCCTTGGAGTTTTGGTAGGGTAAAGCCCCCTGAGTGCCTTGCTGGCGCTCCTCCTCCCTGTGGGTGCGTGATGGCGCCTGCCTGACCTCTCGAGGAGAAGACATACCTAAAGGGTTGAGGTGCCCCATTCCCCGATTGGCCTAACCACTGTTGCACTGCACCTATGGTTAGAGTGATGAAGTGCTAGTCCAAGTGTCTTTTTGGCAGGCATAAAAACAAAAAACTGCGGATGCTGGAAATCCAAAACAAAAACAGAAATACCTGGAAAAACTCAACAGGTCTGACAGCATCGGCGGAGAAGAGCAAAGTTGACGTTTCGAGCCTTCATGACCCTTTGTTGAAGGGTCATGAGGACTCGAAACGTCAACTTTGCTCTTCTCCGCCGATGCTGCCAGACCTGCTGAGTTTTTCCAGGTATTTCTGTTTTTGTTTTTTTGGCAGGCACTGTGTGTTCTGCTGGACCTGCGTCTCCAAGGCGGCTTCCACCCTTTCCATGGAGGCAGTCAAGCACTCGCATGCTGGAGCCACGCCAGCAAACAGAATGTGGAGGGAGTTCTCCAGCCTTCGGTCCAGTCTGCGCATGGCCTCTGGCATCTCTGTTTGATGTTCACCTGCCTGTCTCTGCATCTCCAACATGTCTCTTATGGTTAAGTCCAGAAGACTTGTCATTTGTATTGGACTCAGCAGGAGCCTGGTCTGCAGCAGCCTTCAGAGTGTCAGAGATCTTAACTGTCATTTCCTTTGCCAGCTGTTAACCGTGTCTGTTAGGTGCTCACCAGATTGTGACCCCAAGCCCACTTTGGAATGTGCACCCACTGAGGTGAATGTCTCTGCATTGGTGGAGTGTGCAGGTGAACGCCGTGATTGTCTATCCTCTGAAAATTCTAAGGCATCATCAGAGGTGGAATGGAGAAGAGAAAGATTTAGCGGATGCCTAAGCAGGCGCCCTTATTAAAACAATGCCTCACACTGTTGGCACACCTGACAACTGCAGACTGGAGGCATCCTCACTGGCTTGCTGTGGGAGACCTGTCCCACCTTTAGCACAGGCACAATCCTGCTCCTTCCCAGCTATTTCTGCAGCCTCCTCTTTGAAGGTGCCTACAATTCTAATATCTGGAAGGCTGCCTGCAGTCTTGGCCCACTCCCTCCGGCTGTGTGGGTTCTTGCCCTGCAGATAGTCAGAAGGATTGATTGTCATTCCAATGGGTGCTTGAGCAGTTTAGGAGCATGCATGCCTATGGAAGCTCCTGAGCCCTTCCCAGTGATTAACAGGCAGGATATCCTGCACCTGACAAAATATTGAGAGTATGCAATGGCTGGCACACATTCAGTGCACATGTCCCTACTGCTGCTGGAGTCCTGCAACCCAAACTCCTGTCTAACATCCTTGTGCACTCGTGCTCTTACACTGCCTGATGCCCTTATGAGTGTCACTTTGACAGGGCCACTTACTCTGGCGGAGCACAGCAGATCATTCATCCTTTATTGACACTGTTGGGCTGTTCTCTTATGGACCAATGGGTGCTAACTTCCAATGCAACCTCTGTCCAGCTTCAGTGGTCAGAAGGGAAGGTCTCCTGCTGCCATCCCTGGGAAACTGCACCTCCCGTCTTTCCTGGACGGCCTGGAAGAGAATCTGTAGAGAGGCTTTGTTGAACCATGGGGCCATAAGTTGTCTGCTCTGCGACATTCTGTTATCTGCAGTAGGTATCCCCCTCTGGAACGACAGCCAGGCTGAAGCTCCTGGCTTGCAGTGAGTGAATGGCTGTTCGGGTGCCCTTTAAATATGGTGCCAGGACCTTCAATCCCATGAGCTAACGGGGGTTGGCGGCTTCCTGCCCACCCCCACCGCAAAATTCATTGTGCTCCTCACTCATGCATGTGTAATGAGCTGAACAGGACAAGATTGCACATCGCCAGTTGTCCCGCCCCTGTGTGGTAATCACTCATTTCTGCTCCCACCATCCCAGCTTATACTCCAGAACGGAAGATGCTGCCCATAACGTTGGATTTACTGGACATACCTCTTCCTGCGGAACTATAACTCAAACATATATCTTGTGTATTTGAGAGATTCTACTTTAATGTGATTGCCCAGAAATAAGAGGTTAAACTAAAAGGGAATGCAGCGTGATCTAATTCAGGTTTACATTACATGTATGTAAACACGTGAAATGTGGTAATTAAGGTTGGTGAGCTGCAGGTGCAGATAGCCACATTGGAATATGATGTTGTGGTGATAATAGAGACCTGGCTCAATAAAGGGCAGGTCTGGCTATACTTAATATTCCTGGATACAAGGTGTTCAGGAAAGCTAAGGAAGGTAAGAAGGGAGCAGGGGTGATGGATTTGATTAAGGAGAATATTACAGTGCTGGAGAGAGATGTCCCAGAGGGGTCAAGGACAGAATCTATTTAATTAGAGCTAAGAAACAATAAAGATACTGTTACGCTACTGGGTGTATTCTATTGACCATCAATTAGTGGGAAAGACGTAGAGGACTAAATTTACAAAAAAATTACAAAGAGGTGCAAAAAACTAAATAATTTTTATAATGGGGGACTTTAATTATCCTAATATAGACTGGAATAGTGATAGTGTAAAGGGCAGAGAGGGGGCAGAGCTTCCAATGTGCGTTCAGGAGAATTTTCTACATCTGTTTCCAGTCCAGTGAGCAAGGATGCATTGTTGTATCTGGTTCTGGGAATGATGTGCTTGAAGTGAATCAGTGTCAGTAGGGGAACATTTGGGGTACAGTGATCATTGTATCATAAGGTTTAGTTTGGCTATGGGAAAGGACAAGAGTGGGTTGAGGACAGACATGTCCTAGGTAAGTTGGAATCAAAGATTGGCAGGGACAGCTGTAATGGAACAATGGGCTGCCTTTAGAGAGGAGATGGGTACAGTCAAGGTATATTCCCACGATGGTGAAAGATAGGAAAACCAAAGCTAGAGCTCCCTAGTTGATGAAAGAGATAGAGAGTGAAGTGAAGCTGAAAAGGCTGAGTATGGCAGATGTCAGGTTGATAATACACGTGAGAACTAGTTTGAATATAGAAAGTTCAGAGGGGAACCAGGATTGGCTGAGATGCATCCAGGGATACTGAGAAAACGCTGGAAATTGTGGAGGCACTGGCCACGATCTTCCACTCTTCCTTAGATACAAGGGTGGTGCCAGAGGACTAGAGAATTGTGAGTGTTTATACCATTGTTCAAAAGAAGAGTGTAATGGTAAGCTCAGCGGCTACACGCCAGTCAGTTTGACCTCAGTGGTAGGAAAGATTTTAAAAACAATAATTCGGGTGAAAATTAATAGTCACTTGGACAAGTGTAAATTAATTAAGGATTTGTTAAAGGCAAATCTTGATTAACTAATTTGATTGAATTTTTTGAAGTAACAACAAAGAGGGTTGATGAGGGTAATGTGATCGTTGTGGCATACATGGACTTCCAAAAGGCATTTGATGAAGTGTCACATTACAGGCTTGTTAACAAAGTTAAAGCCTATGGAGTACAAGGGACAGCAAGGATGCGAGGTTGGCTGAGTGACAGGAAACAGAGGGTAGTGGTAAAAGTTATTTTCAGACTGGAGGAAGTCATATGGTGGGTTCCCCAGAGTTCGAGTCTGGAACCACTGCTTTTCTTGATATATATTAATAACTTAGTCTTGGGTGTGCAGAGCACACTTTCAAAAGTTGCAGTCGAGACAAAACTTGAAAGTATTGTGAACTATGGTGACGTTAGTGATAGACTTCAAGAGGACTTAGCCAGGCTAGTAGAATAGGCATTTAAGTACAGATGAAATTTAATGCAGAGAAATATGAGGTGATACGTGTGATTGGAAGAGCAAGGAGAGGCAATATAAAATAAAAGGTACAATTCTAAAAAGGGTGTGCAAGAACAGAGAGACCTGGGTGTATATGTGCAGAAATCATTGAAGTGGCGGGGCAGGTTGAGAAAGTGGACTTTATAAATAGAGGCATAGACAATGAAAGCAAGGAAGTTATGATGATTCTCTGTAAAACACTGGTATGGCCCAGTTGGAGCATTATGCCCAATTCTGGGCACCACACTTTAGAAAGGATCTGAAGGCTTTGGGAAGGATGCAGAAAAGATTTGCCGATTGAAGTGGTATGGAAGCAAGTCATCCTTGGGTCCCGAAAGTTTGCCTAAGAAGAAGATGAGGAGAGGAAAGATTTACAAGAATGATTCCAGGGATGAAGAATTCCATTACATGGATAGTTTGAAGAAGTTGGGGTCGTTCTTCTTAGAGAAGAGAAGGTTGAGAGGAGATTTGATAGAGGTGTTCAAAGTCATGAGGGGTCTCCGCAGAGTAGAGGGAGAGAAACTGTTCCAATTTCCAGAAGTGTTGAGAACAGAGGGCACAGATTTAAGGTAATTTAATGTCAACATGAGGAAAAACGTTTTTTAAAAATCAAGTGGTTTGGATCTGGAATGCACTGCCTGAGAGTGTGGTGAAGACAGATTCAATTGTGGTTTTCAAAAGGGAATCTGATAAGCATGTAGAGAGAAAAAGATTGCAAGCTGACAGGGAAAGACAGGGGAGTGGGATTATCTAAGTTGCTCTTACAGAGGACTGGCACAGATTCAACAGGCCACATGGCTTTCTCTTGTGCTGTAACCATTCTCTAATTCTATCAGACCTAAGGTTAGAACCATTAGAAGAATCATTTTGGCCATTTTCTTCTGAAAGCTGATAACATGCATGCTGTAGTCATGCCTTACAAATCTGAGTGCACATTTTTTGTTAAAAGCATTTCTAACATTGCAGGGATAGGCTTAGTGATCAACATTGAACAGGAGAGCTTACATTCAGAAATATTGACAGGATTTCTGCACAAAGGAACAGTGGGGATTTATCATCTTAAAAGTTGTTTCACCATCAGCAGATTAAGTTGTGAATTGAACAAGATTTCTTAAGCGGAATGGGCACGATTGGCCCAAATTCCTATTTCTTGTTCCATGTTGTACGTTTTTTTAAAAAAAATCAATTTCAGCTGAGCTTGCAAGTGGCTAACCTGCTCTGAACTCTTAGTCTGATGGAGGAATGGAACAGAGGCTTAGGGATACATCTCTCTTTAATATTTTATCTCCTCTTTGTGGGAAGATAGCTAGTCTCCCTTCCCTACATTTTATTGTAACCCTAGTGTCATTCACCAGCATAAGGCTGCTCCGCGGATTGTGTACCCAGGATAGATTGAGCATCCTTTGAGTTTCAATGGGGCATAATGGAGGGAGTTCTGTGACCATGTTGTTATGATGTCCAATTGGGCAGGAGTAATGGCATTGCATGGCATGCCTCCAGGAAGAAGGCTAGTACTTACACTTTAAAGGAAAATCCAATAGCAGCTCAGGTTTACTTTAACAACTAAAGTTCAGCCAAGAATTGCTTCCAAATTATGAGGTGAAAGAGTTAATCTCGGATCACACCAGATGAGGGTCCTACTGACCCCTCACTATATCTCCATGGGGCATCTTGAGCTTTAGACATTCCTTGGAATGGGTAAAACTGAGCTGCATCAAAGGTAAATGAATCACTGAGATCCAAAAGTAATTAAAGGATTAGTGAGATTTTCCAAAAGGTCAGAGTTGATGTACTTACATCTGTCTGGTGACGACGAAAGGATTTAATTTACTGTAATTGGGTTGAAGCGGATATTTTACATTCTTTTTATACCATAGTGTAATGTGATCAGCTTATTATTTGAAAGAGGATTGACACCACGATTAGGCACGGAAATATTTCAATGTACATATGGGCTGATTACACATGAATTAATGGCAAATCATTTGATGTGTTAAATTCTATTCCATCTTCATTTGTCAGTGATGCAAGATTTTGTAGTTGGAAGCTGACTATTACTTACATAAAACACATTGGGATAGAGGTTCATCTCAGGTGATGGTACAAAATGGGAGATATTGATTGAAATGGATTGACTGAGATGGAATTGAATATCACATGCTGCCTATAATGAGTGGCCGATCCAATAGCGCCCAGTTTGTGCCAACATCCAAGGTGAATTTCTCCCTAGCTGTGCCTTTGCGTGGCTCCCAGGCATCTGCATTTAACCTTGGAGATGGAAGAGTAACTGCGATATCTATCGTTGTTGCAGAGTTTCATCTCCTATCCTCTGCTGAAGGTATTGATGTCTTGCTTGAGGTCTGGTTCCTCAAGCACTGAGTGCACCTCTAGTACCTTACCAAAGTGGCCAAATGCAAATTTGGCTGGCGAATTCTGGCAGCCTATCTGGGGGATGCCACATCTGGCAGCTTTTTCTTGTTTCTGACTTTTCTTGGGCCCTTCACATTCCCTCTGATACTCCAGCTGAGACCATATAAGTCAGCACTGACTGGGGATTGAACCAGTGACCTCTCCACACTATGTCTTGACTATTCATTAGATAAAATTGTTGAGCCATTGGGAACAACATTTAATTGTTGTGATTTTTTTTATTCTTATTCTTTCAAGTGATGTGTGTGACGCTGGCAAGACCAGTATTTGTTGCTCATCCCTAAATGCTGAATAGCTTGCTAGGCCATTTCAGAGGGCAGTTAAGAGTCAACCATGTTACTGTGGGTTTAGAGTCACATGTTGGCTAGACCAGGTAAGGATGGCAGATTTCCTTCCCTAAAGGACATTAGTAAACGAGATGGGTTTTTACAACATTCGATGATAGTTTCATGATCACCATTAGTGTGACTAGCTTTCAATCCCAGATTTTATTAATTGAATTTAAATTCCACCAGCTGCCGTGGTGGGATTTGAGCCCACGTCCCCAGAACATTAGCCTGGGCCTCTGGATTACCAATCCAACAACATTACTATTACACCACCATCTTCCCTAAATATTAAAAATAACCTCTTGTTAGGGCAGGGCCCCAGGGCTGGTATGTGACGTTGTGTACTAAAAGCTTTGGTTTGATGTATTTCTGAATTCCTTGGTGATCTAATATAGGAAATAGTTTCATGGTCCAAATTTATTTTGGCAAATAATGCACAATGTCCAAGGAGAGCAATAAGATTTTGTTTCTGATGATGGTTTCCTGAATGGCACATGGAGGCATGGTAGTCACCAAATTTAATTTGTTCATTTTCATAACATATTTTGGTTGCTTGAGTTTTTAAATGTTGAGTTTCCCAGATAACATGACTCCGCGTTTAGTGTGTAATGTAAGCGAGTTGTGAGATGTAGATTTATGCCCTTGGTACTCTCCCAAACTACACATTCCTGATCTCAGTCATGCCATTGATCACTGATTGGAGCCCAGCTCCTTTTACAGGGGTTCCTGTATACTGTTGTTGTGTACGTTAGAACATCACCTTAAGTGGCATAGTCAGAGGGTCACAAATGGAGGCCACCCCCGCCAACCTCTTGTCCAGGACTAACTTAAGATCTGGGTTCAACTAAAAGATCAGGTGAAGAAAAGAAAAGTATGGATTGTGTTGGTGAACAACACTGAAAAATATGGCTTATAACCTGCATATTGTCAGGCCTTTGAGATCTACCTGAATTTTAAAGGAATCTCTGGCTGTTGTATATACATGAATTTTAAAATATGGAAAGTCTGAATATCAAATGACAAGTGTATGTTTCCCAAGGAGTTTGATGGTGCTGTGCACCAGAACCTGTCTTTTCACCAGGATTCAAATCCCGATTTGTAAGTGAAATTAAATAAAAGGGGCTAAATCCTCCGCACAGCTGTTCTTAATTCAGTACCAATTGACAGCTATACTCAGGGGACCTGTAAGAAATCAAAATATTAACATGTGAAATAAGGGTGTTTTTGTAAGATTAGGATGAAAGCACGTTGCTAACGCCAGTGTACTGTGCACATTGCTCTGTATCTAACTCATATTGAGCCGAGCTGGAGAGTGTGGGAAAAGTGGAGAATAATTATTCCTCTGCAACTAATCTTCATTGTACCTGCACTCTAAGTTTTTGATGAGATGCTGAAGAGAGAGCCTTACTCTGTATCTAACCCTGTGCTGTATCTGTCCTGGGAGTGTTTGATGGGGACAGTGTAGAGGGAGCTTTACTCTGTATCTAACCCCGTGCTGTACCTGTCCTGGGAGTGTTTGATGGGGACAGTGTAGAGGGAGCTTTACTCTGTATCTAACCCCGTGCTGTACCTGTCCTGGAAGTGTTTGATGGGGACAGTGTAGAGGGAGCTTTACTCTGTATCTAACCCTGCTCTGTACTTGCCCTGGGAGTGTCTGATGGGGACAGTGTAGAGGGAGTTTTACTCTGTATCTAATCCCATGCTGTACCTGTCCTGGGAGTGTCTGATGGGGACAGTGTAGAGGGGGCTTTACTCTGTATCTAACCCCATGCTGTACCTGTCCTGGGAGTGTCTGATGGGGACAGTGTAGAGGGAGCTTTACTCTGTATCTAACCCCATGCTGTGCCTGTCCTGGGAGTGTTTGATGGGGACAGTGCAGAGGGAGCTTTACTCTGTATCTAACCCCATGCTGTGCCTGTCCTGGGAGTGTTTGATGGGGACAGTGTAGAGGGAGCTTTACTCTGTATCTAATCCCGTGCCGTACCTGTCCTGGGAGTGTTTGATGGGGACAGTGTAGAGGGAGCATTACTCTGTATCTAACCCCGTAGTTTTACAAGGAGTGATTGATTTTTTCTTGCTTGGTGGAATAAGTAGAATAAAGCTCCGTTTCTGTTGAGCATAAAGCTCATAGAGAGATTTTAAAATAAACAACTGAAGGTGCTAGTGCCCTACAAATATTTTATACTTAAATGGGGCTAATGAAAACATTAAAATGCAATCCTTGTTTTCTGGTTAGATCCATTCATGTTTAACAATGACTCAGTGTTGAACAGCTGTACATTGAATTTTTATTGAGAAATTAATTTTCTAAAAATTGATTTTCCTGGTGCATTTAATTTTATTTATAAAATGTGCAGTTATAACCACAGGCTGGAGCACATCCAAAGTATGTTGCAGTGTATGCTGCTGTTTTTAAAAATTGTGACTAGAAAGTGGCAACAGTAAATGAAGCTTATAAATCTCTTGCTTCCTAACTGATGAATGAATCCTGATCACCTAAGGTAGTAACAGTGTAGTGGTGGTTTCATTTCATCTGCAGTGATGACGAAGAGGAATTGTGCAATGGCAAACTACTGCACTTCCTCATGTTTGCCTGTTGTGTGATAGAACCCAGCTCAATCGACAGGTGATCCTTCACACCTTGCAATGTGGCATTAGTTCAATCCTTTTGCAATTTAGTGATATAGCGATACTTCAACCTAAACCAGGCCATTCCTGATATATGTATTATCCCATGCAGCACCCTGAGCTGATCGCTGAAAAGAAATGAAGAATCTTGCGTCGTTTTTTAAATTGCTGTCTGGAGGCTATAAGCCTAGGACGTTCTTCATGATTTTATAATGCCATTCTATGATTGAAAGGGTAAAATTTATTCAAAGGCCCTTAGGACATAAAGCAAAGTTGAAATTCTACCTTGAAACTCCAACCTGCCCAATCTAATTCGGTGCTATTAATGAGACACAGACCATGTCCCTCTTTTTGAGAGTCGACATATACTGTACAAGACTTATTTTTGGTTTCTGGCATCGCTGGCTGGAAGGTCAAAAGAATAGAGTAGTTCAGAGACAGTGAACATTTTTTGAGAGAATTTCTTGTTTCTAGTAATCCCACATTTTAAATTGTAACGATGCCATTTGCTGACCTGTCAACACTGAAGCTGGGGAATAAAACTTAATAAAGCCTTTCAGTTTTTTATTGAACAGTTTGCCCATATGTACCGTTATAGATAAAGCAAAGCAGCAGGTCCCACACAATTGAGGAATATTCCTCGAATATCTAGTTCCCATCACTGATTCATTTTTTATCATTTTCGCCCACACACTGTAGGAAAGAAACACTTCAAAAACTGAATACTTTTTAACTTACCTGCTTGTAGCAACTAACTGCTTTTTGAGCATTTGTCAGCAGCTCTCCAACACCAGGTGGAACAGTTGGAGGTTTGATGGTGTGGAACACATTTGCACTCTCCTCAGACCTATTACAAATTTATATTGGAGAGCCACATCTACCTGAGGCAGTAGTGAAACAGGCTGCCATTCTGGTTCTATAGATCTAATATGTTTAAAAAAATAAACAAAAAGCAGCCAAGATTCAAATATGAATCAAGCAAATACATACAATTTACAGCACATTTGGAACTGACCAATAGGGTCAATGCTGGTTCTCAAAGGTCATCACCCTGAAACGTTAACTTTTCTTTTCTCCGCAGATGCTACCTGACCTGCATTTTCTGTCTTTATTTCAGATTTTCCAGCATCTGCGATATTTTGCTTTTGTATTAAGGTATAAGCTGGTGTTTATGCTCCAGATGAGCCTCCTCCCAATATTTGCTCTCAGCCCATGAATATATTTTTCTTATTCTTTCTACCTACGAAAGGTCACAACCTGAAATGTTAACTCTGTTTCTCTGTCCATTGATGCTCACGGACCTGTTGAGTATTTCCAGTATTTTCTGTTTTTAACCCTCTTAAATCCATCCATGATATTCACCTCAACTAAGTTCCACATTCTTGCCAGGTTTTGGTTAAAGAAATGTCTGCTGAATTTACCATTGGATTCATCTAATATTTATGGTTCCTAGTCCTGGTCTCCCCAACAAGTGGAAGCATCTGACATGTAAAGGCTGCTCTAACAAAACATGTTAAATAGCCGTTTGGTAGTACAGAACTTGAGTAATGCTAAAAAAGAGACATGTCAAAGCTTGTCATCCAGCACCCATCAGGACACCACAAGAAAACCAATATGATGAATGTCAGTTTTTGGGAAAGTGGCCAATTGGGTAGACAAGGAAGTGCAGTGAATGTAGAGTAAATGAATTTTCAGAAGGCATCTGATAAAATGTTTTCAAGTGACTTGTTATAAATATTTAGCTGTATGGTACAAGCAGAAATGTCACAGCGTGGGTGCAAAATCGGTTGACAGATGGGAAGAAGTGTTGGTGTGTCACTCCGTTGGAGAGGGTTGGAGCTGATGTATCTTGGGGGTCAGTAATGGGTCCATTCTTTTTTTTGTTCTGTGTGTATGAGTTGGACTTAGATAAGCAGGGTAAGCTTGAAAATTGATGACTTAAAAAAAAGGAGATTTGACAAATAATAAGGGATATTATAAGAGCCTTCAGAAGGCATCAAAAGCTTAGGAAATGGATAGACAAGTGACTATTCAATTTATTGTAAATGAATGTGAGCTCATACGTCTTTGGCAAGGAATGGTAGTATATGTCCTCAATGGAAAGATGTTGAAAAATAGTGGATGAACAAAGAAAGAGGTTCAAATACATAATTCCGTGAAAGTGCGAATGCAGGTTAATAATAATAAAAATATCAGCAGCATTTTGAGTATTGTAAATAAGGACAGAGAGTATAAGAGTGAAGGAGTTCTGATAATTTTATATAAACTTTTATTAGGCTACCTATAGAGTATTGTGTGCTGTCCGTTATTGAAAGAACACTTAAAGCCATGGAGTGTGTAGTTTCACGAAGATGACATCAGGGCTGGGAAACTAGCTATGAAGAGAGCCTTGAGATAATGGGACTATTCCCACTGGAGCAGAGAAGGCTAAGAGGAGAATAAATAGACAATTTCAAAATTATGATTGTTTTGATGGTTTGTGTAAGAAAAGACTATATCCTGTATGCAATCTCAAAGGGCCATCATTTAAAAGTAGTGACTGAGGAGGAAGGTTGGGAGAAATGTTTTCATGCAGCAGATTATTGGAACATGGGGCAGAATCATCCCAGATTTGCACTAAGTGTGGTAGCGTGCAGGAAAAAAGACATTTTACCTGCTGAACGCAATGGAGGCTTTTCACGCCATATCGTCCGCTTCCCACGTCATTAATTATGTAGCCACAGGAAACATGCACCTCGCTGGCGGGCAGTCTTTGAATCACCCGCCATGTCATTTTCACACCATTTCCTCACTCCGGGTGCCATATCTAAACTGCAACCATGCACACAATTGTCCATGCTTACAGCCCAGGACTGCTCCAGTGAAAACATGGCCCTGAAAGCCAAGAAGACCCATCACTGGAATGCCTTTTGGAGGCCTTCCATGATATTCTCCACCCCCACGCTGGCCACAGGAAGTCCAGCAATCTCACCACTTCAGCTTGGAAGACGGAGGCAGTGGGGGTCAGTGCCAATGCTGCACAGAAGAGGTTGGTCATCCAGTGCAGAAAGAGGATGAATGATCTCATTCGTGCCTCCAGAGTAAGGCAACCATCTCATCGCTCTAAACTCACACACTCACAAGCCTATCACACATTCACTGACATCTCACTCACTGCCAGCTCAAGGGACATCACTCACTCTCTCACACACACCCTCACACCTCCATCTGGCCTCACCTCCTCTGGAGCCTGCCCCCTCAGCCCTCACCATCTTCAGCCCACTTGCACTTGCCCCCACACACACCCTGGGATACCCCCCTTCTCAAGTACAGCCCTCACCCTGCTGCCTCTTCCCATGTCTGAGGCCTCTTCTCCCCCTTCCCCAATCAAGCCTTAGCCCTGCAGCCACTGGAAAGCCACCCCTACCTTACGGCTGGTCTGGTAGTTACAGACCTGCCTGTGAGCCCCCCCTAAAAGTGATGTGGTGCTGCCTGCGAAGCTTGGCGCTGAGACCACGAGTGCTGCCTGAAGCAAGGTGGGCAAACACACCTCAAAATCCTGAGCAAAGTGCAGCTCACCAGGTGCACGCCGCTTATGCACAGTTGTGAAACACGTCAGTATGATTCCCAGATGATCCAGTGTGGGGTGGATGATTCTGATGGGCTGGGATTATAATTATATGCAGATGTATTAAAATAACATTCCCGACGTCCGGCAGCGGGAAATGCCATTGATGGGTGAAGCGGACGATCGCAAACTGGTTTCACAACATCGTGAAAACGATTTTTGGCCTTCCCTCCATATTGTCCGCTCACGCCCGCCATGATGCCCAACACCAACAGAGATGGAAAATTCCAGCCACGGAATGCCTTATCACAGAGAGCAGTTGATACCAAGATCAGTATGTTTCCTATGGAAGATGGAATAACTGGTTAAAGCTGAGGAAACTGAAGTGATATGGGGTGAGCCTGAGGCAGTGGGACTAGTTTTGGAACACTCTAGCAAAGAGTTGATGGCATAGGCACGATGGGCTGAATGGCTTCCTTTTGCATTGTAAACTTCTATGATTCTGTTACTCATTGCAATCAAATATATAAATGATGACCAGGAAAAGGCTAGCTGCTAACACCAAGCAAAAGAGTTGCATGTTTGCCATCCACTGCAGTTTTTAATTGCAAAACTGGCCTTATAATGGTGCCACTGAGGTATGTGGTGCTGGGGGAGACAGCATTCCAAGGTAAATGCAGCTTTAGCTTTCTGTGGTCTCTCAGCCACCAGCAAGCTCTATTAGATTGTCCAGCAACCCTTTGTCACAAATGATCTGTCCAAAACTATTATAATACCTTCTATCAGCTAAATGGAAAGAGACCATTTAAAAATGTGTTCTGGCTGTACATGGCAAAGGGAAAAGTGGAATGAGGCTAGGAACTAAACGGTGATCTAAGGTTATAAAAAGAGAAAATATAAACTGCACATGTGGGAAATCTGAGATTAATGCAGAAACTGCTTGAAACGTACAGAGATCAGTCTGCGTCTGTATAGGGAAAAGGTACGCTAACGTTTCCAGTGTATGCCCTCCTTAGATGCTAGAGTCGTGTCGCATATACACTGAAAATTGGTTATTTAGATCCTACAATTTTTGCTCATTGCAAAATGCAGGTGGAAATCTGCTGTAAAACTGACTTTGCTGTGTCATATGCCTGAAGCCTGAAAATCAGCTAAATCAACTCTGATGAAGTTCTGATGGAAATGACACAAATAGAGATAAATAATCATCATTGTGAGACATAGGGCAGGATTTTCTGGTCCCAACACCGGTGGACCTCGTCGCAGGCAGGACGGGAAAATTTGGAGAGCCATTAAAAGTCAACGGCTCTCCAAATTTTCCTGTCCCGTCAGCGATAATGCCCGCTGGTTTCGGGGCTGGAATACCCCATAGTTACAATGTGACCGAGGTTGGGAAATAAATATTCCAGGGTGCACGCCATTTTGAAAAGACAGGCAGAATGGAAAGGAGGAGGGGTAGCCCTGGTAATAAAAGATGATATAAGTATATTAGTGAGAAAGGATCTTGGCTCAGAAAACCTGGAAGTAGAATCAGTATGGGTGGAGATTAGGAATAGCCAAAGGTCAGAAAATGCTGTTGGGAGTGCTTTAGAGGCCGCCTAACTGTAGTTATACAGTTGGATAGAGCATTAAACAAAAAAACATGGGAGCATGTAACAAAAGCAATGTAATAGTTGTGGGGTATTTTAATCTTCATATAGACTGGATCAATCAAATTTGCAAAGGTAGTCTGGAAGATGAGTTTGTAGAATGCTTTTGTGACAGTTTCCTGGAGCAATATGTTGTGGAACCAACAAGGGATAAAGCTATTTTAGATCTAGTGTTATGCAATGAGGCAGGGTTAATAAGTAATGTCATAGTAAAATATTCACTGGGAAATAGTGATCATAATACGAGTTTGAAAGTTAAGTTTGAAAATGACAAACTCCAATCACAAACAAGAATCTTAAACTTAAACAAAGCCAGTTACAAGGGTATGCGGGGAGAACTGGCTAAGGTCAGTTGGTATATAGACCGAAAGGTATGACAGTAAATAAATAGTGGAAAACATTTAAAGAAACAATTCAAAATGTTCAACAAAATTACATTCCATTGAAAAATAAAAACTAAGTGAGAAAGATCCATCCGTGACTTACACAAAAAGTTAAAGATAGTATTAGATTAAAAGAAGAGTCTTATAATGTTGCAAAAGATAGTAGTAAGTCTGAAGATTGGAAGTGTTTTAGAAACCAGCAAAGGACCTCAAAAAGTTGATAAAAAGGAAAACATTAGAATATGAGAGTAAACTAGCCATTAGTATAAACACAGATTGTAAGAGCTTTTACAAGTATATAGAAAGGAAGAGAGCAGCTAAAGTAAATATTGGTACCTTAAAAGCAGAGACAGGAGAAATTATCATGGGGAATGAGGAAATGGAAGAGTCATTGAACAAATATTTTCTGTCAGCCTTCACAGTAGAAGACACAAGTTACATACCGGAAATAGAGGTAACCTAGGGGCTCATAAGAGTGAGGAAATTAAGATAATTAATATCAGCAGAGAAAAAGTACTGGAGAAACTCAAAGGACTGAAATCTAACAAATCCCCAGGATCTGATGGCCTACATCTTAGAGTTTTAAAAGGGATAGCTATAGAGATAGTGGATGCACTGTCTATGATTTTCAAAAATTCCCTAGGTTCTTGAACAGTTCGAGGAGATGGAAGTTGACAAATGTAACACCACTATTCAAAAAGGACGAGAGAGAAAACAGGGAACTAAACTCCAGCTAGCCTTTTTACGAAAGGGAAATCCTTTTTGACAAATGTATTGGAGTTTTTGAGGATGTAACTAGCATGGTAGTAAAGGGGAACCAGTAGATGTAGTGTACTTGGATTTTCAAAATGCATTTGATAAGGTGCCACACAAAAGGTTAATACGCAAGATAAGGGCACATAGAGTTGGGGGTGATATATTAGCATGGATAGAGGATTGGTTAATGGACAGGAAGCAGAGAGAAGCACTAAATGGGCCAGTTTCAAGTTGGCAAGCTGTGACTCATGGTATGCCGCAATGATCAGTGCTGGGGCCTCAGCTATTCATAATCTATATTAGTGACATAGATGAAGAGATGGAGAGAAATGTATCTAAGTTTACTGATGATAGAAAGCTAGATGCGACTGCAAGCTGTGAGGAGGACATTAGGCTGCAAAGAGATATAGATAGGCTAAGTGAGTGGGCAACAAGGTGGCAGATGGAGTATAATGTGGGGAAGTGAAAGATGATTCGCTTTGCTTTGCAGAATAGAAAAGTAAAATTTTTTTCAAGGGTGCGAAACTTGTATACGTTGATATTCAGAGAAACTTGGGGGTACTCATACAAGGAACACAAAGCAGGCAGATACAGCAAGCAGTTAGGAAAGTAAATGTCATGTTGGTCTTCATTGCAAGGGGATTGGAGTACAAGAATAAACATGCTACATTTGTATGGGGCTTTAGTGAGATCACGCCTGGAGTAAGTACTGTGTGCAGTTTTGGGCTTCATATTTAAAGAAGGATATACTTGCATTGGAGGCAGCATAGCAAAGGTTCACTAGATTGGTCCCTGGGCTGAGAGGGATGTCTTATGATAGAGGCCGAGTCAAATGGCACTATATTCTCCGGAGTTTAGAAGAATGAGAGCTGATCAGGTAGATACTGAAGTATTTCCCCTGGCTGGAGAATCTAAAACACAATGGCACAGTTTCTGGATATGGGGCTAATCATTTGAAATTGCTTCACTCAAAGGATTGTGAATCTTTGGAATTCTCTACCCCAGAGGATTCTGGATGTGCCAGCACTGGATGTATTTAGGCTGGGATAGATAGATTTTTGGTCTGTCAGGGAATCAAGGGATGGGGAGCAGGCAGGAACGTGGAGTTGAAGCACAAGCTCTGCATGATCATATTGAATGGTAGAACAGGTTTAAAGAGCCTAATGGTCTACTCCTGCTCCTATTTCTTATGTGCTAATGTTCTTAGGTTCTGAAACATTGCGCTAGATTTTGCCAGCCCTCGAGGGATGAGTTGGAAGACGGAGAGGGGAATGCTTGGGGGGATGGGGGGATGTGCGCGACTGTGTAACATGGTGAGGGAAGGTGGGGGGAAGAGTCCCAATCATCTTCCCGTCACCATGGCATTCTCCAGCGTTGGGGAAAGTGGAGGGCAGCCCTTCTGCTCAGGAACCAATCGAGCCATTTAAGTAGCCAATTAAGGGCTTCTTCCCACCATTGCTCGCATTTTACTAAAGGTGGATAGGCCCTTTGCCATGTGGAGAGACTGCCTGGTGAACCCTGGTGACCTGCCTGCTGGCCTGGCGGGACCCTCCTATTCGAAGACCCTGTGGTCCACTCTAAAGCAACCTCCGTCCTGTCCTCTCCTAGTCCCCCCAGTCCCCACTTACCTGGTTGAGGGCAGCCTGTTCCCATGGCACCCTCTCAGCTGAGCATGGCCCCAGCAATGGCCACCACTCCCAGTGGCTCTGCTGAGCAGCCGGCCTTCCAATTGGTCAGCTCCTGGAGCCACAGATGGCCGTGATGGGATTGCTCCTGGCTTTTGGGCCCATTGTTGGGGCTCCTGCCACGCTGATAAAATTCTGGTCTTTGACTCTGTTTCTCTTTCCATAGATGCTGCCAGACCTGCTAAGTATTTCTAGCATTTTCTACTTTTAAATTAACTCTGACTTGTCTGACCACATAGAGGGTGTTTGTTCAATAACCTTATAAGCTTGTAGAGGGTCAGGCAATAGATTGAAAGGGAGATTACAGGAATTGTGCAGTTACAGAAGTGGAAATAGGCAGTTTGAGTTATGGTGAAGATATATGATCAAATACAACCCCAGGGTTGCAAATAGCCTGGATCAGCCTCAAAACATTGTTGGGGAGAGGGATGGAGTCAATAGCTAGGGAGTGGAGTTTGTGGTGGAGACTGAAGACAATGGTTTCAGTCTTCTCAATATTTAATTGGAAGAAATTTCTGCTGATCCAGCACTGGATGTCAGATAAGCAGTCTGTTAATTTAGCAACAGTGGTGTGTTGAGAGAGGTGATGATGATGTAGGGCTGGGTGTCATCAGCGTACATATGAAAACTAATGCTGTGTTTTCACATGATGTCGCGGGGGGCACATGCAGATAAGAAATAGAAGGGGCCCGAGGATACATCCTTGGGGGACACTAGAAGTACAGGAGCAGGAAGAGAAGCCATTTTAGGTGATACTCTGGCTATGTTTAGATAGAGAAGAACGGAACCACGAAGGTGTAGTTCCACCCAGCTGGACATCATGGAGAGGCGTTAGAGGAGGATGGTGTGGTCAGCCATGTCGAAGGCTGAAGGCAGGTCAAGAAGGATGAGGAAGGGATGTTTACCTTTGTCATAGCCATATACAATGTAATTTGTGACTTTGATAAATCATTTCAGTACTGTGACATGAGTGCAAACCTGATTGGAGGGATTCAAACATGGAGTTTGGGAAAGATGGGAATGGATTTGAAAGACATCATTACGTTGGAGAAGAAAGGGAGGTTGGAGATGGTGCGGCAGTTTGTAAGGACAGCTGGGTCAAGGGTTGGTTTTTTGAGGTGATGAAAGCAGAATTAAAGGAGAGACGAACAACACCTGAAGAGAGAGAACTGTTTACAATATCTGCTAACATGGGAACCAGGAGGGGAAGTTGGGTGATCAGCAGTTTAGTAGGAACAGGATCAAGGGAACAGGAGGTGCATCTCATGGGCAAAATGAGCTCCGAGTGGACATGAGGGGAGATAGGTGAGAAGCTAGGGAAAGATGTGAGTTCAGGAGTAGGGCAGTAGAGATCTTCAGAGGAATTTGATTCCGGTGGGCTAGTGGAACGGAAGAGGCTGAGGTAGCTGATTGGATAGTCTCCATCTTAGTGACAAAGAAATCCATAAGCTTCTCATGTTTATTGCTGGAGGTGAGGGGGGAGGGTACAGGGGAGAGGACAGTTTAAGACAATGGTTAGTAGTAAAGAAAAGATGCCGGGGTTTCTTTGCATTGCAGCATGACCCTGGAATAATGAGCAGTTTTGACAGATGAGACAAGGGCCGATTGTGCTTTATATGATCCAGTCAGATATGGTGGTGAATGGTTAAATTAGTTGTCCATCATATCTGTTCAAGTTTGCCTCCCTTAGGGAGCAGAGATAAGGGCCGTACCAAGGGGAATGGCCAGGGTAAGACAGAGCCATCGTTTTACTGGGGATTGGGGTATCAAATCTAATGGTGAAGGCCTGGTTGAGCAAATCAGTAGCTGCAGAAATGTTGTGGCAAATGTGGAGCCAAAAGATAGACAGTTGGGATTTTACAAGTGCAGTTTTAAGTGAATTAGGGGATAGTTTTTTTTCCCAGGTATGTGATGTGGAAGAGGAATGCAGGTGGAGAATGATACAAAGAAGAGATCAGAGATGGCCATATCTATGATTGATATGATTGGAGTAGTGAGGCCACATGAGATGGCAAGGTCAAAGGGGTGGCTGTGAATATAGGTTGGAGAGTTTACATGGAGGGAGAGATTATGAGAAGATAAGCGGGCAGAGGAGGCGGAAGATGATGAGATGGAGGTTGAAATCACTGAGTTGTTTGGTGCAGAGCCTGAGGGAAAAAGACAGTAAAGATATCTCAGTTGAGAAGTTTTTATATTTTACTTGAGTGGGCGGTAGAGAGTGAGGTGACAGGGGCGGAAAAAGGTGAAATATGCAAAGGAGGGGCAAGTGTCAGAGAGGGAAGAGTCTGGCAAAGGTGTGATTTGGTGATGAGAGGCACACCACCACCGTGACAGTCTTGACAGGGCAAGTGGTGAAAGGTATAGCCGGCTGGGAGGCTTCATTTAGGGAGAAGCTGTTATCACTCCTCAACCAAGTTTCTATCAAGGCCATGATTACTCGGTGATGTAAGTTCCAGGTCAATCTGCAAAATTCCCACACCAACACAAACCCAAAGTTAAATAACTGGCTCGCTTATTTTGTATATTTCTGGCTCTTGTATACAGATAGATTTACAAGTGAATGCTGGCACAGGTGTTGAGTACTAGAGGATAGCAGATGTTATCCTGATGCTTGAAAGAAGAATGAACCAGGAAATTATAGACCAGTTAGCTGAACATGTAATAGGTAGTGTTCCTGAGAGCATTAAGGTATACTGCCAATTTTAACTTAAAGAGCGCAGAGACCTAACGGAGCTATTGGCATTGACTTGGAAGTAATAGTTCATGCTTTGCTATCTGGTTAATGCAATTTGCTTGTTTTTTTTAGAAGGTATTTGATAACATCCCAGAAATAGGACTTTGGTTGTAGATTAAAAGTTGTGTCATTAATGGGAATTATGCCACCTGGGTTAGCAACTAGGTTGGCAATAGGAAGCAGAAAGTGGTGACAAATGGAAAATATTCAGCTTGGGAACCCATGGCTTGTGGAGTTCTGCAGAGCTATGTTCTGGACTCCCTGCTGCTCACACCATTTTGAGAATACTATTTGTAACATTATAGAATTTGCTGATTGTATTGAACTAAGTAGCCAGGTGATGCAAGGGAAAGAGACACCATTCAAAAAGATCCAGATTCATTTAATAGTTGGAATAAGAATATTGGATGGATTTTAGTGTAGATAAATATAGATAAATAGATATAATACATTTTGGAAGAGAAACATGAATGCAACAAAGATGAGTGCATTAGCAATGATGGAGCGGTGTTAGAGGCAGGTATGTCTGATTATGCAACAGAGGTCTGAAACAATAAATCAGATAGTCTAAGAAATGTTTAAATGATTTTAATTTAGGGTATGGAAATGCATGTTGGAAGATAAACACAAGTACAACAAAAGTGTGTGACCATTAGTAATGGTTTTGGGTTTAATTATTGATAAGTGAAGGACCCTTGTTTGTATTTCATAGACTAGGAGGTTGTCACAAATCACAAGTCTTCCTCACCACTGAAATAAGTACTTGAGGATTCTGGTGTGCGGTCAAAATTCTGTGGATAATGTGGGTAAAAAATATCCAGCACAACTTGCTCTTAGGTGCAATACCCTTTAGTTGTCAGTTTACTGATGTAATCCTAACAGCCTACCTGGCCCAAAATGTGTCTTGAAAAAAATATACTTCTGGCTAGGTTTTGTCTCATTTGTACTTTAAAGTTTACACAGGCTGATTAGAAGGATTCTTGCCTACTAACAGGCTGGTTGCATAGCGTAAGGGGCACTTGTGTGATGGTTTATCATCACAGGTGAGTTGGAGATGGGAGGCAGGATCAATTGTCTCAAGAGTGTATATACTTTTTCAAAGTACTCTCTAGATGGTTGAGGCACACAATGCAACTTGCACAAACCTTTGAAACTTATTTAAAGAGTAACTTATATGACCCATTGCATTACATGATGGCATGAAGGGGCTGCTATGAACAGATATTAAATCCCCTCAAAGGAAAGTTAACTTTTCCATTGTAAAATGTGAGACACCAAAAAGTTCTGAAAGCAAGTTGCCTGTGGCGTGAGATCTGTGATGTCGTGTATTCAAACTTTATTGATTCAGAAGATCTTTTGGTTCCTAATATTTCACTGACTGGAATCCCTTTGACAGGGAAGTTTTGTGATGAAATTGCAGATTGTGTTTGGCTAAAAGCCGACCCTATTGATTTTTTTAAAAAATTGTTGAAAGGTCAAGGTTTGTTGTGGAAGAGTGAGAAATGAAACTGGAAGCTGAGATCTATCAAAATCCATCTACTCTCCCTCTTGGAAGATTGTGCACACAAACACCATTCCTCACATTTTGTCACAACTCTTTCTTTGTTCTGTTTCTGCTACATTTGTGATAATTCTAATGGCCATGGGCTGAGGTCAATGCATCAATACCCTAGTTATTCACAATTCTTTTCTTGAATATTGCTGAAAAAAGAGATTTTCTTTCGAAGCTTTTCGTCTTGCACTCATCAGGGCAATTTGCAAGAAAATATCAATGTTGGGGGAAACAGTAAATTTATACTGTATGAGAAGAGAGTGCTGATTGGTTGGCAAGTGGACCCTGGTTGGTAGAGGTGTTGCCATAAAGAATGGACCAGTCAATGGTGACTGACAGTGAACTGCCAAACATTGCTTGAAATTTAAACAAAGTAGCTTGACTTTGATTGGCCAAGACATTGCCTTGGGGAATTAACCAGCGAATGGCTATCATTTATTTTGTTTAGGAGAAACAGGCGCAATGTGTGTACATGTTCTTTCTGTCTGCAAAGAACAGGGCCCTGTGTATTAATATATGTAGCTTCCAGTACATGCAAATGTGTCACATTGCGAGCCTGACTGTAGGGGGTGGTGGTGTGTGTCAGCTTCACCTCTGACTTCTAAGCGGTCCGAATCACTCTCACTCCCTGGGTTCTAGACCCTGGACTTATTTGGGGGTTGTGACAAAGTGCAGCAGACAACTGGTTTTGGTGCAAGAAAAAAACTGGGTTTATTGAAGTTACAAATGAACTTATAACATTAGGATTACACTGAGACTATACAGACCTACAAAGTACACTTAGTTAAGAATGGGGAACACATGGCAATACGAGGGAAAATCACGCTACTAATCCCCTTACCCTTATCCCACCCCCAAAACCTAACTAAATTGAACTAGGAGAGGTCAGGGATCATGCTCTCCAACCAAGGTCCCTTGACAGTTCAAAGTCCAGCCAGGTAAGCTGGTTGCAGTTTTGGGGTACGCTTTATGTGTCCTCTGGGGCCTGCCGTATCCACGTGGTCCTGGTCTATGGAATCTGCGAAGGTTCTTCAGTTGGATGGATGGCACTGTTGTGGGTGGTTGATCTTCGTGGAGGGCTGTGGCTGTGGCCTTGTTGTCTTCGGTTGAGCCTGCCACACTGTGCCCCTCACTGTGATGTTGCCTGCGGGCCTGCAAACCTCCAGATCTCCTTCCTCCGCTTGGCTCAGCTCCCTGCTTAAACTCTGCTTCAACTGCTCCAAAAATGCTCACCCTTCAGATCTGCCAGCCCAGTTATACTGTTTTTTTCGAATTTCTTATCTGAAACCAAATCAAGGTTAGTTCTTTGTCTGATTTGGGTTTCTTCAGGTGATTGTTGTCTCGTTGTTTTTAATGGGCTCGCATGATGTTTATTGTTGTCTTCCTGCCCCCGTAACTAGTCTTGAACTGAAAGCCATTGTATATGTGGAGTATTGATAGGTTCACATAATTGCATTGATTGTGGCCTTCCTGCCTTAGTAGTTAGTAGGGATTATTTATGCAAGATTTTGGTGGACTTTAGTTTCGTGTAAGATGAAGTATTTCTGGGTTGATTGCTTTAAAGGGAAGAATGCGTATTCAGTCTCCTCCTGTCTGCAGAGTTCTACACTTAACTCAGCAGTTGGGCCCTGTGCCATAAAAGTCCAAAAGTCATATCCTTGTTGATGATTTGAAAAATGTGGGAATTTTGAGAACCCTTCATGACTGACAATCTTAAATTGGCGTAATTCTTAGCACACTGAAGATTTACCCTTTCTTTAGGAAAAGGCAAGACTTAGAGGTGACCTGATTGATATTTTTAAAATGATGAATGGGTTGGTCTGGGTAGATGTGGGGAGGATGTTTCCACTTAGGGAGAGAATCTAAACCTAATGGCCATAAATACAAGATACTTACTAATAAATTCAATAGGGAAATAAGGAAAAATACCTTTACTCAGAGAGTGGATAGAATGTGGAACTCATTGCTAGAAGAAGTGGTTAAGGCAAAGAGCTTAGATGTTTACACAAGGAAACTAATTGAACACATGAGAGCAAAGGAATTCAAAAGTATGCAAAAGGCTGAGATGAGATAGATGGAATGCGAGAAGTTGTCTGAAGAATAAACACCAGCATTGACAAATTAGGTCAAATGGCATATATCAGCTCTGTGTGCTGTATCCTGTGTAAAAAGGAAAATCATCATTGAAGGAGTAGAACACCAAATCTGGTTTTGTATGATGTTGCTTAAATAAACTTATTTTTTGTGCTCATCTTGTTGAGGAATGTTGAGGTGGGGAATGGAACACCTCGTATTTAGTGCTGAAGTAGAGACAATTTTGTGCTGTTAGATCCATACCAATTGCTTGGACACGGCCCTCAGGGTTACTGAGTTGGGGAAAGAAATGGAAGGCAGAATCAGGTTGAGCTACCATGCTGAAAATGGCTGATTAACCAGCTAAGCCGCATATACCTTTGAAGAATATTTACTTCACTTGGGTATTGGAGGGTAGGAAGAGTGGCCTCAGAACTGTACCCTTGCAAAGGTAGGTAGTTGAAAGTGAGTACAATGAACATACAAAAAATGATAAACAGGGAAAACCTTACTGGCCCATTCAACCTGTCCCATATAATCAGGATGTGCATCACAACACATGGAATCCTCACTCCACCCAGAAGCCATGTAATCTCCTGGAAAGGATAAACATCAGATTCAAAACTCACACCAAGTCAGGGAAATTCCACTTCAACCCACTTAAGCAAGTAAAAACAGCCCAGATCATTCTGGCCTTGATTAATGTTAAATGTTACCTATCCCTTGTACGATGTGATCTCCAATCCAGACAGAAACACATCCAGCCCTCATTTGAAGGAATTCAATGAATAAGCGTTTAGTGCACATGTTGGGAAGCCTATTCCACAGGCCCATGATTCTCTGGGAATAGGAGCACCCCTTTTTGTTTAACCTAGTTCTGTCTTTACATGACAAGCGATGTCACATGTTTCTGAGAAAGAAACGAGGCAGCGTGCCAGTTATCACTGCTGCTGCAGGTCTGTTTTGGGGGTTTGTAAAATCTTCCTGCCCACCACTCCACCCACGCTGTCCCTGCCAAAACTGGGTCAGTGTTTTGGCTGAGATCAGGAACATGATTTGCATTTTTGTTCGTGTGCCTGGTTGTGTTCCTGGTTGTCTGTGCTTTGACAGTGCACCACACCTGTGTGTCTGCATGTGCGTGTGTATGCCTGTGTGTCTGACTGTGTGCGCGTAATAACATAAAGTATGACTCAAGCTTCCCCCATGCATTATTCAATAAAGCCTCCCACTGTGGCATGGAACTGAGCTCTGTAAACCAGGAAGCCTTTGGTTTGATGAATAGTTGTGGTTGAGTTAGCTTATCTGCACTGGGACAGCAGTTTGGGGGCATCTTTGGCCTGAGCATCTCCTGGGCTAGAATGATGTCTCTTCTCTTGGCTGCTATTAAATGATTCTGGCTGATCTACTTAAGATGAAAAAACAGTCATTTGAAAATGTTAACTAAAAAGTTCTTCTTGCTAGAAGCCCAAAGGGTAAAGTGGATTTTGACCCACCACGTAGCTGATATAGAATCTTAGAATGGTTAAAGCACAGAAGGAGGCCATTCAGCTCTTTGAATCCATGACGGCTCTCTGCAATAATGACTCAGTGTGTTAAAGGCCCTTGCCTATTCCTCATTAGCTCTGCAAATCTTTTCTCTTCAGATAATTATCCAATTCCCTTTTGAAAGCCACAATTAAATCTTCCTCCACCACAGTCTCAGACAGTGCAATCCAAATCCCCTAAAAAGACGTTTTTTTCATGCTGCCTTTGGTTCTTTTGCCATTCACTTTAAATCTGTGCCCTCTGGTTCTCAATCCTTCTGCAAATGGGAAAAGTTTCTCCCTGTCAGCTCTGGCCAGAACCCTCATGAGCTTGATCAATTCTATCAAATCTTTGAGAAGAACAACCCCAGCTTCATTAATCTGACTACATAACTGAAGTCTCTTCCCTGGAACCTTTCTCGTGAATCTTTTTTGCTTCCTCTTCAAAGCTTTCACATCCCTCCTAAAGTGCAGTGCCCTAAATTGGACACAATACCCCAGTTGAGTTGAATCAGTATTTTATAAAGAATCAGGGTAAATGTCTTGCTTTTATACACTGTCTATTTATAAAGCCCAAGATCCCAAATGCATTTTTAGCCACTTTCTGAACCTGCCTAGCCACATTCAATGATTTGTGCACATATACCCACAGGCGCCATAGAGCATCTCTTCCTTTTTATTTATTCATTCATGTGTTGTTAGCATCGCTGGCAAAACAGCATTTATTGCCCTAATTGTCTTTGAAAAGTTAATGGCTTTAAACAGCTGCAGTTCATCTGTTGTAGGTCCACCCACAGTGCTGTTAGGAAGGGAGTTCCAAAATTTTGGCTCAGTGACAGTGAAGGAGCAACAATATTGTTCTATGTAAGGATATGACTTAGAGGTGAACCTACAGGTCATGGTGTTCTAATGCATCTGCTGTCCTTGTCCTTCTGGATGGTAGAGGTTGCTGCTTTGGAAGGTGCTGTTGAAGGATTCTTGGCTAGTTGCTGCCACTGTGCATCGGTGGAAGAAGGAGTGAATGTTTAAGGTGATAGATGGGTTTCTGATCAAGCCGGCTGCTTTGTCCTGGATAGTGTTGAGCTTCTTTAGTGCTGTTGGAGGCTGCAGTCATCAAAATGAATGGACAATATTTTATCACTCTCCTGACTTGTGCCTTGACAGGCTTTGAGGAATGAGGAGGTAAGTTACTTGCTGCTCTCTCCTACTCTTGTAGCCACAGTATTTATATGGCTGTTCCAGTTCATTTAGAATTGTACCCTTTAATTTGTATTGCCTTTCCTTGTTCTTCCTATTCAACTTCACATTTGCCTGCCTTAAATTCCATCAGTCACTTGCCCACCCATTCCACCAGGCTGTCTATATCCTCTTGAAGCCTCTCACTATCCTTCACACAATTGGCAATATTTCCAAATTTTGTGTCATCTGCAAATTTTGAGCATAAACATAAGAGTTTGGAACAGGAGTAGGCCGTTTGGCCCCTTAAGCCTGCACTATCATTCAATGAGATCATGGCTGATCTGATCTTGGCCTCAGTTCCACTTGCCTGCCTTTTCCCATTAACCCTTGGCTCCCCTATAGTTCAAAAATCTGACTAACTCAGCCTTGCATGTATTCAATGACCCAACCTCCAGAGGCAGACATCTTTCTGGCTCGCCAGCGGCATCCTGTCAGTGGAGATTACTTCACCTTGGTGAAGACCGTACAGTACTTGCATATTGATAGCAATGCCATGTCCATGTGCTCGTTTGACATTGCTAGCCTATTCACCAATGTACTGCTCAAGGAAGCCATAGACATTTGTACTGCATCACTATATGATGGTAATCTAGCCACACCGCCAATATCTGAATCTGTAGTCAATGAACTTATGAACTCAGCAACTCGCGCCGTTGAGTTCAGTTTTAACAACACTATGTATGCCCTAATAGATGGCGTGCCCATGGGATCCCCTCTACACCCAGCTTTCGCAAACATCTTTGTCGGTTTCCATGAGAAACGCATCTTCGATGGAATGACACCTAACCTCCTGCCCTTTGCATATTTCCAATAAATAGATGATACGTTTTCTATATTTGAATTCACAGCTGCATGTAAGAACTTCCCTACACACCCTTAATGGGCTTCATCCTACACTCAAATTCATCTTTGAACTGGAGCAGTCGAACAAGCTCCTTTTTCTTGGCGTGCTACTTGAGAAATCTGCCACTGGTTCTCTGCTACTGTCTACCACAAGCCTACCTTCACTGGTCAATATACACATTGTGATTCCTACAGTTCCATGCACTATAAAATTGGCCTTATCGGTAAGCTTGTAAAAAGGCCCGAGCCATTTGCTCACTGTGCAAGCTTGATACTGAAATAAAATGTGTCAAAGCCATCCTGCAGGATATTGGCTACCCTGATCAGATCATCACTTGCTGCATATCGCACAAACTCATGAACAGGCCTAAGGCCACCACTTTTGGTCCTGAAAAGTGTCCAGTCTACCTCAGATTACCCTGGAAGGGTAAGGTATCTCAAAAATTTGAGCAACAGATGAAGATAGCCATTGCACGCTGTTACTGTGAATTAGCAATAGAAGGGATATCCTCCACTACCAGAATGCTGCCATCAAGCCAAAAAGATGTTCTGCCTATCACACAGATGAGCAATGTAGCGTACAAATTGCAGTGCTGGTGTGATGCCAGGAATATAGTCCGTACACCCCAACAATTAGTGGATCGTATCAAACAGCGTGTCCCTTTGGCTATTCACAACAGGCAAAATACAGACTGCTTTTCAAGCCTGTGCTTGCAAAACTCAAAACATAGGGTCCAACATTAGGTGTGATTGGACAGCACATGTTAAACAATTATGATTGTGTTAAGAATTATACTGAAAACCAATTTAAGATTGTCAGTTGGGCTCATAGTGTAGCTCACTTATGCATGGTAGAAGCCACATATATTCACACACAGGGCCCTGCCCTTTGCAGATAAAAGGAACATGTCCACACATTGCACCTTTTTCAACTAAACAAAACCTTAAGGAACAGTCATTTCCTGGTTCATTGTCCAGGAAAATGTCTTGGCCAATCAGAGTCAACCTGCCTGGCTTGAATTTGAACAAAGCTGGGCAGTTAACTGTTCCATGCTGCGTTCTCCATGGCAACACCTCCACCAATCAGAGCCCTTTTGCTAACCAATCAGCACTCTCTTCTCATTGTTCTTCCCCCCTTACAGTTGGAAAATTCTTGCAAGTTATTCTGATGAGTGCAAGTTGAAAAGCTTTGATAGCATGCCTCTTTTTTCAGTATTACTCAAGATCGTAAATAGTTGAGGTCCAGCACTGATCCCTGTGACACCCAGTTTGCCAACCTGAAAATGACCCATTTATCCCAGCGTGAACACCATGGGCTCTTATTATATGTAGCAACCTTTTATGTGGCACCTTACCCTTTTGGAAATCCAAATACATTCCATCTACTGTTGTATCCTCAAAAAGCTCTAATAAATTTGGCAAACAGGATTTCCCTTTCGTAACACCATGTTGACTCTGCTTGATCATATTATGATTTCCTAAATGTCCTGCTACTACTTTAATAATTGATTGCAATATTTTCCCAATGACAGATGTTAGGCTAACTGGTCTATAGTTTTCTGCTTTCTGTCTCCCTCCTTTCTTGAATAGGGCTGGTGAATTTATAGCTTTCCTATCTGCTGGGACCTTTCCAGAATCCAGAGGACGTTTGAAGATTGCAACCAATTCATTGATTATCTCTGCAGCCACTTCTTTTAAAATCCTAGGATGCAGCCATCAAATCCAGGGGACTTGTCAGCTTTTAGTCTCACAATTTTGCCCAGTACTTTTTTCTGCAGAGATTGCTTTAACTTCCCCCCTCCCCTTTGCTCCCTGATTTTCTATGTTCTTGGGATGCTTTTAATGTCTTCTACCATGAAGACAGATAAAAAAATATTTGTTCAAAGTCTCTGCCATTTCCTTGTTTCCCATTATTAATTCCCCAGTTTCATCCTCTAAGGGAACAACATTTACTTTAGCTACTCTTTACCTCTCTATACACTTGTAGAAGGTATTACTGTCTTTTTATTCTTCTTGCTAGTTTACCATCACAATCTATTTTTTCCTTTCTTTAAATCATCCTTTACTGGTTTCTAAAATTTTCCCAAACTTTTGTACTTCTGCTAATCCTTGCAACATTATATGCATTTTCTTTCGATTTAAGACCATCCTTAACTTCCTTAGTTAGCCATGGATGGAGCACCCTTTTCATAGAATCTTTCTTTCTCACTGGAATATACCTGAGAATGATAAAATATGTCCTTAAAGTGTCTGCCACTGCTTATCCATTATATTACCTTTTAATCTATGTTCTCATTCCACTTTAGCCAACTCTGTCTTCATACATTTATAATTGCCTTTATTTAAGTTTAGGACACTAGTTTCAGACCCAGATTTCTCACCCTCAAACTGAAAGTAAAGTTTTATCATACTATGATCATTCTTGTCTAGAGGTTCTTTCGCTATGGGATCATTAATTAATCTTGTCTAATCACACGTTACTAGATCTAAAATAGCCTGTCCTCTGGTTGGTTCCATAATGTATTCTAAAAAACTGTCCCGAAAACATTTGATGAACTTGTCCTGAAGGCTACCTTTGCAAATTTGGTTTGTTCAATCTATATGAAGATTAAAATTGTCCATGATTATTACAGCATTTTTCTCACAAGCCTGCGTTATTTTTTGTTTTATACTCCATCTACAGTGGAGCTACTGTTAAGGGGCTTAAAAACTACTCCCAGTAGTGACTTCTGTTCCTTGCTATTTCTTAACTCCATCCAAACTGATTCTACATCTTGATCTTCCAAGCTATGATCATTTCTCACTACTGTACTCATCTCATTCTTTACAAACAGAGCTACCTCAACTACTTTTCTTTTCTGCCTCCCGGAATGTCTGATATGCTGGAATATTCAGTACCCGACCTTGGTCACCTTGTAAACATGCTTCTGTAATGGCCATTAATTCATCCCCATTAATTTCTATTTGTGCTATCAATTCATCTAACTTGTAATGAATGCTGTAAGCATTCAGATAAAAGGGCCTTCAATTTTGTCTTTTTACCATATCTCTCTGCTCTGACCCTATTTCCTGGTGCACTGTTTATATGCACTGTACCTTTCAGTCACACTCTGGTTATCATTACCCAGATCACTACCCTGCACAGTTGCCTTGTTCCTTCTCTTTAAATTGTGCCCTGTACACTCCAGTCTGAGTCATTGATATATATCAAGATATAAAGGCGAAATTTACTTCTATAAATTTAGTTTAGATGCTACCTGCTCTTGCTCATTTGACATTTCTGAAATTGTAGTGAGTGTACTGAGTGCTGTACTGATTCATCATCTCTCTGGATTTTTTGAGGTATGTGTTGGAATTCGTAAGTGTTGGGCAAAGTTGTGTGGAGGTGTGTGTGGGCAGGGTTTAGCACAAGTCTTGTAGCGAGGCTAATTGCCTTTTGTGGAGATACTCTTTGCAATGCTCCAATCCTTTTTGACTGGGACCATCAGTCTTAAGATGGGTGGTAGCTTTCCTTATGGTGGTGTTCTGCCTTCATGTGTCAGCTGTAGTTCAGTTGGTAAGACTCTCCCCTCTGAGTCAGAAGGCTGTGGGTTCAAGTCCCAACCCAGGACAACAAATCTAGGCTGACACTGTAGTGCACTAATGGGAGGGTGCTGCACAGTTGGGGGTGTTGTTTTTTGGATGAGATATTAAACCGAGTTTATATCTGCCCTGTTGGGTGGGCGTAAAAGATCCCATGGCACTATTTCTAAGAAGAACAGGGGAGTTATTGGCCAATATTTATCCCTCAATGAACATCACTGAAACAGGTTATCTGGCCGTTGCATTGTTTGTCGGAGTCTACAGGTGGAGTATCTTTTATCTGAAGCCTGCAGTGCCTATTGCATTTCGGATTTCAGATCATTTGGGTTTTCTTATACCGCGTATAGGCCTGGGCCTACTTACATTACAATAGCCAGAGCCTAGGCTACCTATAGTCTAAAGTAAATAAAGTGGCTAGAAAAGTAAGATGTACCACTGAATAAAAAACACAGGGTGTGGTCAGCAAGGTTCGTGTTGGCTCGGGTTGTGATGGCTCAGGAGACAAACTTCCTGCACTACAGGTTAAAAAAAATTGTGGTTTTTGGATGTGTTTGGTTTTCGGATTTACAGATAAAAGATACTCAACCTGTACTGTAAGTTACCTGCTGCCTTTCCTATATTATAAGCCATTCATTGGCTGTAAAACACTTAGGGTCCAGGTAGCTAAATGCGCAGTGGTCAGTGATGGAGGGATTAAAATCAGGATTGTGAAAGAGACCACAATTGAAGGAGTGCAGAGGTCTCGGAGGATTGTAGAGCTAAAGGAGGTTACAGAGATAGAGAACAATGAAGCCACGGTGAATAACAGGCAACCAATTTGCAGCCACCGACAGTTAAAATCAGCCACAGTGTCTTCAGTTTTTATTCTGGTTCCCCTTTTTTTATTGCTGTCCTGTACAGACACTATCTAATGTTGCCTGTTGTGTTCACACACCAGAATTAGCAACTCCAAAGTATTCTCTGCAAGTTAACTTTCCTGCTAGAAAATAACGATCAGAATACAATTAACTATGTTGTATAAAAATGTTGCCATTTCTGTTGGAACATCTCAAGTATTCAGTCTTAAATTGAGTTCTGCTGTGAAATAAAGTAAAATCAGTCTCCCCTGACTTTAGTGTCAATGTTAGATTTGGAGTTTTTGAGCGATCGGGAGCACATCTGCTTCTAGTTTAGAAAAAATCGTTGTTGTTCAGAAATGTGCGTATTATCAATCAGAGATTTATTGTCAGCCGATCCCAGTAATATGACCGGGATTTGGGAAAGGCACATACACTGTCCCTGGTGTAATCACAACACAGCCATCACTGGCTGTTTGTTATTCACATGCCTTGAGGTGGGAATTGGTTGTTCTTGGGGGTCACAGCAGAACTTTCAGTAAGAGTAATTTTTTTACACACTTTGCAATAATGTCAAACATTGTTTTTGCTTCTCTGGAGTGTTTGGTAGAGATGCACAAGGAATGTTTTGGTCATAGAATACAGCAGAACCATGCTTCATTTTCTACTGCTGCAAAACCACATACTGTTGATGTATCTCAAAGTGTTTTCAGGTTCATTGGCAGCAATCTTCTTTGTAGTTTAATTTCTCTTCTGCAATTATCCATTTTAGAGTATTAAATACTCTATGTGGGAATTTGGAGGAAAGTTTAAGGAATAGAATCCTCCTGTAGAATTGGCATTGCTGCTCCTGCCACGTAACTCAAATCAGACACAAATTGAATTATTACAAACTGGTCTGTATATTTATTTTTGCAATTGCACATTTATTGAAAAGAAACTAGAGCATTGGCTTCAAAAACAGAATTACCTGGAAAAACTCAGCAGGTCCGGCAGCATCGGTGGAGAAGAAAAGAGTTGACGTTTCGAGTCCTCATGACCCTTCAACAGAACTGAAGTATAGTTAGGAGAGGGGTGAAATATAAGCTGGTTTAAGGTGTGGGGCGGGGGGAGAGAAGTTAAGGGTGGGGTGGTTGTAGGGACAAGCAAGCAGTGATAGGAGCAGATAATCAAAAGATGTCACAGACAAAAGGATCAAAGAGGTGTTGAAGGTGGTGATATTATCTAAGCAAAGTGCTAATTAAGAATGGATGGCAGGATACTCAAGGTACAGCTCTAGTGGGGGTGGGGTGGAAAGACTGACAAGGTATTAGTTGTAGATTTAAAAATAATGGAAATAGGTGGGAAAAGAAAAATCTATATAAACTATTGGGAAAAAAAACAAAAAAAACAAAAGGGAGGGGGAAGAAATGGGGTGGGGATGGGGGGAGGGGGAGTTTAAGATCTAAAGTTGTTGAATTCAATATTCAGCCCGGAAGGCTGTAAAGTGCCTAGTCGGAAGATGAGGTGCTGTTCCTCCAGTTTGCGTTGGGCTTCACTGGAACAATGCAGCAAGCCAAGGACAGACATGTGGGCAAGAGAGCAGGGTGGTGTGTTAAAATGGCAAGCGACAGGGAGGTTTGGGTCTTTCTTGCGGACAGACCGCAGGTGTTCTGCAAAGCGGTCGCCCAGTTTGCGTTTGGTCTCTCCAATGTAGAGGAGACCGCGTTGGGAACAACGAATGCAGTAGACTAAGTTAGGGGAAATGCAAGTGAAATGCTGCTTCACTTGAAAGGAGTGTTTGGGCCCTTGGATGGTGAGGAGAGAGGAAGTGAAGGGGCAGGTGTTGCATCTTTTGCGTGGGCATGGGGAGGTGCCATAGGTGGGGGTTGAGGAGCAGGGGGTGATGGAGGAGTGGACCAGGGTGTCCCGGAGGGAATGATCCCTACGGAATGCCGCCAGGGGGGGTGAAGGGAAGATGTGTTTGGTGGTGGCATCATGCTGGAGTTGGCGGAAATGGCGGAGGATGATCCTTTGAATGCGGAGGCTGGTGGGGTGATAAGTGAGGACAAGGGGGACCCCATCATGTTTCTGGGAGGGAGGAGAAGGCATGAGGGCGGATGCGCGGGAGATGGGCCGGACACGGTTGAGGGCCCTGTCAACTACCGTGGGTGGAAAACCTCGGTTAAGGAAGAAGGAGGACATGTCAGAGGAACTGTTCTTGAAGGTAGCGTCATCAGAACAGATGCGACGGAGGCGAAGGAACTGAGAGAATGGGATGGAGTCCTTACAGGAAGCGGGGTGTGAGGAGCTGTAGTCGAGGTAGCTGTGGGAGTCGATAGGCTTGTAATGGATATTGGTGGACAGTCTATCATCAGAAATTGAGACAGAGAGGTCAAGGAAGGGAAGAGAAGTGTCAGAGATGGACCATGTGAAAATGATGGAGGGGTGGAGGTTGGAAGCAAAATTAATAAATTTTTCCAGGTCCCGACGAGAACATGAAACAGCACCGAAGTAATCATCGATGTACCGGAGAAAGAGTTGTGGGAGGGGGCCGGAGTAGGAATGGAACAAGGAATGTTCCACATACCCCATAAAGAGACAGGCATAGCTGGGGCCCATGCGGGTACCCATAGCCACACCTTTTATCTGGAGGAAGTGAGAGGAGTTAAAGGAGAAATTGTTCAGTGTGAGAACAAGTTCAACCAGACGGAGGAGAGTAGTGGTGGATGGGGATTGTTCGGGCCTCTGTTCAAGGAAGAAGCTAAGGGCCCTCAGGCCATCCTGGTGGGGGATGGAGGTCTAGAGGGATTGGACATCCATGGTGAAGAGGAAGCGGTTAGGGCCAGGGAACTGGAACTTGTTGATGTGACGTAAGGTGTCAGAGGAATCACGGATGTAGGTGGGAAGGGACTGGACAAGGGGAGAGAGAAGGGAGTCAAGATAACGAGAAATGAGTTCCGTGGGGCAGGAACAGGCTGACACAATTGGTCTGCCAGGACAGTTCTGTTTGTGGATTTTGGGTAGGAGGTAGAAGCGGGCCGTCCAAGGTTGGGCGACTATCAGGTTGGAAGCTGTGGGAGGAAGATCTCCAGAGGAGATGAGGTCAGTGACAGTCCTGGAAACAATGGCTTGATGTTCCGTGGTGGGGTCATGGTCCAGGGAGAGGTAGGAGGAAGTGTCTGCGAGTTAACGCTCAGCCTCCAACAACAAGCATTGGCTTGTTGTATTCATTGTTAGGAGCTGCATCTTCTGACCAGGTGGCTGTGGGAGGGAGTTTTAACATGTGGCATGTGGGTTTGGGGGGGTGGAATGAGAGGGAGTGGAATGCAGTCCATCATTATAGGAACATAGAAACATAGAAAATAGGAGCAGGAGTAGGCCATTCGGCCCTTTGAGCCCGCTCCGCCATTCATTATGATCATGGCTGATCATCCAATTCAATAGCCTGCTCCCGCTTTCTCCCCATACCATTTGATCCCTTTCGCCACAAGAGCTATATCCAACTGCTTCATGAAAACATACAATGTTTTGGCCTCAACTACTTTCTGCGGTAGCGAACATAGCATGTTAATGTGAGTACTTCCCGCAAATTGTGACTGCGATTTTAAATTCCCGCCTCCAGCACAGCTTTCTCAGTACTTGGACCACTCAGCAGCAAAACAGAGGTAAGACTGAGTGGCATTTCACGGGATTAGTAAAAGGGCAAATGTCTCGATATTAATAAAGGCTTATCGCTCACAACTGCTCTCCCTGTTCCATCTGGTAAATGGTTTGCTGATGGTTTTTGTGGTGACAGATGTGTTGGTAAAATTCACAAAAGAGAACATCAGAATGGGTGGCTGCCATGGCTGCCTTAGACTTCAGTCGTGGGATCCAATTGCTATCTGCAGCGGCAAGTGCTGGGACTTGTAGCTGGACAACAGTGTAGAGATGTATAGATACAGAGTCAGCTTCCCTGACCTCTCAGAAGATTAACGCTTCCAGAGGTGATCATAGACATGTGCAGCCTCCTAGAACATTACAACTCAGATAGTCAACTAGTGAAGGATGGAACTGGAGCTCAGCCTTTATACAATTACAAGCTTTTATTTACAGAGACACACATTGCATAGTGTACACCAGCAACCACAGTCTCAGCTTGTTTCTATATACGCGAGCACAGGAGAATCCCCAGTTAATCTGCTCCAGAGAGTGGAAGTATATGGGATTTCAGCATCAATTGCTGGACATTGCGAAATGGTCTGGTCTTTGTCTTATTTCATTGCAACACACGGTACAGAAGGAGGGCATTTGACCCATCATAGCTTTGTCAGCTCTTTGCTAGAACTATCCAATTAGTCTTACTCCCTATAGGACTGTAGATTTCTTTCCCTTGCAGCATTCATCCAATTCCCTTTTGAAAGTTACAATTGAACCAGCTTCCACTGCTCTTTCAGGCAGCGCATTCCAGATCAAAACAACTCGTATTAAAAAATTTTCCTCATGTTCCCTTGGTTCTCTTCCAATCAACCTAAATTTGTGTCTTCTGGTTATCGATCTCTGTGCCATTTGAAACAACCTTTCCTCATTTACTCTTAGCAAAACCATTCACAGATTTGACCACCTTTATTAAATTTCCTTTTAAACTTCTCTACATTAAAGAGAATCCCAGCTGGTCCAGTTTCTCCGCATAACTGAAATCCCTCATCCCTGGTGTCATTCTGATACATTTCTCCTGCACCATCTCCAATCTCTTGACAGATAAATGTCAGATAAATGAATAAAATCATTTCAGCAATTTAAGGGCCATTATTATGTTCAATATTTACGCAGTCGATCAATGCAGTGACTATTCTCAACACATTATTTTTGTAGGCAGCTTCTAGGCTGCATCAAGTTTTATTCCTTCCGAAGGTTCACTTGTGTTCAGAGTTATCAGTCATTCAATTAGTCATGCCAGATAAAACTGGTTAGTATGCATTCTCCATCGCTTCTAATTGCTTTATAAAGACAGCACAGACGTAATAAATTTAACAAGTGATAAACATGCAATGCCTAGTGATGAAATGACCAGTGTTCATCATTTAAGGCAGTCTTGTCCAGTAGAAATTGCTGACTAGCCAGAAGTGTGGCTACAAACACTGTTTTAACCACAAGCACTAAATTTAGAAGAAAATGTTTAATGTGCAATCAAAAAATGCAGGTAAATGCACTTTGTGTGTGTCCAGGCCATTATTTACTCCTCAACCAACATCACTGAAACAGATTATCTGATCAATATTATTGCTATTTGTGGGAACTTGCTGTGTGGAAATTAATTGCCGCGTTTGAAACATAGTCACTGTTACATCATAGGAAAAAGTACTTTATTTACTGAAAGCCCTTCGGGAGTTCCTCTCGGAAAGGCGCTATAGAAGTTCACATCTGCCTTTCTTACCTAACAAACACCTTTCACATTAAAGCAGGAAAGCACTCAAAACAATTTTTAAAAACGCTCACTCCACTTTTGGTCTTAGCGTCTTACCAACAAATACACGGAAAGGTTAAAGTTCACATGCACACACTGTGCGAATGAGTATTGGGTGTTCGTTGCTTAATTTATATTTACTACTCAAAAATACGGATAACCACATTTGGATTCCCAATTATTTACATGTGGCTAACAAATTGGACAATATGGGCTTAAGACAGGGATGCACATTATTGCATATGATGAAACCTCAGAGTCACGTATGATGATCCCGGGTTTGCTGCAGTTCATCTTGTTTACATCAGAAAGTGCAGCTAACATGGCAAACTGTGCGCCTGCTGTATCTGCACACTTGTAAATTTGCATGTACCTCAAGCTGTGAAAACTAACATTATGTTCTAACGTACAGGGATAACATTTCAAATTTAAAAATACTTAAGTGAACCGTTTGACCAACAATGAGGCAATAGTGCGAAACTACAGGAGAAACCAGTGTGTGAGAAATATAAACATAATTAGGATGGAATTGTCTAGGATTTCAGGGCAGGATTGTTAGAGCTTAGAGGCTAGCAGGTTAGATACCCATAGCTTAAGGTGCTTTTTACATGCTGTCAGGTTAATGCTGCTTAATTTGCAATGTTAGCTGAAACTGCAGATTCCTGTACAAGGAATAATAGCCTTACTTTTCAAGTTATTGGACATCCATTTAATTGTTAATTATTCAACCATTTCATCATTCAAATGGTGTTGAAGTGTTGTACGTGTTTGCGTTTTATCCTGGGGTGATGGCCTATTTCACTGATGAAGCTGTTCAATTAGGATTCTGTCTCTGTCACAATCGGGTCACTATTGAAGATGGCTGGCTGGCATCAACATAGAAGGAGGATAGTAGAGCACAAGGAGAACCTCTCTCCTCAGACCACATTGTTAGAAACACAGCACTGTAAAAGTGACTTTAAATTCAGACATATCCCCTTCTCAAATAGTCAGGTATAGAAAGTAATTGATTTTTTAATTATTTACATTATTTCACCCCAAATCATGGGAGCAGCACGAAACAATGCCGGTAGATCTCCCGGTAAAATCTGAATATAAGAATATTTTTTACACGACTTCCGTGTCTTTTTTTTTGTAGTGCAAATTCATGTATGCCTCTTTGAAGTGTTGCCGTTCATCCCTTCCCCTCTCCCATACAATGTGTATAGTGGTCAGAATGGTAATGAAACTCACATCAGATATCCCATTCTCCCATCTGCTCCTTAGTGCAAACTATCCAACCTATGTGGAACCAACGACATTGTAACCCATGTACGTGTAGACTCAATTTTCTTACTATTGTTCCTCTCACTGTCTTCCCAGCTCCGACACATACACACCACACCCAGAACTTTGCAGCCCTGTATAAACTTCAGCATGCCCATAACCCTTGTACTTGCTAATCCTCCGCGACTCCCTGCCTGTCAAATGTATCAATTTTAGAATTGGTGTCTTAATCTGCAAACTTCTGTCTCTGAAAACTTCTCCAGCCCTTCATTCTAGCACATAGCCTCTGCTTTTTTGACTTGGGTATATTGTGTGTGCTGTTCTCCATTATCACTAACAGAACCTTAACTACAGTACTCCAGAAATCCCCCCTTGAATACCTTTGCTTTTCTGTCTCTTGTTTCTTCCGAAACCCCAGCTTTGAAACATAATGTTCCACCACATTTCAACCATCCCTTTAACTTCTCTCCTCCTTCCTTCTCAGCATCTGCCAGTCGCCCCTGTAAAGCACCTTAAGACACTATTATGAGGAATACAACATAAATGTAAGCTGTTCTCTTAAGAACATGTAGTCAGCTTAAGACTGCCTTTTACTTTACTTTTGGGTAACTTCTTTACCCAGAGAATGTGGAACTCTCACAGGAAGTAGTTTTTTTATTATTCATTCTTGGTATGTGGGTTTCACTGGCTAGGCCAGCATTTATTGCCCACCCCTAATTGCCCTTGAGAAGGTGGTGGTGAGCTGCTTTCTTCAACTGCTGCAGCCCATGTGGTGTAGGTACACTCACCATGCTGTTAGAGAGGGAGTTCCAGGATTTTGACCCAACGACAGTGAAGGAACGGCGATATATTTCCAAGTCAGGATGATGAGTGACTTGGAGGGGAACTTGCAGGTCGTGGTGTTCCCATCTATCTGCTGTCCTAGTCCTTCTAGCTGGTAGTGCTCATGGGTTTGGAAGGTGCTGTCTAAGGAGCCTTGGTGAATTCCTGAAGTGCATCTTGTAGATGGTACACACTGCTGCTACTGTGCATTGGTGGTGGAGGGAGTGAATGTTTGTGGATGTGGTGCCAATCAAGCGGGCTGCTTTGTCCTGGATGGTGTCGAGCTTCTTGAGTGTTGTTGGAGCTGCACTCATCCAGGCAAGTGGAGAGTATTTCATCACACTCCTGACTTGTAGATGATGGACAGGCTTTGGGGAATCAGGGAGTGAGTTACTCGCTGCAGGATTCTGAGCCTCTGACTTGCTCTTGTAGCCATAGTATTCATATGGCTAGTCCAGTTCAGTTTCTGGTCAATGATAACCACCAGGATGTTGCTAGTGGGGGATTCAGCGATAGTAATGCCATTGAATGTCAACAGGCAATGGTTAGATTCTCTCTTGGAGATGGTCATTGCCTGACACTTGTGTGGCGTGAATGTTAATTGCTATTTGTCAATCGAAGGCTGGATATTGTCCAGGTCTTGCTGCATTTGGACATGGACTGCTTCAGTGTCTGAGGAGTTGCAAATGGTGCTCAACATTGTGTAATCATCAGCGAACATCCCCACTTCTGACCTTATGATGGAAGGAAGGTCATTGATGAAGCAGCTGAAGATGGTTGGGCTGAGGACACTACCCTGAGGAACTCCTGCAGTGATGTCCACATAAAAGGTTATTGCACAAGGTAGGAGCTCACGGTTTTGGGGATAATGTATCAGCATGGATTGAGGATTGGTTAACAGATAGAAGACAGAGAGTTGGGATTAATGGGTCTTCTTCAGGCTGGAAAGACCTAACTAGTGGAGTGCCACAAGGATCAGTCCTAGGGCCTCAATTATTTACTACCTATATTAATGACTTGGAGGAGGGGGCAGAGTGAAATGCATCCAAATTTGCTGGCAATACAAAAATAGGTGGGAGAGCATGTTGTGATGAGGACATAAGGAATCTGCAAGGGGATGTGGATAGGTTGAGTGAGTGGGCAAAAATTTGGCAGATGGAGTTTAATGTAGGAAAGTGTGAAGTCGTGCACTTTGGTAGGAAAAATCAAAAGGCAGACTATTATTTAAATGGAGAGAGACTCCAAAAAAGTGCAGCACAGAGCACTAGCCTAGCCAGTGACACTCACATACCAAGAATGAATAATAAAAAAAACTACTTCCTGTGAGAGTTCCACATTCTCTGGTGTTCTTGTGCATGAAACACAAAAAGTTAGCATGCAGGTGCAGCAAGTAATTAAGAAGGCAAATGGAATTTTGGCCTGTATTGCTAGGGAGTTGGAGTTTAAAAATAAAGAAGTTTTATTACAACTGTACAGGGTGTTGGTGAGGCTGCACCTGGAATAATGTGTACAGTTTTGGTCCCTGTATTTAAGAAAGGATATACTGGCATTGGAGACAGTTCAAAAGAGAGTCACTATGCTGATTCCTGGGATGGTGGGGTTGACTTATCAAGAACGGCTAAACAGGTTAGGCCTTAGTAGAGTTTAGAAGAATGAGGGATCTAATTGAAATGTATAAGATTCTGAGGGGGCTTGACAGGGTAGATGTTGTGAAGATGTTTCCACTTGTGGGGGAATCTCGAACTAGGGGACATGATTACAGAATAAGGGGACACTCATTTAAAACTGAGATGAGAAGGAATTTCTTCTCACAGAGGGTAATGAATATCTGGAATTCTCTACCCCAGAGAGTTGTGGAGGCTAGATCACTGAAAGTATTTAAAGAGGAGATAGATAGATTTTTGAAATATCGGGGAGTTGAGAGCTATGACGAGCTGGCAAGAAAGAGGAGTTGAGGCCTGGGGCATATCAACCATGATTGTATTGAATGGTGGGGCAGGCTTGAGGAGCCAAATGGCCTGCTCATATTTCTTATGTTCTTATATTCTTTATGTCCTGAAGGCTCCTTGATGCCACACTCGGTCAAATGATGCCTTGATGTCAAGGGCTGTCACATTCATGTCACCTTTAGAGTTCAGCTCTTTTGTCCATTTTTGAACCAAGGCTGTAATGAGGTTAGGAGCTGAGTTGCCCTGGTGGAACGCAAGCTGGGTGCCAGTGAGCAGGTTATTGCTAAGCAAGTGCCATTTGATAGCTCTGTTGATGACCCCTTCCATCATTTTACTGATGTTGGAGAGTAAACTGATGGGGCATTAACTGGCTTGGTTGGATTTGTCCTGCTTTTTGTGTACAGGACATACCTGGGCAATTTTCCAAATCTCCTGGGTAGATGACAGTGTTGTAGCCGTACTGGAACAGCTTGGCTAGGGGCGCGGCAAGTTCTGGAGCACGTCTTCAGTACTATTGCTGGTATATTGTCAAGGCCCATAGCCTTTGCAGTATCCAGTGCCTTCAACCATTTCTTGATATCACGTGGAGTCGAATTGACTGAAGACTGGCACCTGTGTTGCTAGGGACCTCTGCAGGAGGCTGAGATGGATCATTCACTCAGCACACCTGGCTGAAGATTGTTGCAAATGCTTCAGCCTTATCTTTTGCACTGATGTGCTGGGCTCCCCCATCATTTAGGATGGGATATTTGTGGAGCCTCCTCCTCCAGTGAGTTGTTTATTTGTCCACCTCCATTCACAACTGGATGTGGCAGGACTGCAGAGCTTAGATCTGATCCGTTGGTTATGGAATTGCTTTTTTTAATTCATTCTCGGGATTTGGGCTTTGCTGGCTGGGCCAGCATTTATTGCCCATCCCTAGTTGCCCTTCAGAAGGTGGTGGTGAGCTGCCTTCTTGAACCGTTGCAGTCCATGTGGTGTAGGTACATCCATAGTGCTGTTAGAAAGGGAGTTCCAGGATTTTGACCCAGCGACAGAGAAGGGACGGCGATATATTTTCAAATCAGGATGATGAGTGACTTGGAGGGGAACTTCCAGGTGGTGGTGTTCTGTCTATCACATGCTGCTTATCTTATTTGGCATGCATGCATGTAGTCCTGTGTTATAACTTCACCAGGTTGATGCCTCATTTTTAGGTATGCCTGATGCTGCTCCTGACATGTCCTCCTGCACTCTTCATTGAACCAGGGTTGATCCCCTGGCTTGGTGGTAGTGGTAGAGTGAGGGATATGCCAGGCTATGAGGTTACAAATTGTGGTTGTATACAATTCTGCTGCTGCTGATGGCCCACAGTGCCTCATGGCTGCCCAGTTTTGAGTTGCTAGATCTGTTCGAAATCTATCCCATTTAGCACGGTGGTAGTGCCACACAACACGATGGAGGGTATCCTCAATGTGAAGATGGGACTTTGTCTCCACGACTGTGCAGTGGCCACCCTTACCAATACTGTCATGGACAGATGCATATGTGGCAGGCAGGTTGGTGAGGATGAGTTCAAGTATATTTTTCCCTCTTCTTGGTTCCCTCACTACCTGGCGCAGACCCAGCCTAGCAGCTATGCCCTTTAGGACTCAGTCAGCTCCATCTCTAGTGGTGCTACTGAGCCAGTCTTGGTGATGGACATTGAAGTCCCCCATCCAGAGTACGTTCTGCGCACTTGCCGCTCTCAATGCTTCCCCCAACTGATGTTCAACATGGAGGAGCATTGATTCATCAACTGTGGGTGGATGCTATGTGGCAATCAGCAGGTGGTTTCTTTGCCCATGTTTGACCTGATGCCATGAGACTTCAAGGGGCCCGGAGTCAATGACGAGACATAGTCAGGGATGGTGATGTCTGGGGCATTATCTGTAAGATATTCCGTGAGTATGACTATATCAGGCTGTTGACAGCTCTCCCAGTTTTATCAATAGCCCCCAGATGTTAGTAAGGAGGGCTTTAGACCATAAGACCATAAGACGTAGGAGCAGAAGTAGGCCGTTTGGCCCATCGAGTCTGCTCCGCCATTCATTGAGATCATGGCCGATCTGATCATTCTCAACTCCACTTTCCTGCCTTTTCCCCATAACCTTTGATTCCCTTACTGATTAAAAATCTGTCCATCTCAGCCTTGAATATACTTAACGACCCAGCCTCTACAGCCCTCTGTGGTAAAGAATTCCATAGCTTCACTACCCTCTGAAAGAAGAAATTCCTCCTCATCTCTGTTTTAAGTGGGCGCCCCCTTACTCTGAGATTATGCTCTCTGGTCCTAGACATTCCCCCAAGGGGAAACAACCTCTCAGCATCTACCCTGTCAAGCCCCCTAAGAATCTCATATGTTTCAATAAGGTCGCCTCTCATTCTTTTAAACTCCAATGAGTACAGGCCCAACTTACTCAACCTCTCCTCATAATAAAATCCCTCCATAGGCGGTTGACAGGGTTGAGTTTGCTGTTGTCATTTCCAGTGCCGGGTGGTCCATCCGGTTTCATTCCATTTAGGATTTTTAGCAGTTTGATACTGCTGAGTGGTTTGCTAGGCCATTCAAGCATCAACCACATTGCTGTGTGTCTGGAGTCACAGGTAGGTTAGTAAACCAGATGGATTTTTACAACAATCAACAATGGTTTCATGGTCATCGAATTCAAATTTCACCATCTACCATGGTTTTGAACTCGGGTCCCCAGAGCGTTACCTTGGGTCTCTGGATTTCTAGTCCAGTGACGATACCACTCTGCCACCGCCTCCCCATGGTGGATGGTGAGATGGATAACATTGATGCATTTATTGGGAAGCTGGATAAATACTCAAGAGAAAACAATAGAAGGATATGTTGATGGGGTGGGTTGAAGACAAGTGAGAAGAGGCTAAAGTGATGCATAAAGACTAGCATGGAACAGTTGGGCCCAATGGCCTGTTTCTGTACCATAAAACCAGTGCGATCCTAGTTAATGTAAAGTCAATAGGATGAGCCCAGCCCCTGTGTTTAACTTGGAAGTAGGTGGTTCTCCATGTTACGTAATAGCAACCAGCACCCAAATGTTCAGTAAAAGGGGAAAGGGGAAGAACGTTGTTGATTGCTAACTCTCCGTAGAAATGGTTTGACAGGTGATGTTCAAGCTCCTAAACAGTTATAAAGCATTGGTTTACTCATTTGTTTCCCCACCAAGGAGTTCCTCATCACTCTTGTGCCATTGATGATACTGCCGCTCTATAGACAAGGAAGAACAGAAGGAAGCTGATTTGGGTTTCTCTCAGTCTTTGGGAAAACATAAGCATGTTCCCCTGTCCTCAGGTTGCTGTAACGTGGTGGTTGCTTTTCAGTTTCTGCCGCACCAATTATTCCCACCCACCCAGTTGTTCCTGAATAGAACAAAGTGAACAGCAATGTGCAGTATAGGGGGAAGGGGGAATTACACTGACCAATGCTTCATGTATTTTCTCAGTTCACATTTTTTCATAGCATTGCTTTTCCACCCTCAGTGGGCTAATTAGCTCCTGTACTTACTTTTCAGTGTTTTTGCAGTGTTCCATTTTGTACTGCCCTTTGTAGGCGTGAATAGTAGATGGTCCACTAGTTGAATTGCAGCATGCACACCAGATACTCTTTGAAACTAGCTTCTGACAGATTGAAGATTTATTAGAAACTGCTTTCGTTGAAACCAGCACGAAAGCAGAATCCTCTTGAATCTCCCTCCCTCGGAAGCAGCACAAACATGGCACAGATTAAAATTACAGCCAACATCATGTAATCATTTTACACTCGGGTATAGATCTCTTACTTCTGTTTTTTTTCTTCTTTCTTTCTTTCAGCTGTGGAAATAACAGAAGCAATTACAGAGTTTTCCTATCTCCATGCCCTGCGGTTAGAGGGAAACACAGTGGGTGTTGCAGCTGCCAAGGCTATTGCTGAAACCTTGACCAAGAGGCCAGAATTGAAGGTGATTCTTGGGTTTTGTTAATTAATTTTGTTTTGTTTGCACAGACCCCGTATAACAAAATAGATTTCTGCTTTGTTCCTGTTCCCAAGTTTGTATTAAGTGTTGTTGAATGCTCCTCAGCTTCTGAATATAAAGCTTTCTGTTTGCACCCTGGTCCAACACCACGTAAATGTTTGTAGCCTATTTGAACAACTCTGGCTCGGGAGACTATCTGCAGCTTGTTCCAAACTTTATTCAAAAAGTCTGCATCCTTCTTAGAGTTTCAAAATAAAAATATGTTACTCACTGGATAGAGCATCTGTACATTACAGCTGGTGCTTACCAGTTTGTCAAGTTTGCAACCTGGGAAATATTTTTGTGAAGAAGTCAGCAAAATATGAATTAAGGTCAATAATTGCTAGGTGGATCCAATTAAAGGCAACTTCTGATTATCGAGGGGGCTGCATTTATTGTTCCTGCAAAGCCATACATGCAACTCCCACTCCCCATCATTAGTATAAGTACTGTGTTCAGTTCTGGCCTCCATATTATAAAAAGGATATAGAGGCATTGGAGAAAAAATATAAGATATTGTTGGGTAGTTGTAGAGAAGATGTTTCCACTTTTGGGGAGTCCAAAACTAGAGACCATAGTTTTAAAATAGCCACTAATATACCTAATAAGAAATTCAGGAGAACCTTTGCACCCAGAGTATGGTGAAAATGTAGAACTAGCTATATGGAGTGGCTGAAGTGAATAGCATGGATGCATTTAAGGGAAAGTTAGATAAGCAGGTGAGAAGGGAGTAGAGGACATGCTGATAGATTTAGAAGACGGAGTTGGAGGGGAGTGGGTGAAGATTTGTGGAGAGAAATTCTGGCACTGACCTGTTGGGCAGTATGACCTGTGTCTGTGCCATAGACTCAATGTAAGTTTAAAAAAAAAAGTGATATTTCAATAACTGGTGAGTAGCTATAATGTGTGGGGATCCGTTCACTTGTACCTTTAAAAGAATTATGAGGATTGCGTCACTTATTTCATTCACCCAGCTCTCAGTACAGTTTTTGTCTTTTATGAAGGAAACCTACCCAAAGTGTGATGGCTATCTTGAAAGATCGTCTCTATTTCGTTTAAAGTCCTGTAGACTGACTCCATGTTGCCTGAGACCGGATGCAGGTTTCTTTGACATAGAATGTTACTCTTTCGAGTTCAACCATACAGGCATCAATATTGTTGCCCAAGATATTGCAAGGCCAACAAGTTGTGGCATTAAAAGGCATTCTATCTCCACACTTTTTTTTTGGTGAAACAAGGACAGTGCCTTAACTCATGTGACGAATCAAGAACCTTGGATGTGACCCTATCTTTTATAGTTCAGATAGTACAGCATCCTAAAATCATCAATGGACTTGGTGTGCTGAACCTTATTTATATCTGTTTCACAGCCCTTTAAATATTGACATTTGCAAGTATTTGTCTTGTTACTTCCTTTGTTTAAATAAAGTGACATTTTAACTTTATTTGCATAATACTTCAAGTACTAAATTTGGAGCACTCAGGTTTATGTAATATCTATAAATGTCACATGACCGTTAGGAATAAAGCAGCCCATGTCCATATGCAGCAAGACCTGGACAATACTCAGGCTTGGGCTGATAAGTGGCAAGTAACATTCTCGCCACACAAGTTCCAGGCAATAACCATCTCCAACAAGAGGGAATCCAACAACCATCCTTTGATGTTCAATGGCATTATCAACACTGAATTCCCCACTATCAACATCCTGGGGGTTACCATTGACCAGAAACTGAACTGGACTAGCCATATAAATACTGTGGCTACAAGAGTAGGTCAGGGGCTGGGAATTCAGCAGCGAGTAACTCAACTCCTGTCTCCCCAAAGTCTGTCCACTATCCACAGGGCACGGTCAGGACTGTGATGGAATACTCTCCACTTGCATGGATGAGTGCAGCTCCAACAACACTCAAAAAGCTCGACATCATCCAGAACAAAGCAGCCTGCTTGACTGGCACCTTCTACCACCTTCAACATTCACTCCCTGCACCATCGACGCACAGTAGCAGCAGTGTGTACCATCTACAAGATGCACTGCAGCAACTCAACAAGGCTCCTTCAACAGCACCTTGCAAACCCACAACTACTACCATCTAGAAGGACAAGGACAACAGATGCATGGGAATACCACCACCTGGAAGTTCCCCTCCAAGACACACACTATCCTGACTTAGAAATATATCGCTGTTCCTTCACTGTTGCTGGGTCAAAATCCTGGAACTCACTCCCTAACAGCACTGTGGGTGTACCTACACCACATGTCCTGAAGCGGTTCAAGAAGGTGGCTCACTACCACCTTCTCAAGGGCAATTAGGGATGGGCAATAAATGCTGGCCCGGTCAGCGACGCCCACGTCCCCTGAAAGAATTTTAAAAACCCATTTGGAATCTATTTTCAAACTGTGGAGTATTGTAGCAAGGAAACAGGCTGTTCAGCCCATTATGGAGTGTGCTAATGATTTCCTCCGGGCGAGCTATCTATTCTAAACCAACTGGTTCACTCTCCATATCCTTCTTTCAAACAATGAATTCTCTTTAAAATAATGACTTGGGCAGAGATTTACAGATTCTATCCACTCTAAAGAATTATTTTTGATCAAACCTCCCTTTTATTTTTATTTGTGATTATATTAAAATCTGTGCACTTGTTACATCTTACAAACCAGTAATTACAATTACTACTTCCCTCATTATAATGAAATGCTCTAACATGTCCAGCCACTCTTTTGTAGCTAGCTGTGCTTCCTCGTCAACAACAAAAACTCATATGTCAGGCTGAAACACCATCTCACAGTTTGTAGCATTCCTTGAGTATACATGGATCTCTTTGTGTATAAATGTTGCAACAGATCTTAAGGATGTCTGCGTGTGCAGCAGTTGCTAGGCAACTTAATAATTGAGCACCACAATTAACATAATCTAAAAACAGAAATTACTACATATGCTACAGCAGTTATTTCAGTATCAGAAACTCAACAACAGCCTGAAGTTTGGGTAAAGACACTTGACCAGAATGTGTTTCTGCTAGCGATGCTGAGCACGTCAGTTGAATTACACTGGCTTTGAGCCCCGCTCCAGGACTGGGACATTTAATTGCAGTTTTTCGTATCCAATATGCCAACATTGACAGTAGTGTTGCCCACTCTGGAGTAACTTTATTGAGCTTTAGAGGTTTTACATAAATGAATGTTGTATAACGGTTTTTTATTCAAATGCTGACTGACCACGTGTGTATTTGCACACATTTCTATGTGTTTCTATTTTGGGCTTTCTGCACTTACTGTGAGCTCAGCAGACTTCTTGTTATGTAATTTCTTTTCAATACTATAAACAGTGGGCTCATGGAGGGCACTGATTTGGAGGCGTTCTGGAGACTGCTTGTTGGGATGTTGCGCTAAAAGTAGTTGAGGTAGAGCGTAAGGCCTGAGATGAGTCAGCACTGAGTGTGCCAGTTCTGCTCTCCCACACTGTTGGATTCAGCAGCGCTTCTGGGACAGAGGTGCTAATGATATAGCAGCACTCACTCATTTCATAAGTGTTTCAAACAAATCAACTAGCATGGTTAAAACGAAAGAATGTTTACTCATTCCATGACCGGTTCCTCTTCTCCCTTGTAATTCTCTTTAAACTTGAATGGTTAGCATCCTTGTGTCTCTGACCCCGGAATGGTTAAGGATATTCTGTGCATATGTGTTTGGAACATGTATTCCTTATTCACGGAATTAATTTGCTGATCACCAGCATTAAAACTGCGTTGCCCAGTTCACCATTGAAGGGTTCTGGTTACGCTGCACATGTTTGACTTAAAACATTGAAATGAAATGTTGAATCATCCAAATGATATGAAATGTATGGATTTTTACATTGTACACATTTTTTGAGGAGTGATTACAGGACAATAATCTAGTTGAATGGTTCACATGACCCTGTCTTCAAACAAAGTGTGAATATATGCCTTACAAATGTCCTTGTAGACTTCCCAATGTCATTTTGTAATATTTTTACCTTATTCAATAAACCATTTTATGATTTGTATTGATATCCAACAATGGAACAATTGAATTCTTACTGTAACCATTAATAATGGAATATTGATGTAACTAGAAATGAGTCTTGCAAAGTACAAACCTAACATAATGTTAACAGCATACAGTCAGCTATTGGAAAAGTACATGTTTGCATTGCCACACAATAACATGGCAGCAATTTACTAATGGAGAAATTTAACTTGGAGGAACAGTGGAGGGTGAGAAAAAAGGAAAAAGACAGAGAAAGTAGAGCAGAAAAGAACCAACCTTGAAACTCCAAAGGATCCATTATCCAATCCCAATTCAATACCTCTGCTTTAGAGAATTCTCTGCTTTTCAAGCATCAGCTTCGACCAATTGATAACACTTGTCCTAGACTCAGAAGATTGTGGGTGCGAGAACCCCACCAATATTTGAGCATGTAATCTAAGCTGACGCTCCCAAGCTGAGGGAGTGCTGTACTGTTGGAAATACTGGCTATCAGATGAGATGTTAATTACTAGCCGCATTTGCCTGTTCAGGTGGATGTTGAAGACCCCACGACACTATGATGGAATTGTCCCAAATGTGCACTAAGTGTGGTAGCAGGCGGAAAAAGGACGTTTTACCCGCCAGCTGCAATGGCAGCTTTTTCCACCGTATGGTCCCATTCCTGGCGCATCCTGTCTCATTAATAATGCATTCCCGGGAAACACGCTGGGTCACTGGCAGGCCAGCCTCTGATTCACCCATCCTGCCACCACCTCAGGCCTTCAGCAATCCGGTTGCCATATTTAAAGGCTGCCACCTAACAGAGCTAGCACTCTTCAAGGGATAGGAAGCTGCTGGGAATCATTGGCTGCCAAAGGGAGGAAACATGCTGCCCCCAAATTTAGCGACGCCTCCCTCCAGCACCTACTTGACGCAGTGGAGGCGTGCTGCGAAGTCCCCTACCCCCATTCTGGGCAAAGACTAGCAAACAAGGTCATCAATCCAGCATGGGAGGTGGTGGCACCGGTGGTCAGTGCCAACGCTCTGCAAAAGAGGACAGCCACACAGTGCCAAAAGAGGATGAATGGTCTCATCCTTTCCGCCAGGGTAAGCCACTCTTCTCATCACTGTCAACTCTCACACTCACAAACCATCACACACCCACAGGGATCTCACACCTCAAGGGACAACACCACTAACTCTCACACACACCATCACATCTCCATCACACTCGTATCCTCTGGAACTCACATCCTCATCCTGTCCATGGCTCCGCTCACCACGCAAACATTCCATGCAGTGCCATGTGTCCTGCTCACACACTCTCCACCTGTTTTCATTCAGGAGAAGCTGGCTCACAACAACAGGGAGAGGTCCCAGACTGGGGGTGGAATGGCCCACCTTAGACCTCTCACTCACTTTGAGGAGTGTGCCATCGCACTGACTGGTGAGGACGTGGACTGTGCCTGCAGCAATAGTGAGGTCGGTGGTGAACACCCATATGAGGATCCTGCACCACATCATCCCTCTCTCACCACAATTGTGAATGCTCTCTCTCCTGCTTTTGACTCTGCTGCCATGCACTAATTTCCTCTACTTTGGTTCACAGGGAGCTCTGCAAAGGCCTGACACCCTCAGGCAGTCTCTCAGCTCCATCCAGATCCTCACCTCCAGCCAGAAGTATACCTCCTCCATTGAAGAGCTGGAAATAAGCAGCCTGGAAGACCCATCACAGCGCTTACCCACACCCTGCACCAGCGCAGAGACACACACCTCATTCGGACCTAGATCTAGAGCAGGCTTGGACTCACAATCTGGTGGTCACCGCACGGACATGTGTCTGCAGTAGGAGGAGGCAGGTTCAGCCGAGCTCTCCGGCACTCGGAGGACTGCTGGGGGAGAGAAATCTGTGAGGTCTGAGTCAGATGACGAGCCTCTGGATTGGGCTTTCCAACTCATCTTAGAGTCATCAGAAGGCGGGCAGAATCACGCAGAGTTGTTGGAAGCCCTCAACAGAGTGGCATGTGAATGGGAGGAGTGCATCCGCCTGCTCTCTGATGAAGTGGTGCACATTGAGGTCTCCATGGGGAGGATGGCAGATGCCATGGAAACCCTGGTCCAGTAGAATGCGGAGATGCACACAGACCTGAACTCCTTCGTGGCAGCCACGGGTGAGTTCCTGCAATGGCAGTGTGAGAGGGAAATGGGGCACCTCGATGCCCCTCCAGGTGTTCCTTCCCTCAAGAAATCAGGCTGGGGCCCTCGGGCACCTGAAGGGAGGAGGAGCAGCAGCTGGACACTGCAGGAATCTCAAAGGCTGTCCTCTCACTGCGAGTCCCCTTTTCCTGTGACCCCCTCAATGTCATCCTCTGTCACCACAGAGAGAGCAGCTGACCCACAGGAGGACAGCCAAAGCTGGGGCCCTCAAGGCCTTGGCTCTCGAGAGGACCCACGCCAAAGTCATAGGGGCAACAGGACCAACCATTGCACAGGTTGTTCCCACCCCTCCTGCAGATATCAGGGCAGCACCTAGAAGAAGGTAGGCCTAGAAAAGTTAAGAATTCCTGATCACAAGTGGTTGCACAGGTGAACAAATTTTGTCACTTTATAATCTGAAAATATATTCACTTTCACTGAGTAATGTGTAATGTTGTCTTTCAGCTTCATTTACAGGCTTCGCGAGTCCTCCACCTGCACTGCCCCCCAACTAACAGTTCAGCTGTACACAGCCAGACCATTAGTGATTCTGGAGGGAGAAGTGTATGTGTGGCAGGGCCTTTCAGAGCTTTGTGCAAGAACTCTCCCATGCATGCAGAGCCTTCCTCCATCATACTCATCTCAATGTCCTGAGCATTTTGAATGCTGCCTGTTGGGGTTCTCTTTCAGTTGTCCATCTGAGCTGACCTGTATCTCCACCCACACACTCATCACACTCCCATGCAGCCCCTGTGCCTGTCCAAAACGAGGCTCAGCTCACTTTCCATTTGAAAACTATGGTCATAATAAGGTTTCTTCTCAGCTCCCCTGTCCTTTCCCCTCCCCGAGGCATCCATATCCTTTCCCCCATCACTGTTGACCTCCCTCCCTCACCTCCCAGCATCACCTTCCACCTCCCTACCATTACCTACCAGCTAGAGCCCTTTTCTTTCCAGGATGTCCAGGTGAACGTGCATGTTCCCTCACATTCCTGAGAATCCCACCCCTAATCCACATTGACCTCCCTGACCTCCACCTTCCCACTCATAGGGTCTGTGTCTGCCTCTGAGGCCCCACCAGCCAACCTCGCCATCCCTTCTACTGCTACCATCGCACCCTCATCCTCCCACCCTTCTGGCTTGCTCTGCCTCCTCTCATATTCACCATTCCCTCCTACCATGCCCACCTTCAGTTCGCTCCCTAGGAGGCAATCATTGACTCCACAGATCCTTCCCTTGCATATTCACCTGGACATCACCACCCCCCTTACTCCCTCTTCCATCTTACTCCCTCCTCTCCCCGGACTCCCTCATCCCCTTGGATTCCTTCCCCACTCCAAACTTCTTCCTCCCCTGGCCTCCTTGCCCCCTATGGACTCCTTCCTCCCCCAAAGTCCTGCACCTCTCCAAACCCCTTCTCCTTGCTCCAAAATTGCCCTGCACGTTTCTCCCCCCACTTACACCTACCTCCCCAGTTGCCGCATTCTCCCCTGTCACACCCTCCTCCCCTGTGCTCCCTCCCCCACTCCTAACCCCCACCCCCCCCGACACCTTCATTCCCCCGCTCCCAACCTCACCCTCCCTAGTACACCTTCCTCTCCCAATCAAACCTAGACCTTCCTCCCGACGTCCCCCCCACCGCCGTCCAACGATCATCCATAGCAGATCTCGGCCAAGACCGCAATGTCCCAAAGCAGACTCCAGGCATCAGTGGAGACCTCTGACCTTCCATGAGCTGCTTCGCGGCGGAGCCATGTCCATGAGAATCCACCCAGCATGCGATGCACATGTTCCTCCAGGGTCCGGTAGCTGTAGGGCTCCAGCATCTCCTGCCCTTCGGATGTCCGTGGTGTGAACATGATCCTAACGGTCAGTCCCAACTTCTGCACGTCGCACTTGTCAAGATGTTTTCTGGGCCAGCATGTTTTCCCACCGGCGTGAGCGGTAAATTTATGTGGGAGGATGATTCTGGCGAGCAGGCAAGATGATGAGATGCCAACGCATTGAAATTAGGTTTCTGAATTCCAGTGGCGGGAAAGGTGGCCCGTCATTGACGAATGGAGCAGACGATTGCTAACTGGTTTCATGACACTGTGAAACTGATTTTTGGCCTTCTCGTCATATTGTCCGCTCATACCCACCTGATGCCTGCGCCAAAGGGGGTGGAAAACTCTAACCTATGAGAAAGAATTCCGGGAGCTCCTTGGCTGACCTGGCCAACATTTCTCCCTAGTTAACACACACAACCAGATTAACTAATCATTTGCTTTGCTACTGTTTGTGGGGCCTTTTGCAATTCATTTTGTGGGAAGCACTTTGGGGCATTTTGGGAGATGGGATGATGTGTTGCAAAAAAAGAAACTTGCTCTTTTGTAATAAAGGTGGGAATTGGAACTGCCTATTTCATATTGGTGCGAAAAGGAAAAGGGCCAACCAGCATAAATGTACCACTGGCTCCATTTCTGCCTCTCTCTCTCTCCCTACTGAATCTTGGAAGATCTGACCTCGTGGATAATTTCTCTGGAACATGGGAATCTTGCATCAGGTAAGCCCGGGTTCAGAAAAGTGGGCAGGAAACAGATTTTCAAGGCGGATTCTCTGAAGCATAACTGCATTGATACTCTGAAAAGGCATGCCAGCAGTGAAAGGTAACTGATGATGTTTTGACACCTCAAGATACAGCAGAGGCAAGCATCAGGTCACTGCGGCACAAGTTACTGAAGTCTATGAGAGTGTGACAGTATCACAGTTACCCCCATTCAAGCCTGGAAGCAAAAACTTACAGTGATTCAAAACTGGCCAGGCAAGTAAAAGTGTAGCAGAACTGAACCAAAAGTAATTGTACTGTCACAAGCATCAGCAGAAATTGTCAGCAAGTCATTTTAGTTGTTGACTAATCAACAAAGGAAATGAGAAATTGTATCCTCCCGAAGTTCTTTGTCAAAACTTGGCAATTGTCAGCAATTATTTAGAGTTGCTTATCAAGAAAACATGATGCTTACTGCAGTAAAGCTGGAGGTGGGCCTGGTAAGCAAAGTGTTAAATCCGCACACGGGGCACGCTTGATATTTCGGTTCAGTTTGGAAAGTACCACTCTGCAATAAACATCTGCACAGCTGTGCTCCACTGAAACAACCAGAACAGCGATGGGAGCAGAAACAACTCAGTACCCCAGACTTAAAGGAAGTGGGAAAGAAAATGCTTGAGATTCTTGCACTGATCAATGTTTGGTTAGCACTATTGCAAAGGATGTGTGCGTGCGTGAGTGTATGCGTGCGCGTGTATGTGTGCCTGTGTGTGCGCGTGTATGCGTGCATGCACCAGTTACATGCATCATTGTGATGCCCCTCATAGTTGAGCAGCCTGCTCCCTCACTCTGTCTAGGGTCATAAATAATTAGCAACAGGAAGTAGCCACCATCGGTTGGTTGACTTCTGTAAAATTATGTCCAGGGACAAGTAAATACCTTTGCAGAGGAATGGAGAGCAGGATTTTTTTTTCAATTAACTTCTGCAAAAACCCAGTATTGTCAATGGCAACGATAGCTGTCATGGTGAACACTGGGCTGCAAAACACAGTGGTGAATTGCTGTTTTGTGGCATTAGTAATTGAGGGTTTGAGCAACAGAAAAGTATCAGACTGTAGTAGCGGAACATGCTCAGTATTGCGCCGTTTCCCAGGAGGGCCGCTGCTTTTCCCAGCCTTTAGTATTCTGCTGCAGTGTTGCGATGTCGTTAAAAACTCCTTCATGCAGTAAGGACAAGAAAAAGAAACAACCCTGATTGGGAAATTCGTTAGAAAGGAAGAACGAGATTTGAATTTAGAGGATAATTTATTTGTTCCTTTGTTAGACCATTGGTTTTCGAACAGATCTGCAAGGTCATCAGGATTCTCTTACCCTGTGACTTGCATTTTGCCTTAAATTCTCCTTTCTACATTTTTCCTATATTTGTTGACTGACTGTAATGCAGGACTGGTTCCCTTTGCTGACATTGGCAGGGAATCTGTGGATACGTGTCGATGTTTACCGGGATCTCTGTGGATGTGACAGTATTCACATGGAGGTCCTGTAATGCAGAAATGTTTGACAACCACTGTCTTACAGCATTGTAAAGACTGAAAAATACTGTGGGTGGATCTCATTTGAAAGCCAAGCTGAAGTTTTTAAAGAGATGTTTGGTTCGAGGGTAAGTGGTGCTGTAATCATTCCTTGGACCATTGGATCAGACATTTCAGAAAGAAGCATTGACTGCCTATGACAGGTGTTGGGTCTGCTTTGAGAAACTGCTTGACTGTAGAAATTCTCCTTGACAGAAGTGTGCATTACTGAATTTCATTGGAGATTTCACGTTTGATAAGCTTTGTGCTGGGATCATCAAATGTAAAGCCAGATATGGGACAGGATGTTGCGTTTTGGGTTGGGAGCAGTCTTCGGACAGTGATTTTGCCTTGATTGGCCTATTAGTGGCCAGAAGGTACACTTATGGGCTCTCGAAACTGGAGGGCTAAGAAAGGCTACAGCCTACCATTGCAGGCAAAGGAAACAGAGGGTGCCAACATCTTGAGACGCCCTCTCAGCATCTTTAAAATTTTGAATACAAAAATAGCCACAGCTGCTGGACCACCATTGTGGAGGGGAATCTCACGGGGTGCCCTGTAGCGCCAGATGTGGCCAGGTAGTGGGGCGAATGGGCACTTCAAAGTCTACCTAGAGTGCTGCCCCTCCCCTCCAATGCTGCCAATGGCAAGAAGCCCAGTTGGCCCCTGATCCATGGCTTAATTGGCCTCTTAATTAGCTTAATATATTATGGGCAGTTACCACCCCACCACCCTCCCCAAAACAGGCTTCCAGCAAAATGGCTCCTGGGCGGGATACGAACGTATGAATTGGGGATTGTGCTGGCAAACCAGCGCACCAGTCAGCAGTGCAAATTTACACACCCTCCCACCTCCATTCTTAACCCATATCGTTGTGAAAATTCTGCCTGCGGTTGGTTGGCTGTGAGAAATGTTGTTTAATGAAAAAACTCTTGCCACTTAAAGCAATACTGTCCTGGTGGACCAGAGATAGATCAAGCTGTTCTCCCTGCATCAGTAAACAGCCATATGTCTGAGATCTGTGGTAAATAATAACATCTGTGCCAGCCAGGAAAGTATTTGTTGATGTGACTATTTTGTGGATTCAGACACAGGAATTTTTAGCAAAAGAAAGAAACCATTAGACCCAAAAAAAACCATCCCCTTTTTATAGATCAACTCTGATCCCGCCCTCACAAGCTTGTTGACAATCCTTTCTCTGTCCAGAAGTACAGTAGATTGCCATTTCAATAACCTTCTCTGCCATTAGCTTTATTCTCCTTTGTGTGAAAAATTTCAGTCTCATTTGCCTTTTTGTTCTTAACCGCCGGATTTTTATCTTCTGTTCATTGATCTCTAAACACTGTAGCACAGAGAACTAATCTGCCTGGATCAGTTTTGACAGCTCCTTTCACAATATTGAAAATTTCTTTATTATCTGAATCTATGACCAGACAGGAAAAATACTTGCAATAGTAGAGCCCTCTCAAACATCTCAAAACATGTCATATTTAGTGCAGTGTAGTGACTGATGTAGACAAATTCAGCAGCTGTTCTATGTACAGCCAGATTCTACAATCAGCAATCAAATAAACAACAGAAAGAACAACCACATGTATTTATATAGCATCTTGAACATGGCAAAACATTTCAAGGCATTCACAGGAATTTTATAATTTGACACAGAGCTATATATATATAGAGAGAGAGATATTAGGGCACATATGACCAAAAGCTTAGCTCAAGATGTAGGTTTTAAGCAGTGTCTTAAAGGAGGAAAGAGGCCAAGAGGTTTAGGGAAGAAATTCCAGAACTGAGGGCCTCTGCAGCCTAAAGGTATGTCTGCCAATATTGCAGCAATGCAAATTGGAGATGTGCAATAGTCCAGAATTGGGAGAGTGCTGAGATTTTGGAGGGTTATAGGGTTGGATGAGGTTATAGAGATAGGGAGGAGTAAGGCCATGGAGGGATTTGAAAATAAGGATGAGATGAATAGTGAGTTTATCTTTTTTATATTGATATTGATTGCAAAAAGGAATGATAGTAAGGACATATGAAGAGCATCCTGCATCTCTTCTGAACTTCTGAGATATTTTGCATCCACCTGAATTAATAGAACAAGCAGATGGAAGCTCATTTTGAATGTTCCATACAAAGGACAGTATCTCCAATAATGCAGCACTCACTCAGCTCTGAACTAGAAGGTCCACCTTGACTCAAGAGCTTAATTCTGTATGTGGACATGCTTTTGCATTTCATTGCTTGGTTGTACATGACCAAGGAAGTTCTAGTTGAAGAAAAATCCAGTCTGAACTGGATAATTGTGTCTTTTTCTTCTGCCCTCACATTCATATCCAATCTATTTGAAGGCTCACTGAGGAAATATTTGGTAAGATAAGGCCAGAGAAAGATTATTGAACTGTTTTATCTCAGCATTTACATATTAACATATAAGGTAACATTTAGTATTGGATTCACTGTATACAATTATATAAAAGAAAGAGCATGCAACTGGAGAACTGTGACTGGAGTGAGACCTCAATGGAGTTTGGTGAGTTGAGGGAGTTCGGTGAGGAGGTGCTCCTTTGCTTTTTCTAACTTTTGCACCCTATAGGAAATGGTTCTTGTTGTACAACAGGGGAAGAAGCTAGCTGTTTGATGAGTATCTGGTGAGTGGTTAAGGTCCATTCTATTCCTAAGGTTTAAATTAGTACAAGAATTTATAGCAAGATTAATAGAAGACATAAAATAAATAATTTAATAAAATAATTAAGTAGTTAATTAAAACACATAAGAATAGCAGGACACGTGATGTATCATGACTACAGCATGTGGGAATTCCTAGATGCCAGTGTAATCAGGGCAAACGCGTCTGCACTAAGTATCTGCGGCTTGAGGAGCTTCGGCTCAGAGTCATTGAGCTGGAGGCTGAGCTGCAGACACTGCTAAACATCTGGGAGGGGGAAAGTTACCTGGATACTTTGTACCAGGAGGCGATCACACCACTTAGAATAGGGTCTTCTGATCTGGAACATGGTCAGGGACAGGAATGTGTGACCGCAGCTGAGGCAGGTAAGGGAATCCAGAGCACTGGAGTATAGGAGTGTCAGCATCTGCAATTGTCCAAGGGTTTGAGGTTCTTTCAGCTTGTTTGGATGAGAGTGGGTGGAAAAGAAATGGAGTTGAAATAGGGGACACTATAGTGAAGGGGATTGACACTGTTCTCAGCAGCAAAGAGCAAGAGTCCAGACAGCTGTGTTGCCTGCCCGGTGCCAGGGATTGGGACATGTGCTCAGGGCTGGAGAGGAACTTACAGTGGGAGGGGGAGGATCTAGTTGTCATAACCCATGAAGGTACCAATGACATAGGCGGGACGAGGAAGGAGGTTCTGCATAGTCAATATGAGGAGCTAGGCACCAATTTAAGAAGCAGAACCTCAAAGGTAATAATTTCTGGATGATGACCTGAGCCACATGCAAATTGGCATAGGACAAATAAGATTGGAGAAATGAATGCATGGCTCAAAGACTGGTGTGGGAGAAGTGGGTTCTGGTTCGTGGGGCACTAGCACCAATACTGGAGAAAGTGGGGGTTGTTTGGACAGTCTACACCTGAACTGTGCTGGGGCTGCTATTCTAATGAGCTGAATAACTGGAGATGTAGGGAGGGTTTAAAACTAGCGAGAGCAAGAGATCAAACCTTGGAAGATGTGGTAAACCAAAGAGTAGAGATAAGGCAAGGTACAAAGGTACTAATATGGGAAATGATAAACAGACCATAACAGGAAGGGACAGAAACTATAAATCTAAGAGTAAATCAGCAGATAAGGCTAGAGGTTACAAAATAATAAAGGGCCAAAACTAAAGCTCTGTATCTAAACACACGTAGCGTTCAAAACAAAACAGATAAACTGATAGCGCAAATAGAAACAAATAAGTACGACCTGATAGCCATTATAGATAGAGACATTGACACAGGATGACATAGATTAGGACCTGAATATTGAAGGATACATTTAGGAAGAACAGGAAGTTAGGAAAAGGTGGAGGGGTGGTTCTGTTAATTAATAATAGTATTAGCATATTAGAGAGGGATGACCTAATTTCAGAAAGCCAGGATGTAGAAGGGGTTTGAGTTGAGATGAGAAATGACAAAGAGAAGAAGTCATTTGTGGGAGTGGTGTACAGGCCTCCTAATTGTAACTACATGGTAGGACAGAGTATAAAGGAAGAGATAATGGGAGCTTGCCAGAAAGGTACGGCAATAATCATGGGGAATTTTAATCTACATATGGACTGGAAAAATCAGATGGGTAAAGGTAGGGTCAATGAGGAGTTCATAGAATATTTTCAGGCTAGTTTCTTAGAACAGCATGTTCTGGAGCCAACCAGAGAGCAGGCTATACTAGACCTGGTATTGTGCAGTGAGATAGGATTATTTGATATCCTCATAGTGAAGGCACCCCTAGGTAGCAGCGATCATATGATTGAATTTTACATTCAGTTTGAGGGAGAGAAGAGTGGGTCCAAGACTAGTATTTTAGACTTCAATAGGGGCAATTATGAGGTCATGAAAGCAGAGTTAGCTGAAGTGAACTGGCAAAGGAGGTTAAGGGATAGGTCAGTCGAGATGAAGTGGCAGACATTTAAAGGGATATTTCAAAATACACATAATAGATACATTCCGACAAGAAAGAAAAATTCCAAGGGGTGGGTCCACGGTTAAATAAAACATTTAAAGACAGTATCAAACTTAAAGAAAAAGCATATGATTGCGCAAAGATGAGTGGCAGGTCAGAAGACTGGACAGAATATAAAGAACAGCAAAGAATGACAAAAAGATTAATAAGGAGGGAAAAATTAGAGTACAAGAGAAAGCTAGCTAGAAATATAAAGGCGGATGGTAAGAGTTTATATAGATATTTAAATAAGAAAAGAGTTAATAAAGTGAGCATTGGTCCTCTAGAAAATGAGACTGAGTCATACAGACTCGAAACATTAACTGTATTCCTCTCCGCAGATGCTGTCAGACCTGCTGAGTTTTTCCAGGTATTTTTATTTTTGTTTTTGTGCTGGGGGGTTAATAATGGAAAGTAAGGAGATGGCAGATGAATTGAACAGATATTTTGCATTGGTCTTCACTATAAAGGATACAAGTAACATCCCAGAAATAGCTATAAATCAGGAAATGGAAGGGAGGGAGGAACTCAGGAAAATTACAATCACCAGGGAAGTGGTATTGAGCAAATTGTTGGGGCTGCGGGCTGACAAGTCCCCTGGGCCTGATGGACTTCACTCTAAGGTCTTGAAAGAAGCAGATGGTGAGATAGTTGATGCGTTGGTTTTAATTTTCCAAAATTCCCCAGATTCGGGGAAGATTCCATTAGATTGGAAAATAGTTAATGTAATCCCTTCATTCAAAAAGGGAGGAAGACAGAAACAGATAACTACAGGTTAGTTAGCTTGACATCTGTCATTGGGAAAATGTTCGAAGCTTTTATTAAAGATGTTATAGCAGGGCACTTAGAAAAATTCAAGGCAATCAGGCAGAGTCAACATGGTTTTGTAAAAAGGAAATCATATTTAACCAATTTATTGGAGTTCTTTGAAGGAGCCACATGTGCTGTGGATAAAGGGGCACTGGTGGATGTACTGTACTTAGATTTCCAGAAGGCATTTGATAAGGTGCCACATCAAAGGTTATTGCAGAAAATAAAAGCTCATGGTGTAGGGAGTAAAATATTGGTATAGGTAGAAGATTGACTGGCTAATGGGAAACAGAGAGTTGGCATAAATGGGTCTTTTTCTGGTTGGCAGGATGTAACGAGTGGTGTACCACAGAGATCAGTGCTGGGCCCTCAACTTTTTACAATTTAAATAAATGACTTGGATGAATGGACTGAAGGTGTGGTTGCTAAATTTTCTGATGACACAAATATAGGTAAGAAAGTAAGTTGTGAAGAGGACATAACGGGGCTGCAAAGGAACGTAGATAAGTTAAGTAAATGGGCAAAGATCTGGCAAATGGAGTATAATGTGGGCAAATGTGAAATTGTGAAATTTGGCAGGAAGAATAAAAAAGAAGCTTATTACCTCAATGGTGAGAGATTGCAGAGCTCTGAGATTCAGAGGGATCTGGATGTCCAAGCTCGTGAATCACAAAAGGCAAATATGGAGGGACAGCAAGTAATTAGGAAAGCTAATAGAATGTTATTGTTTATTGCGAGGGGAATGGAATACAAAAGTAGGGAGGTTATGCTTCAGTTGTAGAGGGCACTAGTGAGGCCACATCTGGAGTACTCTGTACAGTATTGATTTCCTTATTTAGGGAAGGATGTAAATGTGTTAGAAACAGTTCAGAGAAGCCTTACTAGACTAATACCAGGAATGGGTGGGTTGTCTAATGAGGAAAGGTTGGACAGGCTAGGCTTGCATCCACTGGAATTTAGAAGAGTAAGAAGCGACTTGATTGAAACATATAAGATCCTGAGGGGTCTTGACAGGGTGGATGTGGAGAGGATGTTTCCCCTTGTGGGAGAATCTAGAACTAGGGGCCACTGTTTAAAAAATAAGGGGTTGCTCATTTAGGACAGAGATGAGGAGAATTTTTTTCGCTGAGGGCCGTGAGTCTGTGGAACTCTCTTCTTCAAAAGGCAGTGGAAGCAGAGTCTTTGAATATTTTTAAGGCAGAGATAGATAGATTCTTGATAAACAAGGGGGTGAAAGGTTATCGGGGGTAGGGAGGTTACAATCAGATCAGCCATGATCTTGTTGAATGGCAGAGCAAGCTCGAGTGGCCTACTCCTGCTTCTAATTTGTACGTTCATAACACATCAATGGACAGTCTTGCTTGATTTAAATAAAATAACTCCTAAATGCTCGCCTGCATTTTCCTTTTGGTCATTATCAAAAGCTTGTCCTCATGGGTTTTGTGTTTTTAAAAGAATGCCTGATGGTGAGTGTCTCTGATAGACTTGGAAATGAGGTGAGGGAAACCCGCAGTGGTGCTTATTTTTGCCCACTTTCGTTCCTCATTCTTTCCATTTGAGTGTAATTGTATTTCACACTGTGCGTTTTGTGGGATTCTTTGTTTCGTAAAAAGTGCTAGGATTGCTTTGGTGTGATCAAAATAATTCTCCAGTTAAGGGAGTGCAATACAGTTCTCTAGAGCTTATTATTTGTGACACAGGTCAAGTTTAAAGTGGAAGTTATACGGTTTCATTATAAAGCTTGGCACCAGGGAACATATTTGAAACAAAACTCCTTGCACCTGGTCAATTAAATGCTTTTTACTTTAATCCATTCTATAGCTGCTGCAGTAATTTATCACTTGGGTTCCTGAACGTGGCAGTGATCAGGTCTGCAAATTTAGCAAGCGACGGGAGGGGAGGTAGAAAGCAAAAAGCCCCATGAAGGCTCAAAGCTATTGATAAGACATCTCCAGCTCTTTGTTTTCATTTGTTGTGGCATTATAATGCCAGATTGGATAACTGATCTCCCATTGAAGTACATGTAGGCTGCCATCAGATTGGGCAAATCTACATTTGCTTGGCACCCCCGTTTTGTACCAATTGTTTCCCCTCCTCCTCCTCCCTGAAGGAGGGTATTGTTTGAGGTGCCTCCAGTCCTTGCAGTGGTGGATGTTGTACCTGTGCTTTGACAGTGAATGCCAGCATGCAGAGAGGAATGAAATGCAATGGAACCCAACTTTATCTTCGCCTGACCTCCACCTGCATAGTTTTGCACATGTCATTGGATAGCAATCAAGAGTGTTCACAATGTTGTATCTTTTTTGCCCACCCTAACCTAAGGACGCTAAGGCCAATTGTACTGCTGCCTTGACCATAATTAGCTAACTGATCTAACCTTGGGCCATCCTGATTTACGCTGCTCAGTCACTGCTTTTAACCAGCTGATCTAATTGGGGAGCTTCACTGAATAAAGTCAATAAAAAAAATGTGAAATATTCTTTTGTATTTTATAAGTTGGGATTTGTTAGCTTGTCCTGTGTGTTAAAGGCATTGTGCTAAACTGTGGGAATTAATTACCCTAAGTAGTAATGAACTCTTTATGGGTTTTTGTTTTTGTGTAGGAGAAGATATTTCGTATTAAATAAATCTTCTATGTTCTAGTGCAATGCATCAAATGTTCTAGGTATTAAAACCTGGAAGTTGGACTATATCCGACTTATGATATACCATGTGACTCGTACCACATTATGTTGATGTGAGGGAAAGGTATTCCATGCCATGTACGTCCTTTTTAAATGATTTAATTCACATTTGAAACATGGCTACAAAATGTAGCCTCTGAATGACGATCCTTTTTAAGAAACATCTATGATCCATTTGAACTGACAACCTACAGAAACAAGGGATTGCTTTAGTGCTTTGCATTAGTGAGTCTTTTGATTCTCTTTGAACTCTTTTCAAGAACACCTCAATGTTGCTTTAATCTGACTATATACTGGGACTGAACGTGCTATTTTCTCCATTTCATCAAGTTCTCTAACATTCGAGTTGATCTCAGTGCAGTGAACTTGTGTTGTGCCAAATGAGGTCTATTATGAAACATATTAAGTCCATCTGGTTTTCATCTTAATTTTGTGATGGATTGTGGTGTGTTGAATTAATAATCAGAACTCTCACATTTGGCATTAAAATTAAATGGCTCGTCAATAATTCCTTCCCCATCACTTGTGACTTATCTGGATATAGGAAACACTTTTTCACATGTCGGCTATTGGAAATCTGGAAAACACTTCCCTCAATAGGCTGTAGATGCTGGGTCAATTGAAATTTTCAAGACTAAAATTGATAGATTTTGTTGGGTGAGGACATTAAGGGATATGGAGTGAACATGAGTAAATGGAGTTGCAGTACAGATCAGCCATGATCCAAATTGAATGGCTATATGGGGCTCTAGTCCTGTTCCTAAATTCCTATCCAGTTCTCTAACTGAGAGTGGTGACACATGACTTGTTCCTGGCCCAATGGCTATATGTAGCCAATAGTTAGGTGCAAGTATGTAAGTTTTTCTCTAATAGCAAAGTGCACCATTTATTCTCATTCCTGTAACTTTACTTTTGATTTTCTACATATTTGACTACGTTTGACATTATCCTTCTCTTCCCTTCCTATTTACCTCCAAACTAGAGGTGAGACAGAGTGTTCCTTTGACAGTATCTTCCTGAAAGGCTGATTAAGCTGCCTTTCCTTTGTCTTCCTCTTGTTTTCCTCACTCGCCTTAAACGTGCATTCTGATTAGGAATTGAGTATTCTGGTGCATTGCGCTTATGTACTGACGGGCTGCTGCCATTGGGGCTACATATTGAGACTCTTTTAATTGACATTTCACTATATCTCCATCTGCTCTACTCAGTTTGAAATATCGCATTAGTAAGTGAACATGTTAGCTCCTGAAGGAAATGACCAGGTGAAGTTCTTGCAGCAGAAATAAATGGCGTAAAATATTCAGAGCCAGATGTTGTGGAAAGTTTAGATTTGTGTAGGTTGAATAGTTCAAGTCCTGGAGGCTAATTTGTAATTCTTGTACTCAGCCCATTTACAGTAATCACTGATGCCACAACTGAATTTAAATGCAAACATTTTTCATAAAATTATCGTCTTTATTTCTCCAAAGAAATTATTAGTGTGCAAAAAATGACAGACATGCTTGACTGATGATATTCAGTATGCAGAGCTTTAAAACATGAATTATTCACAGAAGCTTTATGTCTGGAACAGGCTCCTGTTTTTAATTTCACATACACAGATCAGGAAATTTGCGGAAAGAAACTAACGAGAAATAATTTGCTCGATTGGAATTAAGAGTAGAATGGAACCACAGATGTGCTCGGCATCCTCCAAGCTGGAGATGAGATAGGATGAGGAGTTCCTCTGGTGCTGCCTTCAGAATGTAAAATCAGCTGATTCTCCCTCCATCTTTCTTTCCCTTATTCTGTTTATTTTGTAGAAAGTGGATTTTCCAGCTATCTTTTCTTAGTGTTCTATTTTAGTGTCTTAATTTTCTTTATGCCTTTCCCCAAACTCACTACGCTAGAGGTTTCAAATTCAAAATTCCTTCCTGCACCTCTGACCTCCTCTATTGTTACTTTTCTACAAGTGCAGGACAGGTTAGGCATGGGGCTTGTACTCTCATGGCTGCTTTATCACTAATGAAATTCCACAACTAATAACTAAAACCAGTGCATGACAACAGAAACACCTCACATTTATATAACACCTTTAAAATAGAACAGCTTCCAAGTCATAAGGACTAGAATGAGACAATAGAAGGGGTGATCAAAAGGAAGAAGCATGTTAAGAGAGGAGAGTGAGTTGGAAAAGTTTATGGAGAAAATTTCAGAATATATGGCCTATCTGGTTGAAGATGTTGCTGCCTATGGTGGGGCAACTAATGTCTCTGCTCACACAAAAGTTAATGGAGGAAGGCATGCCTTAAAAATCATGGGTTCTCTACCTCCACATGCATTAGGACAGCACACAGCTCTATCCTTCTGCCTCCTCTATCATTTCATGTCATTGTTATACCCTCCGAATGCCTATCTGATGTCAAGACCTGGATGATTGAATAATTTTCGGCTTAATAGCACAAAAGCTGAAGATGCCCCCTCCCTGCCTTCACCAATGATCTCTGGCCTTGACTCCACCAACCTCCCAAATTTGGGCTGAATCAGGTGTGAAAAATTGCTTCATCTGTTTCACCCTGATTCACCATGTCTAATTTGTTATCAGGACAGCTGTCTTTTATCTCCACAGCATTGTCTGCCTCTACTCATTACCTCTGTCTTTTTAGCAACTTGAGGTTGACACCTCTAACATCCTTGTGACAATCCTCAGTTGACTCTCTTCAGTTTACAACTATCTCAAAACACATTGCGCAAAGTCCTACGCTGCCATCATCCCCATCCTCCTCAAGTTCCACTGACGCATCATGCTTCAAGATGTCTTCAAAATTCTCATCATTGCTTTGAAATCTTGCTCCACACCCTATCTCACTGACATCCACCAGACTTCGGTCTCTGCACAAACCCTCTGCTCCTCTGTACATAGACTTGTCCTTTACACCTCCATCCACTGTGCTTCTGTTCTCTGCAACTCCTAAACTAGTTTCCTCCGTTGCTTTCATTCATGCTTTCAGAAATCATCTTGAAATCCACCTTAATCCACTCCACTGTTTTGCTTCCCCAGTTAATATACAGATCCAGATCCAGGAGCCACAGAACATTGTAGCTTTCTTTAAACAGATTAGACAGTTCTCAATGACCACATGGCCAGCTGAGGTCATCAGTGAATTGGCATATGACTTGACATCAGTCAAGCCGACAAAAGAGCTTGCATTTATATAGCACCTTGAACATCCTCATTTGACGTCACAGCCAACGCAGTACTTTTGAAGTGTAGTCACTATTGTATAATAGGGAACCTTCTTGTAATGTAGAACAGAATCTGCTCTTCCCAGTATATGGCTTCAGTTTGGCCAGTCTCACAGTTCACTGTACCAGCAGTTTAAATGATACGTGATCAGTGCTGTTTATTTCACCTGAGTTGTTGTATGGAAATGGACACGTAGCGTTCAATTCAGAATCTGGATGTGAACAGCAGTGCCTCAGAGAATGAATCTATTCTGCAGCAGTTTGGTTCATTCTATTGATTGTCTTCCCGAAGCCGTATTAATACTTGAGACTAATTTTAATGACCTCGTAGTCTCTAACTGTACACCTGGCATAATGATCAAACCTTACTGAAGCAGAGTGGAAGCAGCAATTTATGGAAGGCTGAGGCTATGAGCTAGTTTTCTTGTTAACCTGCTGTCAGCCCTGTGTTAAAGGTTGGATGCTGTGCTAATCTTGCTGCATTTACGCTACAAGCCTCAGCGACTTTAACTTTTCCCAAAATGCAGTTTGGCACTATACACAGCATGTAATTTGCATTTATGCAACATCTGTCTGAATGCCAATTTTAGCATTCCAGCTGTTTCCTTCCCATACCCCTGCCCCCAACTCCTTTGTCTGTCTTCCCTCATTTAATTGTAAAGCCATTTTTTATTCAGTTTTGAATAAGAGCCTTTATTTGCAAATTCTGGATCAAACTGGAAGCTTACTATGTAATCACGTGGTAACATTAGCTTTTAAATTTATTTATGCATTCTAGAAAATGTTTCAATGAGACCTAAATGTCAGAATAGGAATTGTGTTCTCTCAAATGGAAAGGGAATATCTCCCTTGGCAGATCCACATCACTTGTATGTATGTATAAAAAAGCCATTTGATGATTTTCAGTCAGATAATCCTATAATAGGTAAAGCTGGTTTATGATGTGATTTTTAAGAGTTTCAAATAGGGTACTGTTCACTTTTCCAAGCCTCCATTATATGCAGTTATGTAACCTTTATCTGTTATTTTTTTTGGTCCTTTTATAACTGACTTTCACGCTGAATCTTTTGGCTTGTTTTAAATGTCTCATCTTTGTGTTCAAATCTCTCCATGATGTCACCCTTCTCTGTCAATGTAACCTCCTGGAATGTAATTACTACTGTTATTCACTTGTTTATATGTTCAATTAGATGCAGAAAATGATCAGATATAATTCTCTGGTATTCTTGAAATTTGTTTCTAACTGTGTAAAGTGTTCAAACTGCAACATTCCACTTTGAAATTCGCTTTTCTCACTTCTCCCCCTTGCTACTCTTTCACAGCTGTTTAACACTTTGCCCTTTTAAAAATGACCAGTGACTAAATTCTAAATTTAATATCCTGTTAAGTCACAAGGTGCAACTACTTGATTTACTATGCTTCATTTCCATGCTCTTGATGCTGCGTCATTGACCCTAAGCCTGGGTTTCCCCGTTAAAAAATTCCGCCTGCTGTGGATGCTGGTCCTGCCTTGTTCCAATGAAAACCAATCCCTCAGTTACTGCATCTGAAGGAACTGTCTACCGTTGAGCGTGGTACACAAACATAATTAGCTCTGGAGCTGTTAATCTGACAGCTCAACAACTAAAAGAATGTTAGCATTACATAATAATGTGTTTGGTGTCAATCTTTCCAAAGTCTAGTGTTAGTCTTTTCAACATGCTGTGTCACTCTTGATAGTTCACTTCTACTTGTACCATATAATAGGATTATAGACCAGATCCTCCAGAAGTCAAACACTGATTAGTCATTAATATAATTTGATTAATATGCATCATGGAATATGCATCACTGCCCAAACTGAACACCAGTGTTAACATTGTTCCATATGGCATCCTGATTTTAGAAATATAATCAGTAGACATTCCTTCCATGCGTGAGAAGTAAGTTCCATCTTCAAACCAAATTGGACAGTATTTTTCAACTTACATAGTGAAACAAAATGTTGGAAATGTGAAACAGAAATTGCTGGACTCACTGAACGGGTCAGGCGGAAGCAGTGGAGAGAACAGGCCAGATGTTCTGATATTAGCCAGAGAATTATAGAACCCTGCAGCGTAGAAGAAAGCTGTTCAGCTTATCATCCCTGTGCTGGCTCTTTTTGAAAGAGCTATCCAATTAGATCCGCTAACCCTGCACGTTTCCCATAAACCTGCACATTTTTCCTTTTCAAGTATGTATCCACTTCCCTTTTGAAAGTTATTATTGAATCTAATCCCACCAATGTTCCAGACAGTGCATCAGTGCATTCCAGATCACAACTCACTGCATAAAAATGCAACACTGCCACTCTGCTTCTTTTACCGATTACTGTACCTCAAACCTATGTCCTCTGGTTACCAACCTTCCCAATAGTGAAAGCAGTTTCTCCCTGGGCTGGATTTTAAGACACCCCCCCCCTCACCAGGCGAGGGGTGCCAATCCCACCATTTTCCCGTCCACCCCTGAAATGTCCCCCCAATATGATAGTTGGACGGGTGCCAAAATCAGCAGCTTGCCTGCTATTTTAAATTAAATAATTAACAGTCTATTGAGCTTGTTACCAAGCAATTGGCCTGTATATTCCACTGCAATAATATGGTTGGACAGATGGGCGGGAGTGGACAGGCCCTTTTTTAAACACGTGTTTAAAAGACGGGAAGGAAGAGGAAGGGGCCATCCCTCAGAGGTACCCTGTGTGGATCAGGGGCACCCCTCCTGCAAGATGTTACCCCCCCCACTTTGTTCCTCCCCACTTGGCCTCCAAAACCTTCCCACCTGCCCCCTCCCTAAGTCGTCTGATCCCTTCCTGCCGTAAAAGTCCAGGACTTAACTCACTCCGGTTGCAATTCCTCTTCCTCATGGGCCTGCTTGTAGTCCCAGCAGTGCCCACGACTGAGTCCTGGCACTGCTGGAGCTGCTGGCCAATCAGAAAGGGACTTCCTCTCACTCAGAGCCCCACTCTCAGCCTGTTTAGCCCACTGGCAGCACGGCAGCACATCCTGACTGCGTGGCAGGCTTTTTTTTAGGTTTGTTAGCTGCCGGCCAACTCTTGCAACGGTTGGGGTGGCGGGGGGAGGGAGGGAGGAGGGGGCAGGTGGGGTGACAATACCTGTGAAATCCAGTCAGATATCTATTATAACAAACCCCTCAGAATTTTGAACATCTATATTAAATCTCTCCTTAATCTCCTCTGATGCACTGAGAACAATCCCTCCTCCTCCACTCCCTCCACATAATTTTTGTTTTGCCATGTGCTTGTACCTCTGACCTAGTTGCTAACCTTCTTGACTTTCCATCAATGAATAGAGGTGATTTAGCCGTTTAGTCCAGTTTGTCAGGTGCATGCGTATGAGGCACAAAGGAAATTAATTGCCAAGGCCACAAGCCAGTGTGTTTACTCCTTCACACTCTTTATAAGAATAATCAAATTTGGAAATTCTGCTTAAGCTGCCAAGCTTTATTCAATTACTTTCCTGCCACAACTAATGTAATTTAGACTCAAAATTTTTCATAGTTGCCTTGTGTATCTTGGGTAAGGAACTGCAATGAAACATGTCATGAGGAAGAATCTGTTTCCCCCAAAACCCCGCTCCTGACCTGCACAGTGAGATATTAAGCTGCCAGGTCAGCCATCTCTCTACTAGATCGATGGCCAAAAATAGCCAGCTATTGTTCCTTGCCTGGTGATTGGTTACACCCATGACTGAATTTCATGATGGCCCACCCAACACATGTAAATATGTAATTGGTACTGTCACTTTTATTTTATTTTAAAACCATGACATTTCACGTGCGAAGCTGTTTTAAAGTGTACATTTCAAAGCAGTGCTTATTAATCTTACAGAATAAAGATGGAGAGGAAACAAATTACAGTGTTATGAGAAAGTGCAGGGAGCGTGACTAATTGAATAGCTCTTTCAAAGAGCTAACACAGACATGATGGACCAAATGGCTTCCTTCTGTGCTGTATGAGTCTATATATAGTTTCACGATATAAGTATTAATAGAGCTGATCTCTGACAGGAGACCTCTGCAATGCATAGCTACCAACTTGATTAAACGCACTGGCCTGTGGCCTTGGCAATTAATCTCCTTTGTGCCTCATATGCATGCACCTGACAAACTGGACTGAGCAACTAAATCACCTCTATTCACACCCTGGTTGGTACTAATCGTGGCGGAAAGGCTTGCAGAGATTGGGAGTGTATTCATCTGTTAAGGTAATTGATGAATCTTTTGGATTTGAGTTTGAGTTAAGTAAGAGGAGCCACTCCCCTTGTTAAATAAGAGTAGACCCTGTTGTGGAATGTTTTTGTTTAAACAGCCACCTCAGGCGATCTCATTGGTAAAATTGAAAATTAAGAGTTACTGAAGTGACAGTGTGCCAGAGTTGAATTAACATTGGTCACAATGTGGTGATTCACTGATCCAGCCATTCTGAATGCAGCATTCAGTTTCTTCACACAGTCAGAGACTCCTTCAAATCACTACTGTCCTTGGCACTCCCTCTTCAAATACAAATATCAGAAAATAAACAGGGAACAAAAAATAAATGTTTAAGATTATGGTGGGGAGCCAGTTGGCTCAGTTGACTAGGCTAGTGTGTGCAGGGAATACAAAATGGTATTGTCACTGGACTAGCGATCTAGCGACCCAGGGTAATGCTGTGGGAACCCACATTCGAAACCCACCACAGCAGATGGTGAAATTTGAATTCAATAAAAGCCTGGAATTTAAATTCTGATGATGACCATGAAACCATTGCCGATTGTTGTAAAAACCCATCTGGTTCACTAATGTCCTTTAGTGCTGTTCTCACCTGTTCTGTCCTACATGTGACTCCAGACCCGCGGCAGTGTGGTTACTCTGAAATGCCCCCTGAACAAGGACAGTTAGGGATTGGGCAATAAATGTTGGCCTAGCCAGTGATGCCCACACCCCATGAACAAAGAAAGAAAAAGAAAAGCTGAGTTAGACTTAGGGCTGTTAAGTGAGTGGGCAAAATGTGGCAGATAGAATATAATGTGGGAAAATGTAAGGTTATGCACTTTGGCAGAGGAACAAAGGAACTGAATATTACTTAAATGGAGAAAGACTGCAGAAAGCTGCAGCACAGAGGGATTTGGGGGTCCTCGTGCATGAATTCCAAAAAGTTAACATACAAGTTCAGCAGGTAATAGGGAAGGCAAATGAAATGTTGGCCTTTATTTCAAAGGGAATGGAGTATAAAAATAGGGAAGTCTTGCTAAAACTGTACAAGGCACTAGTTAGACCACACCTAGGATACTGTGAACAATAATGCCCTTATCTAAGGAAAGATATACTGGCATTGGAGGCTGTCCAGGGAGGTTCACGAGGTTGATCCCAGGTATGGAGGGATTTTCTTATGAGGAGGGGTTGAGTAGGTTGGGCCTGTACTCATTGGAGTTTAGGAGAATGCGAGGCAACCTTATTGAAACATATGAGATTCTTAGGGGGCTTGACAGGGTAGATGCTGAGAAGTTGTTTCCTCTTGTGGGAGTCTAAGAGCAGAGGGTATAATCTCAGAGTAAGGGGGTGCCCACTTAACACAGAGATGAGGAGGAATTTCTTCTCTCAGAGGGTAGTGAATCTATGGAATTCTTTACCGCAGAGGACTGTAGAGGCTGGGTCGTTAAGTATATTCAAGGCTGAGAAACACAGATTTTTAATCAGTAAGGGAATCAAGGGTTATGGGGAAAAGGCAGGAAAGTGGAGTTGAGGATTATCAGATCAGCCATGATCTCATTGAATGGCAGAGCAGATTTGATGGTCCAAATGGCCTACTTCTGCTCCTACGTCTTATGGTCTTATGGCTTATGGTCCTTGCCCTGCCTTGTAGTAAAATGTGACCCTCAAATAATTGAGGATGCTACCTGAAGAAGAAGATGATGATTATTTGTTATGACCCTCATGCTGCATTTCAACAACAGAAACTTGCATTTATAAAGTGCCTTTAACATAGTAAAATGTCCCCATGACAATTTGACAGGAGCGTTATCAAACAAGATTTGACACACGAGGTGACATTAGAACATGTGGCCAAAAGTTTCGTCAATTAGGTAAATTATAAAGATTGTCCGAAAGGAGGAGAGCGAGGGAGAGAGATGGAGAGATTTAGCCAGGGAATTCCAGAGTTTAGAGCCCAGGTACTGAGCGGTCACCAATAGTAAAGTGATAGAGATTGACAATGTGCGAGAGTGCAGAATTGGAGGACAGCAGTGCTGTACCATACATTGCTGCTGTCATTAGCACATCAGTCTTCAACAGGAGCACAGTAAGGAACCTGTGACTGTTGTCATGATCGTTGTCCCTTAAATCTGTGCTCACAGCAGCACCAGAGCAGCAGTGTAAATATTGCCACTGGCCACAGACATGCCGCTGACTCAAAATCACTTCAGATAAAAAGGTTCTTGCCCATTTGATCGCTTCCTTCCAAATTAACAACTCTGTGCAGAATCACAGGGGCCGATCTTCCCCAGGTGCTTCAGGTGTTAAGGAGCTTTCAAGGTCACCAGGGTGGGTCTTGAGTTGAGGCTTCAGCTAGAACAGCCACCAGACAGCTGACTATGACTTAAATCACCTTCCAGTGCTCATTAAGTGTTTTTGTGGCTAGCACTTGATCAAATGCCCTCTCCTAGTAGTGACCAGCTGATTGGGAGTAAAGAATTAATTACTGAGGATTTTGAGTACTACTTAAAGGCCTTTTACTGTTCACTTACTGCTGGAGTTTTGAAGAGGGTTGTTGAAACACATCACAAAGCTTTCTGGGACACTCCAACACTTACCAACATTCATTCTGAAAATTCATTGAGGATCTCACCTAGTTAAGTACATGCGAACATATGAATTAAGAGCAGGAATAGGCCATTCGGCCCCTTGGGCCTCTGCCATTCAATAAGATCATGAGTGATCTGACTGTGGCCTCAACTCTACGTTCTACCTACCCCTGATAACCTTTGACTCCTTTGCTAGTCAAGAATCTATCTACCTCTGCCTGAAAAATATTTAATGATCCTGCCTCCACCACTCTCTGGGGAAGGGAGTTCCAAAGACTTACAACACTCTTGAGAGAAAAAATGGGAGACCCTTTATTTTGAAACTGTGCTGTGCTACTGTACCTTATTGGCCACCTTATAGGACTAACCAGGAGAAAGAGAATACTTGGTCATGAGCATCTTGCTAGAGATTCACCTTGGTCTGCTGGGGACTAGGAAGGAGACATGAGGCCAGGTAAAGCAGCGCCAGCTGCTTCAGCAGAGAGGGCCAGGAGGACGAGGTGGACCCCCTCCCCACTGCAGGTACAGGACATCCCGTCATCTGATAATTTGCGCCCTCTCCCTCAATCTCTGAAGCATCCTGCAATGTGCCAATGTGCCATGGGTCATCCAAAACACTCCCAACACCGTCAGTGAGAGTGAGAGTGGGAAGCTCTCCTCAGCCACCTGCTGTTCCTGGAAAATTGAAAGAGATCAACATTAAAGTTCTAAACCTGCAGGTGTCTGTTTAAGTGCCTCCAAAATATGGTAATCAGTCATTTGGACCAAAGTTGCCTGTTAAAGCCAGATTCTCAAACAGAATGGTTAACACAACGTCCATTTAACACCTGCCTTCACCCTTTCATCAAAATCACATCCACAGAATCATTCCATGCAGAAGGAGGCCATTCTATCCATTGGCCTGGATTTCTTGCTGGACATGCACACTGAGTCGGTGGGAGCAGAAACGGATGTGGAATCCTCTCCTGGCTGCGGCCGTCTTACAAATGCGATTTCATGCTAGATGGCCAATCAAGATCCACCCAGCGTGGATGGAATTCTGAATGGTCGGGAAGGGCCAGGCGAGGGCGGGGGCCTGTTGAGCGCCAGGTCCAATTGCGACACAGCGGGTGCTTTAAAACCAGCAAAGGCAGCTCCCTGAAGGGTGCTGGGGACAATCTTTAGAGTCAGTCCAGAGACTTGAACAATGGCCTCACCAGTGGCTGGAAACGTCAGGTGGGAGGGCAAGTTGGGTGGGCACTCGGTCCCCTGTTTCTCAGACGAGTGCCTCTTGGTCCTTGTGGAGGAGGCCGGTGCCAGGGGGGAAACTCTCATACCCAGGGATGGTAGGAGGAGGCCACCGCACCTGACCAAAAAAGCCTGGGAGGAGGTGGCAGCTGAAATCAGCAGCCATGACATTGTGCAGCATACATGGGTGCAGTGCCGCAAAAGATTCAACGACCTGCAATGCTCGGCACAGGTGAGTACCGAGTTGGAATGGATCAGTGGAGAAGTGGTAAGGGCTGGCCGTGCCCCCCATCGAGCTCGGGGTGTTAGAGTCTGAGTGCCAACTGTCAATGACACCGGAGCTGGCCAAGGGGGTGAGCCCTGGCTGCTTGGTCTGAGTGCCTTGCCTGAACACAACATCAGTCATCGGCTTGACGCAACTGTGGACTCTCCAGTTGGGGCACTCCACAGAGATCCCCCATTGATCCCTGGAAAGAGCTGGAGGCATAACGTTGAGGGCCACTGTGACCTTCAGAGCCACTGGTATGAGGTGTCCACCCACACAGTTGGAAGTCATCTCAGGCCCAACCATCTGACGAATGGAGCTCACGGTCTCCCTGGAGAGGCGGATCCTCCTTTGGCATTGCACCTTGGACATGTTGAGGTAGCTGCATCACTGTCTGTAAATCCTGGCAGCAGGATAGTGGCATCTACTGCAGCCACTTCTGACTTGGACTTCCTGCTGTGCCTGCATCTCTCCTCCCACAGGTCGCTCCACTGGAAAATGCATTGGGACACCTGGCCTCCTCTCCCTAATGCCCCTCTCTTCCTCCTCAGAGGAGGTGCCACCAACAGAGTGCACAATCCCCATTACCAGGGTAGCAGGTGGGTGTCTGATACCTGGAAAGGTCCCCATGGTCAAAATTCTCCAGGGGCCTTGAAGACACCAATGAGCCCTGAAGTGAAGCCTAGAAGTGCTAAGAATGAAGCTCGGAACAGAGATGAAGCTGTCAAGTTTAAATAAGCAACCAACAGCAAACTATCTCCTAAAGTCCTCACGACTCACAATGGCAATGCTGCTGACCCTTTATATCCTGCCCTTGGAAGAGGCTGCCCGCCTGCCCATGTGATGAGCGCGAAATCACACAGGCAACATAAAATCACGAACAGTTGCCTTTTTAATGGCCTTAAGTGGCCTTTTAATTATTGGTGGGTGCAGCTCTGACACCCGCGCGTGCCCACCAACCTGAAGATTGCTCATGTGTAGGATGATGTCAGGATGCTCGCCCAACATCATGTTGCGGTGTTTCACATCCATTTGGGTTGGTCGCACGCCCGCCCACGAGGCATAAAATTCTGCCCATTGTGCCTGGGCCCACTCTTTGAAAGAGTTTTGCAATTAGATTCCCCATCGCCCAGCTCTTACCCCTTAATCCTGCAGATTTTCTCCCCTTCAAGTATTTATCCAATTCCCTTACTATTGAATCTACTTCCACACCCTTTCAGGCAGCGCAATCCAAATCACAACTCGTTGTGTAAAAAAAAATCACTTGTTTCTCCTGCTGTTTTATTTTGCCAATTACTTTAAATCTGTGTCCTCTAATTACTGACCTTCCTGCAAGTGGAAACAATTCCTCCATATCTACTCTATCAAAACCCCTCAGTGTTGAACAACTCTGTTAAATCTCCCTTATTAAATTTCCTACTCTAAGGAGAACAATCTAGCTTCTCTAGTCTCTCCACATCGCTGAATTCCCTCATACCTAATATCATCCTGGTGAACCTCCTCTGTACCCACTCCAGAGCCTTGACATCGTTCCTAATGTGTGGAACCCAGAGTTGGTCACAAAACTCTGGCTGAGGTTCACCAATGTTTTATAAATGTCTGCAATAACTTCCTAGCTTTTGTGCTTCATAACTTTATTTATAAAGGCAAGCATCCCATATGCTTTTTAATAGATTTATCAACATGTCCTGCCACCTTCAATAATTTGTGTATGAACGGTCCCAAGGCCTTTCGTTCCTGCATTCTCTTTAGAATTTTACTGTTTGATTTTATTCCTTCTTCTCATTTTTCCTTCCAAAATGCTTCCTATCTTTCTATTATAGCAGCTACTGATACGTTAAATGTGCCTAAAGGCAAAAAGACAAGAACACTATCATAAAGAGCAACAATAGAATTTACAGCACAAAACAGGTCAGACAGCACAGAAACAGGTCCATACCAGTGTTCTCTCCCTACTTCAACTAACCCCAGCTCCAGCATTTATTTCTATTCTGTTCTCCTTAGTGTACTTCTCATGCTTCACCTTAAATGCATCTATGAATGTAACACGGAGATCTGAAGCTACTTCATGGAGGACCATATGTTGATGCTCCTCTGCAGTTCTGACTAGTTAGTTATAAGGTTGCAACAGGCAGAAGTGCAGAGCATGGCATGTTCAAGCGATTGAAAAAGGGCCAGAGAGAGTTGATGGGAAGGAAGACTATTTTATACAGCACAAAATCACTTTTAAATCAAGTTTGTGACCTGGGCAAACAAAAGACTGCCAACATCCCTATTCTTAGCTGCACCTATCTTTATAATCTCTGCAGTTAGTGTTGGGTCAAATTGAGGAGAGGGCTGATGGAGCAGCGAGAGAAGAACAGGTTCCTGTACTGTGCCCAGTCTTAGAGAGAGTAGGCCCCTAGAGAACCTGAAGAAGGCTCCTTTGGTGAGGGTAGGGGAGGGGAGGGTTATTTCTATACGGTACAGGGATAGGAGTGGGGCAATTATTGTTAGCTAGCAGTTACTGAGTGTCTCTCAGACCACAGGCCAATGATGCCATTTTGCACACTGCTGACCTTATGTGGATCTCCAGAGAAGCGAATTGTGGTATTGAAATAGCCAGAGATACAGCAACATTGTGAGGCATGAACCAGACCACATGCAGTTTAGGCATAAGACAAACCCTCTTCTCCTTGAAGCAGATTTATAATATAAATGCAGCAATAAAAATTGCAGTGCTGGTGACAGCTACTCTTTAATCATCGTCTAACTACACTGTAGTGTTTATTTAAATTGTATGCGTGGTTCAAGAAAATTATGTTGAACCCTCTGAAGTCATTTGCATCAGTGCTTTCTGCTGGCATGTCATCTCCAGCATTTCCAATCTTATGAGTTAGTTAAGCTGAGGCAATGCATCGCTCAAGGCAACAGATGACAGCCCACAGGCTCAAAGATATTACATGCACACCGTAGCCTCAACTCGATTTGTGAGATTAGATTAGATTGACTTTTCCCCAGTTGCTGAAATAGGGATGCAAGATGCAGCGAAGCAGTTCAGAGTTGAACTGGTTTCAAATATTTATGCTAACATGGCTTTGAAGTACCACTCTTCCCTCAAGAAAGGCAACAAAAATTGTGTTTCTTTTGTTTGTTGTGTCTCTTGCGTTGGGGTGGGAGGCAACATAAAAGGGATCAAATTGCTCCGCTACCACCTCCTATCCCCACCACTGCCTCTGTCTGCAAAATAACACTTGTATAAAGAACCTACAAATTCAAGGTTCAATGAGGAAGAGTTCTGGGTGTTGACACACACAGTCTCTGTATGCTCCAATTAAGGTATTATGTGCGCTATAACCTACTATAGCCTGGGAGGAGGAGGTGGAGGATGGTAATCAAGACTGTTGAAGCTATATGAAAGAACCTAAGTACGTAGAAATTGCTTCCCATGAAAAATTCATTTGTTCGAACGAGTAGTGAACTTACAGCTTTCTAATGAGGACGGCCATGTCAAGAAGGTTGAATGCTATTGACGGCAGCATCTTTAACAGATGAAGCTATAAAAATTTCATGATGAATTTGACATCTGAAATTTGTTAGATAGCTGCCACTATAAGGCTGCCAGTGTCCATTACAATGGAGCTGATTTATTCATTTGCCAGGATTTCCCAACCCCAACTCTTGCAACCCCCACCTCCCTACCCAACTAGAAATAGTGTAAAGGATGACAAGAAAGGAGTGATTTATATTTTCCTCTTAATTTTGGAAATCAGTAGGCTCAATTTTTCAGATGGGATGAAAGCCAAAGATCATTGCCCAACTCTGATATATACCAAGTGATAGTTAACAGTTGATTATTGGGAGTAATAGAGAAGGAGAGTAACCATTAGCAGGAACCAAACTGAGGGGTTCAGGTATGTTAGAAATTCTGAAAGTGGAGTCTGATTTTACTGGCATCCTAAGATTATATCGTCGCCTTGGAGGGCATATGTCCAAACAAAGGGATGGAAAAGCAGTGGGAAATATCAAAAATAAGTGATCAATTGATTTATAATTACCCCATTTATTCTTCTTGAGTGAACATGTTAATTAGTTCCTTTCCAATCCCCGACCACAATTGCATTTTTAAGGACGATTAAAAAATTGCACTTAGAGACTTTGCCATCTCCTCTCTGACTTATTTCAACAACACAGGGAACAATATCCCTGCACCTGGTGACTTATCCACTTGAGTCTCTGTGAAATTTTTCCAAATCAATTCTTTTTCCATTGCTAAATAATCTAACATCTGTTCCATGTTTGCGTTTCCACAACATTTCTTTTAAAAAAAAGAATATTTTTCAATATCTCTGTCACAATTTCACTCTCCACATGTAGATTTTCTCCCATTATTCCTTGAGTGGTCGTATAATGTACTTGGACCTGTCTTTCAGATGAGACGTTAAACTGAGGCCCCGTATGCCTCTCAAATGGAAGTGAAAAATCTCATGGCGCTATTTCAAAGAACAGGGGAGTCCTCCCCAGTGACCTTACTGATATTTATTCTTCAATCTACCTCACGAAAACAGATAATCTTGTCATTTGTCTCATTGCTGTTTGTGGGTGTTTACTGTGTGCAAATTAGCTGCCGTGTTTCCTATGTTACAAAAGTGTTTACAATTCGAAAAGTACTGTATTGGTTGTAAAGTGTTTTGGGACGTCCTGAAGACGTGTAAGGTGCTATATAAAGTATTTTTCTTTGTTATTCTATTAAATCTGGAAGACAGGTTGTTGGTTTCATTGAAGACCCATTGAATGCCCGTTGTTTCTATTAAAGGTGCCTTAATAGGTCATTTCAGTGTTAGAGGTGACACGCTGTGTGAGACAGACTAGTTTCATAATTGCAGCATATTATCCTGACAGTGTTTCCCTATAACTGAAATTTCTAATGTTGAAAATATGAATTTAAACAATATGTTAAAAAATTAAAACAAATCACATATTTCATAACAAGTATTACATTTGTTACAAAAACAAAAATACCTGGAAAAGCAGGTCTGGCAGCATCTGTGGAGAGGAACACAGTTAACGTTTCGAGTCCGTATGACTCTTCAACAGAACATTTGTTAATTGAATTGCCTTTTTATATTTTTTGATGCTTGCATTCAAATTTTTGCTTGAGGGGTTCAACCTTTCATGAAATCCTTGATATGTTTGGGTTGTGCAGGTTGAGTATGTGCAGAACACTTCATTTCCAGGAAGCCATTAGTATCGTTCAGTCAACTGTGCTGAGGGGACAAGGAAAGCTGGAAAATACGGCTGTCATGGATATAGTCTGGGGGCAAGAACAGCTTAACCCACTCTAGAATTAAATATCAAACAGGATCTAAGAAACTAGGTCATCTGAAGTCTTCTGAAGTTGTTTCTGTTTGACCCTGTCTTCCACAGTGAAGTTTGGAGCCTGTGAAGAAGCTCCTCATAAAGAGTGTCTCAGCAAGGGAAGCCACACTAAGGCTGGGAAGGGGAGGTGAGGAGGTGAAAAATTCATTTAAAAGTCAGTCTCATTAGAGTCTGCTTCTTCTAGTTATTAAAGCATGTCAGTAAGGTTAATTGAAATATTATCATTGGACTAGTTTTAATGGTGGTGTTTCTATGATGATATTTTTAATAGCTTTGCATCAAAGAATGTAAATAATTGAGTCTTACGTAAGTATTGTTGCTGTAGTCTTTTTAAACATCTGGTTTTGAGATCTACCATTATGCAGATTCTGTGAACATCCTATTATTCTGAGGTGCACCTAACTAGGTTTTTGGATTGTGTTCCTTGACTATAGGAGACCGGGGAGTGATCTGATCAAGGTGTTTACCACGTTCAAATGAATCAATAGTGTAAATACTGAGAAACTGTTTCCTCTGGTAGAAATTAAGAACAAGAGGGCATAACCTTAAAATTAGAGCGAGGCTGTTCAAGAGTAAAATCAGAAAGCACGTTCTTACACAAAGGGTAGGGGAATATGGAATTCTTTCCCTAAAAAGCTGTGGATGCTGGGGGACAATTTTCTTTCCCTTATAAAGCTGTGGATGCTGGGGCACTTTCAAGATTGAGATTGATAGATTTTGTTGGGTAAAGTTATCAAGAGAAATGGTGAGTAAATGGGGTTGCAGTACCGATCAGCCATGATCTAACTGAACAGTAGAAAAGGCTCAAGGGGCTGACTGGCCTCCTCCTGGTCCTAATGGTCCCACACTATAGTGGTTCACCCAAGTAGCCATTCATGTGTGAGCCTTCACAACAAGTGCTGGAAAGTTATTCAGTTGTGGAGGGACAACAGAGCAGAGTCCAGTTCTGTCCCATTTGATGACCTGTACGAACTTTCTAGCTACGGTCAATAGAAAGTATTCCCTCTCCCTAACTCTTAGATGATGATACCAATTGCCTTTACCTCTGCCCAGCAAGAGTTAAACTAGCTATTGGACCTGAGGTAGAGTCTTCCCAATCGGTACAGTTCAATTTTCCACCATGGCAGCAATGTACTATGCTGATAAATGATTCAGAACTCTAAGTGTTTTAGCAGTGTGCCATTAGCAGTGGAGAAAATGCAGTCACTAATGATCACAAAGCAGAATGCTGTTGGTGGTATAAAGCACAGATTCTGCTCTTTAATGTGTTCTTCTTGAGGGGAGATTGAGATATGGGCTGTAGGTTTGTAAGTATGTTGTCTAAGCTCTGCAGTGACATTTAAATCTAATTTTTTGACATTACTCATGCATTCCAAAGTGTTATACAACAAGCCATAAATAAGCAGTGTTAAATTAGTAACCATGTTTACCAATTAGTGATGCTGGATAATGGCAATTCTGTGTGTCACATTGTGCTTAAAGTGAGCTTGGCTTAACACTATACATTTATCCACATTTTATAGTTTCGACCTGTATCTTTAATCTTTGCTTGAGCCTGTACTCAAATTTAAATCCTTACCTTCGTAAGATATCCTGTATAGATTATTTTTTGAATGATGAGCAGAGAATACACTGGGGGAAAGGGGTATGCTTTCATGCTAAATATAATAATCCTTCTAATAAACCAAAATTAGAATCCGCATGCTCAACAATTTAAGGAGCTACATTGTCAAAAAATATTGATAGCACTTGTCTCTCTTCATTCATAATGGTTTAATGTATTACCTTAATAAAAAATAATGTAAAATATTACTGCTTTATTAGGAGAATTTTCAATAAATTGAAACCTTAATGAGTCTCCCTTCGTATTCATACTTAGCCCTGGAACTCGAGGACTATTGTGCAGGAACAGTGGGGCTCACAGTGTAATTCAGTGTCTGTCCATCTTGCCCAAGTGGCCACTCTTCATGTATGAACCATGACTGTGTAGGTCAGCAGCTATTCAACTATCAGTGCTTCATAGCTGAGCTTGACATTGGCAATCAGGCACTTCCATCAAATGTCACTTGGTAGACTTGATTTTCCTGCCTCAGGAGTGCTACAGCTGCTGGTAGCCCTTTTTCTCGCTCTCTTGCTGAAGCTGAGGCTTTTCTTGTGTGTATGAATCAGTAGACTTGCAGAGCTCTCAGGGGAAATATTATGCGGTACTGTCTATAAAACCATCTCCTCTCCATGTGCCCATGGCACGATTTTGAAGAAAAGCAAAGGATTTACCCCCGGTATCCTGGCCAATATATATCCCTCAATCAATGCCACAAAAAACAGATTATCTGGTCATCATCTCGATACTGTTTGTGGGAGCTTGCTGTGCATAAACTGGCTGCCATGTTTTCTACATTACAACAGTGACTACACTTCAAAAGTACTTTGTTGTTTGTAAAGCACTTTAAGATATCTGGTGGTCATGAAAGACATTATTTGAATGCAATTCTTTTCCTTCCTTTCCCTTTCTGGCACCTCCCTGCACTGCACCCATTAGCAGCTGGCAGGTAACCCACTCCTACAAGGTCACTTAGCCTTGCAGCACAGAGCTATGTAAACATGGCTTAGGGTGACTCTACGAGGCTAAATTTTTGTTTTCCTCCTTGTTCTCCAGCCTTTGCTTCCCAAAGGCAGTACAGATGTGATTCACTGTTTGGAAAATCCTGCACATGAGCCCACGTCCTATTTCCACGTGGCTTAGGGACTCCAGCGATCTGTGTTCCTACGCTGATCCTACACATATAGTGGAAAGAGTTAGAATATCCCATATGGAGTCTATTTTAAACCAAGAATTGTTAAAACAAAAAGGAAAATAAAAACTGCAAATTATAGATATCTGAAATAAAAACAGAAAATGTTGACATGAACTGTTGGCAGTTCTGTCAGTGTCTTTAAAGAGAGAATTCCTTATATTCATTTACATTGTCTTCTTCATTACACAATAATCTGTATTGGAGCATGTCTTTTTTTCCCCCCTATTACCGATTTGGATGGGAACCAAATTGAATATATGCCTGAATTGATAAATGATGCTTCAGGTTGGTATCTGATTATTTGGTTCTTTATCTCTTCACATTTGGTCTCTTCATCTAACTAGCAATGGTGAAACTCTCCATTAATGTGACAGATGGGCTAGTAGAGTCACCATTTTCAAAAGATAAAAATAAAATCAACTTAAAAAGCGTTGTGTTTTGTCAGCACTGTGATGTGACAATAATTTGATTTTTCATATATTTATATTGTATATATTCATCCATATAAATTTATATATGACATATTACATAAATGCAGATACTTTTATATGACTGTCCATCCATTTTATTGTTTGTCACTGCACAAGTCATTATTTTTAGCAGTTCACGAGGAGGACACTATATTTATTCCTGTCTTGTTCGTTAGTCAGTCATGAAGATCATTACCAAGGCAATAAAACTGTGCAAGAATCCTGGGGCTGAATTTCCCCTATGGAGATGGGAAATGGGAGCCAGGACTGTTTTTGGGTCCCAAACCCACCTCCAGTGGGAAACAGATCAAAATCATGGTTTTCATATGCGTGAGCCCTTAATTGGCATGGAGACAGGTTCCCTGTCCAGTGAAGGGTGGCTTGAGGGCTCTTGGGGTGAATCAGAGGTCTTCCAGCTTCAGAGAAGCACCCAGTACAAGGTAAGTAAATGGGAGCATTTCAATAAGAAGATGCCCTCTCAGCTACTTTCTAAAAACTTTAATAAAAAGTACAAAAAACAACCAGGACACCACTGTGGATAGGGGGGGGATGTCCCCTCTACAGGGTGCTCTTTGGTGGTACATTCACCCAGGCAGGCAGGGAGGGCCTCCACGCAGTTGATCTATCCGCCCATCATGCCGGGAAACTGGAGGCCAAATGGATAATTCCAGTCAGCCTCCAATACTTACCTTTCACAAGGCTCTTAATGAGCCTAATTGTCTGCCCACCCCCTGGGAGCAGGCAGCCTTCCCAGGCCCCAAACCTGCAGCTGTCAAAATAGCTGACGTCGGGAATGAAGTTGGGAAGCAGGCACTCTGGCTAGCCTCGTAATTTTTGGGTCCCATTCGCCTCCATTCCCAACATTGCCGTGGCCCGAAGATTCAGCCCAACCTCATCCATTCTTTCCTCCTTCCAACAATCTTCAAGCTTTCTCAACCCAAACTTAGCACCAGCTAATTACTAATTCTCAATTTATCTTTTCTTGCCTCTGATGTTTTGCGGGGATAGTGGTATCCAGCAATTTGGACCTTGGCCTTTTACTTGCTTTCTCAAAAAAAACACTTTAAAGGTTCTTGAATGTGTGAAAACCTTAATTGCAAGATGGAAGTTAAGATGGTTGCTCCTGATTTTAGTAAAGTACACCTTGCGATAAAGTTTTTCATCTGTTTACCCAGACAATCTTAACATTCATCTAATGAGAGAAACCTATTGCTCATAAAGTTGCAGATATGATATAATTAGTCAATGTACCTGATGGCAAAGACTGAGACATTATTAGATTTTTTGTGCAAGGGGCTATTTGAAAATAGAACAGATTACAAAAAGTGTCTATTGAAGCCGAGTCCATCCAGCATTTAATGGAAACTTTAAAGGAGAACATCAAAGAGTTTGGAGTGGATAGTTTGAAACTGAAGCTAACATTGGCACCAGTACAGGCACCAGCACAATAAGCTGATTGGTCAGCGCAGAGATTTCTATCATTCTCTAACATCTGTCCCCCTTGAGACAATAGTTTTCTACACTAGCCCTTATTTATGTTCAATATTTCTCCAATGTTTCCTTTTCTCTATACTGTTAGTCTAACCCCAAGGGAAAATTGAACCCCATTTTGACGACTTCCCAGGCAGAGATTGGGACAAAAGCATCAAATTTCATAGGACTATGTCCCAAAATCCACGGGGACCCTAAATATGTCTGGTTCCATATTGGTTCAGGAGATATTCTGGTGTTCCTGAACAATTGCCGTTTATTGCAAAGGGGATGGAGTATAAAAATAGGGATGTCTTGTTACAACCGTTGGTGTGACCATACCTGGTGTGCTGCGTACAGTTCTGGTCTCCTTTTTTAAGGATGGATACACTTGTATTGGAGGCAGTTCAGAGAATCCTCACTAGGTTGATTCCTGGGATGAAGGGGTATCTTACGAGGAATGGTTGAACGGGCTGGGCCTATACTCATTGGAGTTTAGCAGAATAAGGTAAGATTCTGAGGGGGCTTGATGGGATAGATGCTAGGAGGATGTTTCCCTTTGTAGGTGAATCTAGAACTAGGGAACACAATTTTAGAATAAGAGGTCACCCATTTAAGATGGAGATGCAGAGGAATTTCTTCTCTCAGAGGACCATTAATCTTTGAGATTCTGTATCCCAGAGAGCAGTGGAGGCTGAGTCATTGAATATATTCAGGGCTCAGTTAGACATATTTTTGATTGACAAGGCAGTCAAGGGTTATGGGGACAGACAGGAAAATGGAGTTGAGGCACAATCAGATTGGACGTGATCTTATTGAATGGCAGGGCTGGCTTGAGAGGCCAAATGGCCTACTACTGCTCTGATTTCTTGGGGAGAATTTTCCCTCCGTCGGTGGGGGGGGTGGGGATAGTGCGGGGGCGGGTGCGGACCCGATTGGGTCCACGCCGCCATTTTACGTGGGCGGGCTAATTAAGGCCCGCCCAGCGTGACGCGCACCCGGAAGCGCTGTGCGCTCCCTGTGCGGTGAGGGGGGGGAGGGGCTTCCCTGAGTCGGGAGTGCCTCAGGGAGATAAGTTTTAAGTTTGAAAAATTTTAAGACATCTCCCCTCTTGTGACAGCGTCACATGAGCTGGGACATGTCAATGAACTTTAATGAAAAACTTTATTTAATTTATAAACCCTTCATGAAACCTCATCCTACCCGTAGATGAGGTTCCATGAAAAATGTGAAGGCCGCCTGGGCTCTTCGCCTGCCCCCCTGGGCTCTTCGCCTGCCCCCCAACCTTAAGGTTGGATGGGCAGCTTTCTCAATAGGTTTAATTAGTTAATTAATGGCCTTAACAGGCCTTTGACAGTTCGGCAGGTGCTCAGCTGAGTCGGCTGCACGCCCACCAAACTGAAAATCTAAATGACGCGCGGTGACATCGGGACGCATGCCCGACTTCACCCCACGTCATTTTACAACTCAGCAAGTGGACCTCACCTCCGCTTGCCGAGCCAAAAATTCTCCCCCTTATGTTCCTATTTCCCTAACAACCCACCTTGTGTCCATGGCATCTTTGCCAATCTATCCTTAGCCCCCACCTATCGCTGACCTTCTATCCAACTTCACCTGCTCCATCCCCTTAAACAGTATAAATTTCATTACATTTCTACTTCTCTTTAGCTCTGAAGAAGAGTCATACGGACTTGAAATGTTAATTCTGTTTCTCTCTCCACAGAAGCCGTTAGACCTGCTGAGGTTTTCCAGCATTTTCTATTTTTATTTCAGATTTCCAGCATCCGCAGTATTTTGCTTTTACCTTAAACAGGCATTGAAACTGAAATTGGTCAGTTCCTCCGATTCCCTCTACAGCCTCACTAACGGTGTTTAGAGAGACTGCTGGAGGATGATACCAACGCAAAGAAATTTTTTCTTCGTTTTAAGCTCACCTTATTGTGGAGGAGGGAGGAACAGGACTGATCCAGTACTACCGGCCAGCCTTCCTTCACATCCCGGCCCTTGAACGTCCCTGTCCTGCAGAGTCTACCTGAGTCCTCTCCAGTCTGGTGACTGATCCCAGAGTTGGTTGTGGTGCATTAGGAGGCTCAGCAAATGTCCAGCAGCTCAAATGAGACTTGGGCCCAATTTTGGATGAACTCCGGCACATGCTGCGGGTAGTTGCAGACCCGAGTGATTACTTGGTCTTTGAGACCTCAGATGGGAGAAAGCACATGTAAAAGAGAGCAGAAAGTAACAATTTTGGTCCTGGCCCAGAAAATCGCAAAGAAAATGCCTCTAACCAAACACTTGGTTTATTTTTATGTTTTATAACGTGATAGTAAAACATGCAGTTTTAATAGGTAACAGATGGAAGGAAGATAAATAATCATCATTGCTACAATTAAACTTCTGGTTAATTAGTCATGAAACACTTCTTTGAAATTATGCTCACTGATTCATTGGTAAGAGTATATGAAGCGTGTCAGAGATCTGGGCCATTTCTAAATCACATGTCACATTCCTACACTTGTGAAAGATGCCTCTCATTTCACTGGTTTCAAGCATTAGCTATGAAAACTGTATTTGATATGTAGTAGGTACTCACAAAGATGAGCATCAAGCAGGCCATTGGGCTGCTGAAGGTGTAGTTCCAACGCCTGGACCTGGTGGCTCCCAGCAGTACACTCCCCACAGGGTCTTGTGTATCTTTGTTGTTTGCTGCACACTCCATTACATACCGTCCAAAAAGGTGTGGACCTAAAGAGGGTGAGACCCTGGAATGACACAACTCATTGGAGGAAGAGGAGGAGTAGGATAAGGAAGAAGATGCAGAACACAGAGGTAGTACCCTGGCTGTACAGGGAGGTGGCTGGGCCCAGTGCTCAGAGTCTTGTCAACACCAGGGGATCATCTGATCCAGGCACATCTCAGCTGAGTCCCCCTTACCCAGTGGGTCAGCATAGTCTGGAATTCACTTTGTGCTTCCTTCAAGAACTCTTCCACTGAAAACATAGCCTAGAACAGATCCAATCTGACAGTCACTCCTTCCAAAGGTTTCAATTCCCCGCTCATGGCCCCTTGCTCCCCTTCATCACTTCATCCCTCTTTTCTTGCCTTTAAAGAATGGAAGCTCACATGTCTTTGTCATCATGTGTCAATATTTACATAGTGTTGAAAAATAGAAAATGACCCCATTTACATGAGACAAACCCTGGTGAGTCTTCTTGAACCAAGTGGTTCAGGAAGGCAGCTCACCACCACCTTCTCAAGGGCAATTAGGGATTGGCAATAAATGCTGGACTAGTCAGTGACGCCCACATCCCATGACTGAATTAAAAAAAACTTAGGGCTCTGCCCGATGTGGTGGCTTCTGCTGTTGGCCATTTTCTCCCTTTGTGGCCCCAGATGAGGTTGAGGCAGCCTGCTGGCTTTTGTCTACTTGCGGCTGAGATGCACATGGCAGTCATCCTTGCCATATTCAAGGCTGGAGATAGACAGATTTTTAATCAGTAAGGGAATCAAGGGTTATGGGGAAAAGGTAGGAAAGTGGAGTTAAGGATTATCAGATCAGCCATGATCTCATTGAATGGCGGAGTATACTCGATGGGCCGAATTGCCTACTTATGCTCCTACGTCTTATGGTCTTATGGTCATGGAGGCACCTTCAGAGGCTGCTGCACTGGTGCCATTGCAGGGCAGCCTCTGTCAAAGGGCCTTGCTACACAGATAGTCCCTCACTCGAAGCGGCCAAGGAGGCTGATGATGTTGGTGATGCCCGTGGGGGTTAGCATCCTCATTCTCCTGCTCAGTCTTTGGCTGGCACTATCAATGGCCGGAGGGGACTACCAATTGGGGAGTAACTAGTATCCCCTCCAAACATCTCTTCACCCTTGACTGATCCATGGAACAGGGTGTGGTGTGCATTTTGTGCACATCAGTGCACAGTTCCTGCATGCACTCCTATGCTGGAGCATTTGGCTCTCCATGAGGTTGACCACTCTCTCGATGGAGGAGCTTATGCATTCAAAGCCCAGAGCCTCCAATGCTGCTCCATTCTCAGTCCATGACTCCTCACTGCCTCAGGGACTCTAACATGTGGGAACACATCTAGTGCTGCTGGCCTATGTAGAGCCCTCTTTCCTGACTCCTAAGGCCTTGGATCTGTGCCCAGCTCTATATGGCTATATCTGTCCTCCATCCTCCAAGTGGTACTAACCACAGCTGCCTCTGGCTCTCTCACCTCCTCCTGCTCACTGATGACGTACTTATCACCTAGTGCCACCTTATCTACCGGCGTGTGATAACTAACTGATGTGAATGTATCTGCGCTGCTGGAGAGTGCGCTAGTATGATGTGGTGGTGCTTTCTCTGATGTCTCTGCTGTGCAGACACACAAATCTGTCTTTCCCCCTCCACATCTGAGCCCATGGGAGATACAAGAAGAGATCCTGAGAACTAGCCTTGGAGAGTAGAAACCTCTGCAGTACACTTCCCAAAGCAGCTGAATCTATGCCCAGCTGTTGGATGGGGTGGAGTGCACTGCACCCCTTTTTTCTACTTTTGCAGTATCTCTTCCAGGGATACTCTTCTCACCTTCATTGATTTGCTCGTAGTCAGCCATCTTGGTGATCTCCATTGCAACCTAGTCAATGGCAGTCACAATGTGTAGACTTCACCTTCTCCTGTCAGCACCCTTTCAGGCATTATGTGCCTTTTCCTTCTGCTTGGGCAAAATATAGAGAGATAAGGCATCGCTGTCCCCTCTGGTCAATGCCATCAGCTCATTGACGAAGTTGCATGTATCAGTTTAGGCAGGTCCTCAGCTACACTATGACTCTGAGACATGCCGAGGGGTCAGGAAGTACTTTGGGTACACACTCCTCCCATGTTCAGGAGCAGCATTTTTTTAATGTTCATTCATGGGATGTGGGCTTCGCTGGCTGGGCCAGCATTTATTGCCCATTCCTAGTTGTCCTTGAGAAGGTGGTGGTGAGCTGCCTTCTTGAACCGCTGCAGTCCATGTGGTGTAGGTACACCCACAGTGCTGTTAGGAAGGGAGTTTCAGGATTTTGACCCAGCAACAGTGAAGGAATGGAGATATATTTCCAAGTCAGGATGATGAGTGACTTGGAAGGGAACTTCCAGGTGATGGTGTTCCTATCTATCTGCTGCTCTTGTCCTTCTAGGTGGTAGAGGTAGTGGGTTTGGAAGGTGCTGTCTAAGGAGTGTTGGTGAATTCCTGCAATGCATCTTGTAAATAGTACGCACTGCTGCTACTGTGCATCGGTGGTGGAGGGAGTGAATGTTTGTCGATGTGGTGCCAATCAAGCAGTCCTGGATGGTGTCAAGCTTTGTGGTTGTTGTGGGAGCTGCACTCATCCAGGCAAGTGGGGAATATTCCACCACACTCCTGACTTGTGCCTTGTATATAGATTCCTAGCCTCTGACCTGCTGTTGTAGCCACAGTATTGATATGGCTAGTCTAGTTCAGTTTCTGGTCAATGGTAACCCCCAGAATGTTGATAGTGGGGGATTCAGCATTGGCAATGCCATTGAACGTCAAAGGGCAATGGTTAGGTTCTCTCCTGCTGGAGATGGTCACTGCCTGACACTTGTGTGGCATGAATGTTATTTGCCACTTATCAGCCCAAGCCAGGATATTATCCAGGTCTTGCTGCATTTGGACATGGGCTGCTTCAGTCTATGAGGAGTCGTGAATAGTGCTGAACATTGTGCAATCATCAGCGAACTTCCCCTCTTCTGACCTTATGATGGAAGGAAGGTCATTGATGAAGCAGCTGAAGGTGGTTGGGCCTAGGACACTACCCTGAGGAACTCCTGCAGCAATGTCCTGGAGCTGAGATGATTGTCCTCCAACAACCACAACCATCTTCCTTTGTGCTGGGCATGACTCCAACCAGTGGAGAGTTTTCCCTCTGATTCCCATTGACTCCAGTTTTGTTAGGGCTCCTTGATGCCACACTGAATCAAATATGGCCTTGATGTCAAGAGCAGTCACTCTCACCTCACCTCTGGAGTTCAGCTCTTTTGTCCATCTTTGAACCAAGGCTGTAATGAGGTCAGAAGCTGAGTGACCCTGGCGGAACCCAAACTGGGCATCAGTGAGCAGGTTATTGCTAAGCAAGTGCCACTTCATAGCACTGTTGATGACTCCTTCCATTACTTTACTGATGATCAAGAGTAGACTGATGAGGCAGTAAATGGCCGGGATGGATTTGTCCTGCTTTTTGTGTACAGGACATACTTGGGCAATTTTCCACATAGCCGGGTAGATGCCAGTGTTGTAACTGTATTGGAACAGCTTGGCTAGGGGCGCGGCAAGTTCTGGAGCACAAGTCTTCAGTACTATTGCTAGAATATTGTCAGACCCTATAGCCTTTGTACTATCCAGTGCCTTCAACCATTTCTTGATATCACGTGGAGTGAATCGAATTGGCTGAAGACTGGCACCTGTGATGCTGGGGACCTCCGGAGGAGGAGGCCGAGATGGATCATCCACTCGGCCCTTCTGGCTGACGATCGTAGCAAATGCTTCAACCTTATATTTTGCACTGATGTACTGGGCTCCCCCATCATTGAGGATGGGGATATTTGTGGAGCCTCCTCCTCCAATGAGTTGTTTTATTGTCCACCACCATTCATGACTGGATGTGGCAAGACTGCATGTGGAAGGACTGCAGAGTTTAGATCTCATCCATTGGTTGTGGGGTCACTTAGCTCTGTCTATCATTTGCTGGTTATGCTGTTTGGTACGCTAGTAGTCCTGTGTTATAGCTTCACCAAAGGTTGACACCTCATTTTTAGGTATGCCTGGTGCTGCTCCTGACATGCCTTCCTGCACTCTTCATTGAAGCAGGGTTGATTTCCTGGCTTGATGGTAATAGTAGAGTGGGGGATATGCTGGGCCATGAGGTTACATATTGTGATCGAGTATAATTCTGCCACTGCTGATGGCCCACAGTGCCTCATTGATGCCCAGTCTTGAGTTGCTAGACCTGTTCGAAATCTATCCCATTTAGCACGGTGGTAGTGCCACACAACACGATGGAGGGTATCCTCAATGTGATGGCGGCTGTGCGGTGATCACTCCTACCGATACTGTCATGGACAGATGCATCTGCAGCAGGCAGGTTGGTGAGGATGATGTCAAGTATGTTTTCCCTCTTGTTGGTTCCCTCACCACCTGCCGCAGACCCAGTCTAACAGCTATGTCTTTTAGGACTCGGCCAGCTCAGTCAGTAGAGGTGCTACCGAGCCACTCTTGGCGATGGACATTGAAGTCCCTCACCCAGAGTACATTCTGCGCCCTTGCCACCCTCAGTGCTTCCTCCAAGTGATGTTCAACATGGAGGAGCACTGATTCATCAGCTGAGGGAGGGCGGTACTTGATAATCAGCAGGAGGTTTCCTTGCCCATGTTTGACCTGATGCCATGAGACTTCATGGGATCCAGAGTCGATGTTCAGGACTCCCAGGGCAACTCCCACCCCCTCCCGTCCCCCCGACTGTATACCACTGTGCCGCCACCTCTGCTGGGTCTGTCCTGTTAGTGGGACAGGACATACCCAGGGATTGTGATGGTGATGTCTGGGACATTATCTGTAAGATATGATTCCGTGAGGATGACTATGTCAGGCTGTTGCTTGACTAGTCTGTGAGACAGCTCTCCCAATTTGGCACTAGCCCCCAGGAGACAGGGCTGAGTTTGCTGTTGTTGTTTCCGATGCCGAGGTCGATGCCGGATGGTCCGTCTGGTTTCATTCCTTTTGAGCATGCACCCTCAGATTCCTCAGCAGGATTGTCTGCTGGAGGATGAATACCCAGAGGTCTGATATTCCACTCACCTGGCCAGAGCGAATTAGGTCATTGAACCTCTTCCTGCATTGCACCCTCTATCTGCTCAATTTCTCAGCCACCTCTATCCAGGCCTGCTTGGTTTGGGAGGGTGACCATCTCCTAATACCCTCCGGAAAGAAAACTCCCTCCTCTTGTTCACTTCCTCAAGGAAGACCTCCGGGTCTGTGTGCGCGAAGATCGGGGCAATCCTGCCATGAGTTCCAACCCCCAGCCTTTCCTGTTCCACGGCTGTTGCTGCAATTTAATAAGTACAACAGCAGCCGCAGTAATGGCTGCTGCGCTCTGTTTAAATTGGGCCACACTCGCGCAGTGCTGCCTCCATTCCCACCTCCATTGTCACCAGTCAGCCGCCCAACCCACCCAATAGCCGATTAACACACCCTGCCCATGAAAATCAGGGCCTGCGACTGTGTTTCCCCCACATTCCCCGCCCCACCTCTGGGTGGGATCAGGCCCCGGAAACAGTCCCAAAATCCGTTTCCCAATCCCGGAAGGAAGCTCCTGCCCTTTCTGTGGGCTCAGCTCGCCCGAATGCCGTTTGCTTAATGGGACTAGAGGTCATGGGCATTGATTCAATTTGAGTATAGTAGAAGGATGAATGTCTCTCGCTTTTTTTCTGGTGTTAGATGACAAGTTCCTGACAGCTGTTTGGCCCCTAACACCTGTAGTCTAGTCCTGTTAGGGTTTCATATTGTGATGACAACAAGATCCTTCAATCTCAATATTATCTGTGTCGTTCATACGCTTTTCGTTTTCTAAATTTTCTTTCCCCTACAGTTTTGCAGCCAGCAATTCAAATTGTTTTTCTTCAGTTTAAATGCACTTTGCTGAACATTCTCACCATGCTGGTGGTCATTACTTTTAATAATTGATGCAAAATTATGACTGAAAGGGAATTCATTTTAAATCTTGAATGGCTTATTAATATTTTAATTTTTTTTGGGTCTGGTACAACTTGTTCTGTTCAAATTGCAAAGTTCCTGTAACAGAGAACATTTTTTTTAACAAAAAAGGCTGTTTGCTTCCCTTTCCTGAAGTTGTTGACCTTAATTGGGTGATGACTGTTAGCAAACTATTTGACTGCAGGGGCATCACAACTAAACCCTAGTTGCCTTCACCCAATGTGCCCAAACACATACTTTCTAGCAGGGGTGGTTGGATTGTAGTTGCCAACCCCGCAGGGCAAACATAACAGGATAGATTCCAGGTAGACCCACCATGCATGCAGTCACAACATGGTTTAATAGTATCCAAACAAGCTAGGAAATTATGATGAACCTTTATAAAACTCTAGTTAAACCTCTCCCATTGGTGCTCAGGCTAATGCTCTGGGGCCATGGTTCAAATCTCACCATGGCAGCTGGTAGAATGTAAATTTGATTAATAAAATCTGGGACATAAAGCGAGTTTCCGTAATGATGCCCATGAAACTATCATCAATTGTTTAAAAACCCATCTGATTCACTAATGTTCTTTAAGGAAGAAAATCTGGTGTCCTTACCTGGTCTGGCCAACAGCAATGTGGTTGATTCTTAACTGCCCTCTGAAATGGCTGAGCAAGCCACTCAGTTCAAGGGCAATTGGGGATGGGCAACAAATCCTGGCCTTGCCAGCGACACCCACATCCCATGTAAGAATAAAGAAAAAAATGTGAAGCATTGTGTCCAATTCTAGGTGCCATACATTAGGAAGGATATGAAGACATTGGAGATTGTGCAGAAAAGATTTATGAGAGTGTTTGCAGGAATGGGGACTTCAGTTACAAGGATAGTTTAGAGAAGCTGGGGCTGTTCTCCATGGAGAAGAGAAAGTTGAGAAGCGATTTGATAGAGGTGTTCAAAATCATGAGAGTCTGGACAGAGTAGACAGAAACTTTTCTCAATGGAAGAAGAGTCAGGCAACAGAGGGCATAGATTTAAGGTAATTGACAAAATGAGGAAAAACTTTGTTATGCAGCAAGTGGTTAGGATCTGGAGCACACTGCCTGAGAGTGTGGTGAAGGCAGTTTCAGATGAGGCTTTCAAAAGAGAATTGGATCATTATCTTAAAAGGAAACATTTGCAGGATACAGGGAAAAGCCAGGGGAGTGACATTAGGTGAATTGCTTCTTAAGAGGGCCAGCATAGAAATGATGGGTCAAATGACCTCCTTCTGTGCTATAACCATTCAATGATTCTATGGGTCAGATTCAATCATGTCTTTCAAAAGGGTATTGGATTAGCACATGAAGGGAAAACATTTGCAGGGCTACAGGGAAGAGGCAGGGTAGTGGGACTAGCTGAGTTGCAGAGACATGATAGGCCAGATGGCCTCATTCTGTACTGTAACCATTCTATGACTCAGTACCAGTGGGACAGTTGCCCACTGCACCTCGGTGGCTTGTCTACCTGTCTGGAAATGGAGGTTGTGCGATGTGAGGTCTTAGTTGCTTGGAAAAGGATTGTAAATGTTCCATGTCTGCTTTACTTAAGCTTATAAGCTAGCTGAGAATTTTGAAGCTATAGCTCCATGTGTTGGAGAAGCCCCTGGAAATAAAAGACAGTGGAGCTGCACGATCAGCACAAGTCCCTTTGTTCCATTGGTATACTGGTACTAGACCTGTGTTGATCAGTGTCTAATGGATTTGGTCCATCTGCTGGTGGTAACCCTACTAGTCAGACATAAAACAGGATGTTATGCAGCCCTACTGAACAGCTGTCATGGCATTTCAGTGATTTATAGCATACACTCATGCTGCATTGAACTTGACACTAGGAATTAAATGAATCTCTCTCCATCCAGCAAAGTTCCAGTCCAGTAAGTGGGAACAGAAGCTGAAGACAGAGGAATATACTTGTGGAAAAGAAATATGGCAGTATACAAAAAACTAACTTTTAGCGGACTGTCGTTTCATGAATTTCTTTGTTGCATGTCATAAATTTTACTTTATCACAGACAGAGGAGTGTGTTGCTGTAGAGCACCCCGCTTAACAGTGATGATGGGCAGAACCAGTTCACCCCCATATCCACAGCTACATTAGTAGGATCACCCTGTAAAATGTTTTTAACACGTCCCTGCAGTCCAAAAGAATGATTATTAGTATTAATAACTTTAAAATATGAGTAACTTTAAAATGATTAAAGTTATTGGTCATTAAACAATATGTGCCAACATCCCAGAATTTGGAATATTGGAACCACCAATGATAGATCACTTTCCAGATGTCTGAAAATTCAGGTTGCTATAGCAAATTGCAAAGTTGAATATTCTCATTTGGTATCTGAAGTATATTCCTGGGCTGTACACCGTTTTCATACTATTACAATTGCACTTGAACTGTGAAAAATACCCATCAAGAATTATTTAAGTTAGATAGATGGAAATGGGACAGGGAGGACAGTGTGATCCCAGATCAGACTGATCATATGGTAGGAATCAGTTATCAGAAGTAGACTTAATGGTCATTTGTACAGTAATAACCTAGTAAACAGTAGTTAACATGAACTCAGACATGGAATATATTACCCCGTGATGTTGTGCACCGAACTTTCCAAAAGACATTTGATAAAGTTCCACGCAAAGTTCCATGAATCATCCGCTCCTATTGGTGGTGGACATCATGGTGGGCGTGAGCAGACAATATGGCAAGAGTCGGTTTTACAACGTTGTGAAACCAGTTTAAGATCATCCGCTCCGCCAGTCAATGGCAGGCCGCGTTTCCCACTGTCCAAAGTTGGGAATTTAATTTTAGTGCATTTACGTCTCATCATTGTGCCCGCTCGCCAACTTCAGAACAGCGTGAGTTACGACTGCATATAAAAGGCATGCACCTGGCAAGCTGAACTTTGAGGGGAATTCGGAGGTGAGTGCACACAATCTTGTGCAGTGCTCATGAGGATCATCCATAGGACATCAAGGGAAGAGGCGTCACACATTCGGTGTGAGGGGGGCGGTCACAGGCAAGTCGCTTTTTCCTGGCTAGCTTTCAGTGTGGTGCCGTTGGAAGGGCCCCAGTGTAGGTGGGGTCAGGGGTGGGGGTCAGGGCAAGGCAGCTCAAACTGAAGGAAGTACACAAACACATGCCAGGCTGGAGTTGAGGGAAGCGGCCACACACTTAGAAAAGTTTGTTAAAAGTGAGCATTCTTCTGCAGCTGAGACCATTCAGCAGCAGCTCCATTGACATACTTGGAGTTGGGCCTCTGAAGCTTTTCTTCCCACTCAAGCAATGCAAAAGCATGAAAGTGCCACCAAATGCTCCAGAACTTTTCACCCCTTGGGCGCAGACTGCAAATTAGTGTGTGTTTTAGGAGGCTGCAGAACAATTGGCCGACTGGGCAAGTTGTACAACTCCCTTGTGAAAAGTGGCCATGGTGCAGTCACTGGTGGAGGTGTCTTTATTAAGGTTTGGACCAGTATCCATCATGGTTCAAGTTAACAGTGCAGCCTTGCAGTGCGGGTTAGGAGAATGCCTGTGCCTGAGCTGAGAGTACAGCGTGTAGTCCAGTGGCCGAAGCTGCCATTAATTGGTCAAGTGGAGTGGGGTGGAGGTGGAGGTGGGGCTTCGGACAGCCAATGAGCGCACCACATACTGGCCATCCAAGTGGTGGCCAGCTCTCTCCGGCATGTGGGAAGGGGCCTTGAGAGTTAACCAAGAGAGATTCTTAAGACACATATGCTAACCCATGCATCTCTCTCTTTGATCCTGCAGGAGGAGAACATCAGGATCATGGAGCCTGGTGATCTAGTGGTCTGCCTCATGGCTTACAGGGAGCAGAGAAGAGAGCAACAGAGGTGCCTGGCTTGCCAATGGGAGGAGCACCACCCTCAAGACGAAGGTATGGCAGGGCCTCCTGCACACGCAGCTGAAGGTCCACTGTGAGCTGGGGTCAAAGTTGCCCAAGGACAATGTGACAGATCTGCCTAGGAGGGAAATTGTAGATTATTAGTGCTTGGCAGCCTTGTTACACACAGAGCAGTGGACTCAGTAGTATTGAGAGAAGGATGATGTATGTGGTGCAGAATCCTCACATGGTTGGTTGCCACCTACCTCACCGTCACCTCAGGAATGGTCCACATCCTCTCTGGTCAACTCCAATGCACAATACTCAAACTGAGTGAGGAGCTTGATATCCGGCACTCCACCCCCAGCCTGGGACCTTTGCCAGTGATTGTGTGTGATCTGGTCCTGCATGAAGGTGGAGAGAGTGTGAGCAAGGCGCATGCCAGGCCAAATGAGAAGGATACCAGGCTTGTGTGTGTACTGAGTAGAGCCATGGACGGGATGAGGAGGCGATCTCCAGAGGAGATGAGGCCCGAAGGAGGTTTGAGGGTGTGTGTGAGAGAGTGAGTGGTGATGTCCCTTGAGCTGGCAGTGAGTGAAATGCCAGTGAATGTGTGATGGGCTTGTGAGTGTGTGAGTTTCGAGTGATGAGATGGTTGCCTTACCCTGGTGGTATGGATGATATCATTATCCGTTTTCTGCACTGGATGGCCGACCTTTTGTGTGCAGGATTGGCACTGACCACCTCTGCCACCACCCCCTGAACCAGAGTGGTGAGACTGATGGGCCTCCTGCAGCCAGAGCGGGAGTAGAGGACATTGTAGCGGGCCTCCACAGTGTCCACAAGGTCTCCCAGCCATGCATCACGGAATCGGGGGACTGCACTCTTCTTGGCTTTTGTGGCCATGTCTTCACCAGAGCAGCCCTGGGCTGCAAGCATTGAGAAGTGTGCACGCAGCTGCAGTTTAAATATGGCACCTGGTGTGAGCAAGCAGCATTGTAACGCCATGGTGGTCAAATCAGAGGCCAGCCGCCAGTGATCCGGCGTGTTTCCCATTACTGCATAATTTATGAGGCAGCAAGGGAACAACACAGCATGAAAACCTGCCATTGCGGCCGGCAGGTAAAACATCGTTTTTCACACCCACTGCCGCAGTTACTGCAAATTTGGGACGATTCCACCCTATGAGTTAAGCAAAAAGCTTTAGGGATTAAGAGTAAAGCTTCGTCATGGATACAAAAGGATACAATTGAAGCATGTCAAATATGTTATATTAGGAGGCGGGAAGTGTTGCAAGCCAAGAATCCTGACTTTGGATCACTACTGTCGCTAAGATGAGATCAATGACCTGGATTCTGAAATTCCATGAAATTGGCCAAATTTGAAGATGATATAAAGCTAGGAAGGGCAATCGTATTGGAAGAGTGAGATCATAAAATGTGTAAGTTAACAAAATGAAGATGAAGTTTAATCCCAATAATTACAAAATGCTGCACTTAGGAAGGAAAAATGTGGAAAACATGAACTCCATGAATGATTTTGAAATGACTAAGGATGAAGGTGAAAGGTGTATGAAAGAATGGAAAATGCAGGAAATCCTCAGCAGGTTGGACACAGCCTGTGAAGAGAGGGATAGAGTTAATGTTTCAGGTTGATGACCTTTCATCAGAACTGGAAAAAGTTTGAGTTTTAATATGTTTAATCCAAGTACAGAGGTAGGTGGAGGAAAGACCAAAAGGGAATGTCTGTGATAGAGTGGAAATCAGGAGAGAGTAATTGACAGAAAGGATGATTGTGTAAGGCAAATCAGGAGAGAGTAATTGACAAAAAGGATGATTGTGTAAGGCAAATCAGGAGAGAGTAATTGACAAAAAGGATGATTGTGTAAGGCAGAATGGGGTGGTAATAAAACAAGTAAAGGAAGAAAAAAAGCAGTCTTGAGGAGTTGTTAGTGGGAATAGCAGAATCATTATCAACATCTGCTGCTCTAAAAAAATGTGATTATAATCATATTTTGCTTTTGTAAAGGGATTCATGAGTCTTGGTAGACTTGATACTCAACATGTCCAATCAAGGCACAGCAACAATCCACCAAACCAATAGAATATTGAACTATATAGCCAGAATGGTAGATCCAAAGCCAAACGAAGCCATGACCAAACTGTAGTATCTGGCCAGATCACATTTGAAGCAGTGTGTTCAATCTGGTCACTGGGGCAAAAGAAAGGTTAAAAGAGTCTACAATCAGTAGTCTTTTGGATCCGTGGCATCCAATTGTCACCATAACACTCCCTCATTATTTGCACGCTGGGGTTGAATCATATCGCTTATGCAATAGTATAACTCAGGAATGTAGCAGGGAGCCACTTGGGTTCTGAACTGGATATTTGTGCCTTTCACATGACCCATGAACCAGTCCAATATTTTTGAAGGCAGACCAAGAAAACACTTGGTAAAATAGAGCTTGATAAGAACCATTAAGCTGGTTTATTTCACATCTGGTGAACATACAGAGCAACAGTTATGGATTGAACTCACTCAATTCAGTCAGCACAACCTGTCTTTGCATAATAGTACAAAATAGTGCATTGGCTTTACTTCACTACTTCAATGGGTCATCTTACTTGACTTCAAACAAAATACCTCCTATAATTATTTTATTTTAATATCAACTTTTCTGTGTATACACTTTGCTTCAAAACACAGCCCTAAATAGAAATCTCTTTTCTCAAATCCTATTTATGGAAAAATGGTCAAGAAAACAATCCTGAAAAATGATGGTGAGACGTTCAAGTGTTAGAGGCAGTGCAGTGAAAAGCCAATGGACTTCTTCAGAGATTGAGAGACCTGGGGCCTTGATATGGGGGCGGGAATGGAGGGAGCAGGTTCCTGATGCCGGCTGGCGTGCCAGTTTCCCACCACGGTCCGGACTCCTGGCTATTTTCCTGGATGCTGGATCAGGCAAGGAATGGCTACGTGGCAGGTAGCTTGTTGTCAATTAAAAGACTAATTAAGAGGCCGACTGGAAAATTCCATACAGTATCACACGGCAAATGCTTGGAGGCAGCATCGGGGGGGCCAGCGCTCTAAGCTCACTTTGAGGACCCCACCCCCACCCCACAGCCGTCATACTTACCTGGCCACAGCTACAGCCATTGGCCAACCTGGGGAGGGGTTTCCCCTTCACATTGATGGTTTGGAAGCTGTGGCCATTTTAATTTTAAAGATGGAGGTGCACTCTCTCTCATTTACCTGCAATGGCAGGCTACAACTCCTTTAGTGCTGGAGGGCCTCCTTAACTGGATGCTGAGCATCGCTTTCTGACCACTAATTGGCCAATCCAGCAAAAATGTCGGGTTACAGCTTCAACATAGTGCTGGGCCGGACCCGCATTTGACATGATGTCGGGGCCCAAATCCAAAATAGATAATCCTGCCCTGAACTATGAGGAATGACTGGAGAAACTTGGACTTTCCAAACTTGAAAGGAGGATTTATACTGGTGAAGTTATAGACATATACATAATGTTAAGTGGTATGGTAAAGAGAAATCAGAAACTATTTTAAATAGTGAGATTCGGACAAGCTCAAACTAGTAAAAGATACACAGAAAACTGATCCTTGTACAAACTGATTAACGCATGGATCAAGGTTCCAGGTAGCATGGAGAAGGCAAAAACTCTTGAATTGTTTAAGAAATAATTGGATATCACAGCAAAGGGATTTTGTCTTTCTGGATGGATGGGTTAAGATGAGCTAAATGACACATCTCATTTGCTATCATCTTGCGATCAGAGTGTGTACACACTAGTTACCACTTGGTAATCATGATCAGCTTGTACACATTGTGCAGTATAATGATGTCAATGGGCCCTAATAATTTGATGGCCTTAGCATCTCATCAGTTTCCAACAAGTTTTTCCAGTAGAATAAAAGGGTTAGCTTAAAGGGGTTTAACGTAGCGAAAAGCCCATCTATCGCCCTCAAAAGTAGGAAGTAAATCAAGTTTATTAATTACATGCCACTGAGTTCAAAGGTATATGACTTCTGCCACTAGAAACAGAAGCTAATGATCAGTCAACTGCACTTAATCTCTCTCATTTGAGCAGACACTGTCAGTTACACATGAAGGACTGGAAATTGATTACCTTGTTCTGCTGCACAGTTGTCACTGAAAATGGTTCAAGTCTTCTCATTTCATTACTTGCATACAGACCTTGAGGGCACTTGGAGATTGGTCTTGTATACAAGTTGAAAAATTGGTATGCAGTAAGATTGGGATTGTCACTGGATCCCCATTTTAAATAGGTCATTGATTTATCATCTACGATCTTCTGTTCAGTATGCAGAACAAGCCCTGTACAAGTGGAAAATTTTTATGCAAGCTAGCAATACTGTTGGCAGCTCTGGGGTACACTGGTGGCTCTGAGGTACAGTGGCAGCTCTGCGGTACCATGGTGGCTCTGCGGTACAGTGGCAGCTCTGCGGTACCATGGTGGCTCTGAGGTACAGTGGCAGCTCTGCGGTACCATGGTGGCTCTGGGATACGCTGGCAACTGTTATGATTTCATTATGAAACTTGCAAATGTGACTATGCTTAATTCCTCTGATAATGAAAGTTTAAATTCCGAAGGTTTCACCCAGAAATATAGTGTTCTAATGCAGACTTCCCTTGCAGTGTGTGGGGACAGTGACCTGTACTCTGACCAGCAGTGCGTCACTATAATGGTGAATCCACTCTGATCTTATTATTTCAATGAACAGAATAATGGACTTAAATATTTGGGAGGTTTTTCAAGTCTGGAGGGCATAGGGCATGTGAAGATAAAGTGAGAAGGCAGGTAGTTGGGATCAAAACTTTAAAGCATGACATGCTATTTTTGGAACAGACCTTTAAGAGCCAACAAGTTCATCCCTTTTACAATGTTTGCTTTAATCATTTAGTTTCTAATTTCATTTTAGGCATTGCTTGACCATATGGGCTAAATCTTGCTGGAAAAATAACGTTGCGTTAATGGTGCACACCATTATTAATTGGCCAGTTGGCCAAAGCATTCAAGGGATTAAGCGATATGGTGTGAGTTGGGGACCTCAGGAATTTGCTGGTCAATTTGCAAAGTTCGATTTGCTTGCAACAATGGCATCTTGCCCTTATTTTTCGGAACCTTTTGCATTTGCACATTAATTGCCCATTACACTTGCTGCAGAAAGTTAAATCAACTGATTGACAATGTAAAGTACTCTTTTAGCGATGTAATCATTGCTAGTACAATGCCAATCAATCTCTGGAGCCTAGAAAGGGAACATTTTAAACATATTTTCATTCCTGCGTGAATTAAATTGTTTGAGATTTTAAAAATGACATTTTAAATTTTAAATTCTTTTCTTACTTTTCTATATTTTAGTCTCTCTTGTAGTCCAATCTTTCCCTCTCTTTATTTCTCTTTCTGTACATGACAACTCTAATTTACCCTGTTTCCTTCTCTGTTTCTTTCCCTACCTTAAATCTCATGGGTTAAGGAGATAGACTGTTAGTCCCATTGTTAATTGAGGTCTCAGATGCCCTGTTGCCTTCAGTGTGTTGTTATCAGCACATATTTCCAGAAAATTACAGCACAAAAGCTGGAAAGAGCAGGAACTAGGCCAAATTCCTGTGCACAGCGCAAGATGCCTCACTACAGTAAGATCTGGCCCAATGCCTTCATGAGTATCCCAGAAGGAGCCACCACATCTTATTCTGCCTGTATCTAATTTGCACATAAGTAATTCAACACAGGAACAGGAGGAAGCCCCTTGAACCTATTCTGCCATTCAATTAGATCGTGGCTGATCTCTACCTTAATTCAATCTACATGTTGGTTCTGTAATTTTACCTGACAAAAATTTAAGAATCGCTGCTGGGTAGAGCTGGAGGAAACACCTGTGATAAATGCATGAAAAGAGCATCAGACACACCCACACTCCCACTACTGTAACCTTGTGTAACATCCTTCTCAACCACTGGTAATGCCAGCTTCTGGGGGTCGGGGGTGGGGTGGTGGAGGTAAAAGATTAAAGTAAATATTTCCAATTGCCAATTTCAGAAATTCCTCTCTGACTCTGTAAGGCATGCAAATTCCAAGAGATCATGGTTACCTATAGTCTATCACACATGCATTTAACTAGCAGCCTCTTGCATTATTTCCTGCTGTGTCCCTAGGGATATAGGGACATACACAGGACTGAAAGTCCAGCAGGGCAATTGTAAGATTTTATACCTCCAACCACCACCAGCTGCAACTCATTCAAAACACTCAGGCCTGTGCCCTGCCTCTGTTCCTGCTGAGCTCCACTAACCTCAGGAAATTTACTTTAAGATCCTTGTCCTCAGCTTCAGTTTCCTCCATGTCCTCATCTTAAGTCTTCCAGCTGTACGTTTTTCCATGGCTCCTCTACCAAAGACTTGCTTCTTGCTTTCCATTTCACTGTCAACAGCCTCTCAGACAGTCATTTTCTCTTTCCATTCTTCTAGAGTCTCAAGACATTTTTTCTTGGCCTCACTTCCTTCCCAGTCACACATTTTTCTCCTTTACTTCTGTTCTTGATTAACACCTGCTATGTGCATTGCCATGCAAACGTCTGCATATGATGGAAAAGTAAGTTCTAGTTGGTTTATGACTGTAAATAGCATAAGGGATACCCAGCCGGGAAGCTCCCAGCTGGAATCAAATCGAGAAATCTGTGCTCCTCCCAGTCTGGATCTTGAATATCCTCAATTTTAACCACTCCATCATTGGTGACCATACCTCTAGCTGCCTGGGTCCTAAGCTCTGGAATAGCGTCTCTAAACCTCTCTGCCTCTCTACCTCTCTCTCCTCCTTCAAAATGATCATTAAAACCTATCCATTTGGCCAAATTTTGGGTCCTAATTTCTTCAATCGTGGCTCAGTGGCAAATTTCATCTGATAATGCTCATGTGATACATCTTGGGACATTTTTATTCATTTAAAAGTGCTATATAATAGCAAGTTGTTGTTGAGGAGGCTAGGTGATTTATATGTAGAGTAATAAACCCCAGGAACACATTAACAGTTGGAACTTAATCAACCAGTCTGGATAGTTTATATCTAGAATAAAAGATAGCCGGGACAGAGTAAAATTGTAATTGAGCATTTTAGATGAAGTGCTAAACTGAGAATGAGTTGTATCTGTTATTTAATCCTGATATTACTTTAATGCTTTGTGATTACTCAGTAGTACATGGTTATTTTTAACCTACATGGTGAACTTTATGGGACAGATTTATTCTGTTTAGTCTTTCTGCCAGCATTAGCTTTTAATGTCACGCTGACACTGGTGAGCTTTGTTTTACACTTCTGTCGGCACTATGGTTTAATGCCACTCTGACACCAGTGGGCTCTGTTTGCTGAAATGTGATGACATTCAGATTGAAGGATTTACAGTTTTAGTGTCATTACCCTGAAGTCAACAAATGGTTTACCGTTGATTCTAGTGAAAGATGGTCAGCGTATATGTTTAATCTCAGCAGTATCACCTGTAATACTTGCGTGTGTCTCTAAAACTAATACAAAGAGACTATCTTCAGAAAGATTTTAAGGTAATCGAAGGTCTGCTCCCACTCGGTTAATGAGGGGAAAATTGGAGTTATGCCTAATTTGAATTACAAGTACTGCAGTGCTTGCTCTCATCAATGGATATTATACCCATTCTGTTTCTGATGATCTATTGGTTCATTACAAGTGCTACATTAATGGACTATTTACTGTAAAACACATACATGCCATTCATCTCTCACTGAATGGATACAATTGAAAAGTACTTTATACTCTTGTAATTGTATTTTTGTATAATGTTAATGGTGCAGTGGGTTGAATACAAAGGCTATTTTCATAACAATGCAGACAGTGGGCCAACAAGGCTACAAGAGCTTCAGTAGAATAGAATCAATTATTTGTTTTATTCTAATTGTGATTGGAGAATAATTTCACATTATTCTGGACCATTTCAGGCTGTGTAGAATAACAGATACCCAGGAGTGAGTTACAGGCTGGAATCTAATTGAGGGGTCCGGGGGATTTGTATGTACAATAACAGACCATCGGCAGTGAGTTACAAACTGGAATCTAATTGAGGGGTTCAGGGGGTTTATATATCGAATAACAGATACCCGGGAGTGAGTTACAGACTGGAATCTAATCGAGGGGTTCGGGGTGGTTTATATATAGAATAACAAATACCCAGGAGTGAGTTACAGGCTGGAATCTAATCGAGGGGCTCGGGGTGGTTTATATATAGAATAACAGACACTCGGCAATGAGTTACAGACTGGAATCTAATCGAGGGGTTCGGGGTGGTTTATATATAGAATAACAGATACCCGGGAGTGAGTTACAGACTGGAATCTAATCGAGGGGTTCGGGGTGGTTTATATATAGAATAACAGATACCCAGGAGTGAGTTACAGGCTGGAATCTAATTGAGGGGTCCGGGGGATTCGTATGTACAATAACAGACACTCGGCAGTGAGTTACAGACTGGAATCTAATCGAGGGGTTCAGGGGGGTTTATATATAGAATAACAGATACCCAGGAGTGAGTTACAGACTGGAATCTAATTGAGGGGTTTGGGGTGTTTATTTATAAAATAACAAATACTTTGGCATGAGTTACAGGTTGGAATCTAATCTCAGTTGAATATACGAGTTGGCAATATATTATCCATCTGTTGAGATTTTGAACATGTCACAATAGGCATGCCCAATTTGAACTCCTCCATCCAGAATGAACCCACTGGTCCCCCATCCACACTACACAATCCAGCTGGTTCTTAAATTGTTTCATGTTTTTCGATCCACTGTTCTGTTAAGAAGTTCATTCTATCCATTGATCACTCTTGGTTCGAAGAAGAGTTTCCAGTCATCAATTGGAAACACTCTTTCAACATTTTACATTTTACATTGGAATAGTAAGTTTGTGGATGACACAATGTTTGGCCGGGTGGTTAACAGTGAGGTTGAATGTCTTGGGCTACAGGAAGATATAGACGGGATGGTCAAATAGGCAGATAAATGACAGAGTGTGAGGTGATGTTCTTTGGAAGGAGTAATTTGACAGGGAAGTATTCAATGAATGGCATGACACTAGGAAGTTCTGAGGAACAAAAGGACCTTGGCATACGTGTCCATAGATCTCTGAAGGCGGAGGGGCATGTTAGTGGGGTGGTGAAAAAGGCATATGGGACGCTTGCCTTTATCAATCGAGGCATAGATTACAAAAATAGGGAGATCATGTTGGAGTTGTATAGAACCTTGGTGAGGCCACAGCTGGAGTACTGTGTGCAGTTCTGGTCACCACATTATAGAAAGGATGTGATTGCGCTGGAGGGGGTGCAGAGGACATTCACCAGGATGTTGCCTGGGATGAAACATTTAAGTTATGAAGAGAGGTTGGATAGACTTGGGTTGTTTTCATTGGAGCAGAGAAGACTGAGGGGCGACCTGATCGAGATGTACAAGATTATGAGGGGCATGGACAGGGTGGATAGGGAGCAGCTGTTCCCTTTAGTTGAAGGGTCAGTCACGAGGGGACACAAGTTCAAGGTGAGGGGCAGGAGGTTTAGGGGAGATGTGAGGAAAAACTTTTTTACCCAGAGGGTGGTGACAGTCTGGAATGCACTGCCTGGGAGGGTGGTGGAGGCAGGTTGCCTCACATCCTTTAAAAAGTACTTGGATGAGCACTTGGCACGTCATAACATTCAAGGCTATGGGCCAAGTGCTGGTAAATAGGATTAGGTAGGTAGGTCAGGTGTTTCTCACATGTCAGTGCAGACTCGATGGGCCGAAGAGCCTCTTCTGCACTGTGTGAATCTGTGATTATATAGGATATACGACACAGAAACAGGCCATTCAGCCCAACAGTCCATTCCAGTGTTTATGCTCCACTCAAGCCTCCTCCCATCTTTTCTCATCTAAATGTACCTCTACCCTTCTCCCGCATATGCTTGTTTAGTCTCCCCTTAAATGTATCTATGCTATTTTCTTCAACCACTCTCTGTGGTAGTGGGTTCCAAATTCTCACCACTCTTTGGGTGAAGAAGTTTCTTCTGAATTCCCTGTTGGATTTCTTGGTGACTGTTTTACATTGATGGCCTCTACTTATGCTTTTCCCCACAAGGAAACATTTTCTCTGTATTCACTCTATCAAAACCTCTCATAATTCTTAAGGGCTTCTATTAGGTCACTACTCAGCCTTTTTCAAGAGAGAAGAGCCTGTCAGTCCTTTGCTGATATGTATACCCATAGACATCTAATATCATCCTTGTAAATCTTCTCTGTACCCTTTCTACAGTGAACCTATGTCCTTTATATAATATGGTAATCAGAACTACATGGAGTACTTTAAATGTGGTCTAACCAAGGTTCGATACTAGTTTGACATAACTTCCCCACTTTTCAATTCTACCCTCAAGAACTAAAACCTACTGCTTAGTTTCCTTGTTATAAAGGCTCAAGGGGCTGAATGGCCTACTTCTGCTCCTAATTCATATGTCTGTAGCTTGTGGTCCAATTTTTAGTGATTGACGTATTTGTACTCTGAGATGCCTTTGTTCCTTTACACCACCTAGTTCCAAAGAACTGTGCATTATTATCATAATTCTACCAGATTGGTGGTAATGCTATTGAAAGAATGGAGTGAGTATTGAAACCCGGTTATCATATCAACCAATGAGTTGGAGGTGGGGTAGCATTTACAACAAACAGAGTTAATTTTAACAGAGTCTATTTACTCAGCAAACGGAGTTTATTTAAACAGAGTTTCTATAAATTACAGCAAACAGAACATAAGCTGAAACTACAGCAGTCTCCCGATAAAAACAGGATTATTTCTCCAGCAGAATGCATTGAGTGGAGGTTAGTTATATAATACAAATGATGTGCATAAAATAAATCCCAGTCATGTGCAGCAGTGCAATCTTCAGGCATAGTTACCCATTAACTCCAAGATGGTGGCAACTTTTTGTGTCACGATATGCAGTTTTAAGAGAAAGCCAGAGGGAAATTGTGACAAGTGGAATCACAACACATGCAGCTACTACATTAAATGATTTTCTTACTTACAGAACTTCCAGATCTAAAGTAATGCCCTCCATTATCCCTTTGTAGAATGTAATGGAATACTTACACCTGGAACTTTGTGAAGATTCAAGCACTTATTAAGTGTCATTGCCAGTTTTACATCACTCATAGTTTTGTTTTGCATTCCAAATCATCACTTCTGCTAAGGCTGACTTGAATGTAGCTTTGTTGTGTCAGCATGTAAAATAGTGTACCAGTTGGGCTATCCATTAGCTTGCTTTAATGGAATGCCTGTAAACCAGATTGATGTGAAACAAGATTCTCTTCCTCATGTTTTCTCTCCAAACTTGCAATAAATGGCAAGAACAAATGAGCTGGGCATTTTTGAACTTTTGCAATCATTAATTGTACAAATGACTTGCTCAGGCATGGTCACGTTTGAGATTTAGCAACGTTTATATCCCATTCCCTGCTATAGAAATGGCATTAAAACCACACAGTGCATTCAACGTAGATTCACCAGGAAGATGCCAGAGATGCTAAACAATGAAAAGGGAAATTTGAAACACTGCAACTACAGAAGGCTAAGTGCAGATTTAATGGAGGTTTTTAAAATTGTAAAGGGTTTTGACGGAGTGAATAAGGAAAGATTATATTCTTTGCTTGGGGAATTGGTGATAAAAAGCTATCATGATATATTTTATGGAAAGCGGTAATTATTTGAACCAGCAAATGATCCAGGCGCTGGGGGGGGAAAGTGGGCAGAAGGATTAGTTTTGGATTGCTCTTGGAAGGAGCTGTCACAGACATGGTGGCCAAGTGGTCCATCCTGCGCAGTAAGGCTCTCTGGCTCTTTGATGTCAGCAGCATCAGGTCCATTTTCCTTATTGTAATGGCTTGTTGACATCAGCTTCCTCCCTTTGCATGACTTTTATGATATAGCAACACTGAGAGCGAGTTGTTTTTCTCAATTGGAAATGAGCAGTGCCTCTATTTGCAATAAGAGTTACTTTAAAATCCATGCTGCCGACCACTGCTATAGCTGTCCCCTTTTTTCCAATAGGTACATACCCTCAGCTAGTTTTTTGAAAAAAATCCCACCTAATTTTGCTTTTATTTCTGTACATAATCATAATTAAATCCAATTTCTATAAACATTGCAAGATGTTTTTTTCTGGTCACTAATGCAAAGCTTGCATATTACTATCAGCATAAAATCTGTACTGTCGCATTTTGACTTTCTCAGAATCTCTCAATGCTGTTACAGCTTATAAATTATAAAGCACTCCAGCCCAGCTTTTGATGTGTATCTCATCTGTGACTTTGTCACTTGTGAGTTATGAGAGTCTGCTCAATCTTTTAAATAAAAGAAAAACCTGGGTGTTGTGTACCTTGTTGTTTAGGCTTTGTGAATCAGGACTACTGTTCAGTTTGGTCTACAGAAGGCCAAGAATTGATGGGCAATTGTTTGAAATTTTAAGGAATTATCTTTGGGAATCCTCCAGACAACAGATTCCTTCTGATCTGGTGCTTCATGTTCATTTATTTTGCTCTGCTTTCACGCTATTGACTCTGTTATTAATCATTACACCTACACCAATCAGATAGATATTGTAAATACAGTATGGCATTCTAAATAGCTGATTCTTGGAAATCATAATGATTTATAATGTGTTTATGTGCTGCCCCTCCAGCTTTCTGAATTGAGAGCTCTGGTTGTAACTATTATGAATGATGAAATCATAAATCTCAGAGACTTTCTCTTTCATCTGTGGCCAATCATGTATAAGATTATGCATTTTAAAACCCTGCTGGATTTTTTTTAACCTCCCAGCTTCAGCTCTAATGGGTCTTTCAAGGCTGACTGTAGTTGCAGGAATGTATAAAATTGATTAGTGCACAAATTAGATTCCTTCAAAAAAGGAGCGATATGCTCTTCACCATAAAGGTCTTCAATCGTCACAGTCCCTGCCGCACTTCACTCTCGATTAAAGTTGATGAGAACGCTGTCAGGTATATGTAGTGTTGTTCCCCATAATGGAGCAAATGGATGGATCCTAAGTGCTGCTTTGAGCAGTTTAGCTGTTAATTGAGTTATTCCCCACATACGTATGGTTATTGAGTTTTTTTTTCCCCCAAGTGGCTGGTTTGCAATAAATTAAGGTTTTTAACTTAATAGCATAGTGAATGACAGCGAAGGAAACAGACCATTCAGCCCATTTATACTCTTTTCGAGTTATCAACAGTCACATATTGCAACTCTTTTGAGAACAATCACAGTTCTTGGTTTCCGGGAGTGGGACATGAACCCACAACCCTCTAATTCAAAGGTGAGGGTGCTATGAACTGAGCCACAGCTGACACCTCCTCAGCCCATTTATGTCACCTCATTGTCCGGTCCGTCAGCTGTGGCTCAGTTCATAGCACCCTCGCCTTTGAATCAGAGGGTTGTGGGTTCATGTCCCACTCCCGGAAACCAAGAACTGTGATTGTACTCGAAAGAGTTGCAATCTGTGACTGTTGATAACTCAAAAGAGTTTGAGTGCTCCATCAACACCTGCTCTCAATATCTCAGTAATGATATTACCAAGGTCCAATAACAGTCTTGTTGACTGACAATTACATTGTTAAGACAATTGCTTGTTAAAACAGCTGATGGACGTTGCTTCACATATAAATGGGTGCAGCTGTAACATTCCAGTGTGGAAGCGATTGGGAGAGTTTGTTACACTGTAGAGATGTCTTGAGAATAAACTATCTTTGGGTAAAAGACCATGTTGGACTTGATCTTCCATGACAAGCACCTATTGGCTAAATTCTAAGCTCTGTTAGAATTTGGGATTTGTCCATTTCTTTTTTCCTTCCACTTGCACTGGAGACTTGCTAATTCTTTTTTCCCTTGAGGCTTCCATCCTTAAAACTGAATATTGTGGATGCATGAGGCTCTGCTCCACCACTTTTGGCCTATGTTTTTTTTCACCTTGCTTCTTTTTTTAAAATTCATTTATGGGATTTGGGCTTCGCTGGCTGGGCCAGCATTTATTGCCCATCCCTAGTTGCCCTTGAGAAGGTGGTGGTGAGCTGTCTTCTTGAACCATTGCAGTCCATATGGAGTAGGTACACCCACAGTGCTGTTAGGGAGGGAGTTCCAGGATTTTGACCCAGTGACAGTGAAGGAACGGCGATATATTTCCAAGTCAGGATGGTGAGTGACTTGGAGGGGAACTTCCAGGTGGTGGTGTTCCCATCTATCTGCTGCCCTTGTCCTTCTAGATGATAGTGGTCATGAGTTTGGAAGGTGCTGTCTAAGGATCCTTGGTGAATTCCTGCAGTGCATTTTGTAGATGGTACACACTGCTGCTACTGTACGTCAGTGGCAGAGGGAGTGAATGTTTGTGGATGTGGTGCCAATCAAGTGGGCTGCTTTGACCTGGACAGTGTCCAGCTTCTTCAGCCTTGTGGGAACTCATCCAGGCAAGTGGGGAGTATTCCATCACACTCCTGACTTGTGCCTTGTAGAGGGTGGACAGGCTTTGGGAAGTCAGGAGGTGAGTTACTCATCGCAGGATTCCTAGCCTCTGACCTGCCCTTGTAGCCACAGTATTTATATGGCTACTCCAGTTCAGTTTCTGGTCAATGGTAACCCCCAGGATGTTGATAGTGGGGGATTCAGTGATGGTAATGCCATTGAACATCAAGGGACGATGGTTGGATTCTCTCTTGTTGGAGATGGTCATTGCCTGACACTTGTGTGGCGCGAATGTTACTTGCCACTTGTCAGCCCAAGCCTGGATATTGTCTTGCTGCATTTGGACATGGATTGCTTCAGTATCTGAAGAGTTACGAATGGTGCTGAACATTGTGCAATCATCAGTGAACATCCTCACTTCTGACCTTATGATGGAAGGAAGGTCATTGATGAAGCAGCTGAAGATGGTTGGTTCTAGGACACTACCCTGAGGAACTCCTGCAGTGATGTCCTGGAGCTGAGATAACCGACCTCCAACAACCAAAACTATCTTCCTTTGTGCTAGGTATGACGCCAACCAGTGGAGAGTTTTCCCCTGATTCCCATTGACTCCAGTTTTGCTAGGCTCCTTGATGCCACACTCGATCAAATGCTGCCTTGATGTCAAGGGCAGTCACTCTCACCTCACCTCGGGAGTTCAGCTCTTTTGTCCATTTTTGAACCAAGGCTGTAATGAGGTCAGGAGCTGAGTGGCCCTGACGGAACCCAAACTGGGCATCAGTGAGCAGGTTATTGCTAAGCAAGTGCCGCTTGATAACAGTGTTGATGACCCCTGCCATTACTTTACTGATGATCGAGAGTAGACTGATGGGGCAATTGGCTGGGTTGGATTTGTCCTGCTTTGTGTACAGGACTGTGCAATTTTCCACATAGCTGGGTAGATGCCAATGTTGTAGCTGTACTGGAACAGCTTGGCTAGGGGAGAAGCAAGTTCTGGAGCACAGACCTTTAGTACAATTGCCGGGATATTGTCAGGGCCCATAGCCTCTGCAGTATCCAGTGTCTTCAGCAGTTTCTTGATATCACGTGGGGTGAATCGAATTGGCTGAAGACAGGCATCTGTGCTGCTGGGTACCTCCAGAGGAGGCCGATATGGATTATCCACTTGGCCCTTCTGGCTAAAAATTGTTCTGAATGCTTCAGTCTTATCTTTTGCACTGCTATGCTGGGCTCCTCCATTATTGAGGCTGGGGATACTTGTGGAGCCTCCTCCTTCTCCAGTGAATTGTTTAATTGTCCACCACCATTCATGACTGGATGTGGCAGGACTGCAGAGCTTAGATCTAATCCGTTGGTTGTGGGATCGCTTAGCTCTGTCTATCATTTGCTGCTTATAATATTTGACACGCAAGTAGTCCTGTGTTGTAGCTTCACCAGGTTGACACCTCATTTTTATGTATGCCAGGTGCTGCTCCTGGCATGCCCTCCTGCACTCTTCATTGAACCAGAGCTGATCCCCTTGCTTGATGGTAATGGGAAAGTGGGGGGATATGCCGGGTCATGAGGTTACAGATTGTGTTCAAGTACAATTCTGCTGCTGCTGATGGCCCACAGTGTCTCATGGATGCCCAGTCTTGAGTTGCTAGATCTGTTTGAAATCTATCCCATTTAGCACAGTGGTAGTGCCACACAACACGATGGAGGGTATCCTCAATGTGAAGGCGGGACTTCGTCTCCACAATGGCTGTGCAATGGTCACTCCTACCAATACTGTCATAGACAGATGCATCTGCGGCAGGCAGGTTGGTGAGGATGAGGTCAAGAATGTTTTTCCCCTCACCACCTGCTGCAGACCCAGCCTAGCAGCTATGTCTTTTAGGACATTGAAGTTCCCCACCCAGAGTATATCCTGCACCCTTGCTCATGTTTGGCCTGATGACATGAGACTTCATGGGATCCGGAGTCAATGCTGAGGACTCCCAGGGCAGCAACACCCTCCCGACTATATACCACTGTGCTGCCACTACCTCTGCTGGTGACGGTGGTGTCTGGGACATTATCGGTCAGGTATGATTCCATGAGGATAGTAATGTCAGGCTGTTGCTTGACTAGTCTGTGAGACAGCTTTCCCCCAGATGTTAGTAAGGAGGGCTTTGCAGGATTGACAGAGTTGCAATTGCTGTTGTTTCCGATGCCTGGGTGGTCTGTCCAGTTTCATTCCTTTTTTTGTAACAACTGAGTGGCTTGCTAGGCCATTTAAGAGTTAACCACATTGCTGTGGGTCTGGAGTCACATGTAGACAAAAGATTTTCAGGCATTAGTGAACCAGATGGGCTTTTACAACAATCTGACAATGGTTTCATGGTCATCATTAGATTTTTATTGAATTCAATTTCCACCATCTGCCCTGGCGGGATTTGAACCCAGGTCCCTGGGGTATTACTCTGGGTCTCTGGATTACTAGTGTAGAGACAATACCACTATGCCATCACCTCCTCCTGAAGGGATTGATGTTAGAATGCTTCAACTGCAGAAAGGCATATGCACAGAAATAAACCTAAAGTAAACAGATCCCCTTTCGGATGTGATAGAAAATAGTTGCATTTTATTTTAGAAGCTTTATTAGACAGTTGATTCAGGGCCAAATAACACCTTCAACAGGTAGCTGCACAAATGAAAAGGGGGGCCTGAATCTTCGGTACAGTGAGTGGGGGCAGGGCTCACTTGCCAAGGTGTAAAATGACGCGTGGTGACGTTGGGCAGGCATCCCAACGTCACCACGTCAGCCGAGTCGGCTGTGCACCCGCCGAACTGTCAAAGGCCTATTAAGCCCATTTAAATATCAATTAAACTAATAAACTGAGCTGCCTGTCTAACCTTAAGGTTGGCGGGCAGGCGAAGAGCCCAGGCGGCCTTTGCATTTTTCATGGAACCTCATCCACGGGCGGGATGAGGTTTCATGAATTGTTTATAAATTGAATAAAAATTTTTATAAAAGTTCATTGACGTGTCCCAGCTCATGTGACACTGTCACATGAGGGGCTATGCCTTAACATTTTTCTTTTCTTTATTTAAATTTTTGGAACTTAAAACTAATCTCCCTGAGGCAGCTCTGTGCCTCAGGGAGATTTCTGTGCTCATGCACGAAAGAGAACATAAGAACATAAACATAAGAGCGTAAGAACCAGGAGCAGGAGTTGGCAATTCAGCCCCTCGAGCCTGCCCTGCCATTCATTACGAACATGGTTGATCTCATTTCGGCCTCAACTCCAATTTCCCGCCCTCTCCCCATAACCTTTCAACCCGTTACTAATTAAAAATCTGTCTATCTCCTCCTTAAATTTATTCAGCGTCCCGGCATCCACTGCACTCTGAGGTAGTGAATTCCACAGATTCACGACCCTTTGAGAAAAGTAATTACTCCTCATCTCTGATTTAAATCTACCACCCCTTAGCCTAAAAACTATGGCCTCTCGTTCTAGAATGCCCCACCCCTCATATATTCACACAAAGGGTTGTGAATCTTTCGATTCCTCTACTCCGGAGAGCTGTGGATGCTTAGTCATTGAATATATTCAAACTTGATTAGATCGATTGATTAGATTTTTGGGCATTAAGGTAAGTCACGAGATATGGGGATATGGCGACAAAATGGAATTGATGTCAAAGATCAGCCATGATATTGAAGGCACAACCAGCTCCATAGGTATGGCCTATTCCTGCTCCTATTTCTTACTGAGGCTCTAGAGAGTGTGTAATGTAAATTCACTGGAATGCTGCAGATACAAATACAAAGTAAAAATTGAAAAGTTGGGTCATTGTTCATTAGAAGAACACAGCTCAAGAGACAGGATAATAGGAGTGTTTAAAATGATGAAAGGGTGGGATAGGGTAGACAGAAGCAAACCATCTTCAGTAGTTGAAGGGTCAATAAAAAGGAGCCATTGATACAAGATTAAATGTAAGGGATGAAGAACAGAGGGCAGGAGAAACTCCTTCACACACAAAGTTGTGAGACTGTGGAATTCACCTCATGGGTTAGCAGATGAGGCAGAAACTAAGTAAACAATTGGGATTAGATTGAATAGGTGAATAAAGGGAAAGGAACTGAAGGGATGTGGGAACAGGGTGGATAAATGTGATGGGAACTGTTTGTCCGTGGGCAGGGTGAACACCACAAGGACTAGTTGACCTGTTTCTGTGGTGTATTTCTATTTCTCCTCTCCTTGCCTTATTCTATTTCTCAGAACGAGAGGCCATAGTTTTAGGCTAAGGGGTGATAGATTTAAATCAGAGATGAGGAGGAATTACTTTTCTCAAAGGCTTGTGAATCTGTGGAATTCACTACCTCAGAGTACAGTGGATGCCGGGGCGCTGAATAAATTTAAGGAGGAGATAGACAGATTTTTAATTAGTAACGGTTTGAAAGGTTATGGGGAGAGGGTGGGAAATTGGAGTTGAGGCCGAAATGAGATCAGCCATGATCGTATTGAATGGCGGGGCAGGCTCGAGGGGCTGAATTGCCTACTCCTGCTCCTAGTTCTTATGTTCTTATTTCCTGCCCAGCTACTCCACATCCTGACCTCTTTCCTGATATACCCATGAGCAAATATTGCAGATCTAGAAGTTTTAAATAAATTGTGCTGAATCAAAACTTTCATTCAGTTACACTGGCCACCTTTTAGTTTAGTTCAGTTACACTGATCACTAGTTCAGTTGTAGTGACCTCTTCAAAGGCAACACCCATTGCAGAAAGACAGTTATTTCAATGTTTAATAGTCCTGACTATGAGCTGAATCAGAAACGATATTTCTACTTGTGTTTGACTGGCTGGCTGTCTGGGTCTGATTAACTCTCTGCGTTGCCCAGCAGAGAAGGCCACACTCACCCACCAGATCAGTGCTCATTTCAGAAGGCTGGTTTTGGGCCAAGGGCAATGAACAGTCTGAACAGCATGTTAAAAGGAAGGTCTTTTAACCTTTCATCTATGAGTAAGGCCAGAGGATGTTCAGCAGTATTTGTAAACTCTATTTGTTGTAGTGTTATAAATTTTTTTCTACCGATCACGTTGCAGAACTTGTGACCACAATGGGCTAAACTACTCACCAGCAGCAGGAAGATAGATAAGAGCTTGACCAAGTCAACCTGCAAGCACAAGATTGGCTAGACATTAATTTCCATTATCACATTTTAAATTGGTGTGTGTTAAATATCATTCTTTTTATACAGATTCTCGATGTGGATGTCACTGACAAGGCCAGAATTAATTGCACATTTTTAGGGATCCCTAGGTGCCCTGTGCTTATTGGACCACTTCTGAGTGTAGTTAAGAGTCAACCACTTTGGTGTGGAAACTGAAGCCACGTCTAGACCAAACCAAGTAAGGGTGTAGGTTTTTATCCCTCAAGGACAGAAGTGACGTCTTATGGCAATATGCCAGCATCTTTTACCTGCTTTATATTTCAGCTATTTTTAAAGTGAATGGAAATTTAAATTCTCAAATTGCTATGGTAGGATTTGAACTCGGATTCTCTAAACTATTAGTCCAGTCATCTGGAATACTGGTCACTTAAACTGCATTACACTGTGCGTAATCTAATGCTTTCATTCTTTCATTTTCAGCATGACCTTCATGGGGCTGTTGGCATCATCTTGCTTCTTCTCTGCTAATCTAATGCTATAACTTTTTCCAATTTTAAATCCTTGCTCTTCCTCATATTCCATCCATTCTGAATGAGCTGTATGGTTTTCTAGGAATATGCAATTCTGTTTTTTCCCACAGGCCTGCCTTAATTACATCACGCTTATTGGTGTTCAGTGTGTACCACACAAGGTCAGTGCTGCAAAGCAAGCAAGCTGGAGATGTATGGAGAAATCTAACTGTGCTGTGCTTATCACAGTGACTACATGATGAAAATAAAAGGTCCCCTGGAATGATTTTAAAGGGGTAGTCCCCTGGAATGATTTTAAAGGAGTAGTCTTATGGAGCATAGAATCATTGAATAGTTACAGCACAGAAGGAGGCCATTTAGTCAGTCTAGCTCATGCTGGCTCTCTGCAAGAGCAACTTAGCTTGTTCCACTCTCTGCCCCCTCCATGTAGCATTGCAAATATTTTCCATTCAGTTGTTTACCGAATTTCTTTTTGAAAGTCACGATTGAATGTGCCTCCACCACACTCTCAGGCAGTGCATTCCAGATCCTAACCACTTGCTGTGTAAAATAGATTTTGCTATTGTCACTTCGATTCATTTGCCAGTCACATCAATCTGTGACCTCTGGTTCTCAACCCTTCCGCCAATGAGAACAGTTTCCCTGTCCCGACCCCTCATGATTTAGAACACCTCTATCAACTCTCCTCACAACCTTTTTTTCACTAAGGAAAACAACTCCAACTTCTCCAATCTATCCATGTAACTGAAGGCCATCGTCTTGAAACCATTCTCGCAAATCTTTTCTGCACCTCCTCTAAAGCCTCACACCCTTCCTAAAATGTGGTGCCCAGAATCGGACACATTGCTCCAGTTGAGGCCAGTATTTTATTAAGGTTCATCATAACTACCTTGGTTTTTGTACTCTATGGGTGGAATTGTCCCAGAATTGCACTAAGTGTGGTAGCGGGTGTGTAAAACAATGTTTTACCCAGGTTGCAATGTGAGTTTTCAAGTTGTATCATCCCCTCCCTGCCTCATTATTTATGCAGTCACAGGAAACACACCATTTCATTGGCAGGCTTCCTCCGATTCGCCACATAGTCACCTTGCCATTTCCTCACACCTGACTCCATATTTGAAAAACAGCCGCACGCACAGCTCGCAATGCTTGCAGCCCAGGACTGCTGCACAGAAGACATGGCCCTGAAAGGCAAGAAGACTGCAGCTCATCGTTTTTCTGATGTGTCCCTTTTGGATGCCATGAGGGGCCGCTGCGATGTTCTCTACCCCCGCTCTGGGAATAGAGGATGCCCATCAGTGTCACCACTCCGGCTTGGGAGGCGTGGTCAGAAGAGGTCGGCCATCCAGTACAGAAAGAGGATGAATGATCTCATCGGTGTCACCAGGGCAAGGCAACCATCTCATCACTCTAAACTTACCCACTCACAAGGCCATCACACATTCACTGGCATCTCACTCACTGCCAACTCAAGTGACATCACTCTCTCTCTCACTCACACCTCCATCTGGCCTCATCTCTGGAAACTGCCCTCACCATCTTGAGGGCCACATGTGCCCGCACGCACACCCTGGGATACCCTCCTCCCCCAGTACAGTCCTTGCCCTGCAGCCTCTTCCCTTCCCTGAGGCCACTTCTCCCCTTCCCTAATCAAGCCCTAGCCCTGCAGCCGTTCAAAAGCCACCCCCGCTTTATGGCTGCTCTGGTAGGTAGAGACTGCCTGTGAGGCCCCCTAAAAGTGATATGCTGCTGCCTACGAGGCCTGGTGCTGATGACTGTGAGTGCTGCCCGAAGCAAGGTGGGCAAACAATCCTCGAAGTGCAGCTCGCCAGGTACACGTCACTCATGTACATTTGTGAAACACGTCGGCACGATCTGGATTATCTGGTGTGGGGCGAATGATTCCGGCGAGCTGGGCTTATAATGAGATGCTAAGGGATTGAAATTAGGTTCCCAACTTGTGGCGGTGGGAAACAGAGCCCGCCATTGGCTGGTGGAGCGGAAAACCGCAAACTGGTTTCACCATGGCGTGAAGCTGATTTTTGGCCTTCTCGCCATAATGTGCCTCCCCCCCCCACCCCCCACCCCTCGCCCACATGGCACCCAACACCAATCAGGCCGGAAAATTCTGGCCTATGTCTCTATTTATAAAGCCCAAGATGCCTTTTAACCACTTTCTCAAACTCTTTTGCCACCTTCAATGATTTGTGTGCATATACTCCCAGCTGTCTCTGTTTAGAATTGTGCCCTTTATTTTCTATTGCCACTCCTCGTTCTTCCTACCACTATGTGTCGCTTTGCACTTCTCTGTGTTAAATTTCATCAGCTACGCATCCACCCATTCTACTTGTCTATGTCCTCTTGAATTCTATCACTATCCTCCTCACAGTTCACAATACTTCCAACTTTTATGTCATCAAATTTTGAAATGATGCCCTCTACACCCAAGTGTAGGTCATTAATATAGGTCAAGAAAAGCATCAGCCCTAATATCAACACCCTGGGAACATAAGAACATAAGAAATAGGAGCAGGAGTAGGCCATTTAACCCTTTGGGCCTGCTCCACTGTTCAGTGAGATCATGGCTGATCATCTATTTCAACACCATTTTCCTGCACTATCCCTGTATCCCTAGATGGTTTTAATATGTAAAAATCTATCGCTCTCAGTCTTGAACTGAGCCTCCACAGCTCTCTGGGGCAGAGAATTCCAAAGATTCACCACCCTCTGGGTGAAGAAATTCCTCCTCATCTCAGTCCTAAATGGCCTGCTCCTTATTCTGAGACTGTGTACCCTAGTTCCAGGACCCCCCTCCCCAGCCTGGGGAAACATCCCTCCTTCATCTACCCTATCAAGTGCTGGAAAAATTGTGTATGTTTGAATGAGATCACCTCTTATTCTTCTAAACTCCAGAGAATAAAGGAGTCCCTCTGTATACCTTCCTCCAGTCCAAGAAACAGCCATTCACCATCACTCATTTTCCTATCACTCAGCCAACTTTGAGTATAACATGTGACCAATATTAGCATGTATTCAAGCTTTTCTCTCATGGTTCATGGAGTTACATGAACTCCTTGATTTCATTATATCCTTGACATTGTTCCTACTTGCCCAATGTTCTATATATAAACCAAATTAAATTATAAAATGAATTCAGAGCACATTACCCTATTATATAAAACTATTAGCAATTCAGATTTGTTTTACTGGTTAGCTTGTCATCCAATAAATTTAATCCCAATAAAATTAGAGAGCAAAAATTATGTGAACAAGGCTGATAAGAGAAGTTGTATTAAAAGAGATTGATGGGGAAGGAGAGCCCCTCTAGTTCATGGATGAATGCATCATTTAGGTACTGAGTCATGTGGATGAGGAAGATTCCAGGCTTCAATCCCAGTCTATATTGTGTTATCTGATCTGCCATGCAGTGCCAGGTCTGACAGAATCAGACTTGGGGAGGGGGAAAAACAATCAGACAGGTATCCCTTAAAGGTAAACCCAGTTAAGATCCTGCTGTAAAGTTCCACATGGAGCCTAATGAAGACAGGAATGGACTGTGATGGTTTCCATATTTAAAAAGCCCACATTGTTTAGGCTTACACATTAAAAATAGTCATTTAGAAAAATATGTATTTTTCTGCAGATGACCAGGTCAGCATTTATTGCCCATATCTAGTTGCTCTTGAGTGGTGTCCACCTTCTTGAGCCTTTGCAGTTCAATGCCATGTTCGTGCTCCCGCCATGGTGATAGGTAGAAACCTCCAAGATTTTGACCCAGTGACAATGAAGGAGCAGCAAAATACACTGATGTTTCCTCTCCTAGTCTTCCTTGTTCGGTTTAGGATAATTCTGATCCCTTCACTTTAAAAGAAGCTCATGGACTCGAGGGATAAAGAGACATCTGATTAAAATCTTTATTTATCAATACACTGTTCCAAACCTAGCACATGCAGTATTTATGAGATTGATGTATAGTCCTGCTTTTGGTTACCCTTCCTAGTATGGCCGCCTTTGGCCTATTGCCAATTTATAGCTAATTGTGCTTCTGTGAAGTGCCTTGGGATGATTTTCTAAGTTAGTTGCTGTACATAAGGAAGATAGCACATCAGTACAAATGTCCCATAATTAGAACTAAGCTGCCATCAATGTAAAAAGCACGGATTGACTACCCTGTTATGTCAGCTGTACAATGGCAGTCAATTTTATCCAATGTGTATATTACATATTTTTGCTGTCTATGGATTCTGGCAAAATTCTTACATTGAAAGATTTGTTGTTTAATTTAAATTGTACCATGTATGTGCAAAGTCTTTTTAAATAGTCTATTTTGTAGACTTCAATTTTGACATCTAAAGTGCTCTGTGTATAGATATGACTGTTAGCTACTTCCTCTGTACATAATAGTTTTAACAAACTGAAGTTGAAATGATCTGACATTATTATAAACATTAATGCACTTGTACATGGCAATTTGAGAAAATGAAATGGGATAGAGCGAATAAAACGTTGAGGGATTCGAGTTAGGGGAAAGGGATTAAGCTGGCTGATTGATGCTTACAAAATAGAAACTGTGATGTGGTGCAGTTCAAATTAGTGGTGCAGTTTAAGCTGACAGATGATCACCTCGGACAGATGGTTTCCATTGTGACCAGCCATGGATCTAGTGCTAAAATTCTAATTTGACTGCTTCAGGCAGACCGCCACATGTTGGGGGATTGGACTTTTGACTGGAAAATGATGTTTAATTTGGAAAGGTGCAGTGTTATGCATGTGGACATGGTTCAACATACATACACACTTCAGGGAACAACATTAAGGAAGGTGGAGAAAGAAGGCAATATGGCCATTATAGTGCATAGCCCTCAAAAGATTCATGAGTCATGTCTTCAAGTGATAGCTAGAGCAAATGGTGTGAGGTGCACTTATAATGCTATCCAGTTCTGACCTCTTGAGCATTCTCAATTTTGTTCACTCCACCATTGGCGGCCATGCCTTGAGCTGCCGAGCCCCTAAACTCTGGAATCCCCTCCTTATTGTAGCAGAAAGACCTGGTACCTAAAAGCTTAACATGGGATTAAGTACAGTACCGCCCACAGGGTGATGGAAGAAGGCACACAACTTAGAGCAAAAAGGAGCCTAGAGATAGGTAGCAACATGTAAGGACCTAGTATGGGATCCTTTCCATTCCTTTATCTTCTACTGTAAATGTGCACATAGTTCAGTAATGTTAATAAAGACTTCTTTGTAACTTCAACAAGTCTGCTTCATGGTACCTAAGCAGTACACATCAAGTAGTGACAACAGAACAGATCACCTATAGCACTCTGAGTCACTACACTCTTTCCTCCCTTAAGATGCTCCTTAAAAGTTACTTCTTTTGACCAAACTTAAGCTCTTTTGGCCTAATATTTTCTTAAGTAGTTTGGTGTCAAATTTTGTTTGAAAATGCACCTGCTAAGCTCCTTTGGATGTTTTACTAACTTAAAGTTGTCCTATAATTAATGCAAGTTGTTGTTAACTGTAAGACAGTTTTGTTCTTCTCTTTGGGCAGTATTTTCTGTGCCTGTTGGCTGTGGTCGTGTTTGGTAGTGTGAGCGGGCAATATGGCAAGAAGGCCAAAAAGCGGCTTCACGACATCGTGGATCCAGTTTGCAATTGTTCACTCTGCCCGTCAATGGTGGGCTGTGTTTCATGCTGTCGGAAGTCAGGAGCCTCATTGTAGTGCACCTGCATATCATTATAAGTCCAGCTTGCTGGAATCATCCCCCCCATGCTGGATTATCTGTGCACATCAGTGGCAAAACACACCAACCTGTTTCACAACTGAACATGAGCGACGTGCACCTGGCAACATGCACTTCACTCAGGACTTTGAGGTTTGTTTGCCTCCATTGCTTTGCGCAGCACTCACAGTCATCAGCACCACATCGCTTTTCGGTGGGCTCATGGGCAGGTCTCTACTTACGAGACATGGCTGAGCCAACTCAGTTGTCATTGGTTTGGTGATGAGTGTATGCTGATGAAATTAGAACGTTTCAGTTTTCTGCTACCCAGGGGCTTGACAGGGGAGATGCTGAGAGGTTGTTTCCCCTTGTGGGAGAGTCTAGGACCAGAGGGCATAATCTCGGAGTATGGGGTTGCCCATTTAAAACAGAGATGAGGAGGAATTTCTTCCCTCAGAGGGTAGTGAATCTGAGGAATTCTCTACCATAGAGGGCTGTTGAGGCTGGGTCATTAAGTGAATTCAAGGCTGAGACTGACAGATTTTTAATCAGTAAGGGAATCAGGGGTTATGGGGAAAAGGCAGGAAAGTGGAGTTGAGGATTATCAGATCAGCCACGATCTCATTGAATGGCAGAGCAGACTGAATGGGCCAAATGGCCTACTTCTACTCCTATATCTTATGGTCTTATCCAGGCTAATATGTTACCCCCTACACTATGAACATAAAAGTAAGGATGTTATGCTTCAGTTATACAGGTCATTGGTGAGACTGCATCTCAAATACTGTGTGCAGTTTTGGGCTCCTTATTTAAGGAAGGATGTTAATGAGTTGGAGGCGGTTCAAAAGAAGTTTATTAAATTGATACCTGGAATGAGCAGGTTGTCTTATGATGATAGGTTCGACAGGTTGGGCTTGTTTCCACTGGAGCTTAGAAGAGTGAGTGGTGATTTGATTGAAGTATATAAGGTCCAAAACGGCATTGACAAGGTGGTCATGGAAAGGATGTTTCCTGTTGTGGATGAGTCCAGAACTAGGGGGCAGTATTTTAAAATTAGGGGTCACCCTTATAGGACAGAGGTGAGGAGAATTTTTTTTCTCTCAAAGGGTTGTGCAACTTTGGAACACTTTGCCTCAGAAGGCAGTGAAGGCGGAGTATTTTTAAGGCAGAGGTAGATGGATTCTTGTTAGGCAAGGGAATCAAAGGTTAGCAGGGCTAGATGGGAATGTGGAACTCGAAACAGAAACAAATCAGCCATGATCTTATTGAATGGTGGAGCAGGCTCTAGAGGCCTATTCCTGCTCCTATTTCATACGTCCGTATTGAGGATTTGGGAAGGGTACAGAGGAGGGCCACTAGACTAATTCCCAGTGTAAAGCATCTTGCATTTCAAATTAAGCTTAAAAGAGTTTGGTCTATCTGGTTTTCATCTCTTCCAGGAATTCTCGTGGTTTCTGGGTGAGGTTGTATGTATTGTGACACACAAGGAATCAGAATTATGTGGGACAGACTGGATAGACTAGAGAGTCTTTTCTTATATGCCATTGTTCATATGTTCATAATATTCAAAGTTTAAGAATTCTAAGGAGATATTTAAAATGTATATTCTTGTATATAGAATTAGTACTTCCTGATTTAGCCATTTGCCAGGTGTGGTCAAATGGTTTGTGTCCCTTCACTTGTATTTCACAATGATTCAAAAAATACAAAATGTTTATGTAATATATCATGAGTTTCCCCATCAAGTTCACTTCAGAGGCAGCTGAGAAGCTGAAATTTTGCCCTTCTTTAACAAAAGTAAATACTATATTAATTACTATTAAATTCATTTTATCCTTTTCTAAAAAAATACTGCCAAATACAGTGCACAAACCTTTTACAGTAGCTGGTCACCTGAGGTGCTGTCACAGCAGGCAGTACCTGCACTGATGTAGTTTTCAGACTTGAGTAGTTAATTGTTTCATGTTGTTTCCTTTTATCCCATACCTCATGCCAGGAGGCCTTGATTCTAGTTGTAGTCCAGTTCCAATACATTACCATGTGTGAGCAGCCTAATGAGGGAATCACAGTTGAACCTGATTCTGTGTTCACTTCCACAAATGTATTTTCCAAAAGGAGTTAGTTGGATAGTGATCTTTGATTCCAAATCCAACAGTGCTGAACCCAACTGTGTAACATTCTCAGCTTCTCCTGGAGCTGGGATCAACTGACTCGACACAGACTGGAGATTCAACCTGCGGCCACCTGATCCATAAGACACTACCTGTGTTGCCTTTCCCCACTGGACCACCTCGTAGTTAAAAGAAAAATGTTGATGACAAGTCCATGACCATCTTGAGAGTTTCCAGCAATTGCATTGTTTGAAGTGAAGCAGGGCTGCCTGATTTAACATTTCTACTCGGGTACTCTTTTCTACATATTGACCTATCCAAGACAAGCAAAACACACTGACAAACAGAAATCAAACTCAGATGACAAATATTGTTGGGATATCACAATGATAGATAGTCTCAAGGGAAAGCCAATGCTAGCCTACTATCATAGATGGTAGGAAACTGTCATGACTGAATTTGGAAAGGATGATTCCTTCATAAGCAGCTTAACAGATATAAAAGTCAATGTTGTGCCTTGAAAACAACCTGTCTTACTGTGGCAACAGCTTATAATGACACTAGGAGTCTATGCTGTGGGTTGAGGGGATGGATGGTGGTGCAGAGATGGTAAAGTTGGGTATGTAAAGCAAGACCAGTGAGTTCTAGGGAGGATATGAAAAGATAATGCTATTGTGTCTGAAGACCAATACTGTTCATTATTAAACATCCGCAATTCGCAATGGTACCTGAAGTTTCTTCACCAATTGAAAATTCTGTTTTCTCTATGTATGGGCTTTCACAGTCAATATAAATTATCCATCTATCTATAAGATATATTCATATATCTACCTACCAGCTTATCTCCTGTGGTATTGCACATGAAAAATCAGAACAAGTGTAAAGCAGGGCTAGAGGAGAGGAGAATAATGGGAGCAGGGCATGCTGTTAGAACACCTCCCTACATTAGAGTCATGTGGTATTCTGTTATTTTTATATTTCCATTAATATTTCTTAGGTGAATTTATAATAGTAACTCCCTATGTAAACTTGTCACATAATAATTACAGCCCTTTACTGGTGGTTGCACTGTAGGAAAGTGTAATTACAGAGTGACTAACATAACTAAGCAGCTTTTATTAGAAATATGGAGCAGCTTTTATTATAAATATGGACAGACAAATTTAGAATGAAAAAAATTGACAGGAATCCTGCACAGTTAAAAGTTTTTTATATCTTATCTGTACATTTCTGTGATAAACTCAAAGCAAGTATAAAGGTGAGCTTGCTGTTTTGATTGCAGCATTTCCAGTCTGCTTGATATTGAGCCAACTCTGATTGACAGCACTCAGTGAGAATCGTATTGAGCCACTCTATCATTTTCTAGGCTGTATTGGGGGAGGAGAAAGAGCGAAAGGCTCCCAAAATAGATTTATAAACATTGTTCACCTTGCTAAATATAAAGTGTATGCCGTTGAGGTGGAGAACAGCTGATCTATGGTATTCTTGGATCTCTTCTAATTGCTTCATGTACACACTGTAAACCAGCTTTGCTAAATATCCAAGACTTTTGAAGCAGCTGAACCAGTATTTGAGAGCAGGTCCAAGCTCAATTGGAGGCGGAACAGCTTGACTTCACTTCTGAAGCACCTGTGCTGGGAGCTGTATCATTTGTCGTCTTCAGAAAGGAGCTTTGCAATAAAATAGATCCACCTATCCAGCAAAAATGGCCATTCAGATTTCTTACTGGAGCGTGGTACACAGATAAAGCCCTTTAACATGGATTTAGCCCTCGCGCTGTCATGCTGAGATGGTAGGAATTCTTTTACACATAATTCTGTCGATAGTAACATTTTACTTTCTCTTCACAGAGGGTTTACTGGAACGATATGTTTACAGGTCGACTGCGTTGTGAGATTCCACCGGCATTGGTAAGTAAGTCATCACTATCTCCTGTTCCACACTCCTCAGTATTTATTTTTGGCAAGAGAAATGAGAGTGGGAGGGGGAGAATCTTCTCGCTGAAAGACCAATCTGAGAGTGTGGAGGAAAAGGAGATCAGAGAACGGCATCTGTCTGTAGTATTGTGTCTGTCTTTACTTTGGATATGCCTTGAGAGAATGGCCTTTTACTGCATCTGTTTCATGGTAATGACTGGTTTTAATCTTTTCTAAATGGTACAGTGTGAGAAAAACAAATTGTTCATTCAAATGATAGGAATATACGAATATAGCTATGAGAAAAGGCCGTCCAGGTCTCTGGGGCTCCATTTATGAGGAAGTCATTCTTCATATTAAGTTCATAAATTAAGCCAGTTCTCTGATGCTACTTTTTAACAGAAGTTCTTTCTATTTCCAACTTGCTGATTCCCTTCATCATATGAACAATTCCAATCATGTCGTCCTTCTCATAATTGTCTCTTCCAATGAAATTGGATTGAAATTCCTTAGTCACTTCATATTTCAATCAGATGAGGGCTTGAATCTTACTTTTCCCTTTCTCTGTATCCTTAGCTTTTGCTGTACAGTGGCCACAAATGAGACAGTAAGATGTGCATGTGGTGTCATTATCCTTCACGTTCTTGGACTTTTGCCCATATATAGATCAAAATATTATTTGCCTTTCTGACACTATCAGTATTTAGTTTGACATTACAGTTAGTTCTTTCTGCATTTATCTTGCTGAACAAAATACCATTTATTGTCTAATCATATTTGTTATTTTTATTACACTGTTCAATGTTACACTTCATTGCAATGTATCTGCCCATTTGCCCAGTCTCTATAGATCATTTTGTATCTTCCACACACCTTGGCATCAGCTACAAAATTAGACACTTGAACTTAAATGCATCTTTAACAGTTACGAGCAGCAGAGGTGCCATGTTTGTTACCTTGCATATTCTGCCATTGCTGGTCATTAGAACTTCTCCACAGTCTTTTGTTTCCTCGAATCTAACTAAATTCCCAGTTTCCTTATTCCTGTGTTACTCCGAGAGTTTAACTCCAGTCTCCCAGCTGTACCTTGATAAGTGCCTTCTGAAAGTCAAGGTGCAAAAAATCCAACGGATCTGTTGTATCCTAAAAAGGATGCTTGTTTGTTTCGTATCTCCACATGCACATTTTTCCCTTTGAGGAATAATGGGGAAGTGTTGGAAGGATTAGCAGGCTGATTACTAACCTATTGAACCACATCATGGACACTGTTTACATGGCCAACAAAACCTGAAGTGGGACTTGAACCCTGAGCTTCTGGCTCAGAGGTAGGTTTTGGTTAATGATGTGTTAACCTTTTGGCTGTCTGCATTGTAACACACCCCATTATACCCTGGCAGGGGTTGCAATGGATACATTCTGACCTTGTTGGTTTTTCAGCCTGAGACTGAGTTAAATGGTCTCTTCCCTAACGAGAATAAATCAGCGGTCAGGAGAACAAAGTTGTGGTTTTCATTTTAAATAATTGACTATTTTATGCAATAAAATAGCTCTGAAGGAGCAAGATCAGAGATAATATGGATCCACTACAATTACAGAGCCTTGATGGATAATGGCACATATAGACTTCATTAGACTTGTCGCAGATGATTGAACAAGAGATTTATCCAGCCTTGTTTTATGTGTCCTGTATTAGGCAGAGGTTGGTATTATTCCTTGGTTGATCCCCAGACTGCATGGCTGAATGGCAAAGAAAGGGAATCTTTTTCCAGGGTGAAGTTCCAGTACATGGGTCAGCAGAAATTAGGAGTGAACCGTCCCAGATTTACACTAAGTGTGGTAGTGGGTGCGACAAAAGTTGTTTTACCCACCGGCTGCAGTGACGGGTTTTTGCACCATATCGTCCCATTCCTGGCACATCCTGCCTCATTAATAATGCATTCCCAAGAAACGGACTGGGTTGGTGGCGGGGCAGCAGCTGATTGGCCTGCCCCACCATCACCTCAGGCCTTCAATAATCCGAGCACCATATTTAAAGGCTGCCCCTGCACAGAGCCAGCTCTGTCTAAGGCATCAGAAGCAGCTGGAAAATCATGGCTGCCAAAGGGAGGAAGCATGCTGCCCCCAAATTTAGCGACGCCTCCCTTGGGCACCTACTGAACACAGTGGAGCCTCACTATGAAGTCCCCTACCCCCACTCTGGATGAAGGCCAGCAAGTAAGGTGACAAATCCAGGCTGGGAGGAGGTGACAGCGGTGGTCAGCACCAAAGCCCTGCAAAAGAAGACAGCCACCCAGTGCTGAAAGAGGATGAGTGATCTCCTCTGTTCCACCAGGGTAAGTCACTGTTAACTCACACTCACAAACCCATCCACAGGGATCTCACTCACTGCCAGTTCAAGAGACATCACCATTCACTTCCTCATACACATCTTCATCTTCCCTGCAGATCGTGTCCTCACCCCATCCACGGCACCACTCACCACTGACCACCCACACATGCCAGGCATCCTTCTCATCTGGCCTGGCAGGCGTCCTGCTTACACTCTCTCCATTTGTATTCATGCAGAACAAGCTGGTACACAACAAAAGGGAGAGGTCCCAGACTGGTGGAGTAATGCCCAACATTCTGGACCATTCCTGTGCTGATGGTGAGGTCAGTGGTGCTAAACCAAGTGAGGATCTAACAGTGCAACATTCATCAGACAGCCATGCAGTGAGTGAGTTCCCCTGTTCCACAGTCCCCGGCCATGCACTTAGTTATCTCTCCTTGCTCTCACAGGCACATCTGGGAAGCAGCCAAGGGGGCCCATGACTCAGGTCCTTGACTTGAGTCCTGAAAACACCTCGGAAAAAGAATCTAATGACCCCCTAATTGAAGACCTGTCACAACACTCACCCTCACCCTGCACCAGCGCAAAGACACATGCCTCGATGGGATCTAGATCTAGAGTAATCTCGGGGTTACAATCGAGGTGAGCCCATCGCACTATCTGATCCACAGCAGGCAGCGGCAGGGACTTCCCAGGTTTCTGGCAGAGAGCAGCTGAATCTGAGTCAGATGAAGAGCCTCTGGACTCGGCCATACCTCAGTTGCTGGAGCTGCAAAGGCAAGCTCGAAAACCTCAGGAAGGGATGTCCGCACTCCTCAGATTGCAAGGCACAATGGAGGAGTCTGTCCGCCCTCAGTCCGAGGTGATAGCGCCGGCATGCCAATGTTAGCTTGAACCATGAGGGATACTAGTCCAAACCTGAATGAAGACATTGCAAGGGGCTGTGGGCGCCTCCAGCAGTGACTGCGCCATGGCTGCCTTTCGCAAGGGGATTGTACAACTTGCCCAGTTGGCCAATTGTTCTGTTGTCCACTAAAATGCACATTAATTTGCAGTCTGCTCCCGAGGGGTGAAAATTTCTGGAGCTTTTGGTGGAACACTTTTGCATCGCTTGAGTGAGCAGAAAAGCTTCAGAGGTCCAACTCCAAGCATGTCAATGGAGCTGCTGCTGAACGGTCTCAACTGTGGAAGAATGCTCACTTTTGACAAACTTTTCCAAGTGCGTGGCCACTTCCCTCACCCCCCGCTTCCCCCCACCCCTTCTGGCATGTGCTTGATGTGTTCTTCCGTCAGTCTGTGCTGCCTTGTCCCCCCATCCCCAGGGGTGACCCACACTGGAGCCCTTGCCCCAGCACCGCACTGAGGGCCAGTCGGGAAAAAGGTACTAGCCTGTGCCCCCCCTCCGCCAAATGCGGTGCCTCTTCCTTGATGTCCTATGGGCGATGACCATGAGTGCTGCCCAAGATTGTATGCACTCACCTTGGAGTTCCCCACAAAGTTCAGCTCGCAGGGTGCACACCTTGTAAAGGCAGCCGTGAAGCATGCCATTCTGAAGTCACATCGATGTGGGCAGTAAATTTGACATGGGGGGATGATTCGGCAAGCGGGACTTAATTTCAATACTTTAGCATCTCATTATAAGTCCTGCTCACCGAATCATCCACCCCCCACGCCAAATTCCTAAAGCTCCTAACGTGTGGCAATGGGAAACAAGGCCCGCCATTGAGGGGTGGAGAAAACAATTGCAAACTAGCTTTATGATGGCGTAAACCCGATTTTTGGCCTTCTCGCCATAGTATCCCACCCACCCCGCCCGCCATGATGCCTGACAACAACAGGACTGGACAATTCTGCCTTAGGTCTAAGCCCAGGTCTCCAGCAGAGAGACGTATCGCTCAAGCACTGCAGCTAATTTTATATTAAATAAATATAACATCAAAACATGTTAACATTTCACTTAAGTTCTTCATCATGGGTTCTGATACAGGGCCTCAGCTGAAACATGAACCCACCTTATCCTTTCAGATGTCAATTGACCTGCTATGTGCTTCTACTATTCCAGCACTTGTGTTTATTGCTCTGATTTATTTACAGTTTGAATCTCCTCCCCTATATCACCATCTTCCTAAAACCAGGACATGCATGGAAGTCTCAGGAGTTTTGCTTTACAGTGTCTCAGTTCTGCACTGTAGTGTCAGCCTAGATTATGTGCTCAAGTCTTTGGAGTGGAGTTCGACCCCATGGTGTTCTGATTCTGGCAGGAGTGATGCTGACTGAGCCACAGCTGACACTCAAACTTCAAAGGGTTAAATGGGCCATTCTGTTTCTTGACTTATCCTGTTAGTGAAATATCATAGAATCTTACAGCACAAAAAGAGGCCATTCAGCCCATCTTATCTGTACCAGCTCTTTGAAAGAGCTAGTCAGTTATTCCCCACTCCCCCATTCCTTCCCCATAGCCCTGCAAATTTTTCCTTTATAAATATATAACTAATCTCTTTTGAAAGTGACATAAAGCTATGGCACCGTACACCTTGTGTCTTGTTAATTTCATGATGATTTCAGTAAAGAATTACTGTTTGTTAGCTAACATTGAGTTTGTTTTCTGTTATTGCAAGAAAGTGATAATGTCAGCTAAACCTACTGATTCCTATCTAAATGGTAATCTTCAGTTGTCTGGTAATTTAGATTATAGCTCTTTTGCCAATAGAAAACCTATTCTTAGATGAAATATTGTAACTTGGAGTGTAACATATTTAATTAATAATATAAAGAAAGATGCTAATGTGTAAAGAGACAAGACAGTTGCTTGGCAAGAAAATGTCTTAAATACGAATGAATGCTGCAAGAATTTAATAAACGGATGTTACTGAAGGATTGTTTGATTTGGTTTTTATTAATGAAACATATTGTAAACTAAACTGACAGCACTACAAATCTTTCTTGAGTTATACCTTGTAAGCACTTAACCTGAGAGAGTATACAAGCCTAGTTATTTGATTGAATGCATTCATTTAAAGGGATAATGCTGTTCGAACAGAGAAATTGCTGGACAGGTTGAGTTCCTGGAACAGGATCCTCATTGACTGTAGGGCTAATATATGGCATTGACATTCACCCATCATCTCTGTGTTCACTGACCCCCATTGCTCCCCAGCCTTGGTTCTTGGTCTGACAACTGCCCAAATGTAAAATTCTTATCCATATTTTTGCATCCCTCCATGGCCTTACCCCTCCCTAACACTAACCTCTTCCAGCCCTGGATTCCCAGGGTCCTCTTGAGCACCCCCAGTTTTCATCACTCCACCATTAATGGCTGTGCCTTCAGCTTCCTAGGTCTTGAACTCTGGAATTCTTTTCATAAACCTCTCAACCTCTCTCTCCTTTGAGACACTCCTTAAAGCTTCTCTCTTAGGACAATGGACAAAAGCTTGGTCAAATATCTCTCTATGTGGCTCAAAGTCAAATTTTTGTCTGATAATCGCTCTGGCAAGGTGCCTTGGGACATTTTTTAAAGTGCTATATAAATGCCAGTTGTTATAAGGTGTAGAATTTATTCTGTTTTAGTCACTGTTGCAAAATATTTACTAAATCTCCTTAAAAAATCATTAAGCAGCAACACAAATTTATGAAATATGAACTTGAGTTGGCCTGTTTTCAGGGTTTGACTTTTGGAAGGCAGATCAATCTGTAAGTCTAATTTTCCTTTTTCTTGCACTTGCTATAATTAATTTCTTGGTCTGGTATACACCTGCATGCAGACTGAATAGTGAAAATCAAAATGCTGTGGTTTCTGTAAATTTAAATCAAAAACTGGAAACACCTCCCCAGGTCAGGCAATCCAGGTTTTGAAGAAAGGTTCACACAACAGAAATGCCACTTGTCTGTCTTGGACTGAATAGTGATGGGCTCTTTGCAGTGAACTGTTTCAGAAAGGAGAGCTCATTTTGTCCTCTTACATGGATCACATACAGGCACAAACCCAAATTTTAAGCTAGTCTCCAAACTCTCTCTCTCTGTTCCCATCACAGACTTTATTGTCTCTCACTATTTTACCACTCTCTTCTCATACAGTAATAAATTGTTGTTCCCTTTACATTTTGTATTCTTGTAAATTGTCCTGAATAGTGCAATATGAAAAGCTTTGACAAAAAATGTCTCTCTTTCAACAATACTCAGCTTCTTCCAACTGCAGCCTCAGCAGTGGCCACCACTAAGGGCGCTGGTGTTGAGCTGCCAGCCTCTGATTGGGCCCTGCAAAGTGGGCCACCGCCGGTAAAATGCCACCCAGGGTCCTGTTTTCTACCGGTGCAGGGTTGAGTCCCACTTTCTGTCCCAGTGTCAGGACCGCTCGCCGCCTTGAAAAATTCAGCCCTAAATCTTTCTAATCCCTAAAGATGGCCTTACCTGCATTGTATAATTCTTCATGCCTGCACTTTGATGAAAAATAGGGCTGATTTATTGATGTCCCAATGCATCTGTTTCAGAGTTTAGACAAGTACAGCTTGAGTTGAATCTGAAGTTAGTAATATTGTAGGTGCACTTTGTTGACTGTATCTCGTGACTGCTATAGAATGTTCATAGGCTTCGTTTAAACACCAAATGTTATGTCCTCTCTCCTTCACATCTTTGCTGTATTCAAAATCAAGACCATTGTACCATCTAATTAATTATTTACCAGGTCCTCAAAGCACACCCCTGCCTTCCCTGCACTTATAATCTGATGTTCTTTAAAACCCAAACTTGGCATCACCTAATCATTATTTTTTGATTAATCTCATCTTCTTTTTCATTCTTTTCTGCCTTGATAATGTCTTGCTCTCTGGGGCTTGGTCTTTCACCTCAATAAAACAAAAGCTGTTATTATGTTGCATCAATTAATACACTATATAAACAAGGTCAGCACCAGTAATGAGAAATCAGTGAACCAGGCTTATGGGCTATTGCGGTGTATCATTGTTTTTCTATCTGCTATTTAATCTTATACATCCTCTTTCTTATATACTGTTTAACAACCGGCGACCCCACTTCTCCGGTTACTGAAATACTGTTCTGCAAATTAGGTACAGGTTGTGCCTCAGACATAGGGTTTAGACAAATCACTTTCAACCTTTATTAACTCAACCCACACAAATCGACCTTTCAGACAACACTAAATTTTCAGCCACCTCCTTAGTATTTGCCCTGAGGGGTTCTTGGTGGCATGTTCAATTTAACTTTCCGATTACAAATGCAATACAATTTTGTCCTCAAAGTTCTCAGGAAGTTGAGCTTTGAGAACCACAACTTTGCAGTGGATTGTCAGACTGGAATGATTCAGAAACTATTCGAGTAGTATCAACAGGGTCGGAACAGCGTTGGCCTGCTCTGCTGTGATCTCCTCTATATCTAATGTGGGTTGGAACAGTATTGATGTAGTGGGGGTTAGAACAGTGCAGATATAATGGGAGTCAGCATGGTATTAACATAATGGGTGTTGGAATAGTGCAGATATAACGGGGGTCTGAACAATACAGAAATAATACCACACTGAAATGAAAGCCAGGCTGGTTCTACAGCAGACAAGACTACTGGCCAGGCAATGAAGGTGAAAATTATCCCTTTTTGAATTTTGGTTTGTTGCTTAATTTTAAACCATTAAGTAATTGTTCTTTCTATTTGTCTTGCTCAAGGGCACTTTGTTCATGAAATGATCCAAGAGCTGCTTGCAGCCCATTTCCTCCTTGCCCATTGCCTTCAACCAAGTGACAGTGGAGCGTGTCTTTGGCCTTTCAGTGCTGCTCAGCCATGGCACTGACGTCCGGTGTCCTTTCTCTTCTTGTCTCTCTGGCTAGTAGGAAGAGGCCAGAGAGAGGTGCTTCCCCAGCATCCAACTGCAAGTGAAAGAGCCCTAATAAGTTATAGCATCTGGAAGAATTTTCTCCTGGGGAGCAGTGCCTGGTCTTCCATTTGCGATAGGAGCCAATAGAGGGGTGACTGAAATCAGTAGCAACGGATAAGATCTCGTCCTAACAAACCAATTGCAGTATGTTTCAGCGTCATGAAGAGTGGTCATCAAGCAATGCTCTGAGCCTCTTCAATTACCCTCCCTTCAATTACCCCACTGCCCCTCCAATTGTCTCTCATCCTTTAAAGATCACCTCTTTGACCTAGCTTTTGGTCACACCCTCCTAATATCTCACCCTTGATTCAGCATCCTTTTTTTTATCACGATTCTCTGAAGAACGTTAGAACTTTTTGTTTACATTAGAAGCACTCCACAAATTCATATTGCTGAAAATTCTATTGAAGCACCTTTTCACTGTAAGTGTGACTGAGTCTTCTCCCAACACCTCTGCTTAAAAATATGAATAGTTCTCTACTCTGCTCCAATGTATCATGTCCATGCCATGTGTTTACAGTGCACTGTGACTTAGCAGGTTGTTTATGTAAAGCAGTTAAGAACGGAAACTTGACAAATCCTTGCTTTTTCATTTAAGCTCTTCAAATAATTAAAGCTGCCCTGTGCATTTTCGATTATCTTTGGCTTATAAAACAAGTTTCAGTAGACACTATTGAAAGCCACTATTTACCAGCTGGAGTAAAACATGTCAAACTCCCTCTCCCCTGCCCAATCCCATTATGTATGTTTATTTCCCAATTCCCTTCACAATTGTAATTGCTCTTTCTGTTGAGCTTTTCGAAGTGGACCCTCTAGAATTTCCACTGCCCATCAAAACGTGGAATTCACTGGCAGAGGTTATAGATCCCTGGTCCTGCTGAAAAGATATTTAGTACATTTTCCTGTTGTTTTTATATGGATAATAGAGAGTCATTCACTTTTCACAAAAAAAGCAGAATCCTCTTATATGCATATCAATATCAAACTAGTTGTCCTGCATTTTGCATCTTGACCTCAATTTAACTTCTAAACAATGTGAGGATTTTTTGCATTCATAGGTCCTTATAAGTAAGAAATTCCAAGGGACCATGTACCATTTGTTCATTGTTTTCCTATTACTCAAATAAGTAGCATTTATAGAGTGCTCCATCACTTAGAAAAGTATCTGAGCACAGGTAGGTGTAGCAATTATTGTGTTCTACAGTTAGCAATGTGGTTAACCATCGAGACGTCGATCTGTGTGTGGCATTGAGCAAGGGTTGCCAAGAGAGAACTGCTGTCCTTTGAATAGCACCATGGGATTTTATAATGTCTCCCAGAGCAGGCAGATGGAACATCTTTGTAACCCCTCACCCAAAGGATGGCACCCCTGACAATTTGCATCAGTACAGCCTGAATAATGATCAGGAATAGGGAGAGAGAGTCAGTGTTGGTGACGGAGGGGGATTATCGAGGTAGGTTTTCAGATGACTGTTGAGGATGGAGGAAAGACATGGCAAGACAGGGGCATTTTAGGAATTAAATTGTAGATAGAGGGGTGTCCAATGGCTGAAGGCCAGGCTGCTGATAGTGAAGTAATCAACCATCAAACCACAACAACCTATGTTTATATAGTGCATTCAACATGATGAAACATCCCAAGGTGCTTCATAGGAGTATTATAAAACAAAGTAGGACACTGAGCCATATAAGGAGATACTAGCACAAAAACAAAAACAGAATTACCTGGAAAAACTCAGCAGGTCTGGCAGCATCGGTGGAGAAGAAAAGAGTTGACATTTCGAGTCCAATGACCCTTCAACAGAACTCTGTTCAACAGTTCTGTTGAAGGGTCATTGGACTCGAAACGTCAACTCTTTTCTTCTCCACCGATGCTGCCAGACCTGCTGAGTTTTTCCAGGTAATTCTGTTTTTGTTTTTGTTTTGGATTTCCAGCATCCGCAGTAGTTTTTTGTTTTTATCTAAGGAGATACTAGGTCAGGTGACCAAAAGCCTGGTCAAAGAGGTCGGTTTTAAGGAGCGTCTTAAAGGAGGAAAGTGACAGTGGAGAGGCAGAGGGAAGGAATTCCAGAGCTTAGGGCCCAGGCAACTGAGGGTATGGCCATCAATGGTGGAGCAATTATAATGGCACAAGAGGCCAGAATTAAAGAGGAGTGCAGATATCTTGGAGGGGTGTGGGCCTGGAGGAGATTAGTGATAGGGAGGAGCAAGGCTATTGAGGGATTAAACAGGGCTGAGGACTTTAGAGTCAAGACGTTGTTTGACCAGAAACCAATGTAGGTCAGCGAGCACAGGGATGATAGGGGAATTGGACTTGCTGCAAGTTATGACATGGGCAACATAGTTTTGGATAATCTGAAGTTTACAGAACTTTTTCAGCCAGCACGTAATGAGCCCAACGAGGGGGGACACAATTCTAGATTTAGTTTTAGGAAATGAAGCTGGGCAAGTGGATGAAGTAGCAGTGGGGGACCATTTTGGAGATGGTGACCATAATATAGTTAGATTTAGCAACATTATAGACAAGGACAAAGATAGAACAGGAGTGAAAGTTCTAACTTGGGGGAAGACAAATTTTACAAAGCTGAGAGGTGAGCTGGCGAGAGTGAACTGATACAGCTATTAGAAGGAAAAACTGTGTCAAATCAGTGGGAAGCATTCAAAGATGAGATTCTACAGGCACAGTGTAGACATGTCCCCTCAAAGAAAAAGGGTGGTACTGCCAAATCTAGAGCCCCCTGGTTATCCAGAAGCATACAGGGTAAGATAAAACAGAAAAAGAAAGTTTATGACAGTCACAAAAGACTTAATACAGTAGAAAGCTTAGAGGAGTATAGAAAGTGCAAGGGTGAAGTAAAATTGGAAATTAGGAAAGCAAACAGAGGATATGAAAAAATATTGGCCGGTAAAATCGAATAAAATCCTGTTCTGAAGAAGAGTCATATGCACTCGAAACGTTAACTCTGTCTTTCTCTCCACAGATGCTGTCAAACCTGCTGAGCTTTTCCAGCAATTTTTGTTTTTATTTAAACTCCTATGATGTTTTACCAGTACATTAAGAGCAAGAGAATAACTAAGGAAGAGGTAGGGCCTGTCAGAGATGTAGATGGTAACTTGTGGGTTGATACAGAAGATGTGAGCAGGGTTCTCAATGAGCATTTTGTCTCTGTCTTCACTAAGGAGAGGGATGATGCAGACATTCTAGTTAAAGAGGAGGAGTGTGAAATATTAGATACAATAAGGATAGTGAGAGAGGAAGTACTGGAGGGACTGGCATCCTTGAGGTTGGATAAATCACCAGGGCCGGATGGATTGTATCCCAGGCTGTTGAAGGAAGCCAGGGAGGAAATAGCAGATACTCTGAGAATCTTTTTACAATCCCCACTAGACACAGGTGAGGTCCCAGAGGACTAGAGGTCTGTGAACATTGTACCATTATTTAAAAAGGGTGCGAGGGACAGGCCAGAAAATTATAGGCCAGTCAGTCTGACTTCAGTGGTGGGCAAATTATTGGAAACAATTTTAAGAGACAGGATAAACTGTCATTTAGAAAGGCACAGATTAATCAGGGATGGTCAGCTTGGTTTTGTTAGGGAAAGATCGTGTCTTACTAACTTAATAGAATTTTTTGAGGAAGTAACAAGGAGGATTGATGAGGGTAGTGCAGTGGATGTTGTCTACATGGATTTCAGTGAGGCATTTGACAAGGTCCCACATGGAAGGCTAGTCAGGAAAGTGAGATCTCATGGGTACAGGGGAAGGTGGTAGGTTGGATCCAAAATTGGCTCAGTGACAGGAAACAAAGGGTAATGGTCGATGGATGTTTTGCGAATGGAAAACGGTTTCCAGTGGTGTTCCACAGGGCTCAGTGTTCGGGCCCTTGCTGTTTGTTGTATATATTAATCATTTGGGCTTAAATGTGGGAGGCATGATTGGGAAGTTTGCAGATGACACAAAAATTGGCCATGTAGTTTATAGTGAAGAGGATAGCTGTCAACTCCAAAATGGTATCAATGGTTTGGTTGAGTGGGCAGAGAAGTGGCAAATGGAATTCAATCTGGAAAGGTGTGAGGCAATGACAAAGCAAGGGAATACTCAATAAACGGGAAGCTATTGAGAGGAGTTGAGGAAATGAGAGACCTTGGGATGCATGTCCACAGGTCCATGAAGGTGGCAGGACAGGTGGACAAGGTGGTAAAGAAAGCATTTAGAATGCTTTCCTTTATTGGGCGAGGCATTGAATACAAAAGCAGGGATGTCATGATGGAACTATATAAAACGCTGATTAGGCTACAACTGGAATTTTATGTGTAGTTCTGGCCACCACATTACAGGAAGGAGATAATTGCTCTGGAGAGAATGCAGAGGAGATTTACAAGAATGTTGCCAGGACTTGAAACTTGCAGCTATGAGGAAAGATTGGAAAGGCTAGGGTTGTTTTCCATAGAACAGAGGAGATTAAAGGGTGACCTAATTGAAGTGTACAAAATTGAGGGTCCTAGATAGGGTAGACAGGAAAGTCTTGTTTCCCCTAGCTGAGGGGTCAGTTACCAGGGGGCATAGAATTAAGGTGGCTGATAGAAGGATTAGAGGGTACATGAGGAAAGACCTTTTCATCCAGAGGGTGGTGGGCATCTGGAATTCATTGCCTAAGTCGGTGGTTGACGCTGAAACGCTCAACTCATTTAAAAGGTACCTGGACCTGCACCTGAAGTGCTGTAACCTGCAAGGCTATGGACCAGGTGCTGAAAAGTGGAATTAAAATGATTGGTTACTTTCTTTTTCCTCATATTGGCCGGCGCAGACACGATGGGCTGAATGGCCACTTTCTACATGGTAACTTTTTTATGGTCCTATGGTACAGAAGGTACAATGTGAGAGACCAGCCAGGAGTGCATTGGAATAGTTAAGTCCAGAGGTAATGAAGGCATGATAGAGATGGAAGGAGAGATCTGATCTGAAGATTCTGGAGTTTGCAGCATTAGAAAGAGCAGTGTAGTGGAATTGTTTCTAAGCATTCGATAGTGCTCCCTGACCACATACCCAGTACAGACCAGAAGCATACTACATCACTGTGCAAGAATGTCCTTTGTGGAAACACTGTATTGAGAACAAAAACCTGGATTAGATGAGTGAAGAAACTAGGGTTCAATTTTGTGTGTTTTGTAATAAAAAAAATCAAAATATGTGAACTTAAAATTACATATGAACCACTAATTGTTAAGTGTTCGCGGTTCCTGTTTCAGAGACTGTTTGCAACTTTGGAACATAAGACTATAAGAAATAAAAGCAGGTGTATGTCCATCAGCCCATCAAGCCTGCTCCACCAGTCAATAAGATCATGGGTGATTTTTCACCTCAACCGCCCCCTCCAGCACTACCCCCCCATATCCTTGAATTCCCTTAGTTCTGAAACACATACTGCTTGCAGTTTCAGTACTATTTTGGATATATTCAATGACTGAGATCCTCAGCCCTCTGAAGTCGAGAATTCCAAGGATTCACAACCCTTTGGAATAAAGCATTTGTTTAAGAAGCATATAGAAGAATCCTGTTTGCAAGGCTTCAATTTAAGTGTCAATTGGAACGCTGATGCGCATTTATATTTTTAATTTTGCCATTTATTTTCAAATCCTCTTGTTGTTAATTGCCAGTCAGTAACAATGCCAACTATGTCAGTGACTCATCATCAACTGTGTCATTCTTAGAGAAAACTTTTATGATTTTTATACTGATATGAAGAACAAATTGATGCAGCATCACATGACACCAGCTGTTGACCATTGAAGGTGAGGTTTTGTCATCCATTCAGTTTCCATGTGAAACCTTTGTCCCTTTAGGACTAACCCTCTCCTCCATCACCACCCCCTTTCCGATCCCCCCTTTTCCCAATAATTTATATAGATTTTTCTTTTCCCACCTATTTCCATTATTTTTAAATGTAATTCCATCCATTGTTTTATCTTTATCTTTTAGCCTTTTTCGATTCCTTCACCCTGCCCCACCCTCACTAGGGCTATCTGTACCTTGCTTGTCCTGCTTTCTACCCTTAATTAGCACATTCCTTAGATAATATCACCACCTTCAACACCTCTTTGACCTTTTGTCTGAGACATCTTTTGGTTATCTCCACCTATTACTGGCCCTCTATCCAGTTCTACTTGTCCCACCACCTCCCCCTTATACCAGCTTATATTTCACCTCTTTTCTATTTTTACCTAGTTCTGCTGAAGAGACATTCGGACTCAAAACGTTAACTGTGTTCCTCTCCACAGATGCTGCCAGACCTGCTGAGTTTTTCCAGGTATTTTTATTTTTATTTTTGTTTCCCTTTAGGATTCTTCCCTCATATCTCCACTAATGACTATACCTGTCAAAGTCCCAACTGGGCCTCATTACAGATGCTTGGGTTTGTGTTGGCATTGGTGTGCAGGAGCAGGGCAGGGTGTATGACTGGCAGCTGTGTATGGATAGATCTGTCAGTAAGTTACCTGGGTGTCGTGTGACTCTGATCTGCAGAGGTTACTTGGCAGATTTCCCAAGTCAGCGTTTAGGTCTGCACCAATGAAGCTATCTTCTGCCTAGGGGGAGATATACTAAACTTAGCTTTTCTCCTGAAAATGGACCCAATGGCCCTTTAAGCACAATTGGTTTCCCTGGACAGTGATACTTAATGAGTCGGCATTTCTACAATCTCGTACCATATTAAATCTGAATGGAAAACATTTGCGTGGCCGGAGGGAAATGGGACTAACTTAGTTGCTCTTGCAGAGAGCCAGCAGAGACATTGGGCTGAATGGCCTCCTCTTGTGCTGTAAACTATTCTATGGGTAGAATTTTCCCCCTGTCAGGGGGATTGTGTGTTGCCATTTTACGCGGGTGGGCCAATTAAGGCCCGCCCAGCATGACATGCACCCGGAAGCGCTGTGCGCTCCCTGTGCGAGCAGTGGGGGGTTCCCTGAGCCGGGAGTGCCTCAGGGAGATTAGTTTTAAGTTTTAACAGTTCAATAAAGTGTTGAAAAAAATTTTATGACATGTCCCCTCATGTGAAACTGTCACATGAGCTGGGACATGTGCATTAATTGCAATAAAAATTTTTGAGAAAATTTTAAATCATTCATGAACCCTCATCCCGCCCGTGGATGAGGTTCCATGAAAAATGTGAAGGCCGCCTGGGCTCTTCGCCTGCCCACCAAGGTTGGACGGGCAGCTCCGTTAATTATTTTAATTGTAGGTTAAATGGCCTTAATAGGCCTTTGACAGTTTGGCGGGCACACAGCTGACTTGGCTGCGCGCCCGCCGAACTGAAAATCTAAATGACGCGTGGTGACATCGGGACGCACGCCCGACCTCACCCCGCGCCATTTTACACCTTGGCAAGCGGGCCCCGCCCCCACTCACCGTGCCGAAAATTCCCCCCTGTGATTCTATAAATGTCCATGTACAAAGCAAAACTTTTTATACTGAGAAACAACCAACAAGCTGAGGGTGAAAAGAGCACACAGCAACATGCAGAAACCTTCATATCGTTGGGAATTTCACCGTCCTGCTGAAGTTCACTTTCAAAATGCTCCTGATAAAACTCCCTGACTTGCCATTTTTATTTTCTCTCTTTTAATAAGCATCTACAGTTCCCAACCTATTACGCATACGAGGGAACACACTGGTCAGAAATCTCAACTCAGCAGATCAGATCAATTAAAACTCGACTGCGAGCAAAGGCCCTTGTAATAAACCACTGTGCTTTGCAGAAAGGTTTAATAACTCTGTGCCATTCTCCAGTCTGGGGAGCTCGGTGCTTAAGCTAATGGTAATTTGCATGTTATCCTTGTGCATTAAAGAATTACAAGCTACACTACATGGTGCGATTCCAGATTGAACTCTCCCCAAAGAGCACAGCTAGTTACACAGAACTAGAGAGAAATTGGGCGTACGGTTTTTATTTTCTTCAATTCTTTATAGGCTCGCTCTTATATTTGGATGAAGTACATTAAAAATTTAATGTTCAAAATTCAATTTATGAGCAACTATATAACTTAAAGTTCCTCCCCCAGTTAAATCTGAACACATAAATATGTAATTATATTCTTCTCGGAAATTCTTTTCAATGAGCGCATGATTTTTTTAAATTTTAATTCCGTAGTTGACCAGTTTATTTTAACAGAGCAAGAACAGTAATTTAATCCTAAAGCGTTATCCAATTTGTTAAATACAGCATAGGGGGTTTCTACAAATGGAGTGTCCTCATAACATGGTGTTTTATACAACCATACTTCTTACAATCATCAGTTATAAATTGTTGCAGGAAAGTATGAAATAGGAGGGGAGTGAGAAGAGGGAGGAGTGGTCTGTATGAAATGAGGTTGTGTGGGCAGAAGTTTGAGGGGATTAAAAACTATGATAAGAAACTAAACTCCAATGCATGAAGTGCTGGTGTGGCAACTGTGGAATTCTGAGAAACCTTCTTTATATTAAGCATTATACTCAAAGATGTGTTGTTCCAGGTCCAGCCTCAATATAAAAGAGGTTCTTATGATTATAATTTACAGCCATACACTTGCCCATTATTTAATTGTATTTTGGAAACTCGCTTGGGATCCATCTGTGAGCCTGATTGCTAGATTTATCCCTCATCTCCTACCTCCGACATAGGCTATGCTTTAGGGGCCCTGGCATAAGCTGTGCTGTAGGGGCAGGCAGTTGTTTCACAAGATAGATGTCAAAGTGAGCATTAAGTGGCTGCAGGCGGGACTTCTGTCCCTAGGAAGGAAGTCCAGCCTTAGAGAATTGCCAGCCAATCTGACTGGCCAGCAGCTCTCCAGCCCCTGCAGTGACAAGAGCTGCAGTGGATTGAAGAGGAAGTGCACCAGCATGCCTCAGACTAAGTCCTGGGAACAGAGGGCAAGGTAGGTTTAAGGGATCCGAGGGCAGGGAGGTTGGGGAAGGCCTGGGCGGGGGAGGAGGTCCAGCAGCCACTGGCAGTACCTGCAGTCGGAAGGGGGCTTCTGATGGAGGAATAGAGGAACCCCTTCCCACCTGAGATCTAAACCCGTTCTTTTTCGGGCTTGCCCCACGCCAGGTAAACCCTCCCACCAGCTGAAAAATTGAGGCTGGGTGGGTAACGGCCCTTAAGTGGCCAATGAGGGCTCAATTGGAGCAAGGGCAGGCTTCCCTTCCGAGGCCTTGCCCACCCCAGTGAAAAATCACTGCGAGGTCACAGCGGGCGGGAACCTGGAGTGAATCCCCCCTCCTTCGATTTCACCCCCCACCCCATCTAAACACCTGCCGGCAGGGGAGTGTGAAATTCTGTCCCGAGTTACAATGATACTGATACCCTTAGCACTTTTTTTTTGGTTTATCTTTACCTTTTTAACACGCTTATGCAGTATTTATATTTCCAAATTATTCTGCCCATGTGCCGCACATTGCACTTGACAAATTATTTTGACCACCTGGTGGTCAGTGATAGATAGTGCAGGAAAGTGGTATTGAGGTCGATGATCAGCCATGATCTCATTGAATGATGGAGCAGGCTCAATGGGCTGAATGGCCTACTACTGTTCCCATGTTCCTACATGTTTGTTTTGCTTTGAATTTTCACTGCTTTAAGTTTAAGTAGCAGCTTTCTGCATTTCATGCATTGGAAGAGAACAGCAACAAGAATAATCCCAAGTCTGAACATGAGAGAAGATTAGAGAAACTATTTTCTCAGGTGGGGGAGTCTAGAAAAAAGGGGTACAGCCTTAAAATCAGAGCAATGCTGTTTAGGAGTGGCATCAGCAAGTCTTTTTCTCACACAGGGTAGCGAAAATCTGGAACTCGCTCCCTCAAAGGGATACAGAGGGACAGTTGAAATTTTGAAGACTAAGATTGAAGATTTTTGTTGATTAAGGGTATCTGGGGAAAAGCAGGTAAATGGAGTTGAGGTACAGATCCACCATGATCAAATTGGATGCCTGAACAGGCTCAAGGTATTAAATAGCCACTTCTTCTATTCCTGTGTTCCTACAAAGCAGGTGGTGAAAAGGTGCTCTTATATAAGCATTAGATGGCTTGGACAAGATGAATCCGGAATCCTGCCAGAATTTAAAGGGCATCAAATCCAAAATTGGTGAAAAGCAAATTTAAAGTTCATCTTAAAAAAGACGTGTTCAATCAGAATGATAAAGACTAAAGTAATTAATGAGTAATAAATGTTTAGAATGATCCACCAGAGGGAGTAGTGGAATCAGGTGATGACGTGAGATGTGAAGGTAGGCTGAGTTAAAATACTGGGGGGACAAGTTCTCGTGGAACTTTGTCAAAATCTGTGTGCATCATGTTGTAGGCTTTCCAGACTAATTGAGAGTTCAAAGTCAGGGAGGATGATTTGGCAGGATCTTCTCCTTCTCAAAGCCAAGTTGGCTGGGGTTAACTAGATTATTATTGGACAGAAAATTTTCATTTTAGCTCTTGATAATTCCATGTTTTTTAACCTGGGAATTGATCTAATCCTAATGGGTTTGTACTGAGTTTCTTATTGAAAATAGGTACCATATTAGCTTGTTACCAATGTAGCAAGACTTTCCCACTATTTATCGACTTCCCCCTCAGATTTCACCTTTCATCTTTCTTACTCTTGAATCAATACCATTGATTTGATCCTTGGAGATTTATTTGTTCTGAGCCCTTTTAGTCTGTTCAGGACCTATATCTGATTGATGCTGAATTGATCAATCTTTCTTGGATTATCTCCAATCATAGGAGGCTTACTTCCTGTTTCTTCCTTATGTATGTTAATTGTTTTATAATGATCTTTCATTTCAGCCTCACTAGCATTCTTTAGATCTTTTACGACTTCTTTCTTATGGTTGAAGTACCTCAGGTGACCTCATTTTGTCTGTTTTTTTTAATTGGTTCCTTATTAACTTTTGTTGTTAAATTAAAAAGTTAAATCTTTGATAGTTAAATTGGCTTTGTCTCTTTTCAGACTGCTATCAGAGCCTAGACTGTGCATGGAGTCTGGCTGCACAGAATGATGGCTAGGAGGCTGTCTGGCTGCGTGTCTGCCTCGTTCAAGATCTACAGGCCCTACAAATCCACAATTGCAGATCTCGCAGCTAGACAAGAACTTTCTCCTCCTTTTCTGGCACTGGTAACAGCACTTGCTGTTTAAGGAGAGCTATTCCAAAAGAAAAGGCAACAGGAATGATTTACAAACCCCACCCTCTCCTCAGCTTAAAAAAATTATTTGCAAACATTTCAGTTTTCCAAAGTGAAGCATCATAGTGGGTGGGTGAAATTCTCACACCTCAACCTGTGAAAAACCCCTACTGGGTTTTTTGGCTTGTGTTTGGAGGGAGCATTTTGAGCTGCATAATGCTAAGATGAAGCTAGGCCTGTGATAGTGGGAGCAATTTTGGAAGATAAATTAAAAATATCAATCAGGTATATTGTAGAACATTAAAGCATATCAGTTTAAGTGTGATTCACTCCTCCCCTTTCCCTACAAGGGGCATCAGTGACAGCACTGGGCTCCAAGTGGGGATGTTGTCTCTTTACTATCTTTTGAGTAACTAGTTGATTAGATTCACTGAAATAAGCTTAAGTGCACTGATTCCCAACATTCAGAGATGTGTTGGTATAACAACATTAATTGTAAAGGCAGCAGTGCTGAAAAATGTGAGAAGTACTGGACCTGAATCACAGAATTGTTACAATGTAGAAGGAGGCCATTCAACCCATCATAGCTGCACTGGCTCTCTGAGCATTTTAACTTGGTGCTAATCTCCTTCCTTTTCCCCATAACCCTGCACATTGTTTCTATTTAGATAATCGTCCAATGCCCTCTTGAATGCCTCAATTGAACCTGCCTCCACCACACTTCCAGGCAGTGCATTCCAAACCCTAACTACTCGCTGTATGAAAAAGATTTTTCTCTCCTCGCATCTGCTTCTTTTGCAAAACTCTTTAAAACTGTGCCCTCTGGTTCTCGATCCGTTTACGAGCGGAAACGGTTTCTCCCTATCTACTCTGTCCAGACCCCTCATGATTTTGAAAACTTCTATCGAGTCTCCTCTTAGCCTTCTCCTCTCCAAGGAAAACAGTCCCAACCTCCCCAATCTTTCCTCATAACTGAAGTGTCTCATCCCTGGAACCATTCTGGAACAGATGGAACTGAAGAACAGATAACTGACGGGAGCACTGTTGAGAAATAAAATGCGACTGCTGCACGTCCTGAAGCAGCAATTGATTATGCATATAATATGTATACGTTTTGAGTGAAATCCAGTTGTTGCTCTAGGACATATAGTGTTGCTGTTTTACTTCTCATCAGAGCCCTTTTATATTTCCTCCAGCCATAAGTTTAAAAATTCCATCTGCTGAACTGAAAATGTAATGTTTTCTAATAACATATAACTCTCACATTATTTCCAAGTGGATGTTAATTATAATAAAATTTCAGGTATTATTTCAAATCATTCTTCATGATGTAGCTTATTATGTAGCTCTGATACAAATGTCATTAACAGCCGGTATTTGCCAAAAACTGCTCTTTATCACAAAATGGATCCCAAATAGGATAAACGTGGCACAAATATGTTCTTTTTATATATGTATACAAAAAAGGTACTTTTGAGATTTTGAGGCTGTAATTGCATCTCTGGGCTCCAGCGAGGCAATAACATACTCAAGGTTCACTGCTGCAATTTATGACATCACCTGAATCTCTCAATTAGATTACTGTCTTGTAATCACTCCCTATCCTCTAGTATTCTCTCCATATAAATGGTAATGTGCAAAGTTGGTAATACTGATCCATAAATTCAACTAGGTATAGACTGATCAATAATTGGACTGATTGACCCTTGACTACCAGGTAGATCCTGGAAAATTCCAGCATCCATTTGGAGGGGGACTTTTTTTTCCAAAAGAATCTGTGCACTATGATGCTGAAACAAACCTTAACATTACAGTAATAAAGCAGCTGAGAGACCATATTTACTGGAGAGGCACTGGCATAGTGATATTGTCACTGGACTAGTAATCCAGAGACCCAGGGTAATCCTCTGGGGACCTGGGTTTGAATCCCACCACGGCAGATGGTGGAATTTGAATTCAATAAATATCTGATGACCATGAAATCATTATCGATTGTCATAAAAACCCATTTGGTTCACTAGTGTCCTTTAGGGAAGGAAATCTGCTATCCTCACCTGGTCTGGCCTACATGTGACTCCAGACCCACAGCAATGTGGTTGACTCTTAAAAATGCCCTCTGAGCAACGACAATTAGAGATGAGCAATAAATGCTGGCCTAGTCAGCGATGCCCAAATCCCACGAATGAATATTTTTAAAAATTAAATAAAAGTAAGTGCTCCTGCGTTCCCTATTCCTGTTTTATTAATTTTCCCTCTTACTATTATTTTAATCTTATTTTTACCCACAAAATTTTTTCCTCCTCTTTTCTTCAATGGCCGCTGGCTAAGCTTTCAACGTGTCTGATGCCCTCTGTCCCAGCCAACCCTGAGGTGTGAACCAAATCCAAAATACAGTTTGTACTTTGGTTGAAAACTGGTTGGAAAGGTCTGTTTTGTTTCAGTCAGTTGTAAGAAGATAAGAATATTTTGAGTGGAAATAAGCATGAGGCCCAGTGAGCCTGGTCTTTTTGTAAGGATAATTTGACATTAATTGACTGGCACCGATGCATTCTGTCTCCTTCAAAGACCTTCCCTGCTAACTAATTCCACAACCTCACTGTTACTCACTGGGTGAAAAGATTTCCTCTTAGTTCCCTTCTTAATTCCTAACCATCTCATTTTAATTTGTCTGTTGGAATTTGAATCCCACATAATGGACAACTTGCCAAATTAATTCTATCAACTCCTTTAACAACAGATAAATGTTCAATGAATCCACCTCATCTTTCAAGGAAAACCTTGCCAATTTTCTTAATCTTTCCTCATTGCTTAAATTCAAGATTTTTTTTGTCCATCTCCGTACATCTTGAGGGCAGTAGTATCCTGCCTATCATTAGGTGCCCAAAATTGCCCACAATGCTGCAGATATTAGTCTGACCAATACCTATTGTAGCAATAACAAAATCTCAAAAAAGGAGACATTTACAGGAAAAAGTCACAGACAACAGTGAAAAATGTGTTGCAAATATTCAGGTTTTAAGTTGGGATATTCTCTGGAGTTGATTGTCACTCTGTAAGCCCCTATGATCCTGAACCCATATGATCCAGATCACACTTTTACTACCCTATAGCTATTAATTAATAGCATGTCCTGAAGATTGTAGCAAGAACCCTTAACAGCTCATACCAACTACTATAATCTCATGTGTTGCCATGTTTTCCTCTCTTTGCAGAGGGCAGACTGAAAGTACTTCATCAAGATATAGACACAACTGTAAACCCATGGTTTTGTTTATTTTACATGAAACACATGAACAAACAATATGTTTTTCACAGTGTGATTTATTCATTTCCTACTACTTCATGAAAAATAATAAAGATGCAACTCTCCTAACATCCTAAGCAAAAATTGCACTTTCAAACTGGCTGAAACAAAGCTTATTCCTGTTGTGGGCTACATGTTTTCACATACCCATTTCAGGGTCTGTGTCCTCTGACCCCCTCCCTTAACTCCCGCTGGGTGATTCGCCCAGCAAGTTGTCAATCGAATTTACCGCTCTGATTGAAATCCCTCGCCTCTAATGTGGGAGCCTAAGCCATCCAAATGTATTTTCAGCTAAAACCCCTGATTGAGACCCATCCCTACTGATTGCGTAGCTCGCAACTGATTCACCTTTTTGTTTGTTTTGTTCTTGTATCAAATCTACAAACCTCACTTAAGTAGTGGTGGCACTGTCTCTTCTTGGGTAACTACTTCAAATCACTAAGGACGCCATCCAAGTTCCATGTTGGCTGTTAAATGTTAAATTTTAAAGTTGCATCTCCTACATAATAAATATTATAAACATAACTTCTCAATCAATATTGGTGAAATCCAAAAAATAAACAGTCATATTGACACACAAAAATAATTAGTATGTGTGATGGAATTGGTGGTTCCAAAGCTTGTATATTTTTGATACGGACCCTAACAGTAACTGAAATGGAAGCTTCAGCTAACTGAAAGGCAAACTGAACCTTCAGGTTTCTAGGAACACTAAAAATAAAACTGAAACAGAAATGGAAACTTCAGGTTTCTGGGGAAACTGACACTGGTTGAAACCAGATAAACAGAGATGGAGCCGTTCGAGCTCAGATCCCAGCGCTGTAGTACAAGGCAGGCTGAAAATGATGATAGTTGGATCCAGGAGCTGGGAATAGACAAATACACAGTTGCTATAGCTGTTTCTGTACTTGACAATAACAATGGTGGATCCAGGCCATCACAACTGTCATGAGCAGAGTTGAGGAGGTTCTGCAGATGTGTGCCACTTTGCTGAAGACTTGTGGCTGTGGAACTCAGGTTGGCTGGGTGCTGTGTCAGCTGGGGATCTGGCTGAATCCTCGAAGAAAAGGAGCTGGAATTCTACTGGACAAAGTTCAGAGCTTTGATGGGCTTTGTGGCTGAAATTAGTGGCATGTATGCTGAGTGGACTGCCTAGTAAATCTCTATTATATCTACTACTTATTGTGTAATTTTTATAGTTTTTATTGACCACAATTTCCCTGTTAATTTATATTTATTTATGTTGATTTTGGTTTGATTGTTAAAAAAAAGCTATAAAAAGTGAAATCTTGTCCATTGGTTTTCTCATTGGGGTCGTTCAGTAAATTCGATCTCTTTGGTTTGTTGGACTCAATGGAGACTTAAAAGATTAAAAGCTTGAAATTAAAGGCTTGCATTTAATTGGCAATGAATTGCATCAAAAAGACTCCAAATGTTTCACGTAAAATAAAACTACACCATACATTGTGCAACATATTGACTTTGAGTAGCTTTTAAGGAGCATCTTAAAGGAAGAGAGAAAGTGGACAGATTTAGAGAGGGATTCGATAGCCTAGGGTCTGACCAGCTTTAAGGATATACAAGAGGCCAGAATTGGATGAAAACGGAGATTGTGAAGTTCCAAAGAAGAGTCATATTGGACGCGAAACATTAAGTCTGTTTTTCTCTCCATAGATGCTGCCAGACCTGCTGCGTTTTTCCAGCACTTTTTGTTTTTATTTCAGATTTCCAGCATACGCAGTATTTTGTTTTTATTTTATAGATCTTGGAGGGTTGTAGCCACCATAACTTCTAGTTTTCTTTGGATTGTGGGGGAGATTTGTTTAAGTGTGTGGCCCCTTTAAATTTTTTTGCATGGTGGCGCGTGCAGCAGTTTGAAAGGACCAGTTTGTACATGGCCTGTGTGAGAACCTTTGGTTTAGAGGACATTGTTTGTAGGCCTGGAAGAGATTACAGAGATAGGAAGGGGCCAAGTCATGAAGTAACTTGAAAACAAGGATGTGAAATTTAAATCTGAGGAGTTGCCAGACCAGGAGCAAATCTAGGTCAGAGAGCACAGAGTGAAGAGGACTTGGTACGAGTTAGGACATAGGCAGCAGAGTTTGGATTGGTTGAGGTTTACAGAGGGAGGAGGGTGGAAGGCTGGTTAAGATAGAGTTGAAATAGTAAAGTATGGTAAAGTAGGGGTTACAAAGGTATAGATGAATGTTTCAGTAACTGGTGGTCAGAGATGGGTCAACTTACAGAGAAAAGAAAGAAAACCTTGCATTTCATGTTTTGCAACCACCAGATGTCTCAAAGTACTTTACAGCCAATGAAGTCTTTTTGAAGTGTAGTCACTGTTGTAATGTAGGAAACACAGCAGCTAATTTGCACATAGCAAGATCCCACAAACATCAATGTAATAACAACCAGATAAGCAGTTTTTGGTGATGTTGATTGAGGGATAAATATTAGCCAGGACACCAGGGAGAGCTCCCCTACTCTTCTTCCAAATAGTTCCATGGGACCTATCTGCCCAAGCAAGTAGATGGGACCTCAGTTTGACGTCTCATCCAAAAGATGGCTCCTCCGACAGTGCATCACTTCAGCTTTTGATTTTAAGAGAAAAAGAAGAATGAAAACAGCCTTCCATTGTCTCAATATATCCCAAACATGCAATACTTTTGAACTGTTACAGTGTAGGAAATGCAATTATCAAGTTGCACACAGCTAGCTCTCAAACAGCAATGGGATAAGGACCAGATAATCTGGTTCTTTTTTTAAGTAATGTTAATTGCAGGATAAATATTCACCAGCACATTGGAAGAACGCCCCTTCTCTTCCAAATAGTGCTGCAGGATCTTTCACGTCAACGTGCAAGAGTAGTGGGTCCTCGGTTTTAGGCCTCACCTGAAAGGTAGCAACTCTGACAGTGCAGCACTCCGCCACTACTGCACTGCAAGTGTCAGCCCACATGTTTTTTGAGTTCACGTCTCGGCAATGGGACTTGAAGCCACAATCTCTTGATCCAGACTGCTATCCACTGAGCCACAGTTGACATGTAGGTGGTCTTGTTGGTGGAGAGCATATGAGTTTGGAAGGTCAGCTCGGGGTCAGATCGGATGGTGAGGTTGTAAATAGTCTGGTTCAGTCTCAGACGGAGAGAAATGGAGACCACAAAAACAAGTCTGTCTTTCTCCACACAGCACACTGTTGCTCTCAGCCACTGTCCTGGCATCGCAGCTTCAGTTTTAATATCCCTTCCCCCTATACAAAGGGATTTAGGTGGATTGTTTTTGTACATATTGTCATTAAACACAACATTGATAGGAGAATATGACTGAGTTCAGTAAAAATGGCCTCATAAAGTTACATTTTGAGCCTCGTAGGTAATTTTCTTGTGAGGAACAGAGCATGCAGAAAATATATACCACATCAGGAATGCAGCCCACGTCTCCTATGCTGCTTTCTTTATGGATTTAGAAATATTTATTAGCTGCATGTCTGCCAGGGATTGCTATTGACTGACAGAAATAGTTTCCAAAGCAAGATTCATTGATGCCAGTGCACTGTATGTTAGTTACGTTGCTCGTAAAAGCTGTAATAAATGAGCTATATAAAATGAGCAGCAAAGTTGTACCCTGGAAGCTGCCACCAAGTGTTTAGCCTCCATCTTGCACAAAATGTCGCTTTGCAGGGAAGCACCCAGCGGAGCACACGATCCAAAGCTGTGCACTGTGGGGTTTTGCGTACGGATACCTCACCTCCTGTCACCTAACTTGCTTTGTCGGAAAACGGAAACAGAAAATTCTGAACATGCGTAGCTGACCACTCAGCATGTGATTCTGGAATTGTGAGGGGTTTTGATAGAGTAGATAAGGAGAAATTGTCTCGACAGACAGGAGAGTCAATAATCCAAAGACAAATTTAATATTATCGGCAAAAAGAGCTGGGGGCAGGGAGAGATGAGGCTTTACACAGCGAGTTGTTAGAACCCGGAACATGCTGCCTGAGAGGGCAGTGGAAGCAGATGCAATAGGAACTTCTAAAAAGGAATTGGGTACATACCTGAAGTGGAAAAATTTGCAGGGCCATGAGGAAAGGATGGACGTGAGACCAATTAAATAGCTCTTTCAAAGAGCTGGCACAGGCACAATAGGCTGAATGGCCTCCTTTATTTCCATGGCCTGAATCTTCTGGTTGGCGTGCGGGAGTGGGCTCCACTTGCCAACGTGTAAAATGACGCGCGCTGACATGGGGCGTGGGTCCCGCGTGTCATTCCAACCTTCAGTTTAGCAGGTGCGCACTGGAGTTGGCTGCGCGCCCACCGAACTGTCAAAGACCTGTTAAGGCCATTTAACAGCTAATTAGACTGATTGTCTGGGCTGCCCATCCAACCTTAAGGTTGTCGGGCAGGCAAGGAGACCAGGCGGCCTTCACATTTCTCATGAAATCTCATCCATGAGCGGGATGAGGTTTCATGAAGGGTTTATAAATTAAATAAAAATTTTTATTGAAATTCATTGACATGTCCCAGCTCATGTGACACTGTCACATGGGGGGGACGTGTCTGAATAATTTTTTCTATTCATTTTTTCAAGTTTTCATAATGCGATTGATCTCCCTGAGGCAGCTCTTTGCCTCAGGGAGATTTCTGCGTTCCTCGCAGGCCCCGACTCTCCCTCCTCCCCCCCACCGCCTGCACAGGGAGCGCTCAGCGGTTGGGCCTTAATTGGCCCCGCCCATGTAAAATGACGGCGGGCGGCGATTGGCTGCGTGCCCACCCACGACTGCTCCCACCGAGCCCGCGAGACGCGGAGAAAATTCTTCCCCATGTGATTCTGTTCAAAGATCTGAAAGTGTAAAGATGGATTGAACTCACAAAACCAAAATGCCAACCTAGCTTTTAGCTTTCAGGTGCTGATATTTTACTTCAGATTTCCAGAACCTAGTGTCCTTTATATTAGCAACATTTTAATTCAGATTTTGTGAACCAACTCAAGGCATTCACGCTGCAAAGTCCAGATCCCATACCCCGAAAACAGCGGAAGAACATAAGAAATAGGAGCTGGAGTAGGCCATTTGGCCCTTTGAACTTCCTCTGCCATTTCAACAAGATCATGGCTGATCTTCTCCCTCAACTCCACCTTCCTGCACTAGCCCCATATCCCTTAATTTCCTTACCACCAAAAAAATCTATCAGCCTCTGTCTTGAATATACTCAACAACTGAGCATTAGCAAGATAACATATCCATGGAGCCAGATTTTAATTGGTCTAAAATCTCCCCTGGGGATGAGAGACCTGGATTTAGAAGAGTTAATGCCAGTGATTGGTATTCTTTTCTCACTCTGAATTTAAAAATGTCAGTCTTGACTTCCAGTCGCGTCCTGGTCTGGTCGGATCCACTTAGGTTCCTCAACAGCTGCTGACTAACAGAGGGCTAAGTGAACAAAACTGGAGTTCATATATCAGCAAAAGTGACATGGGGTAGCAAGGAGCTGAGAGAAGATTAAAGTATGTTAACCATGCATATTGTTTCCATGGGGCTAAGGATATGTTTACAGATTGCAGCAGGCTCTTGGTTACTGAGTAGCTGTGTAGCTGTGATTTGCTCTTTGATATATATCATCCAAACTCTAAGTGCATTGAAATCTTCCAAGGAGGTGTCTAAGTGATTAACTGAAAGACCACCACTGTCCTTAAGGCACTAGAAAACCACGACATTATGTGTATGGAAGCTGCCAGCACTATTTCAGTATGACCAGACTGTGGGGTTAAAAGTAATACTGTTAGCTTTATTTGCACATGTCCGTATTTATTAGAGAAAATATATGACAGCTTTAACAGATCAGAGGGTGAGAATGCTTTTGTTCTCCCAGTCCCAAGAACTCCATCCAATGACAGATCTATATCCTAAAATTACCCCAGTTTTATCCCCGTCTCATCTGATTCTTGGGCTACAAATCCACCGTCTAGCTCAATCCTGTCCATTTATTTATTATTTCACGGGATGTGGGCATCTCTGACAAGGACAGAATTTGTTGCCTATCCACAATTTCCTTTGAGAAGGTGGTGGTGAGCCGCCTTCTTGAACCACTGCAGTCCTTGTTATCTCCACACATGCACTCCCATCAGGGATCATTTAACACTGACCAAAAGTAGCCATCCTGACTGAATTTATTTTTCTGCCATTTGATGATATGGGTCTTTAGATTCAGTCTAAGAACCACTGGAGGAAAACAGACCAGGTCCATTGAGTTCACCTTCTACCATCCTGATGACCACAAGATAGACAGATACTGGAGTTATTGACCAATCACAGCAATTAATCTCTATCAATGAGTCTAATTAATCTTTATCCACAGACCCAGACAAGAAGTCAGGAAAACCACAGTGATGGAGAGATTTGGGAACCATGGATTTTCCCACGGGCTTGGGGACACCGACGTGGGACCAAATGGGGATCCTGAGCTCACCCGACAGCGTAATCTTCCCAGAGGCAGCCTCCTAATTGGCTGCCTCCACCCTCACTGTCCTATTAAGGAAAGCGGGCAGGCTGTCGTTACTGCCTGCTCAATCAGAGGGCTGACAACTCTGGAGCCCGGGCAGCCCAAGTGAGTGTGACTGAGGCAGGTCAGGGACCACAAGGGCACCTTGCAGTGTATTTAAAGGTGGGATTTTTAAGGACGAAGCTGATAAGCCCCCCAAACTTGAGGAGAAATCCCTCCAGGCGCATCATTTAGGCTGTGGGTATGGCCTTTCCTGCCTGCAGCGCCCTTTAAAGGACCTGGTTCTAACAGCCCCCATTGTCTGCCCCATTGAGGCATCACCATGGAGGTAGCAGCCTCCTCATGTGGCAGGAGGGAGCTCCGCTGGTGGCAGAATGCTGGCACACCCACCCACAAAATCAGAGCTAATCAGCCGCCTGCCTCCATTGTGTTGGCGGCCGATCTGGGCCCACACCTGCCCATGGGAAACTCCTCCAAGGTGGGAATGCGTCAGGATGCGGTCCCAATGCAGCTCCCCATACTTGCCCAACCTTTCACCTCTCCAAGCCTTTTTTCTTATTCATTCACGGGATGTGGGCATCGCTGGCTGGGCCAGCATTTGTTGCCCATCCCTAGCTGCCCCTGAGAAGGTGATGGTGAGCTGTCTTCTTGAACCGCTGCAGTCCATGTGGTGTAGGTACACCCACAGTGCTGTTAGGGAAGGAGCTCCAGGGTTTTAACCCAGCAGCAGTGAAGGAACGGCAATATATTTCCAAGTCAGGATGGTGAGTGACTTGGAGGGGAACCCATCTATCTGCTGCCCTTGTCCTTCTAGATGGTAGCGGTTGTGGGTTTGGAAGGTGCTGTTGAAGGAGCCTTGGTGAATTCCTGCAGTGCATCTTGTAGATGGTACACACACTGCTGCTACTGTGCATCAGTGGTGGAGGGAGTGAATGTTTGTGGATGTGGTGCCAATCAAGTGGGCTGCTTTGTCCTGGATGGTATCAAGCTTCTTGTGTGTCGTGGGAGCTGCACTCATCCAGGCAAGTAGGGATTATCCCATCACACTCCAGACTTGTGACTGAAGACTGCGAATGCTTCAGCACTGATGTGCTGGGCTCCCCTATCATTGAGGATGGGGATATTTGTGGAGCCCCCTCCTCCAGTGAGTTGTTTAATTGTCCACCACCATTCACGACTGGATGTGGCAGGACTACAGAGCTTAGATCTGATCCGTCGGTTGCGGGATCGCTTAGCTCTTTCTATCGCTTGCTGCTTATGCTGTTTGACACGCAAGTAGTCTTGTGTTATAGCTTCAACAGGTTGACACCTCTTTTTTAGGTATGCCCGGTGCTGCTCCTGGCATGCCCTCCTGCACTCTTCATTGAACCAGGGCTGATCCCCTGGCTTGATGGTAATGGTAGAATGGGGGATATACTGGGTCATGAGGTTACAGATTGTGTTCGAGTACAATTCTGCTGCTGCTGATGGCCCACAGAGCCTCATGGATGCCCAGTCTTGAGATGCTAGATCTGTTCGAAATTTATCCCATTTAGCACGGTGGTAGTGCCACACAACATGATGGAGGGTATCCTCAATGTGAAGGCGGGACTTCGTTTCCACAATGACTGTGCTGTGGCCACTCCTACCGATACTGTCATGGACAGATGCATCTGCGGCAGGCAGGTTGATTCTGCGCCCTTGTCACCCTCAGTGCTTCCTCCAAGTGTTGTTCAACATGGGGGAGCACTGATTCATCAGCTGAGGGAGGGGGATACTTGGTAATCAGCAGGAGGTTTCCTTGCCTGTGTTTGATCTGATGTTATGAGACTTCATGGGGTCTGGAGTCGATGTTGAGGACTCCCAGGGCAACTCCCTCCTGACTGTATACCATTGTGCCGCCACCTCTGTTGGGTCTGTCCTGCCGGTGGGACAGGACATACCCAGGGATGGTGATGGTGGAGTCTGGGACATTATCTGTAAGGCATAATTCCGTGAGGATGACAGTATCAGGCTGTTGCTTGACTAGTCTGTGAGACAGCTCTCCCAATTTTGGCACTAGCCCCCAGGTGATAGTAAGAAGGACTTTGCAGGGTCGACAGGGCTGAGATTGCCATTGTCCTTTCCGATGCCCAGGTTGATTCCAGACAGTTTCAAACCTTTTTTGTGACTTTGTAGCAGTTTGTTAGGCCATTTAAGAGTCAACCACATTGCTGTGGGCCTGGAGTCATATGTAGGCCATACATGATGACAGATTTGCTTCCCTAAAAGGCATTAGTGAACCAGATGCGTTTTTAACGACAGTGGTTGATAATGAGACAATGGTTTCATGGTCATCATTAGACTTTTAATTCCAGATTTTTATTGAATTCAAATTCCACCATCTGCCATGGCGAGGTTCAAACCCAGATCCCCAGACCATTACCCTGGGTCTCTGGATTACTAGTCCAGTAGCAATACCATTATGCCATCGCCCCCCTATCATGGGGCTAGGCAAATTTAGGTTCAGCATAGGCCCAATAGTACACACACCACACATCAGCTGGAATTTTACCCTCCTGGGAGTGGGTGGGGTACAATCAAGTGGGATGGCAGGAGTTAGTTTATGGAGCCTGCCCCCTTTCCTTGCCCCATGCTTAATCACAGATCACAGAATCACACAGTGCAGAAGAGGCCATTTGGCCCATCGAGCCTGCACTGACACGTGAGAAACACCTGACCTACCTACCTAATCCCATTTACCAGAACTTGGCCCATAGCCTTGAATGTCATGATGTGCCACGTGCTCATCCAGGTACTTTTTAAAGGATGTGAGGCAACCCGCCTCCACCACTCTCCCAGGCAGCACATTCCAGACCGTCACCACCCTCTGGGTAAAAAAGTTTTTCCTCACATCCCTCCTAAACCTCCTGCCCCTCACCTTGAACTTATGTCCCCTCGTGACTGACCCTTCAACTAAGGGGAACAGCTGCTCCCTATCCACCCTGTCCATGCCCCTCATAATCTTGTACACCTCGATCAGGTTGCCCCTCAGCCTTCTCTGCTCCAGCGAAAACAACCCAAGTCTATCCAACCTCTCTTCATAACTTAAATGCTTGATCCCAGGCAACATCCTGGTGAATCTCCTCTGCACCACCTCCAGTGCAATCACATCCTTCCTATGATGTGACGACCAGAACTGCACACAGTACTCCAGCTGTGGCCTCAACAAGGTTCTGTACAACTCCAACATGACCTCCCTACTTTTGTAATCCATGCCTCGATTGATAAAGGCAAGTGTCCCATATACCTTTTTCACCACCCCGCTAACATGCCCCTCTGCCTTCAGAGATCTATGGACACACACGCCAAGGTCCCTTTGTTCTTCAGAACTTCCTAGTGTCATACCATTCATTGAATACTTCCTTGTCAAATTACTCCTTCCAAAGTGTATCACCTCACACTTTTCAGGGTTAAATTCCATCTGCCACTTATCTGCCCATTTGACCACCCCGTCTATATCTTCCTCTAGCCCAAGACACTCAACCTCACTGTTAACCACCCGGCCAATCTTTGTGTCATCCACAAACTTACTAATCCTATCCCCAACATAGTCATCAATGTCATTTATATAAATGACAAATAATAGGGGACCCAGCACTGATTCCTGTGGTACGCCACTGGACACTGGCTTCCAGTCACCAACGCATCCTTCTGTCATCACCCTCTGTCTCCTACAACTAAGCCAATTTTGAATCCGCCTTATCAAATTACCCTGTATCCCATGTGCATTTGCCTTCTTTATAAGTCTCCCATGTGGGACCTTGTCTCATGCTGAGTGGTGCACCTCAAGCTATATAACCAACTGTCTCTCTCTAATGTAAAGAGATAACTATAATCCTTTGTGGACTATGGCTAATTACCATTAGCATGTTATGAGACGGAGACTTGTCTATAGCACAATGCTCAGAGTGTGTAATGACTACACGGATTAGCCATCTGAAATGTAAGTGTTTGCACCTTGCCTTGGTTCCAATTAAATGTCATGTGGAGCTCCAGGTCCTGATCTAGATCTACAGTGAAGTTGCTTAGTGATATTCTGGAGCAGGATTGTGAAGTTTAGCTGCCAGCCTGGTTTATCTAGTGATGACCACTGCTTGGGTACTCAATGGTCTAATTAATCCCAGTGATCAATCAGTATTTAATTGCTCTTTCATCAGAAACTTTCCACCTTGTTTATAACAATGCAGCTCCAGGTCAGAATAAACATCATGTCTTTCTTGTGTTTGTTTCCAAATGGCATAATGGTAATGTCTCTGAGCTTGTTATCCACAAGTCCAGGCTAATGCTCCATGGGCATAGGTTCAAACCCCGCTGCAGCAGCTGGTGGAATTTAAATTCAATTCATAAAACCTGGAACAGAAAGCTAATCTCAGTAATGGTGACCATGAAACCATCGTTGATAGTTGTGAAAGCCCATCTGGTTCACTAATATCCTTTAGGGAAGGAAATCTGCTGCCCCCTACTTGTGAGTCCAGACCCACAGCAATGTGGTTGACTCTTAACTGCCCTCTGAAAGGGCCGAGCAAGCCATTCATTTCAAGGTCAATTGGGGATGGGCAACAAATGCTGGCTTTGTCAGCGACACCCACATCCCACAAAAGAATAAAAGAAAATAAATTCTTCTGATATTGGAATGTGTTGGGCATACACTCAATGCGAGGGATACAGGCATAATATATGTGGCAGAAAAAATGTGGTAGCTGATTAGGTGTTAGCTACAAGCAGTGAAATAGCTCACGTTACTTCAATTCTTAAAGGTCAGGAGTGTGAGCGGGTCTATCACAGGGCGATTTTATTTCAAAATGATGAGGCCATTATACAGTAAGCAGTTCAAGGGATTGTTTAGTCTGTGGGCGGGCAGACTCTATGAAGTTTAAGGGAATACTTTTGAGCATGTGGATGACATCAGTGTAGTTCATTATATAAATCCCTGAGGCCCACTCAGCCTTTGTTAAGGTCCCCCAAATAGCAAAACTGAAAATTCTTTAAGGGTTAACTGCAGTGGGCTGGGCTGGGTTTTATTGCAGTGGGTGGGGCTGAAAATGATGATGGCTCTTGGTAATCAAATTGAACATGCTGAAAGATAAATATCTGCATTTGTATATAATGTAAAATGATCTGACTAAGCAAGATATCCTGAGTAGATAGAATTCAAAGAGAAAATAAACCCACAGAGCTGGTTGGTAGTTATCTCAAATTACTGAGCGAGACTAACGAGGAGATTTATGAGGCAAAAATAATGATTATGAGAAAGTGAATGGACATGTGGGAGGTAGCAGTACATTGGAAACATCCTGCATGGGACCTATTATCCAAAATGTTGACAAAACAGACACAGGTAATTGCGTATCAATTACAAAACAGACAGAGGTAATTGCAGATCAATTACATGCACTTCTATCTGATTTAAAACAGAGGAAGTCAGAGAAGGTGTTGAAATTAGGAGTTTGGTCCTCAAAAGAGGGAAACTAGATGTCAATTTATTGGCCCGATATTTATTCAGACATTGAGAAACATTGAACATCGTGATGGGGGAAGTACGGACATTGTTGGGGATTTCAGACATCAAGGGTGGGGGGGAAAGGGCAGGAGATCACGGTGGGGGTTGTCAGACATCGAGGTGGGGCTTTGATATCACTTTGGGGTCAGTATTTACAGGGGCCGAATCATACCATCACACGAATTAAGAGTAGGGGTAGGCCACTCGGCCCCTCGAGCCTGCTCCGCCAATCAATAAGATCATGGCTGATCTGATTGTAACCTCAATCCCACATTCTTGCCTACCCCTGATAACCTTTCACCCTCTTGTTAATCAAGAATCTATCTAGCTCTGCCCTAAAAATATTCAAAGATTCTGCTTCCGCTGTCTTTTGAGGAAGAGAGTTCCAAAGACTCAAATCCTTTAAGATAAAACATTTCTCCTCATCTCCATCTTAAATGAGCAGCCCCTTATTTTTAAGCAGTGACCCCTAGTTCAAGATTCTCCCACAAGAGGAAACATCCTCTCCACATCCAGCCTGTTAAGACCCCTCGGGATCTTAAAGGTTTCAATTGAGTCACCTCTTACTCTTCTAAACTCCAGTGGATACAAGCCTAATCTGTCCAGCCTTTCCTCTTAAGACAACCTGCCCATTCCAAATATTAGTCTAGTAAACCTTCTCTGAACTGCATCTAACACGTTTACATCTTTCTTTAAATAAGGAGACCAGTACTGTACACGATACTCCAGATTTGGTCTCACCAGTGCCCTGTACAACTGAAGCATAACCTCCATACTTTTGTAATCAATTCTCCTCACAATAAATAATAACATTCTATTAACTTCCCTAATTACCTGCTGTACCTGCATACTAACCTTTTGTGATATATGCACTAGGACACCCAGATCCCTCTGAATCTGAATTCTGCAATCTTTCACCATTTAGCTTCTTTTTTATTCTTCCTGCCAAAATGAACGATTTCACATTTTCCCACATTATACTCCATTTTCCAGACCTTTTCCCACTCACTTAACCTATCTATGTCACTTTGTAGCCTCTTTACATCCTCTTCACAATTTACTTCCCGACCTATCTTTGTGTCATCAGCACATTTAGCAACCATACCGTCAGACCCTTCATCCAAGACATTTATATAAATTGTAAAAAGTTGAGGCCCCAGCACTGATCCCTGTGGCGCACCACTCGTCACATCCTGCCAAGCAGAAAAAGACCCATTTGTGCCAACTCTGCTTCGTTTTAGCTAGCCAATCTTCTACCCATGCCAATATGTTATCCCATACGTAGTGAACTTTTATTTTCTGCAATAACCTTTGATGTGGCACTTTATCAAATGCCTTCTGGATATCTAAGTACAGTACATTTACCAGTTCCCCTTTATCCGCAGCATATGGCTGTGCCATATAAAAGCCATTTACTTCATGGATCCAGTCCTTGCCAAGGTCAGAGAATCTCACCTATCTGAGTTAAAAATAAAGCTCCAGTTAAAATGAAAACACGCAGCCTGCTTCAAAGATTTGACTGACCGACCCGGCACCGAGGAGTGGATTAGTTGTCAGTCCCCTGAATCACTTGATTAAAACTAGGAGTAAGAGGATTGGGGTGCAAAAACTGGATAGTTCACAACAGCAACATGCACCTTTGATGTAGGAAAACATCCCAATGCACTTCCCAGGAGTGTCATCAGGCAGAAACTGACACCAACCCAAACAGTGAGACACGGTGAAAAGACTGTCCAAAATTTACAGAACCTGCTTCATTCTCAACAACCATTTCAAAATGGTAGCTGTGATGAATGACCTCAGTCACCATAACCAGGCTGCTCTCCACAAATTTTCATCCCAGTATTTCAGTAAAAATGGATTTCATTGTCGGAAAATATTTACAGAACAGCATGGTGTTACAGTGCAATCAATCAGCTTTACGGTATATAGCCTCAAATCATTGAGTTTCATTCAGCACTGGGGCTACTCATGGAGCCGAGAATGGGCAGCTCTGTGATTGATTGTCACATCCATGCATACCATTCTAATACAATAAGCTGTATGTACCTCGCATATAATATTATGCTCTCACTTTACTCAATTGCAAAATAATTCCAAATCCTTAGTCGATCTGTTCCTACAGAGCTGTGCAGTATTCTTCAAACGTTAATCAATAACTCAATTTTAACACAAACTCAGTGGGTCAAGATGCTTTCACCTCTGGACCTTGAGTTCATATCCACATCAGACTCTTCTTTTGGCTGAGATCTTTTCTGAGAGTTTAAATATGGTGGAATTTCTGTCTTTGACTTTGTATAGTTCACACAGTGACAGTTTACAATGGAGGCTGCTCTGATGGATCACATGCACTTTGAAAGAAGGAAATAAAGGACTTGCATTTAAGAAGCCCTTTTCATGATGCCAGGATGTCCCAAAGCACGTTATAGTTGATCGATGAAGTACTTTTGAAATGTGGTCATTGTTGCAACATAAGGAAACCGCAGTGAGATAACAAGCAACCAATCTCGTGATTTTGTTTAGTGATGTTGTTTGAGAGATAAATATTGGCCAGAGAATTCCCCTGCTCTTCTTTGAAATAATAGCTGTGGAATCTTTTACTCCCACCTGAGAGGGCAGACAGGGCCTTGGTTTAACCTCTCACCTGAAACAGTGCTGCACTGCCTCAGTGCTTCACGAGGAATGTCAGTCTGTACCTAATATATTGAATCTCTGGAATGAGACTTGAATCCATAGCTGTCTGGTTCAGAGGTGAAAATCCCACTGAGCCACCGTAGTTCACTTAGCATGAACAATGTATAGCAACCATCACGAATTTTCTAATGAAAGATTTCCTTTGGTGTGGGGGTTTGGCAAGTTGTTTATAAAGTTAATGAAGCAGAAAATAGTCAAGTACTGCAAATGCTGGAACATAGAAATAAGGAGAGAAAATGCTGGCACCACGTACTACTAGTTCAGAAAATCACATACTGCGGCTTTTCTTCCTGCTCCCACACCATTACCTCTGGTATTCCTAAAGAATCTATTGTTGCCCTTCCTATTTCTCATCTACATGCTGCCCCTCAGTGACATCATCTGAAAGGACAGTGTTAGTTTTCACATGTACGCTGATGACACCCAGCTCATCTCACCACCACCTTGACTCCTGCACTGTTGCTAAATTATCAAACAGCTTATCCAACATCCAATACTGGATGAGCAAAAATTTCCCCCAATTAAATCTTGGGAAGACTGAAGCCAGCGTCCGTGCTCAAAACTCTGCTCTTGAGCTACGGACTCTATCTCTCTCCCTGGGAGCAGACTGAGATTAAGTCCGTCTGCTCACAACCTTGGTGTCACTTTTGATCCTTAGATGAGCTTCTGACCTCAAATTCATGCATTCACTAAGACTGCCAATTTCCAACTCCGTAACAACACCCGACTTTGCCCACATCTCAGATCACCTGTTGCTGAAACCCTCATCCATGCCTTTGTCATCTCTAGGCTTGACTATTCCAACACACTCCTGGCTGGTATCCCACATTCTAACTCCATAAACTTGACATCATCCAAAACTTTGCTGCCCGTGATTAACTATTCCCCTTTCACCTCTGTGGTCGCTGATCTACATTGGCTCCCAGTCAAGCTTTTCCTGTGGATGCTTCCTGACCTGGTGAGTGTTTTCAGCATTATCTGCTACTTGTGATGCAACAGACACCAGATTGCTGTACAACTAAAGTTTATAGAAGGGGAGCACACAGTTACCATATTGTCTGTTGAGGTGTGAAGACTGTTAATGTTTTGCTTGTTTGACTGCATCAAATGTAATAGTTATTTATCACATTGCTATTTGAAGGAACTTACTTTGTGTACATTGACTGCCACATTTTCTACATCACAATAGCGAATACACTGCAAAAATCTCATTTTATGGAAATTGTTGTATAAGTTCTAAGAAAAGAAATAGTCTTACAAATGGGGGGAAGAGATGTATGAATGAAGAGTGGGGAGGACAGCAGGGGCTGGAAGGGTTTGGGTGAAGGATGGGAGCTAGAGGTTGGGGAAGGGTAGCACCACTGTGGCAGGAAATGTTAGATACAAAGAAAGACACTAACATCTGGAGTGAATGAATTCAAAACTATGCCATAGCTAAGATAGTTACTAATAAACGCAATAAGGAAATAAGGAGACATTTCTTTACTTAGAGAGGTTAGAATGTGGAATTCACTACCACAGGAAGTGTTTGAAGTCAATAGCTGAGATACTTTCAAAAGGAAATTAGAGAAGTACAGGAGAGGAAAGGGAATAGAAAGAGACACTGAAAGGCAGAGGTGAGGAGATTTGTGTGGAATATAAACAGCAATACTGACCAGTTGGACCAAATGGCCTGTTTCAATGCTGTAATTATGTATTATACAGAATCCATGATTCTGTATAATATAAAAGCAAGTTCTTTCTTTTACACCAAAAAGAAACAGACACAGAACAGAAGTTGAAGAGTAAGGAGAGGTGACTAAAAGTATGGTTAAAGGTTTTGAAAATAAGGAGAGAGCTAATGAGGAACATGAGTTTAGGGATGGGATTCAAGAGAAGGATAAAGAATCTCTGATGGAGTGGAGTGGTAAGGAATGCACAGGAGACCATAATCGTAAAACTGAATCGGACAAACTGAGACTCAGCTTGAAGGAGATTGCAAGGATATGGTGGAGGGGCTTGTAATGAGGATGACAACTTTGAACTCCACACACCAAGAAACACGTTCTTAGAAAGCACTGAGATTGTGTTAGCCTGCAATAGTGATGCCTTGAAATTGACAATAGTGACTCTATGGCACATTAACTCAGAAACAGTATAAGCAGTATATCTCTTTTAGAGACCATGAAACAAGCTGACAATTGCTATAGCCTGATAATTGCTAGTAATTATCCAGAGTGCTGTGTTCCAGTCATTACGTATTTAAATATAATTAAATAATCTCTATCCAAACTGTTGATTATGAATTAGTTGCCTCAATAAAGCTAAAATCTCAGTTTTCAACACGTAGCCATTCAGTCACTCTCATTTCAAATGTACTTGGAATTTTGCAAATGCTAATATCACAATAATACAATTTTGAAAGGTGTTATGGTCATGTTTGTCCCCACTAATGATTATAGTCCACAAACAAAGCAACCTCCTCATTGACATTACTCACAAACAGTTGTCTGCATTGCCTTATTAAGTCCTTGTCTTTTTGATGGTGCTTTAATGTGAAAGGTTCAATTCTTTGGTAATAAGTTATTGACCGTCATTACAGAACCAGATGAATCTTTGGTCCCATTGGAGGATCCCATATGAGGCATCTGAGCGTCCACTTCAGCTAGCAACCAAAATAGTTTCCTCTGTTCCCTCATACTCCCTTAGCAGAGAGTGGTGTAGTGGTAATGGGCTGGATTTTCATCCTCGAGGCGGGTAGTGGGAGTCGGAAAAGTTCCTGGCTCAGCATGTCCGGTTCAAGGGAAAATGCCCACAAAGATGGAATTTTTGTTCCAGGGGTCAGGTGCTAACAGGAGTCGGGCCCATCGCCCTGGAAACAGTTTGGAGGTAGCCATAGGATCTGCCAAGTGACCAGGCGGGCTGTTTAGAGAGCCCACCTCAGTGCTCTGGGACTTCGTCCCAGTTATAGTAAAAACAGTAGGTCTTCTAGCCCTCACCCCTCACCCCAAACATACACTCTCCATGCCCCAGCCATGCCATCTCATGCCTCCAACTCACCAACCATGGCCCCTCATATTCTCCATGCCAAGCCATAACACTTGCATGTCCATTCACCCACAATCCACTCTGTATAGAACCAATGAACCCTATAGTAATAATAGGATGTGTTGAAAAAGCTTTTAAAAATTAGCCATTCATTCATAAAAATTGCTTTTACTACAGTCCAATAAAAGTATCAATCATCAAGACCTTTTAAAATCTCAATAGCAGAAACTTCAAGTACTTGAAACCTCTTTATCTTGTGTAAATGCCCTTTAGGGAAGGAAATATGCCGTCCTCACCTAGTCTGGCCTACATGTGATTCCAGACCCACAGCAATGTGGTTGACTCTTAAATGCCCTCTAGGGAAACTAGGGGTGGGTAATAAATGATGGTCTGGCCAGCGACGTCCACACCCCATGAAGGAATAAAAATAAATAAATAAACATTGTGCAGTTGACAACATACATCAGAGAGCCAGAGCTGTCAATCAAGCAATGTTTTCCCTGGGGCACAGCTGTTTCAGCACTCTAATGGATGTCTAAGCTCTCAGCCAAGCCTCATGGTATCAAGGCTATGATGGGTCATAGGGGGTGGGTGGAGTGGCATAGCTTGGCATGGGGGCCATGGGGGGGAGTGGGGGCATACCTTGGCATGGGGAGCATGGGCAAGACTTTTTGAATTTACCTTTCAAAAAGTTCCTCATCCAGACAATGGTTCATGACATGTGTGTCCTTAAACAGCTGGCTTGACTACATGAAAATTATGAAAGACTAGGACATGCCTATCCCCGTCGTGGAGCTGGCCAGGTCAGGAATGCAGGGTGCAGGCTTGCAACTTGAACCAACCCACACCTTTAACCCACACTGGTGAAAATCTAGAGCACAAGAAATGGGGTCGGGAATCCCGGAATCCGGTCCCGGTCGCCATTTTTGCACTTCCACAGAGGCTCCTTGATTCCATGGAAATTCAGCCCAGTGTCAATGGACTAGTGATCCAGAGGCTCAGGCTAGTGCGCTGGGATTCATAGGTTCAAATCCCACCATGATAGCTGGTGGAATTTAAATTCAATTAATTGATTAATTCAGTTAATGTTCACAACTTCTGCACCTCATCTAACCCTGAGCTTCTGATCCTTATTCCCTTCATTACAAAATCTGCCTGAATATTGTTGCCTACCTCTGCCCATACCCAGCAGCTGAAACACTCCTACATGTCTTTGTTACTTCCAGACTCAATTAATTCAATATTTTCCTGATCATCCTCCACATTTCATAAACTTCAGCTCATCCAGAGCTCTGCTGCCTGTATTCAATCCCTCACAAAGTCCCACTTGCCTATCATCCTTAAACTCATTTCCCTACACTGGCTTCAGCAGCCCAATGATATTTAAATTCAAAATTCTCCAAAGTGCCTCAGTATCTTCACCTCTCTCTATTCTCTGTAATCTGCTCCAAATTTACAATCCACTTATTATCTACAATCCGCTTGTGCATCCTCCTAACTCTTTGCTCCATCTGCCTAAGTCCCATTCTCTGGAATTCCCTCCCTAAACCTCTCAGCTCCTCCATCTCCTGCTCTTTCAAGACACTCCTTAATTTCCCCCCAGCCACACAACCCTTTAACTCAAGATGCTTGTCACCTCCCCCTAATCCCTCCTGTTTTGGGTTGCTGCCCATGTTTCTTTTTGTCTCCGTGCATGCAGCGTCTTGGAATGCACTTGATATTGTTGTTTCTGTCCTCACCTGATCGTCACACATGCACACTTGTAGCAAGTGTTATTGGACAGGAATCTTTTTAAACCAAGAATGCTGAGGTCAATTATTAAACACCTACCCTGAAATGCATTCACCCAGAATAGATTAGTGATCAAACCTGGAATCTCATTGGTCTGTTTGTCCTTAGCTTCTCTCCAGATAAATTCACTGAGCTACTGTGGCATTCTAAAATATTTATGAATTAGACCAGAAGAAGTGTGAAAAGATTGATAAAAGGATCCTTTTTCAGTCTGAAAACGTCCTACAATATACTAATTGATGTTAGTGCACAAAACATAGTTAATATATATTGGGCATTTTCAGTTGTGGCCTAATGTTAGTACTCTCATCTCTAAGTCAGAAGGTTGTGGGTTTAAGTACTACTGCAGAGATTTCAGCACAGAATCCAGACTGATACTCCCAGTTGTGATGGAACATCGTTCTGTCGGAGGTGCTGACTTGGCTGGGTGTCAAATTTTCCACTGAAACTTACAGCACAGAAGGGGGCTATTTTCCTGCTACACCTATGCTGGCTCTTTGAAAGAGCACTTGTGCTTGATTCTGCCTCTCCCACTTTTTATCCTTAATCCCATAATCGTCAAGTTCCTGTCCAACTAACTCCTTTTCCAATTATTTATGGAATCAGCTTCAGACACGTTTTCAGGTCAAGGGTTCCAATTCCCAACAACTCTGTGTAAAAAAAATGTCACCTTATCTCACCTCAATTTTTGACTGATAATCGTTCCAGCGAAGCACATTGGGACCTTTTACAACTTTAACCCTTTTAGAAACAGTATCGTTTTGGTGAATCTGCACCCGCTCCAAGGCCATTATATCCTTCCTGAGGTGTGGGCAACCGTTCTGTAATGTTAAAACATATATAAGACCCTTGGGTTAGCTATGATACACTGGGCAGCTCTTGAACTGTAACCGACTTGAGGTCAAGACGCAAATCAGATCCAACCTTTTAAGCTGCCCTTGAGAAAGGAAAACCTGATCTCCCTAGATAAAGTTGGCGAAAGAAATGGATGGTGAATAATGTGAGTAATGTCATGCCTTTCTGACACTGCTGTAACACAATAAACTGGTAGAGTGGAAATTGGTGTAACTCCAAACTAAGCAGGTTTCCGTTAATTGTAGTGTTTTTTTAACAAAGTCGGTGTCCAAGATGAGACACCAGGCTCTGTTGTTTTACATCCTCTGAAACTACTGATTTGTTTGAGCCCATGTCTTTTACGCGTAAATGTACCTGAATGCAGGAGAGCGGGAGTCATTCCTCCTCATACTGTGCTCAATGAATATTAAAGCAAGAAAAATTCCCTCCTTAATTTCCAAGCCTGTGGGGAATCTCTTTGCCTCTACATTAGCAGTCAAACACTTGCACCTACAGCAGCCTTTATTTCCTCTCTAATTGTGATTCAGCTTGTGAGTTAATAGCAGTGACTGCCCCTGTTTCATGTGTCGCACAGCTTCACGATAGCTGGGTTACAGTAATAATACCGCTAACGAACCCACAAAGGCTTGCACCATTACATTGTGCTTTTTGCTCTATTAGACTTGGTGCGCACCATTCATCGACTTTACAAACGGGGAGCATTCTCTGATTAACAAAACCAGGTGTTGGAAGTACTCAGCAGGCCAGGCAGCATCTATGGAGAGAGAAACAGGGTCCAGAACCTTTTTTTCAGAACTGGAAGAAGTTAGAAATGTAGCAGGTTTTTAACAAGTACAGGGAAAGGGGAGGTGGGACTGCGATAGGGTAGATGGCAGGAGAGATTAAATGACAAAAGGTGTAACGGTGATCCATCTCTAACTTGCTGAGTATTTCCAACATTTCCTGTTTTTAGTTCTGATTTCCAGCTTCTGCGGTATTTTGCTTTTCCCTGATTGCTATACTGGAACAGCAATATCGAATTATAGTGGAGGAACTGAGTCCGGTTTTCAGACTCCAGGTTAATGCTGGGTTGCTGGTCTGAGACTATGAGAGATTGGATAGGACTGATTGCTGCTGCTGGAGCAGTGGACATATTCCAACTCACATTTACTGTGATTCCATATTCACAAAGTGCCTTTTACAGATTTTCAACACCTTATCTCCAGTTAGCATGTGAGACCGTGTAGAAATACATTTTGTGCTTCCAATATGGGGTTATATTGGTTGGACCCAGTGTAGGATTTTAGGCCTTTTTTCTTTTGAGGGCCACTGTTTCTTCTCAGTTACTAGTTTTGGAGCTTTTTGCTATTTTAAAGATGTTCACAAGCTGGGTTTGTTCCATTTATCCAATGGTTTTATGGGTTCAAGCCCCACTTCAGGGAGTTGAACACATAATACAGGTGTCACACCCAGTGCAGTACTGAGGGAATGCTGCACTGTCGGAGCAGCAGTACTGAAAGCGAATTGCACTATCAGAGGGTCAGTACTGAGGGAGTATTGCATTATTGGAGGGTGAGTATTGGGGGAATGCTGTACTGTTGAAGGAGCAACACTGAGGGAGTGCTGCGCTGTTGGAGGGTCAATACTGAGAGAGTGCTGATCTGTCGGAGGGTCAGTACTGATGGAATGCTGCACCCTTGGAGGGTCAGTACTGAGGGAGTGCTGCACTGTCGGAGGAGCGGTACTGAGGGAGTACTGCGCTGTTGGAGGGTCAATACTGAGGGAGTGCTGATCTGTCAGAGAGTCAGTACTGATGGAGTGCTGCACCCTTGGAGGGTCAGTACTGAGAAAGTGCTGCACTGTCAGAGGGGGCAATACTAATGGAGTGCTCCACTGTTGGAAGGGCAGTTTCGAGGGACTGCCACACTGTCAGAGGGTCAGTACTGAGGGAGCATTGTACTGTCGGAGGGGCAGTACTGAGGGAGGGCTGCATTGTTAGAGGGACAGTACTGAGGGAGTGCTGCACTGTCGGAGGGTCAGCACTGAGGGAGCGCTGCACTGTTGGAGGGGCAGTACTGAGGGAGCACTGCACTGTTGGAGGGGCAGTACTGAGGGAGTGCAGCATTGTTCAAGAAGCATTACTGAGAGAACATTGCACTGTTGGAGAAGCAATACTGAGGAAGCACTGCATTGTTGGAGTCAGTACTGAGGGAATGCTGCACCATCAGAGGAGCAGTACTGAGGGAGCAATGCACTGTTGAAGGAACAATGCTGAGGGAGTACTGCATGGTAAAAGGAGCAGTACTAAAGAAATGCTGCACTTTTGAAAGTACTGTCTTCGGGTGAGGGAGTACACCGAGGCTGGGATTTTAAATTAAATCAGCAAAGTCCGATATTGGGCGGAGAAATTGGCGTTTGATCCACCAATGGCAATGGCGGAATTTCACCCCGTATTGTGTGAAACATTATTTTTTTAAAAATCAGAGGCACAGGGTTTACATTGGATCACTAGCATTGCAGCCTTCAGATTGGCCTGCCCCGCCATGCCCTCAGACCTTCAGTAATCCGGGCCCCGTATTTAAAGACTGCCCCTGCACAGAGCTAGCACTCCCCAAAGGATAGGAAGCTACTGGGAACGGATGGCTGCCAAAGGGAGGAAACATGCTGCCCGCAGGTTTAGCAATGCCCCCCTTGAGCACTACTAGACTCAGTGGAGGTGCCCCGCTCTGGGTGAAGGCCAGAAAGCAAAGTCACCAATGCAGCATGGGAGGCAGTGCCAGCGGTGGTCAGCACCAATGCACTGCTAAAGGGGACAGCCACCCAGTGCCGAAAGAGGATGAATGATCTCCTCTGTTCCACCAGGGTAAGTCAGTCTTCTCATCACTTACTCACAAACCCATCACACGTCCACAGGAATCTCATTCACTGCCAGCTCAAAGGACATCACCACTCACTCTCTCACATATCTTCCTCATCCCGTCCATGGCATCACTCACCACCCACACATGCCAGGCATCCTTCTCATCTGGCCTGGCAGGCGTCCTGCTTACACTCTCTCCATCTGTCTCCATGCAGGACAAGCTGGCACACAACAAAAGGGAGAGGTCCCAGACTGGTGGAGGAATGATGACCTCAGGCCCTGATAGACTTTGAAAATAGAGCAATTCAGCTAGAGCTCGCGGATGTGGACCATTTGTGTACTGATGGTGAGGTCAGCGACATTCAACCAAGTGAGTATCCAGCACTGAAACATACATCAGACAACTATGCTGTGAGTGATGTCTCCTGTTCCACAGGCCACTTGCCATGAGCTCTCCTTTCTTTCGCAGGCACATCTGGGAAGCAGCTGAGGGGATCCATAAGCCAGGTCCTCGACTCCACCCCTAAGGACACCACGGAAGAGGAATCTGCAGACACGAGCATTGAAGCTCCATCACAGCGCTCACCCACACCCTCCACCAGCACAGAGAAACACACTTCGGTGGGACCCAGCTTTAGAAGAGCCTTGGGGTCACAATTTGGTGAGCACATTACTCTGTCTGAGCCACAGCAGGCAGAGGCAGGGTCATCCCACGGTGCCGGCACTTGGAGGACTGCTGGAGGCCGGGAATTTGCTGAGTCCGAGTCAGATGAGGAGACTCTGAGCTCGGTCATACCTCCGTTGCTGAAGCTGCAAAGACAAGCTCGGGAACATCAGGAAGGGATGTCCGCTGCACTCAGATTACAAGGCACGATGGAGGATTCTGTCCACCTTCAGACTGAGGTGATAGTGCCGGCATGCCAATACACCGAGGTCAACACTGGTAGGATTGCGGCTGCCATAGAGACCTTGGTCCAGGACAATGCTCCTGCACTGCTGCATGGGCTAAACTCCATCGCTGAGACACTGGCTGGCATCCATCTGTGTCAATGTGTGAGGGGCGCAGGGCATCTCAAACTCACTTCTGCTGCCCCTTTCTCTCAAGGAGTCAGCCAGGGGTCCTCGGGCACCCATAGTGAGAGGATCAGCAGGTACACACCACAGGACCATCCACCCAAGTGACACTGGTAGTGTCTGGCCCATCCGAACCCTCTTTTCATGTGACCCCAGCAGCTCCAGCTCTGCAGACCAAGTGGGGTAGTACTGCCACACAACAGGACCCTGAGAGCAGGCTAGGGCCCTCCCAGGTCTCAGCCCTCCAGAGGATGTCCGCCAAGGTCATCACGGACAACAGGGTGTAGCAGTTAGCAGGCTGCCCTCCACCTCCACTGTGGATGCCGGGGATGCACCAAGACATAGCCACAGGATTAAAAAGGTCAAGAAAATGTAATTGCATAATGTGGGCATGGGTGTTAATCACTTGTGCTTAATGTTGACCATCGTAAGTACACTCCCAAGAATGTCTCCTTGTCTATGGCTCCTTGTTATGATGAGCAGTGTTCGTATCAGCAGAAGTGAAACCTTGGTTCCTGCATAAAATGAAGGCAAGTTTCACAGTCCAGGGCCTCTCCCCTGTGCAGTGTGTAACCTTCTGAGCACAGTAATTCGCCGGCTTCAAATTCACTCTCCAGATCAGTGATCCCTGCACCTCCTTTTGGCTTGTGTTTGCTGTAAGAATCTCGTACCTGAGCATCACAAGGTTCCATGATGTTCTCTGTGTGCTCCCAGTGCCTTTGAGGCAGGGCTGCACCCCCAACTCCACCCCACCCCATTTCAGAAGCATTCCTGACAGGTGAAGGTGTGGTGCTGAAGAGAACAGGTGATGAAGCCTGCCAAAGGATCAAGTGCTGCTAAAGTTCATGTGCCCACTGTATCTCAGCAGCATCTCCACAATATGAGCCTCTTCACAGAGTGTATGTGCACTGCCCTCAGCCAGAGTGTCAGACATCCCCAGATGCAATGTGAAGATCTCAGGAGTGTCCTCACTGCATCTCGTCACCATCCTCCTGGAATCTTGTGGCAGCGAGGGCCTCACGAGCACGCCTGCCTCGTTTGGCTAGTGCAATGGCCTCTTCGCCTGCATCCTCCCCTTCCAGGACCTCATCCCCTTCGACTTGCTGCTCATCAGAGCAAACGTTCAGCCCTCCCATCTCCTCATCATCCAGGTTCTCTCCCCTTTGCATCACCAGGTTGTGTAACGTGCAGCAAGCCACGATGAAGAGTGTCACCCTCTGGGGAGTGTATTGCAGTGCTCCCGCCAGATCTGTCAAGGCACCGGAACCTCATTTTCAGGATCTCTGTGGTGTGCTCCACCAAACTCCGGGTTGCGGCATGAACCTTGTTGTACCTTCTCTCAGCAGCAACCTGAGGCCGCCATACAGGCATCATCAGTGACATGCTTTGCCTTGCGGGTAGCCCTTGTCCCCAAGGAGTCAACCCTGAAGCTTGTGTTGACCCTGGAAGATGTCAGGGATCTGAGACCTGCTGAGGATGTACGAGTCATGGACGGTTCCGGGGTATCTTACACACATCTGCATGATCCATTTGTTATGGTCGCAGACCAGTTGAACATTGAGAGAATTCTTTTTTTTAATCATTCATGGGATATGGGTGTCGCTGGCTGGGTCAGCATTTATTGCCCATCCCTAGTTGCCCTTGAAAAGGTGATGGTGAGCTGCCTTCTTGAACCGCTCCAGTCCTTGTGGTGTAGGTACACCCACAGTGCTGTTAGGAAGGGATTCCAGGATTTTGACCCAGCAACAGTGAAGGAACAGTGATATATTTCCAAGTCAGGATGGTGAATGACTTGGAGGGGAACTTCCAGGTGCTGGTGTTCCCATCTGTCTGCTGCCCTTGTCCTTCTAGATGGTAGTGGTCGAGGGTTTGGAAGGTGCTGTCTAAGGAGCCTTGGTGAATTCCTGCAGTGCATCTTGTAGATGGTACACACACTGCTGCCACTGTGCGTCGGTGGTGGAGGAAGTGAAGGTTTGTGGATGTGGTGCCAATCAAGTGGGCTGCTTTGTCCTGGACAGTGTCAAGCTTCTTGTGTGTTGTGGGAGCTGCATTCATCCAGGCAAGTGGAGAGTATTCCATCACACTCCTGACTTTGTGCCTTGTAGATGGTGGACAGGCTTTGGGGAGTCAGGAGGTGAGTTACTCGTCGCAGGATTCCTAACCAGAGGTGAGGCAGGACTTATGTCCAGATCAGAACCCAGTGGGGAGATGTTTAAATTTGTACAAGCTCTTCCAAAATTTGAAGAAAGGGATGTTGAAGCATTCATTATTTCATTTAAGAAGATAGTTAAACAGATGAACTGGCCAAAGGAAAACTGGACATTGTCCATGCAGAGCAAATTGACAAGTAGAATACAGAAAGTTTATGCTTCACTGTCAGAGGAGTTTTCTAGGGATTATGATGTGATGTAAAAGGTCATTTTCAATGCATATGAGTGGGTCCCTGAAGCACACAGACAAAAGTTTCAAAATCTAAGGAAACAGCCTGGGCAAACTTACATTTAATTTGAAAGGCTTCAGCAAATTAGTTTTGACAGGTGGATATGAGCATTAGGAGCTGAAAGTACCTATGAAGTTCTCAGAGAAACCATTCTCTTGGAAGAAGTTAAAAACTCCCTACCTTCTGTAATAAGAACCCATGTGGAAGATCAAAGGGTTGCAACTGCTAGACAGGCTGCAATAACAGCTGACGATTATGAGCAGACCCATAAAATTAAACTTTTTTTCCATCACCCCCATATATTTGAAAAGGATAGAAAATAGGAGAGTGAAAGGAAGGCAAGTAGCCAGGGTAAAGAATGGATAGCTGGGAATACTTTGAGATCTCCTCCCCAGATCAGGAAGGAAGGTACTGAGGGTGGAGGCGATACTCGAAAGCCTAAGTGTTACCACTGTAATAAAGTGGGACACATTCTTTCAGAATGCTGGAAGTTGCGAGGGAAGCCCATGGGACTTATTGGGTTCATAAGAGTGAGTTCGAAAAGGGAACTCAGAAAGAAAATGCTACGGATCAAATTGTAGCTTTAACTACAAATAAGGGTCTGGGGGTAACCACTGCTGTGAATGCAGGTGAAGTAAATAAGGTAGATAAGAGATATAAAGGGTTTTTGTCTAAAGGGAAGATAACCCCTTTTTCATCAAATGACGCAGCTAAACCCGTAACTATATTAAGCGACACAGGAGTTACTCAAACTCTTTTGCTGGAGAAGGACCTAGTTTTCCCTCCAGAGAGTTCAATGAAAGCTAAAGTATTGGTAAACAGGATAAGTGGAGAGTATATCCCGGTTCCATTGTACAAAGTACAATTGGAGTGTGATTTGTTATCTGGATCGGTGGTTGTAGGAGTGGTTAAGAAATTACCCGTGGATGGGGTTGATTTACTCCTGGGGAATGATTTGGCAGGAGTGAAAGTTATAGCTTCACCCACAATTACGGAAAGTCCAAGAGAGGCTAAAGGGACAGAGGCAGTTACAAGAACAAGTTCCTGGTATTTCTCCATCGTGTGTGGTGACCAGAGCAATGGCTAAACAAAGTCCATCACCAGAGGTCAAAGGAATACCATGAGCAGGTGTTAGAGTAGCCGAAACTTTCTTTAAGGATGAGGATAATTCAAAGAATGTGTTTGGCAGGTCTTCATTAATCGGGGCTCAGAAAGCAGATCCAGAGCTAAACAAGTTAGCACAGTCAGCTCACACTGAAGCTGAGGCTGAAGGAGTTCTGGATGGCTGTTACCTTAAAAAAGGAGTTCTGATGAGGAAGTGGAGACACCCTCACAGACCTGCGGATAAGGAATGGAAGGTTGTTCATCAGATAGTGGTACCATCCAGATGTTGTCAGGAAATATTGCAAGTAGCACATGAAATCCCACAGAACATGTAGGAATACAGAAAACCCAAGCATCAATAAACAGGCATTTTACCTGGCCAAGACTTCAAAAGGAAGTAGTGCAATTTTGTAAGACCTGTCATACATGTCAGGTAGTAGGTAAACCTCAACATGTAATCATACCAGCACCTTTAATACCCATACCAGTTTTTGAAGAACTATTTAGTCAGGTATTAGTAGATTGTGCAGGGCCATTACCCAAAACAAAAACAGGAGCATGTAAAGTAGCATGAGAGCAGACTAATGGAAAAGAGTTGGAGAAACAAGTCAAGTCAAATTCCAGCACACGTGATCCAGAGCAGAGTAACGGTAAAGAGGTGAAATCCAGAAGTGGAGATCATAAACAGAGTAAAAGCAAAGAGAGAGCAAAATGGGCCAAACTGAAATCTAAAAGTCAAGAACAAAGTAAAAGCAGGGAGCAAGAAAAAAGGCCAAATCAATATCTAGAAGCCGAGATAGAGAACAGAGTAAAGACAAAGATAGAGGGAAAAGGGAAAAATCTACAAGTAAAGATAGGGTAAAAGAAAAAGTGAAGAGAGAGGAAAACATGCGAACTCAAGAAGCAGAGACAGGGAACAAAAACACAAAGAAAACGGGGTTAAATCCAGTCATAATGATGCAGAACAGGACAAGAACTAAGATCAAAAAAAAGGAGCAAAAATCCAAAAGCAAGGAAAGGGACAGAGAAGCCGTTGGGGTACTTTTCCAAGAAATTAAATCAATATCAGAGGAAGTACCCTACAGTAGAGAAAGAAACTCTAGCATTGTTGTTGCCCCTTTAACACTTTGAAGCTTATGTCCGACATGGTAACAAAGAAACACTAATCTACACTCAGCGTAATCTGCTGGCGTTTATTAAGACGATTAAAACTCAAAATACGAGACTGTTTGGATGGAATCTAACTGTTTCAATTATTCAATGTAAAGATTGTTCACACTGATGGTAAAGATAATGTGATCACGGATGCATTGTCCCTTGTGTAAAGTACTGAAATAAATAAAAGTGGGAAGGATGGACGAATGAATGTAAGTCTCATGTTTTGTTGTCCATGTGTCACACACCTTGTGAGGGATTGCACTTTTTAATTGGTGTTTCATCCTTTTTAAGGATGGAGGAATGTAAGGACTGTGGCTTTAAAATTGGTGTATGGCTTTAAAAAACTACCATAGCTGCAGTTGAAAAACGTGTTCACTTGGGCAGGATGAGGAATATCTATGTTCTTAATGTTGCTACCCTGGAACATAGGGTGCCATAAGAGAACAGGATGGTGTCGGAAAGGGGTTCTGGACTAAGGGAAACTGCCTGACGACAGCATTTTAATTGGCTCCTGACCAGGTGACCAGGGTTTTGTGTGGCAACAGTGCAGGCAGAACAGCTCCTAGCCTGAAAACATCCTGTATTTGTAAGATTCCAGCAATTCTGCCTTAATAGCTAGTTGGCTATCCCTCATATCTGTGACCTGCTTTCTCTGAAAACCCCTGTCAAGAGGAAAAGGGAAAAAATCAGTAGAGACATTGAAAAGCAAGTTTTTCAACCAGTGAACCACAGACTGAAAGTGCTGGGAGACCACCTCATTTCATCAACAACAAACTGCAAGGAAATTGGAAGACATCAATTAAAATCAACCCATCTAATCCTGAACTCCGGGTTGGTGCTATTGAACTGTTTTATCTCACCCTTAAAATCCATGTTTTGTGTGTCTCATGTGTGTGTGTGTGTATTTGTGTATAGGGGTTTAAGAAGGAATACATTTTAAGTTATAGAGTTAGAAGCTAGCAGTTCATATTTCTTTCTTTTGTCACTAGTTAAAGACAATTTGTTTAATAAACAGTTATTTACTTGTTAAGTTTACAAACCTGGTACTCGTATTCTGTTAACCTAAATTAAACAGTTAGGTAGAATTGGGGCAACCTGGTGGTTTGGTCACTGGTGGCTCAGGGAACAGTGGGGCTTGATATTACAGCACACTATCCCCAGTGAGTCATGACAATCATCCTCATGGAATTGTACCTTATTATGTCAGGCTGTTGCTTGACTAGTCTGTGAGACAGCTCCTCCAAACTAGCCCTCAATCGGAGGATTTTGTCGCTGGCACCACAATAGGTACCGGAAACAAAGCCAAGTAGTCTGTCCAGTTTCATTCCACTCAAACTGAGGCCATTTCAGAGTCAACCACATTGCTGTGGGTCTGGAGTCACATGTAAGCCAGACAAGGTAAAGACGGCAGATTTCCTTCCCTAAAGGGCATTAGTGAACCAGATGGGTTTTTATGACAATCAACAATGGCTTCATGGTCATCATTAGACTTTTAATTCCAGATTTTTATTGAATTCTGCCATGGTGGGATTCAAATCCAGGTCCCCAGAGTCCCCAGGGTCTCTGGATTACTAGTCTAACAACAATACCACTACGCCATCACATACTGGGCTGCTTGTTGCCAGGGAGATTTGCCATGGGTGCAGTTGATGACACCCTCCACCTGTGGGAATCTGGAAATCTCAGTGAATCCCAGAGCTTTTGTTACCTGGCTTGCCTGATCTCTGTCAAAGTTGAAAAAGTTGTATGCCTTGGCAAAAATGGGGTCATGGATACAATTGTGGATGGAGGCTTGTAAGATCCTGCACATGCCTCCAGTGGAGCCCTGGAAGGAACCACTGACGTAGAAATTGAGTGCGACAGTCAACTTCAGCGCCACTGGCAGTGAATGCCCTCCATGTCCCTGTGGCGCCAAATTCTGCAGAAGGCGGCATATGTGAGTGACCAGTTCCCTTGACAAGCACGGTCATCGGTGACGCTGGTTCTCGCTCGTCTGCAGATAGTACATGCGCTGTCTATAGACCATGGGTCTAGTGAGGAATGAAGGCTCTCTGGGTTCATCCTTGGCATGCAGAGGAGGCTTTGCTGCCCTTGGTCTTCAGGGCTCTGCTCCTCCATTTGATGAGCCAGGCACCTCCGTCACGTTCCTCTCCGTCTTTTCTCCTGCTTATAAGCAATCAGGCAAACGGCGAGATCACCAGACTCCATCTTCCTGATGGTCTCCTCACTGCAGTATCAAACAGAGAGACACGAGGGTCAGCAATTGTCTCCTAAGGACCACTCTTGGTCAAGTCGTCTACTGCGGGTGCCTCTCAAGGCCCCTTTACGCATGCTGGAGAGTCCAGGCCACCACAAGGATGCCCGGTGTTTAGTGCGTATGATGGTTGAACAAAATCCCACCCAGCGCCACCCCACACCACATGACCGAGTGGCGACAGCTTCGGCATTTGACTGCATCCTGAACTCTGACCTCAGGTACAGGCATTGTCCTAACCTACACTCCAAGGCTTCGCTGTTTGCTTGGACCATGAGGGTGACTTTTCAATGTCTACCTAAACGTAATGCAAGGGATCAGGAGTGCACCTATCTGTCAGTGTTCCATGGCCACCTTTCCCAAGGGGATCCTCAAGCTTACCCAGTCACCCAATGGTTCTGCAGCACCATAGCACTCATTTGATTTTGAAGTCTGTGGGCAAGGGGTTAAAAGAAGAGATTCAGTCATTGGCACGATGAGGAATTAGTGCTGCTGAGTGGGCACAATTGCTTGCCTAGCCTGACTCCAAGCATGTCAGTTGAGCTCAAGCTAGATGGACTCAGTTGCAGAAGAGTGCTCATCTTCGACATCATCTTCATCTTTGCCCGGCGATTTTCTCCCCCCACCCCCCAGCCCAACATATGTTAGTGTGCAACCTTCGGTCTGTGCTGAGACCCCCACCTTGCACTGTTGCTTCAGCCCTGAGGTTCCCTTCTCCCCAAATCCACAGAGCCGCTTCTAGCACTGGGGTCCTTGCGAGCTCTGCACTCTGAGTTCCCTTCAAAGTTCAGGTCACCAGGTGCATGCCTTTTAAAGGTGGTTGTAAATCACGCTGTCCTAAAATCACACTGATGTGGGATTTAAATTTGATGTGGGAAGGTGATTCCAGTGTGTGGCCACAATAAAGATATGCAAATTTATTCAAATTAAGTTTCCAATGTCCAACATCAGGAAACACGGCCCACTATTGAAAGGGGAAGGGGACAATTGCTTCCTGGATATATGTCGCCGGGGCCTTCTCACAATATTTTCCGATATCGCCACTGAACGTGTCCATCCCAATTGGGCACAGAAAATCCTGGCCTGAGGCCCTCTCAAGTGGACATAGAAGATCCCATGGTGCTATTTGGAAGAAGAACAGGCGTGTTCTCCCCAGTGTCCTGACCAAAATATTTATTCCTCAGTGAACGTCACAAACAGGTGATCTGTCCATTTTTGAATTGCTGTTGGTGGGAGTTTGCTGTGCACAAATTGGTAGCTATGTTTCCTGCATTGAAACAGTGACTACAATTCAAATTGCTTCATTGGCTGTAAAGCATTTTGGGGCATCCTGAGATTGTGAAATGCAAGTCTTTCTTCAAAGGTGCCCAGTGGAAACAATCTTACCTGAACCAGAATGATGTAGGTTCAAACCCTACTCTAGATCTTGAGCACATAATGCAGATTGTCACTGTCACTGCTGTTTGTGCATAAATTAGCTGCTGTGTTTCCTCCATTACAACACTAACTATACTTCAAAAGAATTTCATTGGCTGTAAAGTGCTTTAGGACATCCTGAAGTCATGAAAAGCATTATATAAGTGCAAACTATTTCTTTAATTTTCACAGACAGCACACCACTCACAGCTTTGAGTGCCGATTCCTTCTAAATCATCCTCCCCATGTCAGGTGAACCTCCTGACAATACCATTCCATTGCCCAGTTTGGAGTAATGCCCTCAGGATGTCCACATGTAGCCCTGGGGTACCAGGGCTGGCGTGAGTAATCTGGGAGACAAGATATGCCATGTAATGAACAACTTATTGTGAGGCCTTGGCCAATGCTAATAGGGATCAGGTTGGAGGCTTGTGTGTTTATTTTCTCAGTACATTGTGGTTGTTTACTTGGAGCTGGTGTACTTGGTCACAGCTGTTATGTAATCGGACAGGCTGTGCTTGGGCAGCTCCCCTGGGGAGGCAGCAGGTGCAATGCCAAGCCGGCTGTCCCTGGAGCTGACTGGCGAGCGCTTGTTGTAAATAGCTGAATGGGAGACTTCACGCTCCATGTGTTTAAAAATCTTCTTCACAAATGATTTCACAATACTCATGGCCTTGGAAGAAATGGCAGTGTCAGGAATGAAGCTGCATCATTATTTTCTAGATGCAGGTGGAGTGACGCTCCTTCCATGCCTTGTGGAGTACCGTCGGAACAATGTTCTCTCATTTCCTCCCCCAAGCACAAAGGATGCCTGATCTCTTACTATTGCCCTCCCACACATACACTCAGTGACTAAACAAGGAGGTTGAGTGTGTGTGTGTGTGTGTGTGTGTGCATCATTGTTGGTGCATCAGAGGCTATGGATTGTACAATTTTAATTTTGAGTTCTAAAATCTCTCATTGGCCTGTATATTGTGTAACTTCACAACATCTTAAAACTGGCTAACAGGATCTCTTGAGTCATAAAAGCCTATCTGTGCTTTTGCACAGCATCTGTGCGCAGCAGTACCTGCTTAACATTCATGACAGGTGTCTCTGCAAACTTTTCCTCCATATCATGCAGTGTCAGTAAAATCTCACCTTCTAGAAGTGTCAGTGTGGATCATTAAAGATCTATCGCCAGGAGAAACACCAGTGTTGTAATTATATGGTGGAATTTTACAGTGTACCAGGACATTGTACACAGGCAGAATTCAGATCCCTTCTCCGATTTGGAATTAAGCTGGGTCCAATTCCCTGATCAAACATGCCCAGCGAGAAGTTAAGAAATGGTCAGATCTCAGTTGCTAGCTTGCAGTCTATTTAAATGAATGAATAGTAAATTGTTAATGTGGGCTAGTAAAGCGGACCATTTGCATTCAAAGAAGGAATTGATAAAGGGAAATTAATGCGATTTTAATAGGCCCTGCATTTCAGAGAAGTTAATCAATGTATTTTTTCTTTGCCCACTGTGTCTCCAACAAGCACACTCAGGTTAGATACCGGAGGTACTCAATATCAGGTCAAATCGAGGACAAGGGGACGTAACCTTAAAATCAAAGCTGTAGGCCATTCAGGAGGGAACTCAGAAACATTTCTTCATGCAAAGGATGGTAGAAGTGTGGAACACACTGCCACAAAAGGCAGCAGGTGCAAGCTCAATTAATAATCCTAAATCTATGATTGATAGATTTTTGCTAGACAAGGGTACATAAGGTTATGGAGCCAAGGCAGGTGGATGGAGTTAAGATACAAATCAACCATGATCTAATTGAATGGCCTCTTCCTGTTCCTATGTACTCAGTGCCAGGGAGAAGAAACTTTCATCCCATCCATTAGGGCTGAATTCAAACTCAGGCCTTTTCTTTATTCACTTTTGGGATATTGGCATCACTGACAAGGCCAGCATTTATTGCCCATCCCTAATTTCCTTTGAGAAGGTGGTGGTGAGCTGCCTTCTTGAACCGCTGCAGTCCATGTGGTGTAGGTACACCCACAGTGCTGTTAGGGAGGGAGATCCAGAATTTTGACCCAGTGACAGTGAAGGAACGGCGAAATAGCTCCAAGTCAGGATGGTTTGTGGCTTGAAGGGGAACTTGCAGGTGGTGGTGATGTTCCTATGCATCTGCTGCCCTCCTAGATGGTAGAAGTTATGGGTTTGGAAAGTTCTGTCAAAGAAAGCATCGTGTGTTGATTTATCTTCTTCCTACCCTCCCATCGCACGGTTGGCTTCATTACTTCACCCTGATTGGTCAGCTTGAAAAAGCAAATTACTTTCAGTTACTTTTCTCCAATACACTTGTGTTTATCAACCTACTGATTGGCTGCTAAACATTTTGAGGTAACAGCACCTGTTGGACATATCAGTCCACTATTCTTTAGAGTTCAGTGTTTTGAGAGATGCCCACTCCAAACATAACTTCAAATAAAAAGTGAATTAAGCCCCACTTGTTACTGATTCCCAGACTGCTCTGTCAACCCATTTCCGTGGGCTGATTCGCTGTCTGCCTCATATCCTCTGAAGATGACACTATTTGCATTGAGAAGTAAGACACATGCAGTGAGCCTGACAATTCTCACAGCAGCTCATTACCGCAGCGCAAAGTAAGGCCAGTGTGAGCTGCTTTCAATTTCACCCAATTGTATAATCTCACCAAACTGTCCAGAGGCTAATGATATGTATATATGATATTTTACGAAGACAGTACAAGTTTTTTAAAAAAAACCTAAAAATGCTCAAATACTTCAAATTCATCAAGCACAACAATGTTTTGGGATAAGCAACATTTCTGCACTGATTCAGTTAGCAACTGTCAGCTGATGTCCTGTGATTACGGGTGCAACAAAATGTTGTTAGCCCTGCAACACTAACCTCCAAGCGATATAAGTCTGAGTGGTTCTAAACAATAGGCTCTAAGACAGATTGAGTAATAACAATATTTGAATCTTGCTGAAAACAGACATATTACCAAAGCTTTTCATCTTGCATTCATCAGGACAAACACAAGAATGCCAAATTTCAAACAGTCACAACAATTTATACTACAGAAGAAAAGGGCGCTGATTGGTTGGCAGGTTGACCTTGGCTGAGGTGTTGCCATGGAGAAAGCAACAGGAATCTATAGGTAAAAGCAAAATACTGCGGATGCTGGAAATCTGAAACTAAAGCAGAAAATGCTGGAAAAACTCAGCAGGTCTAGCAGCATCTGCGGAGAGAGAAACAAAGTTAACGTTTCGAGTCCGCATGACCCTTCTTCAGAGCTGAAGAGAAGTGGAAATGTGATGAAATTTATACTGTTTAAGGGGGTGGGGCAGGTGGAGCTGGATAGAAGGCCAGCGATAGGTGGGGACAAAGGAGGGCTTGACAAAGATGTCATGAACAAAAGGACAAAGGGATTGTTAATGGTCATGGTTAGTGCTAAGAAAGGTACTAATAGTGGCAAAAAGGTAAGAAAGCAGAATGTGATAATAGCAAAATGAGAGTAGCATTTTGCGAAAGAACATCATGGGACAAGTAACAAATGGCTCTGCGGGGGGTGGGGGCGTAGGGGGTGGAGAAGGATGGAAAATGGGATTAAAAAAGGGGATAAAATCTCCGATAAATGGATAAAAAATAAAAATGAATGTAGAAAAAAGGGGATTTTAAAAACAGGGTGAGGTTGGAGGAGAGAGTTCATGGTCTGAAGTTGTTGAACTCAATGTTAAGTCCAGAAGGCTGCCTAATTTGAAGATGAGGTGCTGTTCCTCCAGTTTGCGTTGAGCTTAACTGGAACATTGCAGCAGGCCAAGGACGGACATGTGGGCATGAGAGCAGGGTGGAGTGTTGAAATGGCAAGCGACAGGGAGGTCTGGGTCATGCTTGCGGACAGACCGAAGGTGTTCCACAAAGCGGTCACCCAGTCTGCGCTTGGTGTCCCCGATGTAGAGGAGACTGCATTGGGGACAGCAGAAGCAATAGACTAAATTGAAGGAGACGGAAGTAAAGCACTGCTTCACCTGTAAGGAATGTTTGGGCCCTTGGACGGTGAGGAGGGAGGAGGTAAAGGGGCAGGTGTTGCACCTTCTGCGGTTGCATTGGAAGGTGCAGTGGGAAGGGGATGAGGTGTTGGAGGTGATGGAGGAGTCGACCAGGGTTCATGGAGGGAATGGTCCTACGGAATGCTGACAGGGGCGGGGGTGAGGGGAAGGTGTGTTTAGCAGTGACATCATGCTGGAGTTGGCGTAAATGGCGGAGGATGACCCTTTGAATGCGGAGGCTGGTGGGGTGATAAATGAGGACAAGAGGGACCCTATCATGGCTCTGGGAGGGAGGGGAAGGTGTGAGGGCAGAGGCACGGGAGATGGGTCAGATACGGCTGAGGGCCCTGTCAACCACCATGGTGAATTCATTGTCACAGAAGGCTGTGGAGGCCAGGTCATTGAGTATTTAAGACCGAGATAGATAGGTTCTTGATTGGTAAGGGGATCAAAGGTTACGGGGAGAAGGTGGGAGAATGGGGTTGAGAAACTTATCAGCCATGATTGAATGGCAGAGCAGACTCGATGGGCCGAAGGGCCTAATTTCTGCTCCTTTGTCTTATGGTCTTATGGGTGGGAAACCTCAGTTAAGGAAGAAGGAAGATATGTCAGAAGCGCTGTTTTGGAAAGTGGCATCATCAGAACAGATGCGATGGAAGCGAAGGAACTGAGAGAATGGGATGGAGTCCTTATAGGAAGCAGGGTGTGAGGAGCTGTAGTCGAGGTAGCTTTGGGAGTCGGTGGGCTTGTAATGGATATTGGTGGATAGTATATCACCAGAAATGGAGACAGAGAGGTCAAGGAAGGGAAAGGAAGTGTCGGAGATGGACTATGTGAAGGTGATAGATGGGTGGAAATTGGAAGCAAAATTGATAATTTTTTCCAGGTCCAGATGAGATCATGAAATGGCACCAAAACAGTCAACAATGTACCAAAAAAAGAGTTGTGGGAGGGGGCCTGAGTAGGGCTGGAACAAGAAATGTTCCACATACCCCATAAAGAGACAGGCATAACTGGGACCCATGTGGGTTCCCATAGCCACACTCTTTATATGCAGGAAGTGAGACAAGCTTAAGGAGAAATTGTTCAGTGAGAGAACAAGTTAAGCCAGACGGAGGAGAGTGGTGGTGGATGGTAATTATTTGGGCCTCTGTTCAAGGAAGAAGCAGAGAGCCCTCAGACCATCCTGGTGAGGGATGGAGGTCTTTTTTTATTCATTCACGGGATCTGGGCTTCGCTGGCTAGGCCGGTATTTATTGCCCATCCCTAGTTGCCCTTGAGAAGGTGGTGGTGAGCTGCCTTCTTGAACCAATGCAGTCCATGTGGTGTAGGTACACCCACAGTGCTGTTAGGAAGGGAGTTTCAGGACTTTGATCCAGTGACAGTGAAGGAACGGCGATATATTTCCAAGTCAGGATGGTGAGTGACTTGGAGGGGAACCTCTGGGTGGTGATGTAGAGGTGGTGTGCATGGTGAAAAGGAGGCAGTTCAGGCCAGGGAACTGGAAATTGTCAATATGATGTAGGGCATCAGAGGGATCGTGGATGTAGGTGGGAAGAGACTGGACACGGGGAGAGAGAACAGAGTCACGATGGGAAGAAATAATTTCCGTGGGGCAGGAACAGGCTGACACAATCAGTCTACTGGGACAGTCCTGTGTGTGAATTTTGGGGAGGAGGTCGAAGTGGGCTGTCCAAGGTTGAGAGACTGAGGTTGGAAGCTGTGGAGGGAATATTGCCAGAGGAGATGAGGTCAGTGACAGTTCTGGAAACAATGGCTTGATGTTTGGTGGTGGGCTCATAGTCCAGGGGGAGGCAGGAAGAAGTGTCTGAGAGTTGGTGCTCAGCCTCTGCGAGGTAGAGGTCAGTATGCCAGACAACAACAGCACCACCCTTGTCAGCAGGTTTGATAACAAAGTCAGGGTTGGACCTAAGGGAACAGAGTGCAGCAAGTTCAGAAGCAGATTAGAGTGGGTGAGAGGGGCAGAGAAATTGAGACGGCCGATGTCACGCCGACAGTTCTCAATGCAAAGATCGAGAGCAGGTAAGAGGCCAGAGGTAGGGGCCCAGATGGAGGGACAATACTGGAGGTGGGTGAAAGGATCCGTTGAACGGGGAGAGGACTCCTGCCCAAAGAAGTGAGCATGGAGACGAAGGCGGCGGAAGAAGAGCTCGGCATCATGCCAAACCCGAAGTTCATTGAGATGAGGACGTAAGGGTATGAAACTGAGTCCTATGCTGAGCACTGAACACTCAGCATCAGAGAGGGGAAGGTCAGGGGGTATGGTGAATACACGGCCGGGGCTGGGATTGGAAGACAGGATGGGGACAGAGGGAAGGGCAGGGGTGGAGGGTCGTGGATGGGCGTTGGTATCAATAAGCTGTTGGAACTTGAGTTCCTTAGCACCTGAAAGGAAGAGAAAAAGTTTCTTGTTAAGGCATCAGATGAGACGAAAAATAAAATGAAACTGAGGACAAGGACAGCTTTGAGATAGGATGAGTTGGTGCTGCTGGAGAGAGAGGTTGAGTGTTAATATGGTGGCGTATGGCACTGAGTGTGGATCACAGGATACGGTGAGAACAGCAGGAAACTATAAGCCCCACAAGCTCCCAGGTAATTTTAAAAAAGGCACAAGGCTTAAATATATGCCTTTTGTTGTACAGAACGGGTCCATGCATATGAATGTATATCACTTCTAGCAAGCGTAAATGAGCCACATTATGAGCTCGACTGATTATCTTAAATTGGTTGTTAGTGTAGCTATTAGCACAATTAGGATTGTCCAGCAAGTGCTGTCCAATCACAGAATCACACCCAACAGTAGATGTTTTTTTTTGAGATTTGTAAGCACGGCTGGTTGAGTATGGTCTGTACTCTGCCTATTATGAACAATTGAAGGAACATGCTGGTTGTTGGTCAATCAGTCAATAACAGGGATGTATGGCCTACATACCTGGCATTGCACCAGCACTGAAAGTCAGACACAACCCTGCTTAATTGTACGGTAGGCAGAACATCTTTTTGGACTGACGGCAGCATCTCGTTAGCAGAAAATACCACTCATGTAGCCACAGCAGTGTAAAACGGCCTCCTTAACCTGTTGTTCAAATTTTTGAGATACTAACAGTATTCTTCTTTTACAACTGTTCTATAGTAATACATTAAATGGCCATTGTGGCCCATCATTATGGAGAATGGACATCCAATTGTCCCAAGAGTATTCTTTAGCGGAAAGAGTCCCATTCTTAGACAAAAATAAAAGCAAAATACTGCAGATGTTGGAAATCTGAAACAAAAACAGAAACTGCTGGAAAGACTCAGTGTGTCTGACAATCCCTGTGGAGAGAAAGACAGAGTTAATGTTTCGAGTCTGTATGACTCAGCCCTGAAGAAGAGTCATATAGACTTGAAACATTAACTCTGTCTTTCTCTCCATTCTTAGACTATTCAGCCACCTTGGGCTGCACTTATGCACAACAGCATGGAGTGTCTCAATGTTCCTTTACTGTGATTTGATGCATTTTAGCATCTCCCTCTCCACACCCCTCACTATGGACCATCTCTTGACTTGGGGAGTTGATCACTCTCTGTTTTTTACATTTCCAACTGACTTGCAAAGCATGTCAGGCCTCTGGACTACTAATTCAGTAACATAACCACTACACAATTGTCCCCAGAAGTGTGTTTTGATTAACTTTTATCTGTATATTTTTATGCTTTCAGAATAAATGCTAAACATTAACCCAGCCCTCCCCATACCTCGGAAACCATTGATTTTCCTCTTGAGTTTCTGATTCTTCCTTCTCTTCTAACCCTGCCTGTTCAGAATATATGAAAACTGGGTCCTACTTTCTGGGTTACATTATCTGGATGCAAAAATCAACCAGTTGGACCAGTATTGTGCACAACTGGTCACATGAGTATTCGCCTGCCACTGTATGCACCAGTAGTATGCAGAGTGGACAGATTGTGACATCAAAAAATGTCTAATTGCAGCACTGAGACATCAAGGAGCTTCTGTCTGTGTTGTAATGGAAGCTGAGACATCCACCATTAGATGCTCATAGGTGGGCCCATAGTGCTGTCATGGAATTGGCCACCACTTGCATGCTGGAATGGGTGGGCTCTGAGCTCCTTGCAAAGACCTGTGCAAGTTGAATCTGGACTCCTCGATGCTCCTTGATAATGATAAGAGGCTAGCTGGCAAGACTCCCAATGCACCAAGCATCTCAATGTGCGTGGCCATCTGCATTCTCCTGTATGCTGCTGCGTCGGACTCCTCATCTGAGTCCTCTGCTGCAGAACTACCTGCAACCCCATTCTCCAATGAGCTGACAAACACACTATCCTTTTCCCTTGGCCTTGCTGCAGCATGCTCATTCCCAATGATTCATCACATTCTGATCCCCACCATATACTACCCATTAAAGTATGTGCAGTGCCAGTACCTGATTTGGTGATTATAAGTATCAGATCAAGGGATGGTATTTCTTCATCAGAGGCCTATTGGTGCTCTCACCTTCATAGTAGCTGGCCAGGATAGGCACAGGCTTCTGGCAACACCTGAGCCTGAAGGAACCCGTGTGAGATTAAAGTTAATATTTTTATATTGAGTATGGGCAACTGAAAGGAAAAATGTAGAAGGGGAGGTTTAGGAGGAAGTAAGGGGTTTTGGGTGGAAAGCAATAGATCCGTGGTCACACCATTGTTAGGAAAGAGAGATAGTTTAAGTAAGTTATGTTTGTATTTGTGGGTGCTAGGAATAAAATTTAGCTTTAAAGTTTGTTTGATTTATGTTCTGTATTTGTGTGCTAAGAAAAGATCAAGTTGAGTTTTAGCTTGACTCTAAAAGGTGCCTGCATTTCTACTGAGTTTTTTACAACTCTAAGAGAAGAAAGCAAACACTAGAGTAGAAAAAAAACCTGTGCTGTTGCCTAGCAACAGGGGTCAGAGAGGCAGGTCCCACCCCCAAAAAAAAGAAAAACTAAAGAAACAGCAGTTTTGAGTTCATTTGGAAGAAGGTGCCAGGATAGGTGGCACATGAAAAGGGACAGATAGCAGGATCCAAGCTAAAGAAGACATTTCCCAAATCCAGGGGAGTGGAACAGGAGAAAGTCCCAAGAAGACCTTCTAGTCAAAGGAAGGACAAGGACCTGGAAAAGGCCCTGTTAAGTGAAGTTAAGAATAAGGGGCAGAGAGGAAGGCTTCAAGCTTCAAGTTAAAGAGATAAAAGATTAGATAATTCAACTTCAGATTAGGTAATTCAATTTGGTCTGTGATCAGAGACAGGAGGGTGTCACTACAGGTGAGGCAGGCATGGGGACCCAGGGGGTAGTATTCGAGGAGCTGTGGACCCTGCAATTGTTCAACAGTAACGAGGTACTTGCAAGCTGTGTGGACGAGATCTGGGACTACAGGGAGGATAAGCAAACTGACCATGGCACCGTGGTACAGGGAGCCATTCAAGTGGGGGGAGGAAATAGGAATGTAGTAGTGGTAGGGAACAATATAATTAGGGGGATAGATACTGTTCTCTGCAGCCGTGAGCATGAGTCCCGAAGGCTGTGTTGCCTGCCCAGTGCCAGGGTTAAGGACATCTCCTCAGGGCTGGAGAGGAACTTGGAGTGGGAGGGGAGGGATCCAGTTGTTGTCGTCCACATTGGTACCAACGACATTGATAGGACTAGAAAGGAGGTTCTGCTAAAAGAATTTGGACAGTTAGGAGCTAAATTAAAAAGCAGAGCCTCTTAGGTAATAATCTCGGGATTGCTACCTGAGCCACGGGCAAACTGACATAGGGTAAATAAAGTCAAGGAATTAAATGTGTGGCTCAGAGATTGGCGTGGGAGGAATGGGTTTCAGTTCATGGGGCACTGGCACCAGTACTGGGGTAGAAGGGAGCTGTTCCGCTGGGAGGGGCTTCACTTGAACTGTGCTGGGACCAGTGTCCCGGCGAATTGAATAACTAGGGCTGTAGAGAGGGCTTTAAACTAAATAGAGGGAGGGAGGGTTCTGGAGAAGGAATATGTAGGCTAACAAAACAAAAAGGACATGGCAGCATTTCAGGGCAGCTATTTAGGTAATGATAGCCAGAGTGTGACAGGAAGGGACAGAGTGTACAAACATTAAAAAGAAAAGTAGCAAATAGGGTCAAACGGGAAAAAAATGGTAAAAAGGCAAAATTAATGGCTCTTTATTTAAATGCGCGGAGCATTCAGAACAAAATTAATGCATTAACGGCACAAATAAAGGTTAATGGGTATGACTTTATAGCCATTATGGAGACATGGGGCAGAATTGTCCCCCCGTCGGGGGGGGAGGAAGTTTAGGAGCAGGCGCATGGAGGCACGCCTCCGATCGGCGCCCCCAATTGGGGGCGCGCTGCCATTTTATTGTGGGCGGGCCTTAATTGGCATGACGTCCACCAGGAAGCTCTATGCGTAGCTCCCTGTGCGGGCGGGAGGGGTGGTGGGGGGGATTCTCTGAGCCGAGAGTGCGCTATAACACGCATGCGCACAAAAGAGCGCACTCATCTCCCTGAGGCTAAGTGCTGCCTCAGGAAGATCGGCTGCACAATAAAAAATCTTAAAAATAGAAAAAAAAAATTTCCCTGACATGTCCCCTCATGTGACACTGTCACATGAATTGGGACATGTCCATCACTTTCAAATACACTCTTATCACATTTTTAAAAACCTACATGAAACCTCATCCCGCCTGTGGATGAGGGTTTCATGCTTTTTCTAATGCCCGCCAGGGCTCCCGGCCTGCCCGCCAACGTTAAGGTTGGACGGGCAGGTCCACTAATTACTTAAATGACTCTGTCAATGGCCTCAATTGGCCATTGACATGTCAGCGGGTACACAGCTGATTCTGCTGAGCCCCCGCCTACCTGAAAATTTAAATGGGGTGGGGTGACATCAGGAGTTCCACCCAACATCACCACGCATCAATTTACACGTTGGCAAGCGGGCCCCACCCCCCACTCGCCAACCAGGTAATCCTGGCCATGGTTACAAGGAGATCAAAACTGGGAATTAAATATTTAGGGGTATGTGACTTTTTGAAAGGACAGGCAGGAAGGAAAGGGTGCTGGGATAGCTTTGTTAGTACGAGATGGAATAAGTACAACAGCAAGAAATTATCTTGGATTGGAAGATGTAGAATCCATATGGGTGGAGGAAAGAAATAACAAGGGGAAGAACACACTGGTGGGAATAGTCTTTAGGCCCCCTAATAGTAGCTATACTGTAGGACAGAGAATAAATCAGGAGATAATGATGGCATGTAAAAAAGTCACTACATTAATCATGGGTGACATTAATCTTCACGTAGATTGGGGAAATCAAATTGGCAGGGGTAGCCACGACCAAGAATTCATAGAGTGTATTCGGCACAGTTTCTTAGAACAGTATGTTGTGGATCCAACCAGGGATCAGGCTATTATTCATAGAGTGTATTCGGCACAGTTTCTTAGAACAATATGTTGTGGATCCAACCAGGGATCAGGCTATTTTGGATCTGGTAATGTGTAATGAGGCAGGTTTAATAAATGATCTCAGAGTAAAAGATCCCCTAGGAAACAGTGACCATTACATGGTAGAATTTAGCATTCAGTTTGAGAGTGAGAAACTTGGCCGGAAACAACTGTGCTAAACTTAAATAACGGTAATTACAAAGGAATGAGGACAGACTTGACTGGAGTGGACTGGGAAAGGAGTTTAGCAGAGAAGACAGTTGATGAACAATGGCAGACATTTAAGAAAATAGTTCATGACTCACAACAAAGATATATCCTGGTGAGGAAGAAGGATTGTAGGAAGGGGATAAACCAACTATGGTTAACCAAGGAAGTTAAGGATGGTATCAAACTGAAAGAAAAATCATACAATGTGGCAAGATTAGTGATAAGCCAGAGGATAGGGAAAGTTTTAAAAACCAACAGATGATGACCAAAAAAATAATGAGGGAGAAAATAAACTTTGAGGTAAACTAGCAAATAATATAAAAACAGATAGTAAGAGCTTCATTAATTATATAACAAGAAAGAGAGAGGCCAAAGTGAACATAGGCCCCTTAGAGAATGAGGCTGGGGAAATAATAATGGGGAACCAGGAAATGGCAGAGGAGTTGAATAAATACTTTGTTCAGCCTTCATGATAGAAGACACTAATAGCATTCCAAAATACTAAATAATTAAGGGGCAAAAGTGGGGGAGGAAATAAATACATTAACTATCACTAGAGAAAAAGTACTAGGAAAATTAATGGGGCTAAAGTCCGATAAGTCCCCTGGACCTGATATCCTCGGATATTAAAGGAAATAGTTGCAGAGATAGTGGATGCGCTGGTAGTAATCTTCCAAGAATCCTTAGATTCTGCAAAAGTCCCAGAGGATTGGAAAACTGCCAATGTAACACCCTTGTTCAAAAAGGGAGGGAGACAAAAAACAGGTAATTATAGGCTAGTTGGCTTAACACCCATCATTGGGAAAATGTTAGAGTCTATTATAAAGGATGTAATAGCAGAGCATTTAGAAATGTATGTTATAATCAAGCAGAGTCAGTATAGCTTCATGAAGGGGATATCATGCCTGACAAATTTATTAGAATTCTTTGAGGAGGTAACAAGCAGGATAGATAAAGGGGAACCAATAGATGTGATATATCTGGATTTCCAAAAGGCATTCAATGAGGTACTGCATATAAGGATACTTAACAAGGTAAGAGCCCATGGTGTTGCGCTAGTATATTAGCATGGATAGAGGATTTGCTAACTAATAGACAACAGAGAGTTGGGATAAGGGTGGCATTTTCAGGATGGCAACCTGTAATTAGTGAAGTGCCACAGGGATAAGTGCTGGGGCCACAATTATTTATAATATATATTAATGATTTGGATGAGGGAAGTGAATGTACTATAGCCAAGTTTGTGGATGACACAAAAATAGATGGGAAGGCAAGTGATGAGGATGACACAAAAAGTCTACAGAGGGATATAGACAGGTTAAGTGAGCGGGCAAAATCTTGGCAGATGGAATATAATGTGGGAAAATGTGAGGTTATGCACTTTGGCAGGAAGAATAGAGGAGCTGAATATTATTTAAATGGAGAAAGACTGCAGAAAGCTGCAACACAGTGGGATTTGGGGGTCCTCGTGCATGAATCACAAAAAGCTAACATAAAGTTCATCAGGTAATAGGGAAGGCAAATGGAATGTTGGCCTTTATTTCAAAGGGAATGGAGTATAAAAATAGGGAAGTCTTGCTAAAACTATACAAGGCACTAGTTAGACCACATCTAGAATACTGTGAACAGTTTTGGTCCCCTTATCTAAGGAAAGATAAACTGGCATTGGAGGCAGTCCAGAGAAGGTTCATTTGATTGATCCTGGGTATGGAGGGCTTTTCTTATGAGGAGAGGTTGATTAGGTTCGGCCTGTATTCATTGGAGTTTAGAAGAATGAGAGGTGACCTTATTGAAACATATAAGATTCTTAGGGAGCTTGACAGGGTAGATGTTGAGAGGTTGTTTCCTCTTGGGGGAGAGTCTAGGACCAGAGGGTATAATCTCAGAATAAGGGGTCGCCCATTTAAGACAGAGATGAGGAGGAATTTCTTCTCTCAGATGATAGTGAATCTGTGGAATTCTTTACCACAGAGGGTTGTAAAGGCTGGGTCATTAAGTATATTCAAGGCTGAGAGAGACAGATTTTTAATCAGTAAGAGAATCAAGGGTTATGGGGAAAAGGCAGGAAAATGGAGCTGAGGATTATCAAATCAGCCATGATCTCATTGAATGGCAGAGTGGACTCGATGGGCCAAATGGCCTACTTCTGCTCTTACATCTTATGGCCTAAAAGCTGCAGGAAGCAGATTCAAAGCGATATAAATGCTGGTGAGAAGCCAGAAGGTCCAAAGAGACTGCTGAAGTCTGAAACTCTTTGCTATGGGCATGTGAAGCAGTGGTGTACTGTTGACGGCTGAGTCGGTGAGAGAGAGTGCATGGAAGAAAGCTTAAATGCATGTGGTGACCCAGGGAAGAGGAATATCGAAAGGAGAGTTCAAAACTCTGGAGGTGGACCCTTGCAGAAGGTGTCTGGGAGAAAGTGTCAGTTTGGGAGAAGGTTCCAAAGTGAGTTCTTGGAGAGTGGAGATTGGAAACCCTCATGTGAAAGACGGAGTTCAGTGAGACTGGTGGGCTCACAGTGTGACAAGTGTCTGGGGGAGTTGAGGAGAGATCCACAGCATCTGTTTAGGGTGGTATCTGTCATCTGATTTCAGAGTGTGATGTGTCTGACCACAAGTTGCCTATTGGTTTACATGAACTGTGTTCCTACTGTGGACATTACAGTATAAGATAACTTTTGTAACTTGTGTTATCCTTACAAACCTGTATGTGTCTGTAAAGGTGTAGCTGTGGGTGAAGGAGTATTGTAATATAGTTCACCTTTTCTTGTTAAATAAATGTTTTATTCTTTTGTCAAAGGCTCATCAGCTGACTCCTGTGCCTCTGTTCAGTAGCCACTCTCCACGTATCTAAACAAACAAATTAAAAGTTAGGATCTATCAAGCTGGGTTCCACTCTGGGATCAGGCTTGTCCAGTGGTAACACTAGCTGGGATCATAACATAATCTGCAACTTGCACTTTATGCTATATAGCAGGATGAGAGTGAAGTGGAACTTGAGAAGGGGCATAAGGCACAAGGATCACCCTGAATGATTTCAGGGATGCAATAGCCCCACGAGATGGAACATTGTCTCCTCCAGAGGGCTCAGGCAATACAGGTGTGCCTCACCCCCACTGATTCTCTGCTGCCCCATGTGATTATGTATGACCTTGCCCTGCAAGAGAGAGAGAAGAATGTCTGTCGGGGCAATGTTATAGCTGGAGGTATATGGAAGCTGCAGTTGTTGTGAGGCTGGCAGACTTGGTAAGCGTATGAGAGTGAGGTGGAGCATCTAAATGTTTGTCATGAACCATGATTGCTGATGGGAGACCATGCTGCTTTGAGCAGCGTGAGAAATTGATGGTGCAGTGAATAGGATATATCATTAAAGATGAATTCACTGCCCTAGGCCACCCACGCATTGAACTTTTTACAGCTCTGCAGCCAGGTCCTCAGGACCAGACTCCAGGAAAATATCTCCTGCTCAGTTTATCTTGCACCACACCCAAGAACGTGGCTTCCCGGAACCAAGAACAGTCTCTGCTCTGCTGCTCCATTATGTCGACTTCCTTCCCAAAGCCACCTTGACCTTGTTCAATCAGCTCCTGTGCACTCTCGTTTAAGAGGGGCAAGCTGCCTTGAAAAGTAATGGTATGTCATCTGAGCCATGCACGCTGCTGAGAGCCCTCCTGGGGTGTTTCGTATTGAACTGTATATAATGATCATGTTGATAAGCAGACAGCACTGAGGCTGCCTGCCTCAAAGGACCAGCATCGGGATTGTGCAATATGATCACTGCCCTCAACAGAGGATTTAATTGAATTTTTCCCTCAATGTCCCTTAAGCTCTGAATCAAAAAAGCCCCCCTCCTTCCCCCACCCACACCCCCACCCCCCCGAATGCCACATGTCATTTGGATTTTCCAGATCACGAACATATGTATTTCTTTGGTTAGAGACTAATCAATTGGTGCCAAATTAAGGGCAGTTTTGTGCAACCCACTGAAAACTAGATTAACACTGCCTCCAACTCACTTCATATTGGACCATTAGAGCTGGTTCAAACTAGTCCTTGAGTTAAAAGGAGTTTCTAAGCCACTGCACACCCAGCTCTCTTCCTTCCTTCCCAATATTTTATTGTCAAAAGCTGCCATTGAGGTTGCAGCTTTCAAGTTGAAAGCCATTGTGAATAGGTTCAAGGCTGCAGAATTCACTTCCATTAATATATATTAGATTATGACAGGCACATCGTTTATTGTTATAAGAGCCCTGGCAACATGACAGTGCATAAAGAAAATGTTCAGCCTTCAGCATATTTTCTGGTATTAATTTTGCAGAAATAAAGTGTTGATTCATGGCGGCAGGATTGAGTTTCAGAGTAATTACAAGGTCAGATTCATGCTATTTCTGTGCAGCTTGCACAATAGTATCTTGGGACTGTAGGTGTTTGGAAAGTCAGCCTATAGAGGGGCACATATTTAATGGGCAACTGCCATGTTAATTAATTTACTTTTCTATTTATTGCTTTCTCAGAAGTCACTTGGTGAAGCTGTCATGCTGGCTGGAGCTGAGCTGACAGAGCTGGATTTGAGTGATAATGCATTTGGACCAGATGGAATTCAGAGCTGCAAAGATCTTCTGAGGAACAAGAGCTGCTTCACTCTCAAAGCGCTGAGACTTAATAACTGTGGCCTTGGAACTGAAGGAGGGAAGGTACAGTGTACAGTCAAAAGCATCCCTTTGAATACTGGTCATGTTGGGATTATTGACATTATTGTAGCTTAATCATTTTAAGAATATTCATCTAGAGTGTTCTGCCAAACATTTCTTTTTTAAAAAATTAATAAATTATTCACCTTCAACACAAAGCAAATTATTAACCAGCCTGCTGTGATGATCTGGTAGGGTACAAAAACAAGGAGCTGGTATAAACAGAAAATGGATCAATACATCAATTTATTCCCATGCCTGATGAACTGCAGAACTTAATACTAAAACGAGTTCAAATAAAAACTGTGCAAATCCTTGTGGGGACCAGAAAATGAAAAATGATCTCCAAGCTTAAAAATAAAATAAATTCACTCATTTGTGGAGAAGTGTTTGACATTTCATTTAAATCTTTACTCAGGACAGGCATGATTTAGATTGGTCTGCAGATTTATGTAACAGGTGCTGCAGTTCTTTGAGGGCATCAGCTTTTTGAACCCCTCCTGCCTTGACAGCAAATCCTATCCATCTGTGCTCCTCAATAAGTCAGAAGCTATCTGCTTTTTGCATGCTGTCTTGGGTGTTTTGTCTTGCTTCACCTGTTCAAGCCATGGTGGACCCAGAGTTTGTGACCAAAATGATGGTGAGATGAAAGGTGCTTGCCGCTATTTAATGTGTAAATTGTCCACCAGTTTATGGCATAGAAGAGATACCCTGTGAACCGTGATTTATCGCAAGTTGCTGAATGGTTTCTACCACTTCACTAGTACCCTTGCGAAAAGGGCACCTTGCTTCAGAATCGCCACTGACATTCATTAACATCTAGATTTACATTGGTTTACTGCCAGATTGTCCACAGGCCATTGTTGCTGTTGGCTGTTCTATGTGCTACTGTAGAAATGAAAGAGGGACTGTAAGTTTCCATCAACTTGTATATATATAATAATCTGACACGGCCATTGTGATCCCGTTCTGGTAATTTTTCATTTGAACTGAGTCTTATTTCAAGCAGCACTTAAGCAAAGAGCTCCTCTGTGTAGTTGGAAGAACTGGGAAAAGGAAGACCTTCTTGGCTGGTTTAGTTTCTAGTCATTCACCTGCTTCCTCCAAAGCCAGTGATGATGCTGTTATAAGCTTGGGCTGATAAGCAGCAAGTAACATTTGCGCCACACGAGTGCCGAACAATGACCACCTCCAACAAGAGAGAAACTAACCATCTCCCCTGACAGTCAACAGCATTACCATCGCTGAATCCCCAACTATCAACATCCTGGGGGTTACCATTGACCAGAAACTGAACTGGACTAGCCATATAAATACTGTGGCTACAAGAATAGGTCAGAGGCTGGGAATTCTGCAGAGAGTAACTCACTGCCTGATTCTCCAAACCCTGTCCACTGCCATAAAGCACAAGTCAGGAGTGTGATGGAATACTCTCCACTTGCCTGGATGAGTGCAGCTCCAATAACACTCAAGAAGCTCGATACCATCCAGGACAAAGCAGCCCGCTTGATTGGCACCCCATTCATCATCTTCAACATCCACCTCTCCAACACCGATGCACAGTGGCAGCAATGTGTACCATGTACAAGATACACTGCAGCAACTCACCAAGGTTCCTTTGACAGCACCTTCCAAATCTGCAACTTTACCATGTAGAAGGACAAGACCAGCAGATTCATGAAAACACCACCACCTGCAAGTTCCCCTCCAAGACACTTACCATCCTGACTTGGACCTATATTACCGTTCCTTCACTGTCGCTGGGTCAAAATCCTGGAACTCCCTCCCTAACAGCACTGTGGGTGTACCTACACCACATGGACTGCAGCGGTTCAAGAAGGCAGCTCACCACCACCTTCTCAAGGGCAATTAGGGATGGGCAATAAAAATGCTGGCCTAGCAAGTGATGCCCACATCCTGTAAAAGAATAAATAAAAAGGTGAGGAGCGACAACAGAGCTGGAAGAGCCATTGTGCATGGTCAGTGACTATGCTCTGACCCCTGGGTGCAGTGGGCTGGATTCTTGTTACTCACCTAGCGTGTAGGCTTTGTTTGCTTAAATTGCTTTTGAGTCAAGCCGAATCATGATTAAATGCTGTAAAACCTCCCAGTTTATTTTATTTGCATCCTCAGAAACTCCTGCACCACACAATTTATGTTTCCATCATTTACAACTCTCATCCCTTGTTAATTATTTCAATTGAGGTTAAGTACATACAGGTAGAGGGCATTGATTGGACGGTTACTTGAGTACATATAAAGAGACACTTACTGACACAGGAGTAGAGGGGAATCAGGAGAAATATACCTGTAATGTTTCACTCTGTGAATAAATCTTTCCAAATAAAGACTGGCTTTGGTTTCTTCCTTCAGCCACTGGCATTTGGGAGTATAAGATCCTTCTGCTCACCTTCTCGTCTATCTGTCCCCTCCACTTCCATTTCTCTGTTTCACATACATATGTGGTCTTGTACACTTGTGGGCTCTCTAAAGTTCTGTCATCTTTCACTTTCTGCTGTGCCTTCTCCTTTAACATTAACTTCTGATCTGACTCATTTCAAAAGTAAGACCAACTATGCTGGCTTTCTTCATCTGGATGTACAGGATCTGCATAGTTCCCACTAACAGCAGCACTGCTCCCCTCCTTCAGTCAGCACCTGCCTGAGAAACCCACCATACTGCAGCTTCCAATTGGGGAAGCAGGAGGAGAGGAGAGCAGCACTGCCAAGAGTGGAAGATGAACATCATCTCCAGCACTGATTTAAAATTGATTCTAGGACCAGATTCCAGGTTGCCTTTGTGCCAATGGGAAGAATCCATTGCCTGAGCTGAGGGATAGATAAACAGGTTAGGGCTAGACACCCATTTGAACATAGATAGCAGCAAAATTCAGTTGGTATAGCAGAAGCAGCAGTTAAACTAGACCCATCTAGGCTACGAAGAGTTCTTTGATAGGGCGACTCTGGTTTTACTCTCCTGGTTTGGTCACCTTGCTCCAATAAGCCCTGTAAAGGGGACAGAACTCTAAAGCTACCAGCGGGCATTTTTTGAAATTAGATCCTGTGTGTTAAGAATGTGATCCTGGAAAAGAAGGTAACAATATCTCAGGACAGGGTCAGCCCTGCACTTACTATTGTAACCCAACAATTGGCTTGGCTTAGCATGGCACAGGTAAGAATGTGGAGCTGAAGTACCCTATCTCTTCCCCATTGTAGTCTTATCCTGAGAATATCTAGATTTCTATTGTCCTCCCATTGTCAGGGAGATATAATAATTGTCATAATGTTATTGGAATTTATTGTTAAGTAGATTAATAGTGGGGTCTGTGCCTATGTGATTTAATTGAATTAAAGGCAGCTGATCTGAAGGATTTGATGTATTAGAAGATAAGCTAGGTTTGAAATGTTAAGTAGGTAAACATAGGGGTAAAAGGAACATTTGCATTTTTAAATAAACCGGACCAGATTGATATTAAAGGAGGGGTGAAATATATCACCAAGCCAGATGAAGTTCAAAAACAGTGTGTTTATTTTTCCCAAAGATTACTGGTAAAATTAGTACAATGAGAGATTTTTGTTATCAGAGAGGTAAAGTCCAAAGACGTAGTGAAATAATGGGAATTTGCATTCAAAGGGGAAATATGTATAAAGAAGCAAAGGCTGCGTGCAAGGGAAGGCATTTTAAGATCTAAAAAGTGTGAAAAGCCTTCAACATCTAAGCCTCAAGCTGCTGTCTACAATGAACTGAAGTTAAGAAAACTCACTTTGAATTGGATTATTCAGGGTATCATGTTTCTTTGCCTGGGTCTTTCAAAATCTGTGTGTCCTACTGTTGCCTTAACAAAAGTATAATTGAGAATTAGATTAACTAGGGGATTTAGAAGTTATCATAGTTGTAATTTGTAGATCTCTGTATTTCTTTAAAATCATTTCTTCTATTAATAAACGTTTAATTTAGTTTTGTAAGAAACCTATAAGACTTGGTGGTCTTATTACTGATGAATTCAAGGCCTGCATCTTGAAATTTATACAAATTGCAAAACAGTCATGGCAGTTGTTTCAAGTTTCCCTTTGGGAATTGAGCAGCTCAGCATTTACCGTCAGCTGTGCCATAACACCATACCTTTCCATTGAGTCTATGTAATGCTTGCTCATGTGGTCAGTGGACTGTGCAAGGTGTGGTAAAACATGTCTGAGGTCTGGCCTTCCCTTTCCTCAGTCAAATTGTTATTGATTTACATCCAAGACCTATCCATTATGCCCATATACCAAGAAAATTCAGGAAACTGGGTTCTTAGATTTGCTATGGAAAACCATCAAATATACTGGGAATAGTGTTCTAAAGTTCGGAAATCTATTTACTAAAATCTTATGCACGGTCTATTTTGGTGATAGTTTGTTCAGGATATGACGACTGCATTCATTGGCCTGCTTTTACTGTTGTGTGTTCTACTTTTCTTTGTCCTGTTTTTCTTTATTTCTCTCTTCCCCTTCCCGTATCAAGTTTCTTTACTGTTCTTTGTATTTTTTTTGTGCTGAGCATCCCTGATTTTAATCACTCCACCATTGGTAGCCATGCCTTTAGCTATAGGCCTTAAGCTCTGGATTCTCTCTCTAAAATTGTCTGCCTCTCTACCTCTCTTTCAACAACAATTTGCCTTTAGGGACCTTTAACACAGTAAAACATCCCCAGTTGCTTCGCAAAAGCATTATAAAACAAAATTTGACACAAAGCCACATAAGACAATATTATGGCAGACAGCTAAAAGTTTGGTCAAAGAGGTTGATTTTAAGGAGCACCTTAAAGGAGGAAAGTGAGGGGGAGGGAGGTTTAGGGAAGGAATTACAGAGCTTAGGGCCTAGGCAGCTGAAGGTATGACCACCAAGGTCGGAGCTCTTAAAATTGGGGATGCTCTTGAGGTCAGAATTAGATGAGGGTAGATTTCTTGGAGGGTTGTGGAGCAGGAGGAGGTTACAGAGAAGGGTGAGGTCATGGAGGGATTTGAAAATGGGGATGAGAATTTTAAAATCTAGGGGCAACATTTTCCCCCCGTCATGGGGGAAGTGCAGGAGCGGGAGTGGGCGCGGGCAGGCAGGCTTCCGATCGGTGCCCCCAGTTGAGGGTTTTCCACCATTTTACATGGGCGGGCCAATTAAGGCCCACCCAGCGTGACGTCCACCAGGAAGCGCTATGCACTCCCTGTGCGGGCGGGGGGGGGCGCGGAATGCCCTCAGCAGGGAGTGCACTCTTTCACACATGCGTATGAAAGAGCACACAGATCTTCCTGAGGCTAAGTGCTGCCTCAGGAAGATCGGCTCCGATTCGAAACTTTCAATAAAGGTGATTAAAAAAATTTCCCACCATGTCCCCTCATGTGACACTATCACATGAGTTGGGACATGTCCATAACTTTTATTTAAACATTTAATAAAAATTTAAATACCCTCTTGAAACCTCATCCAGCCCGTGGATGAGGTTTCATGTTTTCTCCGAAGCCCGCCAGGGCTTCCGGCCTGCCCACGAACTGAAAGTCTAAATGACGCAGGGTGACGTGGGGTCGTATGCCCGATGTATCTCCGTGTCATTTTACACGTCGGCGAGCGGGCCCCGCCCCCACTCGCCGACCGGAAAACCCTGCCCTAGGTCTTGCTCAAACAGGGGCCTCCTTTAAGTTAAAAACAAAATACTGTAGGCACTGGAAACCTGAAACAAAAACAGAAAATGGTGGAGAAACTCAGCAGGTCCAGCAGCATCTGTGGAGAGAGGAACAGAGTTAACGTTTTGAGTTTGTATGATTTTTTTTCAGAGCTTTTTCAGAGCCTCCTTTAAACTGTTGTATGTTGTATGTCCTGTAGGTCTCATGAAGAGGCTCTGAGCCTTGTATAGTTGAACATTAAATGTTGATTGGTAACCCATAACAATGCACGTATATACAGGTTATAGCCCAAGCTACGAGCTAATTCCATGCTTCCTTCTACACAAGTCTCTGTCCAGTCCACAACTGACCCTCGTCTCTGGTTAGTGTCTCTTTACATCACATTGTGGGCAGTACTGCTCCCAGTCCCACGTTAACACTTGCTATGCCAGATACCCTTTTACTATATAAGTCCCTCTTTAAAACCTACTTCTTTGACCAAGTTTTTGGCCTATTTGGCCTTGTCTTAATGTCTCCTTCTGTGGCTTGGTGTCAAATTTGATTTTGACAATGCTCCAGTGAAATGTCTTGGGATGTTTTACTATGTGAAAGGTGAAATTCAAGTTGGTGCTGCACTTGGTTCCTGTTCCTTTCGTTGTTTCTCACATCTGTTTTTTTAATCCTTCTGGATAGCCATCCACACAATTTTTCCATTGGTTGGCATTCCTCTTGCAACAGTCCTAATCCCCACCAGTGCTATCTCTCAGAGAGGTGTACATTTTTCCAAAAACAAAATTCTATTGTTTGTTTGTTTTAAGAGCAGTATAATTAATTCTTAAACTGCCAGCAAGTTCAGGGAACTCCAACCTCCCTAGGTTTAACGTTTTCCTTCTTTGTTCATAAACTGTGACACTAAAATAATATTACAGTAATAAAGATATTCAACTATCTGCCTGCCTGTTGTGTTTTTCCCTCAGGTCAGTTCCTAACTCAGGTCTCAGACTTGAGATTTTTGAGTCACTCACTAGGGAAAAGCAGCTAAAGTAGTTTCCCTGTTGCCATCTTCACATTTTTTACCTTTGGGTGACCTTCTCCTAGGAGACTGCACCTAAGGCTGAAGAGCCCCCATCTCGCTGGATATCAAACCCAGTATCCAGAGCCAGTGCTCTGATCTCCAATCACCAGAATGGGACTCAGAGGCGGGAATATTACCCCTGAGCCAGTGGGTCCCTCTGTTCATGGTTCAATCCCCCGCTGGAGGTCAACCCAGACATTAATGTAATCTCCAATCACCAAGTCATCAACAGCAGTTTATTACCAGAATATGAATTAACTTAAACAGCCACATTTTTTCAACCAATTGAAAACCCAGATTGTAAAGGTTGATATGGTAACATTGTAAATACGTCCTGGGTTCTTGAAATGTTATACCATATATCTTGCATCATTCAACATTTACACAACATAACATAATATGATGTCTAAGAAACAGTTTTGTATCTCTTCACATATTATAAATTTAGCGAATTATACATATGCATGACAATTTTTTTTACTTGTTCGTGGAATGTGGGCGTTGCTGGCTAGGCCAGCATTTATTGCCCATCCCTAATTGCCCTTCAGAAGGTGGTGTGGAGCTGCCTTCTTGAACCACTGCAGTCCATGTGGTGTAGGTACACCCACAGTGCTGTTAGGGAGGGAGTTCCAGGATTTTGACCCAGCGACAGTGAAGGAACAGCGATATATTTCCAAGTCAGGATGGTGTGCGGCTTGGAGGGGAACTTCCAAATGGTGATGTTCCCATGCACCTGCCGCACTTGCCCTTCTAGGTGGTAGCAGTTGTGGGTTTGGAAGGTGCTGCCGAAGGAACTTTGGCGAGTTGCTGCAGTGCATCTTTTAGACACGCTGTTACACACTGCTGTCACTGTGGAAGGAGTGAACGTTCTAGGTGGTGCATGGGGTGCCGATCAAGTGGGCTAGATGGAACGATAATGTTTGTGGTTGTTAAAAAGAAATAAAATAAATTTGCTCATTTTAAAAGCTGCAGATGTTCTGCAGTGTTCAAAACCTCTCACTGATCTTCCTGATCTATTCCAGTGATCAAGAGACTGCATCCTATAACAGTTTGCGGCAAGTGAAATGGAACGTCTCCAAACACTGTAGCTGGAGGTGTCTTATTGGAGTATATCCCAGTAATACAGTCTTGATAGGAGGCCAGTCGATGGATAGCTTTAAATAGCAATGTTAATTAGGGAGGCTGTGATGCCAGCTCAGTGACTCAAGCTGCAAGAAAGTATGATTCGAATGAGATTCCATAAAGATGATTTGCCAATTGCACAGCTAGTTCAGAAGGACCCTGCCCACTGAAACAGGGTACTTGTGAGAATATCCCTCAGGAGCCACCGGGCAGCCTATATTTCCATTGCATTTCTCACTGAACCCATCAGCAGTCATTGAGGGAAAGTGGGTAATTGTTCATTTTCAAACCTCCTGAAAGACATTTTGAAGAAGCAGATGACCTGCACAGCACAATGACAGTTAGAACTATCCTGGTGTTGTGCCCTGATGAACAGTTGGGCTTTTCCACACAAAGAATACAAAGGAATTCTTTTAGTGAAATGGCTTCCCTCCTGTACACACCTAGAATGAGCTACCGCTGTGCTGCACAAGTTATGAAGTCTCCGCACCTGAAATGTCAGCTAATTAACAATCATTATGTATTCGTTATAAAACAACATTCCAGCTGAGTCTTGCTAACCTAATACGATTTTGAAACCTCTCTACGCGAGATGTAATAATTAGCCGGTCCATGCCGCCAGTGCAGGTATGTTCTTGATGGTGATCAGCAGATCATTAGGCCACTTCCACCCTCAGCAATCTTCATAATAGCAGTTCAGGATGTGAAAACTGGTTAGCAATGTGTGCCTGAGCAGTGGGAGGCAGGGAAAGGTAAAAATATAATCATTGTATACACCAGCTAATAGGCACCATGTTGATGGAATGTTTGTTTAAAGGGAAAACACATGCTGAGTTTCGGGAGTCAGTGCTCATATATTCTACAGGGAGCATTTGAACAAATGAATGTTTGCCTCATCACAGTAAGGAACTATGAAGCCTCCTCAAACTTCAAACACTGGGAGAGACTTTCAGTTCTCGGAAGAGTTGCTTGTAAAAAATTGTAAAAGTGGTTTTCTATAAATCACAATCGTAGAATCATAGACATCATTTGGCCCGTCGAACCCATATCAGCTCTCTGCAAGAATAACTTAGTCAGTCCGACTCCTCCACCCCTTCCCTGTAGCCCTGCAAATCCTTCCGGTGCTAATCCAATTCCCAGACAATTATGATGTGAGATGGAATGTGCAAAGCTATGTTTTTTTACCCTAACTGTGGTGAATTTTCTTTGTTGCTTAATTGAGGTGAGTGGTGTCAGTGCTGAGCAATGGCATATGCCTTCCACTGTAGGTGTCTCAGCTCTGCACTGAGAAACTGCAAATGAGGTGCAGAGTGGCTCGATGTAGTCTCCACTCTGTCCCAGTAATGTGCCCTTGTCTGCCAGCTGAGAAGACCAGCCCCTACCACTCACCACATTTCCCCTGTCCTCTAATCGCTCGGAGAGACTCTGTCAGTTGTCCCCTGAATTATCACCAGTGTCCACCATGGGCTGGATCAAGTTCTCCCAAACCCATTTCATACAGACTATATTTATCCAATCATTCTGGGCTGGGGTTGAACCATGGGTGAGGAGCAGGGTCCCAGTGTGAAAGGACACTGCCTGACCTTAACCTTAACCTCATCAAATTTTGATTTGGCCGTGCATTAGTTCTCCAAAAAAGCTAAGACAACCAGCTAGCTTGCTTTAAGAAGGGAGAAAAAACACATTCCTTTGACTCCTCAGCAAGTTTATCCAGTGATTAGTTAAGTCATACGGAATAAGGAGAGTCCTCAGAGTCTCCAGTCTGGGCTGAGTTACCTGATTGCAGTCAAGATAGAGTTAGATAGAGATTGACCTCAGTACCCCTGTATTAGGGCAAAGAACAATAAACCAGAATCCCACCCATGATAGCCATCCAGCATCCTGTGGACATCAGTAAGGGCAGGAGTGTTCTCATCTGTGATGCCTGGTGCAGCGGAATAACTTGCCAGTGCTCACAGTAGAGGCTCATCCATAATTAATGCTATTGCAGATGGGGCATTAGAAACTATTCAGCACCATGAAACTGTACCCACTGAGAAGCTGGCACTTTCAAGAGAGGAGAGAAATGGCGAGGATCACAACAAAATAAAATTGATATTCCTATAAAGTTTTGATTAAAACAACCAATTTACAAACCTTTGTTCCGCAGTTCATTTTAATCATTCATTCACTGATTAAATCTAAACAAGAAACACTTAAAATTAATATTTTATAAAAACATGATTAGAATTGTGAAATATGTTGGCCCAGACCCCAGGTACAATTGGCATGGAACGTCTAGTTTTAAGCAGAACAAGCATTTTGGAAATCACACTTGGGAACTGTTTCAAGATTAGATTAGGACCTTGTATTCAACTGTTTTAATTAGATCAGGAATTCTATACAGTGGGGCCAAACAGTAGGAATAGTGGGTCGATTTGGAATTCTGATCAATGTCTAGAAAGTAGTTGGATGCATTGAAATATATAATAGCAAAGTTTCACACACGTCAACCTATCTAGTATTGGAGAGTTTCTTGCAGTGGTGCCATAATTACATGCACCAGCTATGTGCTGAGCGATATGAAGTAGGAAGGTTTGCAGCCTGTGTTTAGTTAAGGCATTTAATTTGAATGGCAGTAGAGGGCCATAGCCTCCGAGATCCAGCACCCATGAAATGGATGAGCTCACATGAAAATCAGTTACTTCCGTGGGGTTGTGAAGAGCCTGTGGAACCATCCCGGAGCAAAAAGTCAGAACCTTCAGGAGAAGAAGTCCTAGTGTCTCCATTATGGGACAAGTATCTCACACCTCACTACTACCAGTGCGATACAACCTGGGATCGTAAATAGCTGGTTTTACTTGCAAGAACAACAACATTACAACAATGTCCTTACTTCAAGGGTACTTCATTGGACGTCCTGAGGTCATGAAAGGTGCTATAGAAATGCAAGTCTTTCTATATTTCTTCTTTATTCAATTCTAACCATCCCAGATCAGTAAAACCCGATGTGTTTTATTTCTCACCAAGCCCTTTTGGAAGGCAGGGCAAGGAACACAGCACACCCAGCAAGGCTCAGATTCCAGATTCACTTACTAGTTTTCTCCGTGGAAATTAAACAATTACAATTGCATTCAGAGCAACACAAGGCAATTTACAATAACAGCGGCAATGGCTTGATCCTTTAAAACTCTTATTGCCAATAGTCTGCAACACTCTCCAGCTTTTGTTTCTGGTTCAATTTCTCCCAACACCACCTGGTGGTTTTCAATGGTTCTCTCTTCCTGCCTCACTGATGTGTTAAACATTGCTATAGCCTTTGAACTGGAAAAATGCTATCAACATTATAGGAATAATTTTTACTTGACATGGGGCACTGAACGGGGTCACCCAGAGCATGAGCAGCACACGCCACTGGCATTGAAATCAGGCTCCCGCTCCTTAGGGAAAGGCTGGAATCGGGTAAGTAAAAACGATGCAGGCAGGAATGCATTGGGAATGAGTCTCCCTACCTCTCCCACTCCCCCTTGTCTTACTGTTACAATCATATCTCTCAAGACTGAAGTTTTCTTTTGCAAAATGGAAGGATTTGGCATGATCTGGGCATGCGGATGCTAACCTGGGATTTTTTTTTTAAAGAAGGTCATAAGTTCACCTTGGAGCTGTCAACAAGCAGACCCCTTCCAAGAAATCACCTGACCTTTATGGTACTTGTGAAGGAATTGTTTGCTTGTTTGAACTGCAAAGCACTTTACTTAATGAAAAGCTGGGAGAGAAAAAAGGAAATCACATGGGAGAGAGGAAAAAACTGAAGTTGTGAACCTGCTTGTTTTGAAGGCAGTTTTGTTGGAGAACAAGCTGAGGAAGAAAGGCTCCCTTGACTGACTCCCTTTCTCTACCTTGCCTAAAATTGCGTGTGGTTATCAACCTGTAGCCAAAGAACCCTCATCTGAGTGTAAGCCGTCAGCATTTGGACCTGCAAAGCTGAGACCAGTGGTGAGAACATCCAGACGTCCACCAGGACCAGCAGCCCATCTTCACACGAGGGAACTCCAGATCGACAGTGTTGAGACCCTCTGAACTGTATCCCTTATTTCATAATGCCCATCCTCCAAAGCCCATCTCTGCAGAGAGACTCTGTGTTTATCAATTTTTTGTGTGTGTGTGTGCTGGGGGAATTCTTTAGGAAGATACAGATAGTTATACTTCCTGATTACAGTTGTGCGTTAACCAGTACTTGCAACTTGTTAAAAGAAGTTTTATTTTAAAATGAATTAATCATTCTGGGCAGAACCTTCTGCCTGTCGAGCGGGCCAGTTGGGAGCAGGAGTGGGCGGGCGTGGAGCTGATTGCCGCCCTCGATCAGCTGCGTGCCGCCATTTTACATGTGTGGGCCAATTAAGGCCCTCACTGCGTGATACACACCCGGTGGTGCTCAGCGCTACATGTGCAGGTGGAGTGAGGAGGGAGAGTCGGGGCCTTAAATTTCACTGAGGCACGGAGCTGCCTCAGGGAGATTAACTTCAGTTTTAAAGTTGGAAAAGAAGAAAAAATAAATTTATTCAGACATGTCCCCCCATGTGACAGTGTCACATGAGCTGGGACATGTTTATCAATTGTCATAAAAATTTTTATTCAATTAATAAAACATTCATGAAACCCCATCCCGCCCATGGTTGAGGTTTCATGCAAAATGCGAAGGCCGCTTGGGCTCTTGGCCTGGCCGCCAACTTTAAGGTTGGATGGGCAGTGCTGTCAATTAGTTTAATTGCTGTATTAATGGCCTTAATAGGCCTTTGACAGTTTGGCGGGCACGCAGCCGACTCTGGTGCGTGCCCGCCGAATGAAAGATCGGCATGACACGAAGTGACATCAGGACACACGCCTGACATCACCACACGTCATTTTACACATCGGCGTGCGGGGCCTGCCCCCACACGCTGACGAGAAAATTCTGCCGTCTGAGTTCTTGAAAGGAGCCTGATCAGAGTCTCTTTTTTCGGGGTACTAGATACTAGGTACACAACTGGTCATTTCGGTGAGAAAATTTAACATTTAAAGTAATGGTACGGCCTGCAGAGTAGTGGGGCTTGATAATTCACGCACTCCTCCCATCCCGGTCATAACACCCACACTCCACCCCTGCCCATGGAGAGTTAAAATCAGCCCTAATGTTTCCTCTCACAGACCTATTTGTGGAACAGACTCGAGGGGCTGAATGGCCTGCTCTTGTTCCTATGAATAGCACTAACTCAACAAAGTATTTCTGCCGTCACTAAGCTACATGGTTGTTGAAAACCAAAAAGTTGCTCTGGAACCCAGACCTGCCAAAACTAGATGACCATCCTCAGTCTCAGCTGTACAGATACAGAGCTGGTTCTATCTCTGCCTATCTAGACGTAATAATATCACAGAATTTATCTCAGGCACAGATTAAAATTCAAGCTGGTAATGGTTTAAAAATGACCCCACAATACATATGGTGCACGTCTTTTGAGCATTTTCTGCCATTTTTATTATTTGGAACAAATTCCAAAGATATTGCAGGCAATTTACTCTGCTTCAGGCAGCCTGCTCCTATATCACAGCAAAGCAATCCTATCACAGACTCCAGCAAACCCCTGCTAAATGTTTAAAACAAAGACAAACTATCAAATCAGTGAACGGATTGTATGAATAAGATACACAAGAGGATACAGTGGTTTAATAAAAAAGTCATCAAATGTGTTGAGCATACACAGTTGGCTCGTGTGTTGGATTATGAGTATCTCTAACATCCTCCTGCCTTTCTCCCGATATCATCGTGTTTAAAATCTTGCAGTATTTTTTTGTTTCCCCGACTTAGAAGCAAGTACACAGGCGAAAGCTATTTTGCCTCTAGAACTATAGGGAGCATTGTTTAAAAATAAGGGGTTGCCCATTTAAAATGGAGATGAGGCGACATTTCTTTCTCTCAGAGGGTCGCGAGTCTTTGGAACTCTCTTCCTGAAAAGGTGGTGAGAGCAGAGTCTTTGAATATTTTTAAGGCAGAGGTGGATAGATTCTTGGTAAGCGAGGGGATGATAGGTTAACGGGGACAGGCAGGATGCAGATTTTACTATCGATCAGCCATGATCTTATTAAATGGCAGAGCAGGCTCGAGGGGCTGAATGGCCTCCTCACGCTCCTTGTTCATATGCAGCAAGCTGCCTTTTTCCCTGTCTCCTGTGTTCCCCCCTCTTCCGGGTAAATTTAAGTTTAATTATTTTGCATGTGTACAAAGTGTACAAATTGTGGCACAAAGTGTTAAAGGGAGTAGTTGGGATAGATGACAGGCAGTAATTTGAGAGACTGCATCTTGACAGTAAGTGGGAGTGTAAATGAAGCAAAGACATTTGACATTTAGGTTTCTCTGAGGATCAGGAATATGTTTGGCAATTTCTAGAGTACATAGCTGACAAACAAGCTTGGCATGAAGGAGATTTAGTTCAGTTCAGGGGTGTGCTAACCTGGGAAATGGGGTCGATGCACTCACCATTTTGGGAACCAAGGACGTGAGCTGGCTGCCTTTCACAAAGTGCCTTCTCTTATCATCTGATCCTTTGCAGTATCACATCAACTTCCTGTTTGCTGAAGTGCGTTGCAGTGTTACAGTCTGCTCAAGTTTGAGGTACACATGGCATTATAATTACTTTACTGCTATTGTATGAAATAAAAGAAAGAAGTTTCATTTATAAAGCACCTTTCATGGCCTCAGAATGTCCCAACCCATTTCATAGCCAGTGAAGTTAGCTAACTATATGATGCAGATAGATTGTGATTATTTTAAACAAAGCACCAGATGTATTCTATTCCTGTAATCAAATTCACGAGTGTAGTAGAACATTGACACGAATCCAAGTGATTAGTCAGCTGCAAAGTGTAACTTATGGTTTGGTGTACCATTTGGACTGTTTTTTTTTAAATACTTTATTCATTACATTACAAACATTTCTAAATCACCATCACAAAAAGTACAATCAGATTCAACTTTTACACAAAGATCACAACGTGCTTCAACACAATCAATGAATATTACAGTCATTTCAATATGGTCATTACAGACAGATAGACAGTGCGATGGTATTGGAGTTATCAACATACAAAATGTTGCACTCTGAGGTGCTTCAATACAATTAGTATTCAATACATACAATCATTGTGAGCTGTACAGCCCAAGGGGTCTATACCTTTCCCAGCCCCTCGGTGCCCTATGGCAGAAAGGTCTTAGACAGCGACATTTCCCCATTGGGCCTTTGCGGCAACTGCCCCAAGCTTTAGTGTGTCCATCAGCACGTAGTCCTGGACCTTGGAATGTGCCAGTCTGCAACAGTCGGTCGGGGACAACTCTTTGCGCTGGAAGACCAACAAGTTTCGGGCAGACCAAAGAGCGTCTTTCACCGAGTTGATGATCCTCCAGCTGCAGTTGATGTTTGTCTCAGTGTGTGTCCCTGGGAACAGCCCGTAGAGCACAGAGTCCTGTGTCACAGAACTGCTTGTGATGAATCTCAACAGAAACCACTGCATCTCTCTGCAGACCTTCTTTGCAAAGGCACAATCCACAAGGAGGTGAACAACGGTCTCGTCCCCACCACAGCCACCTCGAGGGTAACGTGCAGAGTGGGTGAGACTCCTGGCATGTTGGAAGGGTCTGCCGGGGAGGGCCTTTCTCACCACCAGCCAAGCTACGTCTTGGTGCTTGTTGGAAAGTTCTGGCGATGAGGCATTTTGCCAGATGACTTTGACAGTCTGCTCAGGGAACCATCTGTCAGGATCCACCATCTTCTTTTCCCGCGGCTCTGTGGGACTGGATTGGCCCAGACCTGCTAGAAGTGTACGAGAGTATGCTTCTGGCTGGCAGCATGTCAGAATCCATGAGGAAAGGCATCATCACCCTCATCTACAAGCACAAGAGGGAAAGGGAGGAAATTAGAAATTGGCGACCCATTTCACTGTTGAATGTGGACTATAAGGTTCTGTCCAAAGTCATCACTAATCAGGTCAAGTCCGCTCTGGAATTGGTGATCCACCCTGACCAGACCTGCGCTGTGCCCGGCAGGAAGATCTCTGACAGCCTCGCGCTACTCAGGGATACAATTACCTATGTGCAGGACAGGGGTGTGGACACCTGCCTCATCAGCCTGGATCAGGAGAAGGCCTTTGACAGAATATCGCACACCTACATGATGGATGTGCTCTCCAAAATGGGGTTTGGGGAGGGAATTCGCAATTGGATCCAACTGCTCTACACTAACATCAGTAGCGCAGTCTCAATCAATGGGTGGGAATCAGATAGCGTTCCGATTAAATCTGGAGTCAGGCAAGGCTGCCCTCTCTCCCCTGTCCTGTTTGTGTGTTGCATAGAACCTTTCGCTGAGTCCATCAGGAAGGATCCAGGCATAAGAGGAGTGACGATCCCAGGCAGTGGAGGCACTCAGGTCAAAGCCTCCCTGTACATGGACGATGTCGCCGTCTTCTGCTCAGACCCGCTGTCGGTGCGCAGACTGATCCACATCTGTGACCAGTTCAAACTGGCCTGGGGAGCCAAGGTAAATCGTGGGAAGAGCGAGGCCATGTTCTTTGGGAACTGGGCTGACCGATCCTTTGCCCCCTTCACCGTCAGGGCTGACGGCCTGAAGGTGCTGGGGATATGGTTCGGAGGGACCGGGGCATGCGTTAGAAACTGGAAGGAGCGAGTGTCTATGGTGAAAAGAAAACTGGGCATGTGGGAGTGACGCTCCCTCTCCATTGTGGGTAAGAACCTGGTCATCAGGTGTGAGGCGCTCTCGCTGTTGCTGTACGTGGCGCAGGTCTGGCCCATTCCACACTCCTGCGCGATGGCGATCACCCGAGCCACCTTTCGCTTTATCTGGAGGTCGAAAATGGATCGTGTCCGCAGGGATGCGATGTACAAGCCTCTAACTAAGGGGGGAAAAAACGTGCCCAACATCGCCCTCATACTGATGGCCACCTTTGTGTGTGGCTGCATCTAGCGGTGTGTAGACCCTCGGTACGCAAACACCAAGTGTTACTATGTGCTGCGGTTCTACTTGTCCCCGGTGTTGCGAAGGATGGGTCTGGCCACACTGCCGCGGAACGCTCCAAGTAGTTGGACCACCTGTCCCTCGTGGAAATATTTATGCAGAGAAACACCTTTGACCACAAGTCCATCAGGCAGTGGTCGGCACATAACGTTTTAGAGGCCCTGCGGGAAAAGGAGAGGGTGGATCCTGTGGGATGGTTCCCCGAGCAGACTGTCAAAGTCATTTGGCAAAATGCCTCAGCACCAGAACTTTCCCACAAACACCAAGACTTAGTATGGCTGGTGGTGAGAAAGGCCCTCCTCATCAGACTGTTGGAAAAGTAGCAAGTGCAAGCCAAACACTTTGCTACAAGGAGAAGCTCCTAGATGAGCAATGTAGAGCCATTCTCAGGTACATTGGGGTAGCCAATGTTATCATAGGCCTGGGTTCATATCAGTTGTCAGCCCGATTAGCCACATGTGACAGGAAGGGCGAATAGAAAAAAGGAGAAAGGTAATTTAATTTTGAGGCTGTTTTTAGTGAAGCCACAAGACTTGGTGAAAATGGAGATTGGATATTTTCCCACCAATCATGTCTGGAGCCCGCACTGCTGTAAGTGACAGGGATGGAGTTTACTTACATCATTTCAATGATGTCACTATCCTCCACTCACTGAATTTTGCTGGAGAAATGATTCTGCTTTTATCAGGAGACTTTCGGACTGAGTTATGTTTGCTGTAGTTTATAGAGACTGCGGGCAGAATATCTGGTGGGGGAGGGAGGGTACAGGGGGTGGGGCGGACTGATCGCCCCTCCCAGAAGCAAAGTCGGCATGGAGCCAACTAGCTCCACACCAACTTGCCCCACGCCCCTCAGTGGGGAGAAGTCCTGCCCCCTGGGAGCTGCTGGCCAATCTGACTGGCTGGCAACTCCATCAGTCCTAACAGCGCCAAGAGCGCATTAGTGGGCACTGCCGGGACTGCAACCAGGAAGAAGATCCCTGGAAATAGGTAAGTTCAGGGTCTTGGGCAGGGAGGGCTTAGGCAGTTTAGGGAGGGGAAGGTGGGGCATAAGTTTTTTAAAAAAGCAGCCTGCCCACTCCCGCTCGACTGCCCATGCCAACCGCCTAATGGTGTGGGCAGTGTATTTTCGGGGCCAACTGGCTTGTTAACAAACTCAATTGATCCTTGATTATTTATTTAAATATGGCAGACAAGCTGCCAATTTTGGCGCACTCCCACCCCCCCCAAATTACGGGGGTGAGCTTGGGAGTGGGCGGGAAGTTGGTGGGTGGGCACCTGCCCTATTTTATGTGCCCTCCTGCCGAAAACATGCCTGGCAGGCGAATGTAAATACAGCCCTCTGTTTAAATCGACTCGGTTTGCTGTTTGCTGGGTAAATAACTATTTGCTGTGAGTCCTGCCATAAGTCCCACCTCAGCACAAACTCTGGCTGACCGAGTTATGTCAATACTGAGTTTGTTATTTGAATGTGCTATTGTGTTACCAAACCAAGAATATATGCTGGACTCACAGAAACACTAGCATTTTTTCAGTAAAACACACGTTTGATTCAATAATAATCACCTGTTAAACCCTTCGGTTTTAGTGTCGGTTTGAATTATAAAATTCAGGAGAGACCAGCTTTGACCAGCTCTGTCCTTCCTCCTTTAGCAGTCATCCAGCAGTTTTGATTGCATTCTGTGCTTCCATCTGTTTTTCTCCGCATCTGTCTTGTTGACCCAGGCATGGCTGACTGCAACATCACAACCACCTCTTCAGGTATGCTTCATGTCCACTGTAATGCCCAGTACAGGCACAAAGAGAATACAGATTTTAAAGTTGTATTTCTTCAAATGGACTCAACACTTCTAAGATGGCTGACAACACATCATGTGACTCTGGCTCCAGACAAGACCTGAAACTCAAGCAAATAAATTTGAACAATCCCAGCCACATATGAAACTCACAAGTCCTTTTGTTAAGGATGAACTTTAAACAGCCAGGCACTATGATTCGTCTTGCTTCACCATGGATAATAGAGATGCTGAAACTCAATGGGTGTTAGACAAATGTGAAATATGTATCACTGACCTTTCATTGTATTGTGATGGCCCCTCATCTCAAAACACTCGAAGTGTGAAAGGCCACAAAACAGGATGTGTATCAACCCAACCCACTACCTTATTTGGGAAGGTTCTTTGGATTTGTATAGGTCAAATGGTTAAGGCAGCCATGTTTGTAGCTGCTTTTACAAAGTGATAGCAACAGCTGTTCAGACTCAGAGAAACACCACGAGCGATTCTACCTGAAAGACCATCTGGAAAGCCATCAAACCAGCTGCAAGCCAATGCAGCCAAGATAAAACAGCTCTACCTTGAAAGAGGGAGAAGGAATCTCCTCCCCGCCTGTCCCACCCACAAGTTCACCTGTGAGTTGACCTCAGGGCGATTACTCACAGCTTACTGAGAATCCTCTGCTTTTACCCAACCTCTACTCTAGAGACAACATCAATTCAGCTAAGAAATTACAGGTGTGCTACGAGAGAGACTGATATCATTTGTAATTGTATTTTTTTTCCCTCATCTGTATCTATTCTTTGTGAGTGTGATAGTGTGTGAGATGTTGCAATAAAACCTCCGGGGCAAGAGTGTGGTGATAAATAATCATCTTTAATTTTAAATTCACAAAGGCTTGCTGCTGCAATTTTTTAAAATTGGGACAAATACTCTGAGAGTAAGAATACACACTAACCTCACACAATAAAAAAAACTTTGATCACAGTCAATAATAAGCACATAGACTTTGTCCATGACACCACCCTGAACCTTTGAATGTAGCTGCACGTTAGCATCCCAGGGCATGTGGCTGTCTGACTCCCCTCACTCCCCCCAAGCCTTGTGGAGTTCCCTAGGCTCCAGTAAGTATTACAGTGATGGAGCTGGAAAATCATGGAGAAGAATGCAATGTTAAGAATTCCCCATATCCTTTTATGATGTCAATATCCTTAGAATTTGTAAAATATATATTATGTATATAAGAAATATATATTTAAGGAACACACAATGGATTAATTTATTCATCTATCGTTGTTCGAGTGAGAAAACCAACTACTGATGATGTTTGCCTCAGCACCTAGACCGTCAGTATTGATCCCTCGCCCCATACTCCAAGGGCAAAATATTTTCCTTGCCGGGCGGGCGTGTGCCCAATCCGAACACGAGTAAAATAGCGCGCAATGATGTTGGGCGAATGTCCCGACGTCATCACGCACTTTCACTCGGCGCCCAACATTAATTAACAGGCCACTTAAGGCCCTTAACAATACCGTATGGAGGAGGCCAGCCAGGCTGAGTGAGCCAGAGGCTTTGCAGTGATCACTGGGTTCCCTCACGCCCAGGATGCCATCGACTGCACACATGTGGCCATCAATGTGCCAGTGGGTGAGCCCGGTGCCTTTGTCAATAGGAAGGGATCCCACTCCATGAACGTGCAGATAGTGTGTGACCACAGGATGCAGATTCTGCAAGTCTGTGTAAGGTACCCAGGCAGCTCCCACAACGCCTACATCCTCAGACACTCCCAGGTACCGAGGCTCTTCAGTGCTCCAGCCCGACTGGATGGATGGCTGCTGGGTGACAAGGGCTATCCGTTGGAAGAGGTGGCTCATGATGCCTCTCCACCACCCAAGAACAGAGGCAGGGAAGTGCTACAGTACAAGTCACACCTCCACAAGGGCGGTGATAGAGATCATAGATCTTCTCAAGATACACTTCCGATGCCTGGACCATTCAGGGGGAGCACTACAATACCTCCTGGAGCGGGTGTCACTGATAGTGGTTGCATGCTGCACTCTCCACAATCTGGCACTGGCAAGGGGGAACCCACTGGAGGAAGGGGATCTCGAAGTAGCTGCACAGGCCACAGAGGATGAATCTAGTAGTGAGTCCGAAGATAAGCACGGAGAGGAGAACGCTGAGGCATGGAGCCAGACCTCAGTAACCTCCAGGGAGGCATGGACACCAGGGTAGTCTTGATCCAACACTCCTTCAGCCAGGCTACCAAAGATCAGCTTCAAACGCATACGAGGGCTTCCTCCTCCATCCCGGATGTATGAAAAGACCCTTTCATTTGAACACAGAACACTCAGTGCCTGTGCAATAAAGTTCAGAGCCACCTACGTCCAGCATTACATACTGGCATACCCCACACCAATCAAATAAAAAGGTGAAGCATACTCAGGCCATGATGACAAAACCAGATTTATATAATTTTGACAAGTACAGACTATTTACATCAACCTCCCTGGTCTTAAGTCCCAGACCAGTATACATTAACTAAACATGAATGAACATAAAATCACCCATGACCTGCCCCTCTTGTGCTCATGGTGCCTTTAATTTACGCTTGTGAGTGCTACATCTTGGTGCTACCCCCTCACTGACACTGGCATTGGAGACAGGCTGCTAACTCTGCTGTCTTGTTGGCCTCGATGACCTTGGTGGTCGTCCTCTGGCCAGTGGAGCCTGTGCTGGCCCTGCCTGGGAGGGAGCGGCCAGTGCCATGGTTGGCATCTCCCTGGTCCCCGCAGCCTCATCAGATGCCACGGTCACTGGCAGAGGGGCGGAGGAGCTGCTGCCATCATCCGGAGTGCCCTGAGAGGAGCCCGCAGAGACGACTGGCAGCTCATGCGCCAATGTGAGGTCACTCTGGACCTCCCTGCTCGCCATTGATGGACGGGCACCTAACTGGGATACTGGGTGCCTCATCCATCTCCCACACTGACACTGACCACCTGAGGTCAGTACCTGTGTGAGGACTTGCAGGTCTGAGCACAAGCCCAGGAACCTCTCATTCTGTCCCTGCAGCTGCCTCTCCATGAGAGTCACCACTCCCTCAATGGAGGAGGCAGTGTGCTCGGCCATGATGGTCAATGCAGTGCTCACACTCCGCATGGACTCCTCCATCACCATGGCACACATACCCTCATGGATCTCCACCAGATCCTCCTGCACATCCCGCTGGACATCCAGGACCTGCCACCTAATGGACGACTCCAGAGGTTCATCATCAGCCTTTGACTGAGCATCATCCTGGTCCCCAACAGTCTTCCGACTGCCAGCGTCCTGGGCACTTTCTGCCTCCACCTGCACCTCAAGCGAGTGTGAAGTGCCCTCACCAATGTGCACTGAGACACTAGCCGCCAAACTAATGCCCACTGAGGAACTGGTATTTGTGCTAGTGGCTGCTTCAGAGAGTGGGTGTGATGGAGGAGACGCCCGGTGGTCCTCTGGTGTCAGGGGTGGCCCTTCGGGGTCTGCAGATGGGACGCCTGCTGGTGAAACTAAAAGGCAGAACAAGGACATGTCATTAGTTAAAGTCATCACACTGTCACTGTGCCAGGCACCCTGGTGAGACAATGGAAATCTGCATCTCGGTGCCATCGTCTTCCAATGATCAATGGGGACTCCAGGTTCGAGGCTCCCATCAATGAGGAGACTGCACTAGAATGGTTGCACAATCTGAGAGTCACACCTCTGTGCACTGTGCTCTTACCTTCACCTGGCACCCCCGCCTCTCCACGCCCGCTTGTACAGGGAGCGTGCTGGCTCTCCAGCTCAAGGGCATCCTGCTCGAATCGGGAGAGCAACAGCAGGTTGGATGGGCCTCCGCCTGTATGTGACCCCTCTGCTTGGTTATGACTCGTATTCTCCTGAAAGGACAGATGAGCATTGATGAGTCCACTCTCTACCTGCAGCACCATTGCAGCCTGGCCAACCCCACCTGAGGAACACCTCACAGGGCACATCCAAGTTGTGGCCCTCAAGCCTCAAGGCACTCGGCCCAAGCAGGCAGGGCTCACTGCCTTGGCCAGCTCCGGCGTCAGTGACAGTTGGCACCCACACTCTAGCACCTCTGAGGTCCACGGGGGGACAGCCACACCTTAACACTTCTGCACACTGACCTACACCAACAAAATACTCACCTTTCCTGAATGCAGCAGGTCATTGAAGTGCTTCCCATGTGCGCCACACCACGTCATGGCTGCTGCTCACCCTGGATGCCACCTCCTCCCATGCCCTCTTGGTGAGGTGCGGTGGCCTCCCCCTCCCATCTCTGGGGACAAGGGTGTCCCTCCTGGCAGCCGCCTCCTCCAGTAGGATGGCGAGGCACTCATCAGAAAAGCAGGGGGCCAAGTGCCCACCTGACCTGCCCTCCCGCCTGGCGTTTGCTGCCACGCTTGAGTGCATCGCCCAAACAACAGTCAGACGTCCTTCCCTGGCAGCCTTTCTGGGCCTTCTTTATAGCAGCTGCTGGGTCGCCATTGGACCCGGCAACTAACCGGCCCCCGGTCCGCTCTGCGCTTCCTGGCCAGTGACGAGCTGCCTTTCATGCTGGGCGGGCCAGTGTGAAACCGCAGTCAGGGCCAAGTCGCAGGCGGTGGTCAGTTTTGCAGCCACTCCCAGGCCCGCCTGCCCGACGAGGGCAACATTCAGCCCCAAGTCATTGATCTAACTGCAATGTGCCCTTCAGTGGGTCTTTTTTTTTGGTTTAAAATGTACCTCCCACCATCATCCCTTAGACTGATCTCCAGGGTTACCAGGCTGTACCCTGCTTTGTGTCACAAGATTCACACACTTGATGTAAGGCATCCGCAGTGTCTTCAGAATTAAATCGTAGTGCATGAAAAATATCCTGAGGCTGTCAAGAGTTTGAAACAATGGAACAAGGGAAGATTGAGAGACACTCGTTACTACCGCGGTGCCTCTTGATAATCTTTCTGATTGATGTGATAATGAATACACCTCCTCTTTAACCACAAAATGTACTTTAGGGCCTTGCTTGGCCGATCATTTTAATTCCAGAAAACCTGCTTTACATAGCACACTAATAATTTAAAACATATTAGTGCTGAAAATCCATTATGAAATGACCATTAATCCATGGTAAAATTACCCTAACTAATTCAATTTACAGCATAGCTAAGCATATATGACCTGCACGTGTCAAGACAATAGGTTCCTGCAGTAGATCAGCTGTACAGTAGATGGTAGTTCTTGTGCAGTAAGCCATGATAAAACTTTTTATCAAGTCATGTTTACATAATTCTTGTGGCATTTACTACGTACAACAAATCAATACTTGATGGTAGCCTGCACAATAAAAGTCAGAGTAGCCATTAAATCTTCTAAATATACTGTAATGTTTCAATTCAGCTGCCTGGGGCAGAATCTCCCAATCTGCAAAAAAAAAATGCCCTCAATCGTCAAGGTCAAGCTCAACACTGCTGGGTGTCATTAGCCTTTCTGTGACTCAATGGGTAGTACTCTCGCCTCTGACTCAGAAGGTTTTGGGTTCAAGTCCTACTCCAGGGATCTGAGCACATAATCCAAGCTGACACTCCCAGTGCAGTAATGTGGGAGTGCTGCACTGTTGGAAGTGCCATATTTCGGTTGCGATATTAGACTGAATGCCCTTGACCGCCCTTTGATGTAAATGTAAAAGATCCTGTGCCACTATTCAAAGAAGGGCAGTGGTGTTCTCCCCAATGTCCAACATTTATGCTTCAAGCAACATCACTGAAATATATGATCTGGTCATTATCACATTGCTGGCTGTGGGATCTAGCTTTGTGTAAATTGACTACCATGTTTCCTATATTACAACAGTGATTACACTTAACAAGTACTTCACTGGTAGTAAAGTGCTCTGTGAGGCCCTGAACTTATGAAAGATTCTATATAAATGCAAGTTTGTTTTTCTTTCTGATCATTGTGCTCAAATTGGGGATGTTAATACCAAGGGAAAAACGCACTCTCCATTGTCAGAAATTTGTTGATCACTTCTAGTTATCAGCTATAGTGCGGTCAATATAAAGTGAAATGTACATCTGCCCCTTCCCACCAATGTGCCTAAGCTTCTGGCATCAGCAAAACACCCTCAACTGTACCAGAGTAGCACTGTTCTGTTTCTCACACTTGTCTCTGCATGGCTTCTCTGAATACCATGCCAATTAGTTCTGAAGTGCTGGAGTTTGAAGTTTACTGTTGTGTGTGTCAATGGGCTGAGTCTCACCAACTCATTTCATGTAATATCCTTATAGCCTGCCAACAAAATTAACTCCTCTGGCTGGATTAGAATCTATGTTCTGTAGGTATCTAACCCATTACACCATATCCTAATGGATTTATGAGGTTTTTTTTATTGTATAACTTTGATCTTAGCGAGTTCTCCCAAGAATCCAGAACCATCAATGTTGGGAAGATGTTAGGGTGACCTTCATAATTTTCAAGAGAAACACAGATTAACAACTCTTTGAAACATGTGTTTTCAGCGCTGATGCATCAAATTAGGTCACATTTTTAAACAGATGCAAACGCAATGGGCTGAATGGCCTACTTCTGCGCTGTAACAATTTCGTAATTCTGTGATGATTGGTGCTCCTAGCGAGCGACACTTGACAGACTGAGAATGTATCTACAGGATGCTTACTGTTACTCGTTGCAGTGTACAAGCAAATAATGTACCTAGTCACTGATTGGATATTTTTGCAGTGCCCTCCATGTTGTTTTGTTTCTGATTTAGAATTGCTACATTAACTCCTACAGTCGTCACTGGCTCTACTTGTGTGTACATGTTTTGTGTGTTTGTGTTGTGTGCAGTGCCTGTGTGTGCATATGTGGCTGATGTATGTAAGTGGTGGAAACTTACTTTTAAAATAATTTTGCAGATATTTGGAGACCTGTATGTATTTTATTTCAATTCTCCCCAGAATTGCAATCCAGAAGTCCTGATTATAATATATTATATTATAGCACAAAGCCTGTAACATCTGTGCAACAGAACTCAAGAAACCTACACTCTTTGGAATGCTACTTTGCTTAACTGACACACCAGAAAGATGAGTCCCATTCCATCGTCTCTGTCCTGTCAATAAACAGCAGCCCCTGTTGTTGTGGCTGTAACCTTTGTGTGTGTTCAGTGACTTTCATTCACTCCTTTATCGCAGATTATGTTGCAGCAGCCACCTCCTCAAAGCTAACACAAGACTGCATAGCATGCGTAAGAACATATCAATGCCTGGTGTGCCTCTTATGAGAATCCTCTGGAACAAGCTCTTTGACTGAGAAATGTGCAAGTTAATGGGTTTCTCTCCTACAGCGCTTTGTGAGGAAGTATCATTGTCACCTACAGCCAACATTAAGACGGTATCCATCCCTCTTTGTAGAAATACCTCATTACCTCTAGCTGAGGATAATTACCCTACCACTTCAATAGAGAAGAGCCATCAGCCTTGATACAGAACCTCATTTCCCCTGCTTTTAGGCAATGAGAGAAACTGCATCAGACAGCCGGCACATTGCCTTCAGAATCGCTTGCTCACCTGCACGTCACTGTTTCTGGGAAAGTTAGCTACTTAAATCTTCTTGTGTCTCGGGCTAGTGTTTTTTTACAAGAACTTACCTTCAGAGCTGCCAGCGCCAGAGTGCTGTGTCTCTGTCTAAGCGTGTAAATTTGTCACCATCACTTAAGCTGTGGACATTGGGAGCTGTTCCAGGTGCTGGTAACCTTTCAGATCAGCTAAGCTTCGACCAGCCCATTTACTTGATGCCCTTTTTTTCACCTCTGAAGCAGACGTTCCTGTAGTGAGTTGCGGATTTACAAACAGGTAACAGTCCTCAACATTGAGTCATCCTCAGCTTGACCTAGCTACCTGATCTTGGTAAGCTCCTCTCAGTCCCTCGACTTATCCCATTCCGGATCATAGCACCACTCTTGATTTTATCCCAAGATCTTTCATTGTTTCCAAATTGATGGATTCCCCCAGCATAGTTGCTGTAATTTTTTCTTCTTTTCAGACATTTTGATGAGTTTCCCAACAACATGGTCAGGTACTGTGGAATCATGGTTAGAGTACTGTAGCATGGTGGTTAGAGTACTGTAGCATGGTGGTTAGAGTACTGTAGCATGGTGGTTAGAGTACCGTAACATGGTGGTTAGAGTACTGTAGCATGGTGGTTAGAGAACCGTAGCATAGTTGTTAGAGTACAGTAGCATGGTGGTTAGAGTACTGTAGCATGGTGGTTAGAGTACTGTAGCATGGTGGTTAGAGTACTGTAGCATGGTGGTTAGAGTACTGTAGCATGGTGGTTAGAGAACCGTAGCATAGTTGTTAGAGTACAGTAGCATGGTGGTTAGAGTACAGTAGCATGGTGGTTAGAGTACTGTAGCATGGTGGTTAGAGTACCGTAGCATGGTGGTTAGAGTACAGTAGCATGGTGGTTAGAGTACAGTAGCATGGTGGTTAGAGTACAGTAGCATGGTGGTTAGAGTACTGTAGCATGGTGGTTAGAGTACTGTAGCATGGTGGTTAGAGTACTGTAGCATGGTGGTTAGAGTACTGTAGCATGGTGGTTAGAGTACAGTAGCATGGTGGTTAGAGTACTGTAGCATGGTGGTTAGAGTACTGTAGCATAGTGGTTAGAGTACTGTAGCATGGTGGTTAGAGTACTGTAGCATGGTGGTTAGAGTACTGTAGCATGGTGGTTAGAGAACCGTAGCATAGTTGTTAGAGTACAGTAGCATGGTGGTTAGAGTACAGTAGCATGGTGGTTAGAGTACCGTAGCATGGTGGTTAGAGTACCGTAGCATGGTGGTTAGAGTACCGTAGCATGGTGGTTAGAGTACCGTAGCATGGTGGTTAGAGTACAGTAGCATGGTGGTTAGAGTACTGTAGCATGGTGGTTAGAGTACTGTAGCATGGTGGTTAGAGTACTGTAGCATGGTGGTTAGAGTACTGTAGCATGGTGGTTAGAGTACTGTAGCATGGTGGTTAGAGTACTGTAGCATGGTGGTTAGAGTACTGTAGCATGGTGGTTAGAGTACAGTAGCATGGTGGTTAGAATACTGTAGCATGGTGGTTAGAGTACTGTAGCATAGTGGTTAGAGTACTGTAGCATGGTGGTTAGAGTACTGTAGCATGTTGGTTAGAGTACTGTAGCATTGTGGTTAGAGTACAGTAGCATGGTGGTTAGAGTACTGTAGCATAGTGGTTAGAGTACAGTAGCATGGTGGTTAGAGTACTGTAGCATGGTGGTTAGAGTACTGTAGCATGGTGGTTAGAGTACTGTAGCATAGTGGTTAGAGTACAGTAGCATGGTGGTTAGAGTACTGTAGCATGGTGGTTAGAGTACTGTAGCATTGTGGTTAGAGTACTGTAGCATTGTGGTTAGAGTACTGTAGCATGGTGGTTAGAGTACAGTAGCATAGTGGTTAGAGTACAGTAGCATGGTGGTTAGAGTACTGTAGCATGGTGGTTAGAGTACTGTAGCATGGTGGTTAGAGTACTGTAGCATGGTGGTTAGAGTACTGTAGCATAGTGGTTAGAGTACTGTAGCATAGTGGTTAGAGTACTGTAGCATGGTAGTTAGAGTACAGTAGCATGGTGGTTAGAGTACTGTAGCATGGTGGTTAGAGTACTGTAGCATGGTGGTTAGAGTACTGTAGCATGGTGGTTAGAGTACTGTAGCATGGTGGTTAGAGTACTGTAGCATGGTGGTTAGAGTACTGTAGCATGGTGGTTAGAGTACCGTGGCATGGTGGTTAGAGTACTGTAGCGTGGTGGTTAGAGTACCGTAGCATGGTGGTTAGAGTACTGTAGCATGGTGGTTAGAGTACTGTAGCATGGTGGTTAGAGTACTGTAGCATGGTGGTTAGAGTACTGTAGCATGGTGGTTAGAGTACCGTAGCATGGTGGTTAGAGTACTGTAGCATGGTGGTTAGAGTACCGTAGCATGGTGGTTAGAGTACCGTAGCATGGTGGTTAGAGTACTGTAGCATGGTGGTTAGAGTACTGGACTAGTAATCCAGAGGCCTGGTCTAATGATCCGACCACAATAATTGGGGAATTACTCACTTTTCCAGAACCACTTTATCCAATTCAGGGTCACGGGGAGTCGGAGCCTATCCTGACAGGCAATGGGCACAGGGTACACCCAGGGCAGGATGCCAGTCTGTCACAGGACACACACTCACATGCACACGGGGGTATAATTTACCGTAGCCTATCTGCCTAACCAGCCCGTTTTTGGACAATGGGAGCACCCGGCTGAAACCCGCACAGACACGGGAAGAACATGCAAACTCCACACAGACAGACAGCTGAGGTCAGGATCGAACCCAGATCCCTGGAGCTGGAGGCAGCAGCGCTAACCACTGCCCCACCATGCCACCCAGCTGGGGAATTAAATTTGTTTAATTACATAAGTCTGGAATTAAAAAGGTGGCAGCAGAGACAAGGGGTGGAGGTGCCCGGAGTCTTGACCATAGGCAGGGAGCTGGTGAGGGCCCCAGATTGCCACTTTTTGAGAAGGTCCACCACACCTTGTGCCACAGGCATTTAACAGGTCAGTGTCAGACCTTCCCTCCAATGGAAGTCCCTCCTGCTGAGAGCTGCTGGCCAATCAGACACCAGCAACTCTGTACTCAGCAGGGCCACTGGGGAGCAGTGGTTGCTGCCGATACTACACCCACCCAAGAACCCCTACCTTTCCCGATGCGTGTCTACCACTAATAGTCTTGGAAGGGAACATTTAGAAAGCTGTTTTATCCATGAGGGTGAACACGATCAATACATTTCTTCACAAGACATTCAAAATTATTCATTAATATTGACTTTTAGAGATCACAGATGTGCAATGTAAATTGCTGCCTTCAGTACATTCACCTGATTGCTTCATGTGAACAGTTCAGATACTGAGGAAGATGCTGTTCATTTACCTTTTCCTTGATGTTTCCATCTCTCGACTAGTAGTGACTGAACAATTGAAATTATGCTGTAATAAAAACTGAAAATGCTGGCAAAACTCAGCAGGTCTGACAGCGTCTGTGGAGAGAGAAACAGAGTTAACGTTTCGAGTCCGTATGACTCTTCTTCAGACCCTCCTTCAGTCATACGGACTCAAAACGTTAACTCTGTCTCTCTCTCCACAGATGCTGACAGACCTGCTTAGTTTTTCCAGGATTTTCTGTTTTTATTTCTGTCTTTAGGGGCTGGCCCTTTGCAGATTGGGGGTGACCCCCCCCAAAAACACAACCCCTCCTTTCCTCCTGCCCCCCTGCTGCCTTAAAGCTACCACTCCCACCTCCCACTCCCACCTCCCACCTCCCACTCCCACCTTCCTAACCTGTCCGAACCTTCCCTGCCCAAGACCCTGGACTTTAATGTTTCCAGGGATCCATTGAGCCTTCTTCATGTTTTTCATTGTAATCTCGGCAGTGCCCACTAATGTACTCTTGGTAGTTCCCCAGGGCGGGATTTCTCCCCCAGTGAAGGGCGGAACTCCCACACTGGCCCTGTTTAGCCCACCCGCAGTACTTTATGGCTGTTGGTCGGCGAGCATGGAGCGCCCCCCCCCTCAATCCCCACCCGTAATACTCGGCCTGATATCTTTCCCTGTAGCATCTTGGTATCATTTGCAAAATTATGCTAGTAAGACCATTTATTTCAATTGGCAATTTGTATCCATTTGCCTTCTTCAACCACCACTCCCCTACCCCCTCTTGTTCAGTGATATTATTCCTGTGATAAACCCTGGGGTTGGATGGATTTCCAGCTGACTTTAATGACACAGGAAAGACGCAACAACCCTGCAAAATACTCTTAATGTCTCCTTTTCAGTGAATGAAATGGGCTGCGTAGAGGAAATGACACACACCATGGAGTCTGCTTTAATATCACTGATTTCCAAACCAGACAGGGGCCACCTCAAATGCTCCAATTACTGACCCATTCATCTCTTCAATTTAGACTTAATATGAAGATCACAGATTTACAAATGTGGTAATAAACAAGTTTTGTGCTGTGATAAATACGGGCAAAGTAGTTTGTTCCAGCAGGCTTCCTGCACTCCTACCCTGACAAAAAACAGGATTCTACCTGAAATTGGATACAGAAATGGCTTTCAGTCTGCCAAGTGTAAATTATTGCCTAGTGGGAATGAGTTGGTAGCCAGGTTTCCTTTGACCTCAGCTGTTTCTTTGCAGGGGCTGAGCTGCTGTTGGATGAGCAGTAATCTGAAGGATGGTCAGCAGGAGCAGAAGCAACTGCCTCTCTGAAATGAAGTCCATCATCACTGTGGCCATACAGAAATGCCTGCAACATGTATTGGTGACATGTTAGGGATGAATCCTTATCCTCTGACTGTAGTGAATCAGAATTGTAGTATGTTTAGAGTACAAAAGGAGACCATTCAGCCCATCGTGTCCATGCTGACTCCCTGCAAGTGCAACTCACCTAGTCCCACTTCCCACTCTTTCCCTGTAACGTTGCAATTCTCTCTCTTCACATAATTATCCAATTTTCTTTTGAAAGCCTTCCTGGTTTTGTGAGTGCCTGCTTTCCTAAAGCAGATAATGTTCCTAGAGAAGGAACAGAGACAAGTGTCTGTCAGCTCTAAAGACAAGAGCAGATGCTCTGATGTGGAATGAAATGGTAGCAGAGCGTGTGAAGTTATAATAATCTTTGAAAATGACAAGATATTTCTGTCCAAACCTTCACTGACTATTGAAATGGAGGCAAATAGGATCCACATAGGGTCTTGGCATGATTTGACATATTGAGAGTGAGTGGATCTACAAATTTAACAGGCATGAGGCCAACAAGTTGTATAAGCATGGTATCATTCCCTTGGACCCAGGTAACATTTTCCCTATACAATGAATGTGCGAATATTACAGAAGAGCTTTGAAAGTATACATCTATAAACCTTGGAGGGAGAGCTGGACAAGTTCCTGACTGAGATTGGGATGCATCACATAGGGGATAAGTATCTTCATTGGTAACATTCGAACCTGGACTAGGTTTGATTACCCTTGGGGGTTGTAGAGGAATTTTACAGAGGATTTTTATTTCCTTTACTGATCTATTTCTCTGTTTTATTTTGCCTCCCATGGATGGCGACCAGGGGGATTGTTGCTGCAGAGGTAGGGGAGTGAAGGGGGAGGGATGAAGGAAATGTTTAGTCATAATCTCCACCCATCATGGTGTGGGACAGGTTTAACTGTCTAAAGATCATCTTTACTTGCTGTTACTGTTGAATGTCTGTAAAATTATAGAAGTCTACAGCAACACAGCACAGTTCAACATTAGTGAGAGACAGGCTGGGATACCTCATACCACACCAGGATGAAGAAATTGGGGAGGGACAGAGCTACAGTGGCGACAATTCAGAAGTAATTCACTGACTATAAAACACCTGATGCTGTTCTGAGGATGTAGTCTTGCCCAGTAAAGGCATGTCCTATTCATAACTTTAAACATTTCAAACATGCACTGTGTTCGTATAGAACTTTTTGGAACTGCCTTTTTCTTTTAAAAAATGGACATTAAAAGGTGGCTACGATGGCCGCCAAAGGTACAGGTGACTTTTGCAATTTCCACACAGACTACCTCAAGTTTCCAGAAAGCTCCTCTTTGAGTGACCATGGACAGGGTCCCCTGTGAATGGACAGATCAAAAGAAAAACCATCTGGGGAACTCACACACTCTATTGTTTGTGGACTCATCAATGGACTTTCAGACTCCCGGTCCCCAAAGTCGAAACTCAACAAAGGGAATTGTGGAGAAACCACAAGTAAGTATGAACAAGCCCCCATTAGTTCTCCATTGTGTAGCAAAAGCTTCAGACTTCCAAACCATTCTGGACAGGAAATAGTGATATTAGTGACAGATAGTGATTAATTATTCCAGGAACCAAGGAGAAACTGGTCTACACAGAACACTAGCAGCAAACACAGCTGCAGTAGAAAAATGCAGAAACATCAATGCCTTTAAAGCCTGGAGGCTGCCACATCTCAAAACCCTCTTCAGTCTGTTCCTTTCCGAGTCCACCAGGACAGGAATGTGACCTCCTGGTAAGAAAGCCACAAGTAACCAATTTCCAGACCTGCTGAAAAATCCATCCCTTCGAGGAAATCCTCCAACAACTCTGAGATACGACTCTGGCTTTCTAAATCTACCTTGACTAGCCCTTCAGGGGTGAAAACGCCTTCTTCAATGCTTCTTTCCTAAGTTGAGCCAAACGTGTGAACTATGAACTGTTCCTTTGTTTGTAATTGGTAAAAATGCACTAACATCTGTAAATGTATTTTTCTCTAGTGTGTGTTGATGTGAGTGAGTGATGTAGCATTAGACTTTCGGGGTGTATGTATGAATAAATAATCCTCGTTATTTAAACCCACAAAAGCTTGCTGCTGACTATTCAAATTCAGGAGTAAGGAAACCACACCTCTTCCTTTTCAAATAATGCAATGATTGCAGACAGTAGGGAAAGGAATTGAGGGTTCAGTTCCTTCTCATTCCTGTCCGTAACAATGTGAAAAGTGTTGGCTTAATGCACAACCTTCTAGATGCTGACTCATCAGCAAGTTACTCCCAGCAGCCAGGAGACATTACTGCAAAGGCAAAATACTGCAGATGCTGGAAATCTGAAACAATAACAGACAATGCTGGAAATATTCAGCAGGTTATGGCAGCATCTGTGGGGAGGGAAACAGAGTGAACATTTCAGATCAATGACCTTTGATCAGAACTTGACAAAAAGGCCAAGGTTTTGTTAGCCTTTTTGATCATTTCATTAGTTGTACACTAGCTTTTAGTGATTTGTGTACATGGGCACCTAAATCCTTTTCTTTCTCAACAGGTCCCAGTCTCTCACCATTAAGAAAATATTGTAACTGGTATTTTTCAGTTTTGAAGGGGATACCTCACATTTCCCCACATTGACTACCTGCCATGCAAACTAGAGAGAGAGAGAAAAATGGATGCGTTCATACTCTCAAAACAAAACTCAAAAGCATTGGCACAAAGGGAAAAATGCAATAAATGGAAGATGTACTTTGTATATTTATAGGTTGCTCCATGGAAGAACAGAGTTACATAACAACTTGGTTTGTATGCTGCTAATTGAGATCAAATTGTCTAGACGTATAGACAGTGCAGTAGATGTATATACGGCACTATAAGTTTTAAAATTTTTAATAAAAGCATTTTTCTGCATTAAATTCATTCTGGTATTAAAAGGTCTCTATTTTTGAAACATAATTTACAGCTCACAACAGTCAAAAGGAATTGTGTGAAAAAATAATGTCATGACACAGCAGTGTTGCAGTACTGTAGAAGCCAAGGACACTATATAATATATGCAACACCTACTCCAAATGAACTGGGTTACAGAAGCCTGTAAAATTCCTCTACAACCCCCAAGGGTAATCAAACCTAGTCCAGGTTCGAATGTTACCAATGAAGATACTTATCCCCTATGTGATGCATCCCAATCTCAGTCAGGAACTTGTCCAGCTCTCCCTCCAAGGTTTATAGATGTATACTTTCAAAGCTCTTCTGTAATATTCGCACATTCATTGTATAGGGAAAATGTTACCTGGGTCCAAGGGAATGATACCATGCTTATACAACTTGTTGGCCTCATGCCTGTTAAATTTGTAGATCCACTCACTCTCAATATGTCAAATCATGCCAAGACCCTATGTGGATCCTATTTGCCTCCATTTCAATAGTCAGTGAAGGTTTGGACAGAAATATCTTGTCATTTTCAAAGATTATTATAACTTCACACGCTCTGCTACCATTTCATTCCACATCAGAGCATCTGCTCTTGTCTTTAGAGCTGACAGACACTTGTCTCTGTTCCTTCTCTAGGAACATTATCTGCTTTAGGAAAGCAGGCACTCACAAAACCAGGAAGGCTTTCAAAAGAAAATTGGATAATTATGTGAAGAGAGAGAATTGCAACGTTACAGGGAAAGAGTGGGAAGTGGGACTAGGTGAGTTGCACTTGCAGGGAGTCAGCATGGACACGATGGGCTGAATGGTCTCCTTTTGTACTCTAAACATACTACAGTTCTGATTCACTACAGTCAGAGGATAAGGATTCATCCCTAACATGTCACCAATACATGTTGCAGGCATTTCTGTATGGCCACAGTGATGATGGACTTCATTTCAGAGAGGCAGTTGCTTCTGCTCCTGCTGACCATCCTTCAGATTACTGCTCATCCAACAGCAGCTCAGCCCCTGCAAAGAAACAGCTGAGGTCAAAGGAAACCTGGCTACCAACTCATTCCCACTAGGCAATAATTTACACTTGGCAGACTGAAAGCCATTTCTGTATCCAATTTCAGGTAGAATCCTGTTTTTTGTCAGGGTAGGAGTGCAGGAAGCCTGCTGGAACAAACTACTTTGCCTGTATTTATCACAGCACAAAACTTGTTTATTACCACATTTGTAAATCTGTGATCTTCATATTAAGTCTAAATTGAAGAGATGAATGGGTCAGTAATTGGAGCATTTGAGGTGGCCCCTGTCTGGTTTGGAAATCAGTGATATTAAAGCAGACTCCATGGTGTGTGTCATTTCCTCTACGCAGCCCATTTCATTCACTGAAAAGGAGACATTAAGAGTATTTTGCAGGGTTGTTGCGTCTTTCCTGTGTCATTAAAGTCAGCTGGAAATCCATCCAACCCCAGGGTTTATCACAGGAATTATATCACAGAAAACGGCAAGGTCTGTTTGCATTCTTCCTCGTGGCTTCCCTTGCATGTCTACCACTAATAGTCTTGGAAGGGAACATTTAGAAAGCTGTTTTATCCATGAGGGTGAACACTGATCAATACATTTCTTTACAAGACATTCAAAATTATTCATTAATATTGACTTTTAGAGATCACAGATGTGCAATGTAAATTGCTGTCTTCTGTATATTCATCTGATTGTTTCACGTGAACAGTTCAGATACTGAGGGAGATGCTGTTCATTTACCTTTTCCTTGATGTTTCCATCTCTCGACTAGTAGTGACTGAACAATTGAAATTATGCTGTAATAAAAACTGAAAATGCTGGCAAAACTCAGCAGGTCTGACAGCGTCTGTGGAGAGAGAAACAGAGTTAACGTTTCAAGTCCGTATGACTCTTCTTCAGACCCTCCTTCAGTCATACGGACTCAAAACGTTAACTCTGTCTCTCTCTCCACAGATGCTGACAGACCTGCTTAGTTTTTCCAGGATTTTCTGTTTTTATTTCTGTCTTTAGGGGCTGGCCCTTTGCAGATTGGGGGTGACCCCCCCCAAAAACACAACCCCTCCTTTCCTCCTGCCCCCCTGCTGCCTTAAAGCCATCACTCCCACCTCCCACTCCCACCTTCCTAATCTGCCCAAACCTTCCCTGCCCAAGACCCTGGACTTTAATGTTTCCAGGGATCCATTGAGCCTTCTTCATGTTTTTCATTGCAACCTCGGCAGTGCCCACTAATGTACTCTTGGTAGTTCCCCAGGACGGGTTTTCTCCCCCAGTGAAGGGCGGAACTCCCACACTGGCCCTGTTTAGCCCACCCGCAGTACTTTATGGCTGTTGGTCAGCGAGCATGGAGCGCCCCCCCCAGTCCCCACTCATAATACTCGGCCTGATATCTTTCCCTGTAGCATCTTGGTATCATTTGCAAAATTATGCTAGTAAGACCATTTATTTCAATTGGCAATTTGTATCCATTTGCCTTCTTCAACCACCACTCCCCTCCCCCCTCTTGTTCTGCTGCGCAACCAAACAAACACCTTTGGAATATTGGAACAGGAGGAGGCCGTTCAGCCCCTCGACCCTGTTCCACCATTCAATCAGATCATGGCTGATATGAAACCTCAACTCCATAGTAGTAAGAGTAAGAAGTAGGAAAAGTAAGGACGACTTGATTGAAATGTATCAGACCCTGAGGGGTCTGCACAGAGTGGATGTGGAGAGGATGTTTCCTGTTGTGGGAGAATCTAGAACTAGGGGTCGCTGTTTAAAAATAAGGGGTCGCCCATTTAAGGCAGAGATGAGGAGAATTTCTTTCTTTCAGAGGGTCATGAGACTATGGAACTCTCTTCCTCAAAAGGCGGTGGAAGCAGAGTACTTTAATATTTTTAAGGCAGATCTAGGGAGATTCTTGATAAGCAAGGGGGTGAAAGGTTATTGGGGATATCAGGAATGTGGGGTTGAGGTTACAATCAGATCAGCCATGACCTTCTTGAATGGTGGAGCAGGCTCAAGGGGCCGAGTGGCCTACTCCTGCTCCTGATTTGTATGTCCGTATTTACTCTCTCTTGCTCCATATTCCTCAAGATTTCTACCAAATGAAAATCTATTGACCTCAGGCTCAAAATCTCCAATTGTCACCTAGTGTCCATTTTAACAGGGTGGGTGGGTAAAGACAAAGCTCAGGCTGCCTGAAACTATGCTTGAGATGTAATAAGTGGGAATTCGTCCCTTCCAAACCTTTGCCCCCATTACTACAGCCATTCCACTCCAAGAAGCAACCCAACATGTGAAATCTTCAGAAATGTTTTAGTGATGCACCAAGGCGCCAAATAAACCTATTCCTAACATCTGAAAGCGAGACTCCAACTGGTATTCCCAGGAGCGAGCCCAAGATGCTCTTGCCTTGGCCTGAGTTATTCTGTTCTTCTTTTGCTTTTACCACTGGTGGGATCCTGTTTACATTATCCTGATATTTTTGAAATCAATATTGATGAACTTGGCTAATGGAAACAGGATGAACCATTAAACCGTGGAGTGCTGATGAACAGCTGCCAAATGTGGCCATTCACCAGAGCCAATGGAGAAACATGTTTCTCAGAATCTACATGGTGATATTCAATAATGGAGTTTCCAGGAATTTAGTCCATAATCATGGTCAATTTTTACAAATTTTGCAAAAAGATTGAGAGGAAGGAAAGGATAAATTAATCCATAATAGTTTTATTATTTCTGTTTCCTTGCTATGCAGGAGTATGGGGTATATAGTCTCCCTTTGTTGTAGATGGTGTGGGGTATATGGTTTCCCTTGCTGTACAGGATGTTGGGTATATGGTCTCGTTGTATGTGGTATGGGGTATAAGGTCTTGTACAGGGTGTGAGGTACATGGTCTTGTACATGTTGCCGGGTAAGTTGTCTCCCCTGTTGTAGGTCACAATGACTGATCAGGGAGCCTCCAGGAATCCGTTTTCTGTTTTTGAGTTTATACTGGCAATTTAGCTGGAGTCAAGCATGTCTGTCACTTTGCATTCTTTATTCAAAAGGATTTTTTTATGCACAGTACAAGTTTCCAAAGGTGACAAGCAACTGCACTTCAAAGAAAAGATAGATTAGATGTTTTTAGTGGCACATTGCGAGATCAAGTTTGTTTGTTTGAGGACTGCAAGAGTAATAATGAAAGCTGATTCTAAACAGAGTAACTATTGGTCACATATTTAAACTGCCTTCAATAGTTCTAATAGTGAACCTTTTTCTGCTGATGACTATGATTTCATCAGTCTCTGTAATTACGATATCTATTTTGCTTTATATTCAGCTGAGGCATTTGTTTCATTATTCTATTGGGAGTTGGGTGAGGGATGATAATTCAGGGTAACTTTGAGTGCTCAGTGTAATTCTTTAGCCTGGATTTTAACTTATCTAGCCTGCTAGGAGCAGGGTTGGGCTGGTGAGGGGAGCAGCAGATGGGGTGGCGGTGCAAGTTAGAAAGATGTGGGGAATTCAAAAGTTGGGATTGCCCAGTAGCCTGGGGAGTATTAATTCCACAGCATGTCTGTGATGTCATCAATTATTGAGGGTTACCAATCCCGGGGTTAGGGAAGAGGGGTTTGAAGGCCTCAATTGTTGGTAGGAGAGGGGGAAATCAGAGGCCAGGGAGTTATTGGAGACTTGGAAAAGGGCTCAGTGGCCTTGTTGGGGGTGGAGTGGGAATGTCTGAGGCCTTGTTGGGGGTGGAGTGGGAATGCCTGAGGCCTTGTTGGGGGTGGAGTGGGAATGTCTGAGGCTTTGTTGGGGGTGGAGTGGGAATGTCTGAGGCCTTGTTGGGGGTGGAGTGGGAATGTCTGAGGCCTTGTTGGGGGTGGAGTGGGAATGTCTGAGGCCTTGTTGGGGGTGGAGTGGGAATGTCTGAGGCCTTGTGAGGAATGCCAAGGTTGTGGGGAGTGGGCAGAGTGCCTGCAGAGTAACCAACTGTTGTGTATTTGAAGGGTTTGTCCCTTATTGACTGTCCTGTGTCCCTTAAGCAGTGACTTGTCCCTTATTTCTAGGACAGCCTGTGGGAAACCAAGCCTCTTTGTTTTCCTTGTGTGCATATGCACTGTGGCCGTTAGCCACTAGGGGGTGTTATGGTCAGCAGTCCACCCCCAACAACCCCCCTGCCCTCTCCCCACCCATTCTTATGGTTGCCAGCACCCCCACCCCCCGGCCTACGATTCCATGGTTGAAGTGTCCCTTATTTTATTTCATAAGAGTTGGTCACCCTGGGTGCCTAATTGCAGAGGTTGCCCAGGCAGGTTTGCCGGATCTAGGTGTAAAGACACCTGGGTCACTAGATTGGCTCCTGGGTTGAGGTGGATGTCCTATGATGAGAGGCTGAGTAAATTGGGTTTAAATTCTCTGAAGTGTAGAAGAATGAGAGGTGATCTCATTGAAACGTACAAAATCCTGAAGGGGTTTGACAGGATCGACATTGAGAAATGTTTCTCCTGGCTGGGTAATCTAGAAAACGGGGGCACAGCCTCAGGAGAAGGGGCTGATAATGTGGAACTGAGATGATAAATTTCTTCAGTCAAAGGGTTGTGAATCTTGGGAATTCTCTACCCCTGAGGGTTGTAGATGCTTCATCATTGAATATATTTAACGCTCAGATAGACTGATTTTTGGTCTTTCAGAGAATCAAGGGAGCGAGTGGGAAAGCGGAGTTCAGGTCACTGATCGTGTTGAATGGCGGAGCAGGCTGGAGGGATCTAATGATCTATTCTTGCCCCTATTTCTTATGTTCTTATGACACTCACCTGGATCCAGCAGTCAGCACCTGGGTGTACCAGTCTGCCTTATTCTGAGTCTTGACCACCTTATTTTCACCTTCAAGTTCCAAAACGCTATTAGCTCAGAAAAACATGTCTATTCTTTCAATGTTCCAAAATTTCCAATGTATCCCATGAGAGCGACCATATTGTCCAATTTACAAATTCAACATTCACAGTAAACACTTTACTGTCCAAAACCAGTCCAGTTGGTAGTTGAAAATGTCCTTTTCACCAGATAAGGGATTTTAATCAGATGGGCCCTGTGGCAACCCATTTGACTGAGTAGACAGTTCCAGAGTCTGATACTTGTACTTTCATCGTTAGATGCAAGCTTTACAGCAGATCTACTCAATGGTCTTGGAAAGTTCTCGTGAACAAAGAGCTTCTTTCTCTGAAGAAGAGTCATATGGACTCGAAACGTAAACTCTGTTTCTCTCCACAGATGCTGCTAGACCTGCTGAGTTCTTCCAGCATTTTCTGTTTTAGCTTCTTTCTCTTCTTTATTTTTTTGTCTCTCCTTGTTCAACTCCACCTGCTGAAGGGTTTAGTTGGTGTTTTAGTGATCACTCTCTGCTCTGACTCGGGCTGGTTTCTACAGCAGTCTCCAGAGCACTGGGGCAAATGTCTCAACTTCAGCTACAGTGCAGCTTTAACGCGGTGCCAATTGCTCCCGCTCTTTTGGTTCACAGTGGAGCAGGCCATTTCCTGGACATGCAAAAACTCACCCAGACTCTAGTCAAACTTTCCAGGCAGTTGGGTCGATCCCAGACACGGTGGCTTCAGCACATGTCAATTTCGTGGCATATTCCAGGGCAAAGTGAAGCAGACTGACAGTAGGTAAAGCCAGTTCACAAGAGTAAGGTTATTGTGTTATTAGGTATTGCGCATGAACATTGTACCACATTAACATAATATCTGAATATATTACGGGTAAACCATTAGTTTCTTTCACTGCTGTATTTCAGCACAGAATTTTTCATTCTGCCTGTATTTTCTCACAAGGAATGATGCTGTTCACTTTGACCTTTCAAGCTTTACATATAAATCTCCATTTTATGTGTTCATGCATTTATTATTGCTTTTGATTATTGCTAATATTGTCAGCTCTCCCTCCTGTGTGGAAAAGTCAAATGTTCTCCTTGTTGGTTTTTCGTGACTTTGTGTGACTTCTATCTACTGAAAATGTACTTGGTTACTCCTGCAAATATGTGTGACTTTCACTTATTTGTCCAGTCCTACTGCCTTCATGAAAATTGGTTTTGGGATAAAGTGGGTTAACGCTTTCAGTGCTGCACCCCAAATGCACCCCAGGTTGTTGGGACTGTGCTTTCCCATGCTTCTGAGATGGTTTGGGGCGCTTTCACTTAATTCCTGTTGGCTGTAAATTCACAGGTCTAAATCTGTGAACATACTCAGCAAAGGTTGCACTGACATATTAGTGGGTGTATTGACAAAGGTTGACAAAAAAATGAAAAGGTTAAAGCACATTGTTGATTCAGCGTGGAGAGCACTTTGTGTTATCTCAGGTTTGGGAGCGTGAGAAATGTTGCATTTCCCACCACAAACATCCTTTGGACCATCCACATGGTCACAGGAGCTGCATTGCCTGGCAAGAATTAGAGAATGGTGAAAGAAAGGGAACCAACAAACCTTAGGACGTCCCAAAAAATAAAGGCATTCGTACCATACAAATGTATATAACCCTTTATTTGGTTCCAAATTTTGTTTGAAGTATTTTCTTTGACTGATTTTTTTTCCTCTTTTTTTCTGATGATTTTCTGTCCCTAATCTCTGCCCCCGTTCACTCTCTTGGAGGTGCTAATTCGTTGTTGGCTAAAATTGTACAGGTGCCAGGGGTCCTCCAGTACCTTGTTCGAGTGGGAACTTTTCAGCAGAGTCTAGGTGGCTTCCATAGACTGTTTGACCACAGGAGACTTCACATGACTGTAAAGCCTGATCCAACAGGCACACGTACCTGCAGAGTCTCTGCAGGAGCCCGTGGATGATGCACACGAGACCGAACACTGGCCACTGCACCCCTACCCAACCCAGGGTGCAGAGGGCACTTTTAGCACTTGTACTCTTTGCTGTGATCGACCAATATATGTTGGTTTTGCTTTAAGCATGTGAGTTTCCTGTAAATAGATCTTTGCCCCATTGAATCTGAAAAAGTGTGACATTTCCGTGATCTGCCCTCACTGAGGTTCCCGACCCACAGGATTGAGAGTTTACCTAATCACATTGAGCAGGATTAACCATAGTCTTCGTCTCTCAAATCGCACAGAAACAATATCGTGAAGTCTCTATTTTAATAATCTCTTCGATGCTTCAAGTAGCCTAGTCCATTTCTGTCCCTCTAACACATGAAGATTGCAATGAAAGCCTTATATTAGAGTCTGTCCCCTCCATCCTTACATTCTAAGAACCCTCTTATCCAATTAATATCCTGTGAATCAGAATACTAGCCAGATGGGATATGATCAAAATTCACAATTAAAAATTAAGTTGGATGATCAGACTAGAATTGATGAGGTCACTTCAAGAAATGCAGTCAATAATGCTTAATAGCAGTGTACTCCAAATGTTTCCTATAACAATCCATTAAACAGAATCTTCTAATGAGACAAAGATGCATGGTTTTGCAAGCTCCACTTCATTTACGTGTTAGCAGATACACAGCAGCTAATTGCATATCTTTATCAGGATGAAACACTTGTCCATTTACATTGCACCAGCCGTTTGAAATTTACAAAAGCATACTCATTTTAAGAGATTGATGTGCAGCTTGGGCTTTAACTCAAAAGGCCTCACACCATCTGATGTGTTTCAGAGGCAGTGAGCACCTTTGCAAGGGTTGGTATTTCACAGTGCTGCTGCCAGATCAATGAAACCTCCTCTGCCTTACCTCATCATGCTGTGTGCTGTTGAAATAACCAGGCCCATTGAATAAAACACACTAAATGGCTCCAGGCTTTAGAATATTCCCCTGCCCCCACTCCTGCCTTCACCCCACCATTGATGCCCATTCCTTCAGCTGCCTGGACCCCATGCTTTTGAATTCCTTCCCTAAACTCCTGCATCTCCCCAACACCCTCTCTTACGTGGGCAGGAGTGTCGTGGTGGACAGGAGGAGTGTGGAGTTAGAATCCAGGAGGTGGGTGGGATGAGGGAAGTGGTGGGTGAGAGAGGGGTGTGAGAATTAGAGGGGGGGGGAGTGGGCGGTGGGAAAAGGTTGGGTACTCCAGCTGCTCTTTCTGCTAGCAGGCCGACCACTGGTGCTGTGCTGGCCTGAAAGCTGACTGCAGGCACAGCAGGATCCCACCTAATGCCTCACTTCCAATGGCAGAAATATTAGGAATTTCTCTATCAGTTACCTACTCCTAGGGGCAGAATTTTCCCTTTAACGTGCGGGGGGGTGGGTCCTGCACAGGTCCACGCGTAAAATGACACACGGTGACGTCAGGCAGGCGTCCCGATGTCACCGTGCGCCATCGCGATATTTCGCTGGGCGGGCGCACGATGAAGTCCGACACGCGCCCGCCATTAATTAACGGGCCACTTAAGCCTTTAGTCTTCAATCGATGCTGATTTTTCAGTGCCCGTGCAATCTGCGGGTTGGTGCACAGGCGCAACGGGCAGGCGGGTAGGAGACATTTGTCTTAACTACATCCACAGGTGGGATATGAGGGTTCATTGGGGTCGTGAATCTGCTCTGTGAAATATTTATTGTTGAAAGTTTTTCAAACTTGCCTGTGTGATCTGCAGCAGTTCAGAACACATCCCAGCAGCTTTTTCTGGATTCTTAACCTTCAGGCCAGCACTCTGCAGTGAGGAATCTTTTCCGGGCCTGCAGGTTTCAGGAAGCCTTCCCTTAGCCTGGGTGTGGGAGCTGAACTCTCCACTGGAGGCAGCTCCTCTGAGGAGGAAGGGAGGGCTAGAAGGGGGAGGAGGCCAGGAGTGTACATTCAGCCTCCAGGGGAGCCACCTTTGGGAGGACAGGCGCAGGCACAAGGGGCGCAGGGCCAAGAGATTGTCCAAGGCAGAAGGGGCTGCAGAAGACACCACTATCCTGCTGCCGGGGTTTACAGGCGGCGAAGCAGCTACCTCAATATGTCTGAGGTGCAGTGCCGAAGGAGACTCTGTCTCTCAAGGGAGACAGTCAACTATATCTGTCAGATGATTGGCCCTGAGATCTCCCCTAACTGTGTGGGTGGACACCCCATGCCTGTGGCTCTAAAGGTCACAGCTGCCCTCAACCTCGATGCCAATGGCCCCTTCCAGGGCTCGGTGGGTGATCTTTGCAGTGTCTCCCAATCAGCTGTCCACACTTGTGTCAAGCAGGTCACAGATGCTCTGTTCAGACGGGCATTGACCTTCATCCACTACTGTTGGGACCAGGCCAGCCAGGCACAGTGAACCAGAAACATTGCGGTGATTGCTGGCTTCCCCTGTGTCCAGGGTGCTATAGACTGTGCACATGTGGGCATCACGGCGCCAGCAGGTGAGCCCAGTGCCTTCGTCAACAGGAAGGGCTTCCACTCCATGAACGTGCAGATAGTGTGTGATCACAGGATGCTGATTCTACAAGTCTGTGCAAGGTACCCAGGCAGCTCCCACGATGCCTACATCCTCAGACACTCCCGGGGCTCTTCAATGCTCCAGCCCGGCTGGATGGATGGCTGCTGGGAGACAAGGGCTATCCCCTCAGAAGGTGGCTCATGATGCCTCTCTGCCATCCAAGAACAGAAGCTGAGCAGCGGTATAATAGGAGCCAAGTGTCCACAAGGGCTGTGGTGGAGAGAACCATCAGTCTTCTCAAGATGCGCTTCCCGGTACCTGGACCGTTCAGGGGGTGCACTCCAGTACCCCCCAGATCGTGTGTCGCTGATAGTGGTTGCATGCTGCGCTCTCCACAATCTTGCGCTGGAAAGGGTGGACGCAGTGAACGATGAAGACATTGACACAGTGGCTGCGGCTGCAAACGATGAGTCCAGCAGTGAGTCTGAGGATGAGCACACACAGTAAAATGATGAGGGGGTAGATGCTGACCCGGGCATACTGCAGGTAGGCAGGGTCATCCAGGAGGCTTTAATCCAACGAACCTTCAGCTAGTGCACCACAGATGGATCACCAGGACAAGCCTGGGCTGCCATCTCGATACTCCACATCTAAGTGCAAAATTCGCCAGGTCAGCAGCACTAACTAAGGGCTTTGTAAATAAAGCTGAATGTTCCAACAAATCACTTATGACACTCTTGTCATTCATACACATGCAGAGGAAACGAGGCACCCTCAGCCATGGTCACACATCTGCATTTAATGTGTGAAGCAAAAGAACTTATCACAAAGAGAAAACAATAGTGTTAACAATCAAAAAGAAATCATAAGGACCTCATCTCGGGCCAACACAAAAGCACCAGTGATAAACCCGTGGTGTGCCTAAGGCGCCTTATGTTTCCGTTTCCGGGTGCTACGTCTTGGTGCTGCCCCATCGCTCGGAGCGGCATCTGAGCCAGCCTGCTGACTCTGCTGTCCTGTTGGCCTCGATGACCTTGGCTGTTGTCCTCTGGCCCATGGAGCCTGTGCTGGCCCCACCTGGGAGGGAGCTGCCAGTTCCACAGCTGGTATCTCCTCAGTTGTTGCAGCCTCACCAGAAGCGACGGTGACTGGGAGAGGAGCGGAGGAGCTGCCGCCCTCATCCGGAGCATCCTGAGAGGAGCCCGCAGAGACGACAGGCAGCTGCTGCACCGATGTAAGGTCGCTAAGGACCCCCCTGCTCACCGTGGATGGATGGGCAATGAGCTGGGAAGCTTGATGCCCAGACCATCTCCCACACTGGCACTGACCAGCTGAGGTCAATGCCAATGTGAG